>NC_081251.1:56966401-58166401 GCF_030490865.1 Poecile atricapillus
TCCTACACTGTAAAACCAAGTTAACATGAATGCCAGTGTCATGAAGTCAGCATCTATGTCCTCGCACCAAAATATGGAAAACATGAGGTTAAGAGCAAGCAGCAGGCATGCATGACTGCATAGAGAAGAAGGATCTGGACTGAAGAGCAATTCATAAGAGAAACGAGAAGCCCTTTTGAACAGTTTTCTCTTAGCCTTTGAAATCAAGAGCCCTTATCCTACAGTCAGGTACAGCAATTGGGTACCTGTGGCCAGCCATGGATGAAACTTTCTAACATGGGGGGACTAAAGTATATTAACAAAATGTATGAATGGAACAATATTTCAAAGTAAATTATTTTTGTTTTTACAATTCCCCTCCTATGTCCACGCTACCATTAGCAGTCAGGACTGAGCCTTTTTTTCTGTTTCTTGCCATTTGTAAGTGTGTAGTAGAAATATCTCAGAGACTTGAGCAATACTATCTCATAGATAGTTCAGACCTAGAGTATGACCTCACTATTGTGTCTTAAGGAGAGGGATAAAAGGTTTTTTACTCCTTTTTAATACCTGAGCCTGAGCACACACTCCCATATCAAAATAAGTTAATCATATAGCTGCAAAATCTTCCCGTTTATATCAGAACTTTATTCTTCCACCTCCCCCCCCCACCACCTCCCACCTCCCCCTTCCCCCCCTACTGCCAGCAGAAATAAAAATTTACGCCTATAATATACTTAGCAGGAGTGGAAAATGTCTTTATCCCTACAGAGGTACACAGAACCTGGACCTGGACCAGGAGATACTCTGAACATTAGAGGAGGAAAACTAACCTTGGGTGATGCTTTGAAAAAGACAATGTGAAGCTGATAGGCCCTGGTTTCCAATACCAAAAGAAACAAACAGACTGAAACTTCACTACAAAAATAAATATTTTGGTCTCCATTGTACCTCTGAATGCTACATTAAGTATCAGTTCTTTTCAGTTGAGCAACAGCATTTTTTTTTTTTTTTAGATTTCTCAAAGGATTTGGATGCTCCATTGTGGCCAGACTGTGATCTGGCTTCACTTCCCACAAATCAGCATCAAATGCAGAGAAGCAACCTGCTACACAGGCATTTTGCAGACAAAAATAGTGCAGAGCCTAATCAGGAATCTCACGGCAGGAAACAGGCCTTCCTACAACAGGAAGCGTAGGAAAGACTACTGGAGACAGCCGTCCAAAAGCAGCTGCCTTGCCAAAAAAGACAAAATGGCTGTATAGTGGCAACTCTTGCAGCAGGAAATCACTGAATTTAGTACTCAATCTACTGAGCAATTTAGTATGTCATCTGTTCCTGGCAACAGATATTTGGAATCATTTTACATTGCATTTCAGCTGTATCTCATAATTGGGTTGAGTACAGTGTCCTCTCCAGCAAGCAAAGAGGTCAAGGTCAGAGGTTTCTCTGACTCCTTCCCAAAATAAATATTTTTTAACCCTTTTCCTTTCTTCATTTTCATCATTTTATCATTTCTAATTTAGGGGCCTGACATTCCTGTTTCTAGTCTGATATGGGGCCAGGGCAGACTGAGTCACTGATACAAGTCTGCCAAAGTTAACTGTGGTCTCCATGGGGCAGTACAACAGTCTGATAGGAGATAAAAATCAGGTCACAGTGAAACAGGGAAAAGAAGACCAGTGATTCTCCCTGTGATTTTTTTGATAGAGTGTCAGGAAATTTTCAGGAAGTTTCTTCTCAACGTATGTAAAAAGGTAGAGGAGAGTGAGACAGAGAGGAAGACAGAAAGGGAGTGAGGTGGAAGAGGAAATGAGGGAAAGGAAAGGAAGGAAAGGAAAGGAAAGGAAAGGAAAGAAAGGAAAGGAAAGGAAAGGAAAGGAAAGGAAAGGAAAGGAAAGGAAAGGAAAGGAAAGGAAAGGAAAGGAAAGGAAAGGAAAGGAAAGGAAAGGAAAGGAAAGGAAAGGAAAGGAAAGGAAAGGAAAGGAAAAGGAAAGGAAAGGAAAGGAAAGGAAAGGAAAGGAAAAGGAAAGGAAAGGAAAGGAAAGGAAAGGAAAGGAAAGGAAAGGAAAGGAAAGGAAAGGAAAGGAAGGAAGAAAGGAAAGGAAAGGAAAGGAAAGGAAAGAAAGGAAAGGAAAGGAAAGGAAAGGAAAGGAAGGAAAGAAAGGAAAGAAGAGAGAGAGAGAAAGAAAAGAAAGAAAGAAAGAAAGAAAGAAAGAAAGAAAGAAAGAAAGAAAGAAAGAAAGAAAGAAAGAAAGAAAGAAAGAAAGAAAGAAAGAAAGAAAGAAAGAAAGAAAGAAAGAAGAAGAAAGAAAGAAAGAAAGAAAGAAGAAGAAAGAAAGAAAGAAAGAAAGAAAGAAAGAAAGAAAGAAAGAAAGAAAGAAAGAAAGAAAGAAAGAAAGAAAGAAAGAAAGAAAGAAAGAAAGAAAGAAAGAAAGAAAGAAAGAAAGAAAGAAAGAAAGAAAGAAAGAAAGAAAGAAAGAAAGAAAGAAAGAAAGGAGAAAATATTTCTTTAAACATGTATAAACAGTATACATGTATTGATGCAGACAGTTGACAAATTTAGGTATTTATTCAATCCTTACCTGATATATGCTTGCACATCTCACTGAAGACACAAATTGCAGTTTCTGTTCCTTCACTGTTCCTTAACACAGAACAGCTGAGGTTGGAAAGGGCCTCTGGAGGTCATCAGGTCCAAACCCAGTCAGTTACAACATGTCTAAAAGCCTTTGAATATCTTCATGGATGGAGACTTTACAATCTCTCTGGCCAATACATGCCAGAGCTCAGTCATCTTCAGAGTAGAAAAATGTTTCCTGATGTTCAGATGTCATCTCCAGCATTTCAGTTTCTGTCCATTAATTCTTGTCTTAGTCACCACCAAAAAGACCCTGGCTCCATCCTCTTTACATCCTCCTTCAGGCATTCATATATATTGAGTATATTAATACTAATACAATAATATTGTAATTGTAATTAATATTGTAATATTAATACATATATCCTTTAGTATATGTTAAGGACCCATTGAACATGGTTTTCTCTAGGATGAACAATCCCAACTCTCTTAGCCTTTCCTCATAGGAGAGATGCTTTCATTCCTCAATTATCTTTGTAGCCCTTCACTAGACTCATGTGTGTCAATGTCTTTTCTGTACTGGGGACCCCAGAACTGGATCCAGCACTCCAAGAAGGGACCCACCAGTGGTGGGTACAGTGGTAGAATCACCTCCCTCTCCACACTGGCAACACTCCTAATGCAGCTCAGGGTACCACTGGCCTTCCTTGCAACAAGACATGTCTAACACAGTCATTGTGGTTTTATCATTGGCTTTTGAAAGTAGACAATAGACTGTGGATAAAAGAAGAAAGAAGAGAGAAAGAAGCCAGACAACAGATAATCACAATGACAGAGTACAATTTTCTGCTGTCGCATAGCAAAACGTGCATCCCATATTTAAAAAGAAATCACGTCATTGTGGCCAAAGGAGAGAGAATGTTGCAGCCAATTAGTTGTGAATTTTTTAGCACAGTTATATAAAGTAAATGAGTTTGCATAAAGTGACTGATGCCAGTTAGATTTGCTGCTGTCAGTGATGTCCATCTACTACTTTGGTCACTACAGAAAATCTCCCAGTTCAGGAGATCTGGAAGTTGTGAAGTGCCACGTGCTAGAGATTTTTAGGTGTCTTTAATATTTGTTGAGTCAGGAGGCACAAAGTCTATGACAAAATTAGTCTAACAGCAATAATACCTAATTGAGTTTCAACAGTTCTAAGAAAAAAATATCTCTGGTTTCTTACTCTATCCTAATAGTTTCAACATACATTAAGAGCAGGTTTTTGTGTCTGAAGAGACTGGCTTACAACATCATATTTACAGCAAGCAATGGAAAATAGATTTTTGAGGAAAGCTTACTCTTACAAAAGGATATGTGCCAAGTTTATAATATAAATGAGCCAGGAGGATCATGAACACTTCATGCTTTGCTAGAAAGAAATGACAAGCAAATTTTGAACTAAAATTTATTAATGTGGACACTAAAGTTTTAACCAAAACTTCAAAGAACAGTCTGACAGTTCCTAAATCATGTGTTTGCTTCTTTCATTTTGCTTTCTTGTTTTGTTTTTTTTTTCTGTCACATTCTTTGGTTTCTTATTTGTCATGTTTTTAAATGCCTCCTGTGACAGAAACAACTCCTATGGCTATGAGCATTAAACACTTGGCCAAGTTTCAGTGTCAGAATAAGAAACTGCACTTAAGTTAATGTTTTTGCAGTAAAGAGTTGTTTGACAATTAAACATTACTGGGCAATTCTGCAGAAAGGGCTGATGTGTGACAGGATTGGATGAATTTCTATGTGTGCAGGTTTCTGTTCTATTTTATTCCATACAGCAGGGCTCTGCCAGGTAAAAAAAATCAGGAGATGATCAGGATGAAAGCTGAACTATTTAAGGATGAAATAAACACTTCTGAAGTCTTGGCCTTGTGTTAGAATAAAATTTATTAATTTGTTGCAGTTTCCATTGTTTCTGTTGTCTCATATTCTTCTGCTTTGCCTCAGAAATAGGAGGATGTGCACTTCAGTGAGATGATTTTCCTATGTTAATGTGAAGGGATGAAGCATGCGGCTTTTTTTCACCCTGCACTGAAAATACAAAAGAGCATGTCTATTGTCTTGTCTCCTTAAAACCCCATCCCTGGGCTTGGAGGCATTTGAGTCCTCAGGGCTTCTTCCAGCTACTTGCAACACATCTAGAAGTTACATTCTCCAAATATATATAAATCAAAGCAAGGCCAAGACAGCCTGTGTCTAAAGAATCCTTTGGCTCCCTGAGTTGTAATAATAGGGCAAAAACCAAATAGGTAAGTTTTTTCAAAGTGAACCCACAAGGATCTTGTCCTTGTCCTAAACTCCCTGCCAGTAGCTAAGGTCCCTGATCCATCTGAGCAGCATTTAAATTTAGGGCTTTTGCTCAGCCTGAGTATACCTAAGACAGCATGTGTTCAGTGAAGTCTCTAAACAGATACAGAAGGGCAACTCTGCCTGAAGGAATTCCACTTTGCATAGACCAGTTGAATAATTATTGGACCAGAAGGAGAGAGAAAACAATGCTACAGCCTAGGATCTGGGACAGCCTCTGACAGTGCAAGCAAGGTAAAATGTTCACAGCGGACAGAGGAAAGAAACAGAGGCCAGTGCCTGCTGCCCCATGTGCAGCCAGGCTTGCTCTGACCACTAATATAAATCTACCAATGCTGTCACTTCTGCCTAGCTCCTCTCCTACACATTTAACTGAGGCCCTGACACCAAAAAATATTCAGTCAGTAATTGAAGACTCCTCTATAGCCCAGAATGAAACTTCAGCTGGGAGACTTGGCCAGCTCTGCACCAGGAATCCCACCTGGCTGCTGTGCCCTGATCTGCTGCCGAACACATCCTCTTGAACATCTTCTCTCGGCAGTTGATTGTAAAAACAGGCCATGCTGCAAGTACCATAAAAGTTCACAATGCAACCTGATGCTTCTTTCCTGCCAGATGCCCTCTTGATTGTTCAGTTTTGGCCTCTCCTGGCATGAGGGAGATTTCCGATAGACCAAAGGAGTGAAGGAAAAGGAGAGAAACTAAAAGGAGAAGACAAAATAAAGAAAAAGGGAAGTTTGGACTGAGAACAGAAAGTGAAAGGCCTTTGGAAGAGGGTAATGTAGACAAGGTGTGTAAAGTCTGGTGTTCCACTGTGTTGCTCTAGTTCTGCCAAGACACAGGTAGGAGATGTGGACATAAAAATATGGCAAGGGCTCCTGGAAGGACTGACCTCTAACTGGCACCACACGTCTCTAATGCTTCGTCAGTGTTAATGACTGTGCAGAGCTTGCAGGGAACACAGAACACAATTGCCCAAGGTCCTACTCCATTCAAATCATTATCAGTTCCCTTTCTGGCCCTTTCCTTCCTGCTAGACACAGAATTATAGCAAAATCCCAGTATCTAATGTCCCTGAACCACAAGGAAATTTTGATGATCAACCTCTAACTTCTATGTGCTATGATCCTTGAATTACACACGCATGGATGGAGTCCAGATGTTGACCCAAACCAGGATTTTGCAAGTTGGAAACACTTGAAATTCAAAAGAAAGTTGCAAATTACAAAAACAGCTCAAGTCTCCCTGTGTATTGTGGGACAGACATCCATTAGCACAATTTCACATGGAAACTAGGTGGGTGGGTAAAATGATTGAGTTGAAATGCAAGGGTGGATGATGAGAGGTGAATAGGGAGCTGAGGGTGGAATGTTAGCAGCACCACCCTTGATTTCCTTTCAACCTACTATAGCCAGGCGTGTATCCACCAAGCAGTGCAGCACGTAACCACCGACTCCTCCATCTGAGAAAAAGAGAAGAGAAAATTTAAATTAATTTTCACAACATTCTCTTTGTGCTTTCTCTTTTCTCATATTTTTAACTTTCTAAGACAGCTTAAGGCAATAAACACAATGACAAAGAGGGAAATTAAATAAGTTCTAAGTATGATGCAAATGCCACATGTGCAGCTTACATGTGCATTGCAACGGCATTGTTCCTTTCAGTAGCAGAGCAGCAGAAATTATTTTAATGGCAGTGGTCATCCTAGTCCTCCAAATGTGGATTTATTCAAGTAGGCAACTTAGAAACGTGGCAGAGCCATTCAGAGGTGCTCAGCACCAGGTGAGCTCCTCAGAAAAGGACTTGGTCAATACTTAGTTGGGTCAAGAAGTTCCAAAATTCTGCACCACCCTGAGAAGCTTCAGCACTTCATAGTCACCTGCCAATTTGTGTCTTTGATAAACTTTGGTTAGTAGGGAATGCTGCTGCTTGTGGCAGTGGTCTCCCACTTCCCAGGCTAAGGCTTGATCCCTAGAATGTCATAAGGAATACAGCACTTGAGCATAGCAAACAGCAGGCTTACACAATAGTGACTGCATTGCAGAGCATGGAACTGCAAATAGGAGAGGGCAAAAAACTCCCCTTCAGTCCCCTTTACCACAAGACAGTGGTAAAGAATGAACATTAAATTAACATTAATTTTTTTGGTATAAACACCTCCTGTAGAGATCTAACAACGAAAGCCTTACTTCTTCCTAGCCCAACCCTGAAACCATGAGAGAAAGAATTGACAGGCTGAGGACATTTGTAGGATGGACAAACACATTGCTCCAGAGGTTTTGACATTTTCTATCTGAACCTTAGTAAAAAAACTCAGTTGTGGAAGTCACACAGTGCAGAAAGCACAGCATGCCCTGCTGTGAAAGAAATGAGTCTGACAGTCAAGTTGGAAATTGCAATGCCACCCTGAATGAAACTGAAGTTGTTATGCAATATCTATTAGGGCTGGTGGCTTGGGGGCATAAAAAGGTTTACCTCTCCTCGACTTTTAGAGACAAGCTTCACTTGTTCTTTGAGTATTTGTGTCTGCACACAATACCAGAAACTATTAAACACAGGTTTTTATGTTGTGTGTATAAAAAGTAATACTTGTTAGTTTTTTTAGAAAGGCCAGAAAAGCCATTGTGAAAGCAGTTTGAGTGTTACAAATGAAAACGGCAAGTTAAAATCTACAAGCATAATAGCCCATAGCAGGACCTCTAGACAAATTCCTAAAAGGTCACAGAGCCATTATCTGGTAAAAAAGTCCCAGCAGGTATCTTATTCCAAGTAACTTTGTTTTTAAAATACAATTCTTCTTTTCTAGCACAAATAACTCCACTGAGAAACAAATGACCACTTCCACAAATATTTTAATACACCTACTTTGTCAGCATTATATCACAATTTCAGCAGAAAAAATTTTTTGTAATAAAATTATCTCTACCTACTATTGTTTAAAACCTTCCTAACTACCACAACTGGCACAAAACCCCACTGAACTGAATCTGCTAGTCCAGCAAAAGCTGCAGCTGAAGCTCCCTAACTATCTAAGTAGTAGGTAGAAAGACAATACTCATCTGCATCTTGAAGTGGTTACATACAGATTGCTTCCCATCCACATTTCCTCTAGCAGAATAATGTATGCCACTCTCACTTGCCTTCTGATTAATATCCCCAAACCCTGAGAACACAATTAAAAGCTCGACAAAATATTGCTATGTCGTCCTTACCCTTTGGCTTCCAAAGTATGATTACTGATCTAATAAAACTCTATTTCATACCAAAACACAAAACTATTGCTGACTGGGTCTCTTAGACAATTGACTGAAAAGTCTGGCAGCATCCCAACTATTTTTAGCTGCTTCATTTATACAAAAGAACACAATGTTATTATTTGATTTATGTGAATTTTCTCCTCCCTGTTTAAAAAGCCCGGTTAAGCATGGTCAGTAATATTAAATGAGTAAAAAAAAAAAGCACACGACTTAAATAAAAAGTAGTCAGTGTTCGTAGTCCATTCTGCATGAAGGCTTTATGTCACAACTAAGTCTTTAAAGTCCCACTATGCTTTGTAGCTATTTATAGCCATGTATGTCCATCATTTGCATCCTATGGTTTGGGGTTTCTTTTCCAGATATAAGCAGAGCTTCCTCCCTGTCTTTGTTTATGTGTCTGTCTGCCTGTCAGCGCAGCGCCAGCCACTGTCTCTGCACTGGGCTGCTGCTGCTCCCTCATCCTGTTTATAGGTCAGCGACGGCTTCCATCGCCTCCCCACTGCTGAGCAGAACTTCCCATAGCACTTCAGGATGTTTTAGTCACTTCAACCTGTGCCGCCTGTCTGGAGCCAAATGTCTCCTCTTTGAGCTAGTGATGATGCAGGCAGCATCTGCCTCAGCCAAACTCAGCTTTTGTGTCCTGGCAGGCCCAAACCTTTTCAGCTGTTCCCCGCATGGAAATGTCACTGGGTCCTATTCATTGTCCCATCCCTTGCAAAGACCACAGACAGACACACAGTTGAAGGGTGAAAAATTTCTTGTATCCTTTCAGTTCCAAGCACATAAAGCCTCACAGTGGACAGCATCCTTGCCAACCACTGAACATGGAGAAAAAAAATTAGGTGGATATTAGTTTTTATTTTTCTGATCTAACGATGTCGAAGGTCCTTAATACAACAATCCTTTAGGTGTTTACATCAACAGGAGACACAGTGAGAAAAACAAGCCAGTAACATCATGAGATGAACATGCACAAGACACTGGAGGAAGAAGCAAATCAGCTGTTGAGCACAAAGCCAGTTGCTGAAATGGAGCCAGAGAGAAAAGTGTCTATATCCTCACAGCACTGGGAGAGGATTTTCCCTCCAAGAAAGACAGAAGAAGATTAATAAATCAGGGACCTCTGAGGAACATTAGGACTTTGTGTTTTATGAAATCCATAGGAATAGGAGTGCAGCACTTGTGCAGATCACCTTTTTCAGTTACAAATACATAGTAGCAGAAAACTATTTGTAAATTCAGAATATTTTTGTAGGAGGTTGTTGAAAGACAATAATGTCTGTCTCCACAGCCCACAACCTCCTCCATATTACTGCATTATAATTCAGGGTCCATCTGCATCTGTCAGGCAGGAGTATGCAGACATCTCCTTTGACAGCAAGTTCACACAATCAATTTAACAACACACCCAGCTAACAATTGTTGCGGGGGTTGTGATGTGTTTCACAATTGTTCATGTGCTACCTTGCTGCATTTTGCTATTTATAAAGACACCCAAAGAGCATATACTGTTTAAACTTCTCTTTAGGCTGGAAGATGGAGTGCAACAAATCAAAATAACAATGAATGAGGGTCCTCATGACCTGATATCTGCCAGAAACTACTGCAAAATCTCTGCTAGATTACAATCTCTGCAGAATTCAGAAAAAACCTAAATGACAATTATACACCTTATTTTCACAAGTTTAACATTGATAGTGAGGTTCTTAGCTATCACTTCTGCGTTTTAAAATTTTTCTTCCCAGTCTTTACAATAATGTCAAAAAACATGATGCACAAGAAAAATCAACATCTCAAGTTAAAAAAATATTTTATCAACACTTGAGCAAAATGAATATATTATCAAAGCATTGTTGGAATGCAGATTAAGTTAAGCACATGGTACAAATGCATATTCTTAGAAAAAAAGGCTGATCTAATAATTATGTTTCTTTAGATTCCAATGTAAACTTTTACAAACCTTTTACTATAATGAAAATTTGATGATTCAAACATCCAGGCAGCTTCCTTTGCACTCAACAGCCACTGATCTGTGTTGAGTGACAAGATCACAATTTCACATGACCCAGTGTGACCAAGCTTTGCAAATGCTGTTATGAATCCCATGATGTACTTTCTCTGTGATAAAACCAGCTCCTGGAGTCATATGAACAAGTATGAAACTGTTTGGGTTCTCTGCTTCATAAGAAAGCGTATCTTCATCCCACATTTCGGGAAGATGAAAGATCTGAAATGATTAGAAAACATGCAAGATCCTAATATTTAAACTTGTTTTTTTTCACCCCAAGGTATGCTTAGATTTCACTTCCTGCTATACTCCATGGCTCTGTTACAGTGCAAGAGATTATAGTGATGTTTATCATTTCCTCGCCCTGTGACACTGAAACAATTTCACTCACAAAAAAATTACTCACTTCAGTAGTGCTGAGGGAGAGAGGTCCATTTTGGTTTGGTTCAATATCTTATCAGAAGACTAGTCTAACAGCTAATTGTGATAATTTTCATTAGCATAAACACTGTCTTTCTGTGATAGATTCTTTTGTTTTTTTTCTTTTGTATTGTTCCCCTCTTCATTTATGTAGATCTGTATTCATTTCACAAGCAGCTTCTCTCTGAATCTATTATTCAACTGCTCTCCTATTCTCCACTTTCTTTTCAAAGGTTCCAAATACATGTAAAAAGATTTGATGGTCCAAAGAGATGCATATACTTGATATGTTCCAAGATGCTCATCTGTGCATTACATTCTTGGTTTCCTAAACAAAAAGGACAACAAACCAGAAAGGATCAGTGTACCTGAGCATGCCCCTGTTATTATCAAGCACCCACTGAGTAATGCTAAACTTATCTAATGTCTCTGATGAAAAAACATAATGACAAGCTACCTAAAGGCAGGATGACACTTAACTCGTTTCCATTACTTCCCAGCCAGCTTCTGATGGTGTGCAGTGATACAGCTCACTCATAGAAGGAATGACTCTTCTGTTTGTAGCTGCTCTCAGTGCCAAGGCCTACAGATGTTCAGAATTTTCCCTGTGTGGATGGGATATGAGGTACAATCTTACCTTCACATCTAGTCCTGAGAGAAACCAGAGGTGAGGTCTACAAAGCAGAAAGGGACCCTTGTTTTTGAGGAACTGATAATAAGAGTTTAATGGGGGAAGGACCAGGGGGAAGTGAGACTTGGGCCTAGAGCTCCCTCAGAAATGATGGCCCAGGAATAAAATAATTTCTCACTGATCTTTTTATGCAATTTCTTCACATAGAAGGATGCTCAGCTTTCTCTTCTGGAGACTCCCAGTGATTTGGAAGGAAAAAGTCTAGAAAACTAACAAATTCAAAAATATGTCTAGATAGGTCAGAACATGAAAGGACAAGGAGCATTTCAGTGAGACAGGGAAAAACTGGAGTCAAATAAATGCTACACACCCAGGAGTTAAAATTTATTGAAATTAGAATAGTAAAAGAAAGTGATCTAGATCTGCATAAAAGGAAAGTATGGGAAAGAAAGAGTCATTGGAGAGGAAAAGGAAGGGGAGGGGAGGGGAGGGGAGGGGAGGGGAGGGGAGGGGAGGGGAGGGGAGGGGAGGGGAGGGGAGGGGAGGGGAGGGGAGGGGAGGGGAGGGGAGGGGAGGGGAGGGGAGGGGAGGTGTTTAATTCAACCCCTTAGTACACCTTCCATTGGTGTGATCTGGCTCATGGATATGTCGTGCTCTCCAGGCATATTCAGCGTGAGCCCCAGGAGGCAGAGTGGGAGGTGCCTTGTCACCTGCTTTTCCAACTCATTTAAGTTAAGACCAAATCAATATTTGTCAAAAGTCAAAACTGGTTCTAACTCACTTTTAATTTTTTTCCTGCTTTCAACATGAGTGTAAGGGTTATTTTTCAGTGTATACAGATTTACATATAAATGCATAGATACATGTATATCTGCACACATGGATGTACATATATCTACATATTACATTGCATTATTATATGCCTACCAAAACAATTTCAGACAATTCCAACCAGTGCAAGGGAGCCAATTTGAACAGCTGAAAAACTATCAACATACATCGATTGATTCGTAGGATGTCATACACGGATAAGGCATCATGGGTTAGAGCTACTCACAGCTTTTTACAGTGGTACTTCTCAAAGGACTTTTTCTTTCCCCTAAATGCAAATAACTTTATTTACCTTTACAGAAAAGTATTTACCTTTGCAGAAATACAGATTAATGTGTTTGCTTATTTGTTATCAGCTGTGCGTTGTGTCCTGGGACAGGACCATTGGCTGCTCCACTCGGCCAAAACCAACAGTTCAAACAGCGTCTTGCTCTAGGAACAGCTTTTCCCAGGTGCAGACAGCAGTGTAAGAGCGCCTTCTATGCTTAGGCAAAAGAAATGCAAGGCAAAAAAGCCATGGGAAACTTGAGACTACAGTACTAAAGCCCATGTCTCTTGGGTGAAAGTTGTTCTATTCTTAAGTCGGAGAAAAGAAGGGTAGAAGAGCTCTCTCTTTGTTAAAGAAATGGGTCAGGTTCATCCTCAAGGTAGGAAGATATAGCTGTCATCTTTGGAGTATGATTACAAATACTTCATACTGCAGCGTAGGTGTAGTTCTCTGAGGAGTCTCAGTTCTATTGCCAATTAAATTTTAAAATAAATTTTTAATACATGTATAGTTTTCTCTGTGGCTTTTAAGGACCTATATGGACATTAATAGGGTGGGTTCACAGGGCAAAATGCCAAAGAGAGGTGTGAAGAAGCTCTCATTACAGAGAACTACTTTTTCTCCTGGATCACTTCAGTGATTCAGTTTCCCAGGCAGCTCCACAACCAGCTGTAGTTGCACAACTAAAGTAGCAGCAAGCTGTGGTGGAAAAACACAGAAACCAAACCCACAAATAGCTGGAAGGACAGGATGGGAGCTACCTGAGCTAACACAATGCTGATGCCTTAATTTTTAGCTTTCATATTTTCCGGATTATGTTCTGCCTTAGTGTGTAACTCTGAACTTCATACAAAGAGTTAGCAAGTTCTCTTCACAGTGTAGGTAGACAAAACAATCCTTTTCCAGCCCAAGAATCAAGGACACCATTGCAGCTTCAGGCCCAAAATGTACAAACAGCAAATTGAGAAGAACAGTCTGGGAGGATGGGATTTCATAACCTTGAAGCTGTAATTGCACAATTAACCAGAATGTGTAAATGGACTGAAACTTATAAAAGTGTGAAAACAAATGGCTATCCATTTTGTGACCATTTTGGGTCCATCTTGGGTGAAGCCCTGGCCAGGCTTTTATATTTCCCAAGGTGTATCCTTTCAAGGCCTTTTAATAAACACTGATTTTATTCCTTTAACTCTGTCCAGCATCTGTTCTAGGTCACCTCTTAAGGCATCAATGCTATTGCATATAAAACTAAGCAGAATTTGGACACCCAATAGCCACCTTCTACGTGAGAATTTAATTCCTAAGATGGAAAACCATGTTTTTATTGGTGGACAGATCACCTAGTAATGTTGTGGCTTAGCAAAGCCTTAGGAATATGTTCAGTTTAAACTGCACAAATATGCCATGTCAATGGGACAGCCTGCATCCTTAATGCTGAGTGTCTTGGCAGCTGGACTTACTGTAACCCATATACAAAGGGCACAGAGCTAATTCCCTTGAAATCGACTGCACACTAGTCTTGCATTTCCATGCAACAGTTCTACCTTGATTTCAAACTCCCTATATTTCTTCATTTTACTTTTTCTGTACACCTTGGTTTTGAAATAGACTCCTAATCCATACATGATCTCCATATGAACAGAAATAAGTATAGGCAGAGTGAGTTACTTTCCTACTCCTCTCTGTCCTTCCATCATTCTAGTACATTCAGTACATCCAGTTCTTACCCATTAGTAAATACTTTTGTGATACAGCTCTCATGGAGCTGAAGGCAGCACCACAGCACTGTAGCAGTACCATTTTGCAACCCTAACTGCTGTCTGTATACTTCTAGCCAAGACAAGAATACAGAGCCCACACTACTGTCCTTACATGCCCTAGAGGAGATTTACTAGCTAAACTATCCTGGAAAACTCTCTTAATAGAAATGAGACATATACCAGCAAAGTATTTCCCTCCCTAGAGTTTACACAAAAGCTTTCCACATCAGTTCCAGGTCTTAGCCAGGCAGCTCCTTTATTTGGTTGTCTGCCTTGTGACTCAGGTGTGGTCTACTTTTGTCAGAATATTATTCTTGTTTGGGAGCAGAATAGGTGAGATATTAGACCAGAAAAGAAACTATAAATATCACTGGATATAATCTTAAATGCCCTCTCACTAACTGCAAAATGAAAGATTTAGTGTAATCCTTAAAGGATGTTTTCTTGGCAGCTAATAAAGTAATCTCACACACACACACAAACACACATGTGAAAGGATAGGATATAAAACTCAGCATTAAGGCAAGGCATAGATTTTTTAACTTAATACAGCCATTTCAAAATATATCTGTCTCAAAGGAGAAGAAAGATGTGACTGGCTGAACAGTACAAAATCTAAATCATATAATGCTTCATGTATTTTGGCCACTTCAGTCTTCATCTGTGACACTGGCTTTTCTAAAGACATTTTAATCTTCTTGAAAATTAACAGTAGAGGCTTTTTATAAAAAATACTTTCATTGTAGGCTGCAGGCAAGGGATAGTATGAGATCATTTGTCAACCACAATGAAACAGGAGGCAAGAAAACAGTTTCTATGCAATCTTGGGCTTTCCTCCACCCCCTACATGTATGTGTTTCAAGCTTACCACCCTTTAGACAGCAGTGCAGTTATTCATCCAGGGATGTGCTGGAGACAAATTGGTTCATGTTTTAAAAGAGTGATGAGAGGTGGCTGTTATGTAAAGTTCATAATATTCAGCATCCTACCTCTGCTACTTATTTGATCATCACAAAGCAATCCAGTTTGATTTTAAATACTGCATATTAATCATACAAATCTGAAATTTTTTTTTCTCTGTTTTGTCACTCACCTCTTGACTTCATATGTGGGAAAGTAGTTCTGCTTCTCTCTTCCTCTTCATCTATCTTGTTGATTGATGCTGAAAGTTCTTTGGAGCCATTTCTGGACTACATTTCATGTATGGGTCCCATCGGCTGAAAGATGTCCTGGGCTTCCCTGCAAATTCTCTGCATCACTGCAAAATATTAATAATTACATGTGCTTGAAGAAATTTGGTCTGACAAAGACAAAGGTGGTAACCAGTAATTTAGCAAGCAGCTAGCTGGCTTAAAATTACTCTCTCAGATCTCTCACAGAGTAAGTTAAATATACAACTCGAGAAGTTTTGTTATTCTTGGAGTATATTACCAGAAAAAAATCAAATTTTAAAGCTCTTGTGGAAGACAGGTAGAATTGAGAAGCTGCCACATGATCAAAACAAACAAAAACTCTCAAACACAGCATTTTTTCAACATTTTTTTGAGGCAAGCATGAAGATGGATGGTTTAAATAATTGTATCAGAGGGATCTCAATATTTAATCTTAAGAGATGAGAGAGTTGCCCTAAATGCTATGTGCTACAAAGTTTCAGTGACCTAATTACACAGCTAGTGTATGCAGGAATGCACAGGTGAAATTTTCAGCTTGCAACACTTTTTAATAAATCTTAGGAAACTATATAAAAAAGAGTAGAGCCAAAGGTTGATATTTCAAAGACTAATGAAGTTTTTGATACCGAGGAGCTTTACTTTGGTCCATGAATACTTACATTAAAAACCTGCCTCAGATTGAGAGAAAATAGCCTAGTTTTCACAGCGTTCACTTGAAACTTTGAAGATCCACAGTGAATTCATTATTCCGCCACTAGGTACCATTTTACCCACTTACTGAGAAAATTTATGCAGGGTAAATCAAGAAAGTCTGCAGTTTTCAGAGACAGAGTTATCTATTTCTAACTATCTCAAGTCATCTCTAGAGACATGAGTCTGCTCAGTTCTGCATTCTGTGGCTCACTTTTGAAGGGTTAGTTAATTTTTTTGTGCATAACAGATTGCAAACCCACTCTCCTGGCACTGAGACGAAAACCTTTCCAACTCTGTACAGAAGCCCTGCAACAATGAGACAAGAGTCAAGATTCATTGAGGCAGAAATGACAAAGGAAAAATTTGGAAAAATTATTCTTCCAGGTTCATCTGGGAAGAAGGAAATCTTTGTACCTATGAAAGCTTTTTACATTTTCTATTGGAAAGTTATTGGATAAACAAGCAGAAATCTGACCACCCACTGATTTAAACCTCCCCACTCCTTTGAAGTCTCAGCCATAGAATCGTAAGTAAATTAAAAAAATTAAATACAGGAATTATTCAATTAAGCATTGCAACACTAAAGAGACCAGTGCCCGAGTCTCTGTGCAAACAACAGACAATTGCATATGGGCTGTGCTCTAAAACACACCCAGGTGCCTAAAACTGCCAGAAGACAGTGTATGCTGTGTGTTTAATATTTTGGGGATCTATGGTCTCCCAATATCAGCACTCCATCAACACAGTGCTGTAGGTAGCACCCAACAGAGAGACTGTAGCATGCTTAGTTGAAAACAATCTCAAACATTAATACAGATTCCTCTTTCCTCTTACTCTTACTGCTTGGAAAGATCATACAGGTTATTTTTCACAGCCTCAAACTAATACTGCTGCAAACACCAACATTTTTATGAAACCCATTAAAAGTCACAGACTTGGATTGCACTGGCATAAATGCAGCAAAACTTGCTTCAGATCCTCTATGTATTCCACAGCAGCATATGCAAGCATGGTCACAGAGGTGTTAATAACAAAATTTACTTAGACAAAACCTGTCTTTGTGTCTGTTTAGTGTGCTGTGGAGTGCTTGCAGACATACCTTGCATTCCTATCCTACCTAAGCCCCTGACTTAGATGTACTTTCTGTGCATGGGAAACACATGTGGCTTCACTGAGCAGGAATCATCCCTTTTTGTCAGTCCTTGAGAATGATAAGGAAAAAATATACCACAAGGTTTGGGTACAAGTAATGTTATCTCCCAAATTTTCTCCAAAAGCTGCCAAGGACAGTAAAGATAAACCAGGACCTGACATTTCTACCAAATGGAAAAAAGTTCATATAGAAGGTGTAGTTCTGCCATGCAATATCATAGTGAAGTGCCCACATACGGTGTAGAAAGCGACACCAAAGGAAGATGCAACAGACACACATATGTACATTTATTTTATTGTTTTGACAATTACCTTCAAAAATACCCTTATGAATTCCACTTTATTAACATGGAAGCATCTCAGAAACCCTTTAACTTTACCTAGGTAAGTAATTGCATGATGGGGGTTCTGGTTTGTTTGTATTTCTTTGAATCAGTAGCACGGAATGTACCAGAATATCAGACCACAAAACATTCCTGACATTTTTGAAAAGCATGTTTTTATACTTCTGCTGTCAATCTTTCAGGTGACCATTTCATGTGTTCTCACAAACACTCCCCAAATAATAGAGGGAAACCCCAGCTTAGTGGCTTTATAGGCTCTTTGTGTGTCCACAGCACCACTGCAGCTAAGTTCCACATGCATGTAGAAATGATCTACAGAACCCACTGCCATGCTGAAAACTAATTTTATCCTGTACATTTTGATAGATACCTGATTCTTACTACTTTTTCCTTGTTAGCTGGAGCACATTTATCTTTATTTGCAGGTATGTGTGTATGTACTGCACACATACAAACATGTATGAAAACAAGTCACACAAGTCTTGAATAGACTAAATATTATGGCAATGCACTTAAATGGAATCAGATGCAGAAATTTTCAGGTTCAGGTCAATGTTTAACATCATTAATGTGATTCTTCAGCTGTCCTTATAAGTATATGCACCAAGAAACTCTTCTAAACCATGTAATCTTTGTTGCATTTTTCAAAAAAATTGTAGGAAAGTAGGGTACCTTTACCATGCAAAAACCCCAGAACTGAGTTTAGGACTGATGTGCTCAAGAAGAGGCATTGCTTAACAGACCTCAGTGCCCACTTCTTTCAGCTATCTGTAGAAATATAATTTCTTTTCAGTTTCTTTCCTTTTTTCTTATATTGTCATTACGATTAATTGCCTCCAATTCCATAAATTGTTGCATATTTTTTTATATTCATAAAAAGTAACTCACCAAATAGCAAGGTCCAATAATATTTTTCTGTCACAGTTGACACAGTCTGTCTTAGAACTGGTTCTGCTGACTGCTTTCTTAGTTAAGGCCAGAAATTATAAACTGTAATACTAGTTGGTTGCTGGTTTACAAATTTTTTTTTTTTTTTTTTTTTTTACTGTAGTGAACACACACACGGAGAATAAATAATAGCAGCTTCCTAAAACTTGACATATCCTCATGAATTGTGAATTCTTAAAAAAATATGGGTAGAGAGAGCTGGCTATACTAGTCCACTACTGTATGTAAAATAAGATGGTAAAAATTCACACTTAAACCAGGAGCAGCAAGATACCCAGGACTCCATTTGCCATCACTATTCAGATTAGTATCTCAAGTGATAGGAAATAATGATTTAAGACTGCTCAAAATATATTATTAGATTAGATATGATTATTCCTCTTCCACTGCTGCTAGCTAGTGAGAAAATTCCACATAATTTAGTCTGTTCACATAATTTAAGGCCTAGAGGGACTACTAGGTTATTTGTTGCTCTGTGTAGTACATCACATGTGAATAAGTTTCATCCAATTGTCCCTGTGCTAAACTCAGGAACCTGCCCAAAGAAAGGGATTTTTATTTGAAGAATTTAAAGTGCAGCAAATCCACTTCCTAGCTTGTCCTGAAGACTCATGTACTCCACTAATGAGTTGTTCCTCCTTGAAATTTGTACAGGATCAACTGCTAGCATTCACTCTGCTGCCCTCCTCCTCTGTGCCTTTTTATAGCTGACATGTGCTTCCTAGGAAGACAGATTTCAACCAAACCACCTCCCCAACACTTCTATATCCACCTGCAGGGTGCATTCTTCAGCCTTCGGATCACTTGCATGCATCTATTCTGCTGTCTTCAGTTTCTCATCCTTCTGTTTCCCAAACAGCCTTTGTGCTGGCTGCCAAAGCCAAGCAGCTCTGTCACAGAGGGACAAGCTGTCTCCCCAGTCCTGTTGTTTTGAACAGCCCAGTACAGCCTTGGTTGCCGCTCTCTGCAGAGGGTTATTGCTGAAATCTCTGCACAGGCAGCTCTCCAGGTCCAAAGCCCATGTTTGTCACTAGAGGACACGAAATGATTCACACCAACACCTCTCAGTGTCAGAACGAAAAAACATTCTTTTATTCTCTGACTCCAGTATTTATGGATTCTTGACAATGACCAGAGATTGGATAATTAAGTTACCACCTTCCCAAGCACACTGGTCATATGAAATGTCCATCAAAAGATGTTTCTTAGAAGGAATGTGATAAACAACTTTATGTTACTTTCATGGGAAAGTAACTAAAACTATGAAAACACTATCAGAAGACTTCAATCTCCAGGGCGACACATGTTCTGCAGTCATGTCCAGCTTTCTTCAATTCTGGGCTATATACTGTCTTTGGAAAATGGCTGGACAGCCTTAATTATCACATTGTTTCTATCCCTCAATTTAACAGTCTGCTGATTTCTATATTATTTCCACTTTTTCTCAGTAATGAACTTGGACTCTTGCTAAAAATAAGAAGTAGTTTCAGTTTTGGAACTGTCTTGACAATATCTCGCTTAATCTATGAGGGCTCCTCATTTGCAAAGAGTTGTCAGATTTTTCATTTACTTTGATTTGACCTATAGCACTACTTCATACAAAACAGTACTAATATATAAATCAGAATGCAGCAGTGCTGACAAAGCATCTTGTCAGTCACTGATCACACCGATGTACATCAATCATCTCTTTAGCCAATTTTTCTATGCTTTATATTAGTACAAGTTTCTATTACAAGTATATTATCTTTATATTAGTACAAGTTAACTATGCCTACTGGCTTTAAAAAATTGGCCATGGATATTTGCCATCATCCTTCTCAGACAGTAAAGGTCTGTAAGAGTCTCCACCAGGTGAAAATTAATTCTTCTTTTTTTACAGGCACAAAGAGTTATATTCAATGGGGTATTTTTCTTCCCATTTCCAAAAATCCACCTAGTAATGTGTCACCTAATTTTCAAAATCTACTTTATTGCTCAGGTATTTATACTTTTAATCCTTTGTTTTCATGGAACTTGTCTTTTCTCTTTTTTCTTTTCTTTCCCTAATATATTTTTTGCTTTTACATAACCTGACATTTATTTGATCACTATACAATGATATAGATTTTAGTTTTGTGTGCATATATATACAAATATATATACATACGCACATGTAAATCTTTTTTCCATTTAGTTTTTGAGTAATGAAATCTTTTTCTTTCTGACTATTTGGTACACTACTACTCCACAGAGTTAGAAAGCTGCTGTACCAAGAACAAAGAAAGTAGTAGTGTAGTAATAGTAGTAGTGGTAGTAGTACTTAAACAAGGGACATGTTTTCACTGACATAGACTTCGCAAAGCCTTACCGCTGTTACAAAATTAAGAATCTCAATGACTGCCTGAATTTACAATTTCCTAGTTCAGAATATGATATACAGAGTTCCCTGGGACTGCAATTTGCTGGCCCACCCTGAATTACAAAAGACAGCAAGAGAGGAGGCTAAAGGCATTCCCTTTTCTTCTTGCCCTTCTAAATGCCTTCTCCTTGCAGCCAGACACCTCCAAAGATCTTCTTACAGAGCAATGCTGGTCAAGGCTGAACAAAGTGTTTTAACACAGGAAGAGACCTCAAAAGGGAAAAAAGCCACCACAACGCCTTTAAGATCTATAAATTGTAAAACTGAGGTGAAAAATATCATGAACAGCTCAGAAGTCGTTTCATGGGCAGCAGAATAAAGTTTTTGCTTATGTGCCAGCAGAATAAAGCCTTTGCTTATGTGACGAAGGAAATCCAAAACCCAAGCTGAAGTAACCCATTCCTTGGCCAGTATTAAGTTTACAGACACAAGTCACTTTCTTCCCTGTGCAGATAATGTGTCTCCAATAAAGCAAGTTTTTAAGTATTGCAGCCTGTCAGGGAAGAGTGAATCCATCCAGTGAAGAAGCACAGAGTATTTCACAAATTTCAACTTAGGAAAAGATAAAGGCATGGGGAGACAATTTCAAAGGATATATTGTAAACATTGGAAACTATTATTAGGTCAATTATCAGCTTATAAGTGTCTGATACTCATTTATCTGTACTAAACAGAAGCTACTAATACAATACAATACAAGTCATTAATATCTTACCCACTCTTCAGCTTCCTCTTCCAAGCCTCTCCATTCACCTCAAATGTTTGTGAAGTTCTGACTCAGAAACAAATCCAGTTTTAACAATGATTTTTAAGCTTTTGAAAGAAAAGCACTAGATTAATCATGAAAGAAATATTTTTATTCCATTTTGTGTTTGGCCCTGCCTTTGTTATCAGGAAATGGAGTATTTTAAAAGGATGATGAATTTCTTCCCAGCTGTCTCTCTTATTCTCCCACCAGGATGAAAAGCTCTATATCCCAAACATAAAGATCTGACATTTAGGAGAACAAGAGATAAGTTAATGGCAAGACCAGGTGCAACAGTAGCCCCTTGTCTACTTTTCATTGTTTATAAATAACTAGTACAGCTGTCCAAGGAGGAGCCCTTCCAGCAGAACTATCACAAGACCCATCTGAAAACAGACTGTTGGCTCTTTTTTTAATCCTGTCCTAAAGAACTTGAGTATTTTTATACTTCCATTTTTGCAGGCTTTGAGCTAAGACAATTCAAGGAGGTCCAAATGCAAAATGTCTTCAATGTTAAAAGGCGAGAAAGTAATGAGATTTCACACCCCAAAATGGCTGCATGGATGTGACTTTGCTGTTTATGGCTCAGCTCTAACTGGAATTATATTGCTACAGTTCTGCCCAGAAGCTCTTCCCCAAAGCAGGTGCTTTGTAGATCCACAAGACAAATCCCTGACCTCTCTCAATGCCTGAGCAACAGTCAAAATCACTCCTGCATAGCAAACGAAGGTGTGTTAGAACTACAGGTAGATATCACTCCAGTAGCTCCAACCCTTCATTCACAGTGAACAGCAGCTGTTAAGATATGACAACAGGAATTTTGGAGTTGTACAGTGTGCCAGAGATCCAGGAGATTAAATCACTTTTTATCTATCCAGTAATTTGCAACACTACCCACAGTTGCTAAATTAAAGCTGAGAGGGTCAGCTAGCCTTATTACAATCTGTCCTTTTATTCAGCTTTCTAAAAATGCCTAGTCTGACCAGAGCCTTGAGTAAATTCACTACCTGAAAAGCTAAGTCTTGTTTAAAAAGAAGGACTGCCTGTTCCCCCTGCAACCCTGTGTTTTATTTAACATGCATTATGAATCATGCAATGCTCCTGTGTCACCATTTCGCATCAGTCATTCTCAAGGATTTACAGGGAGTGGGCATAGATGATGTGACTGGATGAAGTAACATGGATTTGCAATTATCCCCTGGTATACACTTTCAGTCACTGGCATTAGGAAATAAGAGTTCATTGCACAGAGCTAAGCTGCTTTGGGAAAATACGCAGGAAACATGTGGAAGAGATAATGACAAAAGCATTTCAGCTACCCCTCATTGGTGCCAGATGCTGAGTAGCCAGCAGAAGGAAATTATTTTTAGGTTGCTGCTCATCATCTGTCCCCAGGTCAAGAGTTTATGCCCTTCAGAGAGGGGAGGCATGGCACACTGGCAGGCAGCAGGGTGATGCTTCTGTAGATTGAGCTTCCTTTGCTTTCCTTTCGAGTATATGATAGTCTTTAATGAGAGTACTCTAGAAGGGGGAAGAGTTAGTGGATAGAAGCAAAGAAGAAGTCTGAGACTTGTGAACAGACAATTCACTCATTTCTTATGTTGATTTCTATTCTGTGTAATATTCCTACACCATGTACTACATTAGATTTCAGGGCCCAGTTAATCAAAAAACATTCCTCTACATGAATAGTCCAGTCACAACTCTGTTTAATTTGCCACTAGATCCTGCTCTTATGCTAATAAAAACCAAGACATTTTTCCAAGATCAAGTGAGTCCCCCTCAAATATTGTAAAACCCCTGAAGAAAAACTTTTCTGGAGAGACAAGAGATTGCGTAAGAAGCTCCAGTTAAAGGAACTACTTGAGCTCTTATACAGAAATAATATTGATATAACACTTTAATTGTATGCTATCAAATGTGTTTCATATATTAAACACACACATTTACACTTTCAGCAGGCCTGTTTTCACCAATATTTGGTGTGCAAATGTTATTTGTAAAAGTGCTTACTCCTGTGCATAGTTTCACATTACACAAAGAGAGGAATGCAAAGGTCCTAGGGTGAGAAGGAGAACCAGAACATTTAGTTCTCAGTCACTGACTCAGCTTAAGGTCAATAGCAATCAAAGTTATTTCCAGATGAGTGGAGTTCAATGGTTCACATGAAATAAATCATCACTCCCGGCAATGAGATCCACAAAGCTAATCACTCATGTTCCCAAAAAACAACACGAAGAAAAGAGAATCCAGAAGCTTGTTCCTGAGCACACATGTCCTGCAAAAATACCTTGCTGCTAGCCCCTGTCCTGAGTAGCACTGGCATGATGGGGAGGAGGAGCCATGTATCCACCAAATTTCTTGAGCCTATTACATTAATAAAGAGATTTCCTTTTCCCAGTATGCGAGATAGTTCTTGTCAAGGGAAGAAAATCTTCAAATAAATGAAGGCTTTATTTTGAAGGAATAGGAACTTGTTTTTGCACACCTCAGGAAGTAATTTGAATGAGCACAAAATGCATGAAAAATGCCACCAGAGTTGGTAGTGTCACAACTTTGAAAGAATGCAGGAGGTGAGGAATGCCCCACCACTGTCAGCCAGTCCCTGTATGCTGATCACTTTTGTCTTGGCCAGCTTTGGGGGAAGCTCTTCCTGAATCTGATAGTAGCTTCCAGGATATAATTTCTCTGCCACTGACCCACAGCTCAGACTTACTTGTGACAGCAATCCAGTGTCACGGACCAGCATTTGGTATGAACCATCTGTCACTAAGAAGTCAGTGGCCAATGAATGCCTTTCTACAAGGAGGCAGATTTCAAAATCCAGGTGCTTCTACTCAAGGCTCACCTTGGCCCAGCTCTGAGCTCCACCTCAGCCTAAGAAGACCCAAAATAATGAAGGAAAAGAACCAGAGAAAATGGAATGTAGAGAATGAGGAGAGAGAAATCTTTGATTTCTATGGCCCCCTGAATCTCATAACAACATCACTGTGCAATGCATTTCAACACTGATGTGGACAGATTTTTAAAGGTACTTATCAAGGACTTGAGCAGACCTGATTTCAGACTCCTTTGTCACACACTTGGTCTGGGTCACTCAAAGGTACTGCTGCACATGGAAGCACTCCTGAGAAATTTTTATTTTAGGGAGATGTGACTGGGACAAGTCCTTAGTGTTAACAAACTAAACTGAGGCCTGTTATTAAGGCATATGAACTTTCTGACAACCATCAGAAGGCAAACTAGCTTAGTATCCCAGCCAGTGGTCTTTTCTTCCAAAAAGGAAAAGGCTGGCTTACACTCCATGAGAATCTGAGAAAATTGTAGCAATAGGAGGAAGAAAATGAACATCTTTTGCAAACAATTTGTACATATTTCCTGGTAGCTTCACATACTCAGTTGGAAAAGATATAGATGAAAACTTTCTAATGACCTTTCTGCCGTAAAACTTATCTAGGTGAGGTCATACTATACACTATAATTCATATAGCTGTGCTACAAAGCAATAATGCTGTCTGATCTTACTGTCCCAAGTTCCTCCAAATTACCGCTTTATTGTTTTGTTCAGACACTCCAATTCATAAAGGAAGGAAGAAAATTTAATGACAAACTGTTCAAGGTGTTGTATAGACAGTGTAATGAGATCCTGGTTACGCTGTACCTCTCCCTGGAGAACAAATCAGCTCAGAGTGTCTTCTTGTAGCAGAGACTTGCAGTGGAGGTTTTATCACAGGCTATCAAAAAGCACTGGGGATGATTTCTTCTGGTTTTGTTTTATATTACAGCTTTGATTTTTTTTTTAAAAAAAAGGATACAGTGTGGCAGTGAGAGCCACCAGAGGAGCAATTCATAGAGGAGAGCACCAATTACTGGGTGCTTTTAGTTCATGCTAGGTTTAACACACGTAAGGCCAGCACCCCAAAATCAAGAGAGAAAATACACCAAATAGTGAGCATCAGATACCTCATAACCAGTCCACTTTTGTGTTAAGCCTGTCTGTGTTGTTTGATTGACTTATACAGGTCAGACTCAGTCAGTGCTGAGCAGTGGAAAGGGAATCCAGCAGCAGTCACACGGTTCCCTCACAGATAGGCTGGCAAGGCAATAGGTTGACAGTTTTGTACAACCAAATATAAGTGACTCAAAGCAAAACTTTCGACTTGAAACTTATAATTGCTTTGGCAATCCATTTTTAAGGCAGCAGCTACTTTCCTGCACCTACTTCAGTGACTAGTAATATCAACTATTATTACCAAAAGACGCCTCTCCTCGTGACTCAACTACCAGAAATATTACATGTGTTAAGTGTTTAGAAATATTACCTACACTCCTGAATAGAGTCCCTATTGACATATGAATAAATTCAGTATTTCTAGGCTTTCAAACTTTTGTAATGGGTATTTGAAGGTCAAAGAAAGAGGAACTATCTTAGATTTACTCAAATAAGCCTAGCTCAGCAATTTGTAGGAAGGAATAACCATAGTAATGAAAGGAAGAAAAGGAGGCTCAAGGGAACACCTTATCACACTCTACAGCTACCTGAAAGGAGGTAGGTGGTGATGGTTGGTCTCTTTTCCCAAGTAACACAGGGGTTACTTCACAAGAGTAAACAGCTTCAAGCTTCTCCAGGAGAGGTTTATATTGGATATCAGGAAAAAAGTTGTTCACCAAAAGAGTTGTCAAGCATTGAAACAGGCTGCCCAGACAAGGATTCACTATCTCTGAAGGTATTTCAGGAGTGCACGTGTGGTTCTCGAAGCATGGTTTACAGGCGGGTTTGGCAGTGCTGGGTTAACAATGATCCTAAAAACCTTTTCCAACCTAAACAGTTCTGTGAATCTGTGCTGGCTCACAGAAAGTCACATAGTGACTGCAGAGTGAGCAGGAATTACACAGCAGGGACACCACAGAAGAATTGGTCTTGAACACTGAGCATTCCTACTTGAGTGAAGCGCTGAGGACATGAAGAAGGCAAACAGAACCATACTAGAGTCATCCTCCTTGAGACAGGACCTGGGTTCACATCATATCTGCCAATTTTCCTGCAGTTTCTGAATGGTGCAGCATGGATGCCTTGAGAGCTGCTGCCAAAAGGTGCAGCTTTAGAACACAGACACAGTAAAGGGGAGAAGGGTCTTCAGAGTCTTCTCTCTTTTCAGGCAGATAATGCAACCAATGAAAAATACATCACTCAGCCAGTTATCCCTCACAGCACTCTTCTGATTTATTTCCCAGGAAAAAATGCTGTTTTGATTCTGGTACTGAAAGGTTCAGAACCTTGTTGGGACAAGCTCTGATTACTAACAGCAGTCTGCTGTTTTATTCACAGCCCACATCAGGTTTCTGGGTTTGGGAATGGGAACAGTTCAATAGATCTTGTCTTTAGAAAGGCATTTACAGGAAATGTTCTGCAAGATTTATGCTCAAAAATGCAAGCAATTTTTTTTTTTATGAGAACAACTTTAAAAATACTAAAAATTCTGCAATATGTATTCCAGTTCCCTTCAAATAAAATAAAGAAGAAATACATTCAGTTTTAAACTGAACCATTCTGTGTTGAATCAAACCACAAAAAGTTGAATTTTTTTTTTCCATTTTGCTTTGGTTTTAATCACAGATGTTTCCTTTTTTTTTTTTTTCCTTTTCTTTTTTAATCAGCACAATTTTATCCCAGGGAATTTAGACTAAATAACATTAAATCAATTTTAATTAAAAGCTTTAGCTATTTCCCTGAAGGTTTGTTTCAAAATCAGAAAGAGGCATGGAAGTTACTGGCACTATTCAGCAAATAAATTTTTACTAAAAGCGTAGACAATTTGGGTTGGAGGGAATCTCTAGGGATCATCTGGTCCAATCTCACTCACAGCAAGAGTGAGTCTACTCAAGGCCTCCTCAAGCTATGTTCTCAAAATCTCCAAGGATGAGGAGTCTCTAACCTTTCCAGCATTAAGTTGCCTGTGTCAGATACATTTGCTCCATGAAGTAGCTTTTGTGGTGGTCTCCCACCATGGGATGTTACCCGCAGTTATCAGAGGTGAAGTTATAATGGCTGCGAGTAGAACAAACTTCGCCTGTTTATTCCTCTAGATGAGAAGTAAGTGTGGACAGCTTTCAAGAAAGCTTAAACCTTCAGTGAATTTTCCTGAGCTGCAAACTTTCACAAACTCTTCCTCAGGAAAGCTGAAATTAATGTCCTCATAAACAGCAATAGTTCGTTATCTTACCAAATGCCCATTCAACTTAGTCTTAGCATTACAATTAAAGAATACTAATAGCGTTTATCTAGGACATCCTTGACGTAAGATCTGAATCAGACTCTGCAGGTATCGATCTCCCTTTGCTGTGGAAGGAGCTGCCAGTCAATGAGGAAACAACCTTGATTATTTGCCCAGATATGGTTAGAAGGAATCAAGGTCTACGTGTATGTCTTTTAGGAAACATATGCCCTGTACTTGCATCCAGCAGTTAAAAAGAAACTGACAGTTTGCCATTGCTTTCCTTCTTTTCAGCTGAAAGAACCAAGCAGCTGTAACTACAACATCATAACAGGAAAATACAAGACCATTTAAATCTTTACTCTTGTGCATTTCCTGTTCATTTTTGGTGTGCTCATTTCCACACAATTACCAAAAAATTTTCAAAGCTTCCAACAATACTGTCATAAGAATTTAAAAAGCAAATTATGTCCAGGTTTGTCAGATGCCAGAAAAGACTCAACTGTTATTCATAAATCTCTAAGTATAAAGCCCATGACTCCCCACATACTGATAGTGCACAGTGGTCCCATGATAAGCAGCAACATTTCAAAATTCTGATTCTTTTCTTCTGTAGTCTGTTTGCTAACTCCTATTTATCTGGGATCTTCAGATTCAAATCATCAACATGTTGCATGTACTGATAGTAATATCCTGTAGATGTAGGAGTCCTTGACAATTTTCTTCACTTGATGTCTCTAGATCTTCATCTGGCTTCCTTCATTACATATTTCTTTCTGCTCACCTTCGTGGTCCTCCCCACATCCCCTGCTTTCATTTGTTATGCCCCCTTCTTCCCAGCCATATATTCCAGCAAACTACTTTCCTGTGCTTTTCCAGTACTTTTGTCCTGTGTTTTTTAATTCTCTGTCCATAACTGCTTCTAACATTCTTTCCTGGTGGGCATTCTGTCATTCTTGAGCATGCACTTGCACTGAAGATGTCTATAAACCTTAGCTCTTCCACCAAGAAAACTGCTGATTGACCAAACGAGGTAGAGAGAGCAGATGTTCTTGGGGTGAGACTGGAGTCAGCAGAGCACAGAGCAGAAGCAGCAGGTGTTTGATACTCTCCTTTCTTTGACTGTGGTGCGTGTCCCAGCAGGTTTCTAAGAAAATAATTTCATAACTACCTGGAAAATGTCTCACTAATAATAGTCATAATAACCATAGTCATCAGTTCTGTCCAGTTAATCACAGTTATTAGTCTTAAAATTTTCAGGGAGGTTTTTCCAGGCTGAAAACTGGCAGCAGTGCACCAAAGCACAAGTGCACCAGGCAACAAAACCTCAATGCTTTACCACTCCTTGCTTCCTGTTTCTGGAACAGTCGTCCCGTGAAGCATCTCAACAGCCTCATGCAAGAAAGGTCAGTGTCTTTTGTACAGTTTTAATTGGCTGGAAAGTATTTTCTGATTCTCAAGTCTTTGAATTCCAGCTTTGCCAAACGAAGTAGTCCCAGCAGGGTCCCATCTTCTGCATTGCTTTATTTGAAAGGCTCATTCACTTGAGAATGAATTACAACATGTGATAGTAATTAGCTGCGGAAGTCTCATCAAATTCTAAATAAATTCCTTGTGATCAAAATCAGATTAGGCAAATAAATACAGAAAAAATTGATAAACAAAGGCTTCTGCAGAAGTTCATTGTATGAAGAACAGTTAATGAAAGTATTGTGTCCTCAAGAGCTTCCCCAAAGAATGGAAAAGCAGCAGGAACAGAAAGGCATCAATAACAGCAGAATTAACATGCTCTTAAAAGGAAACAGAAATTAAAATAAGACAGGATTGAGGAGCTGGCCAGAGGATGTGGATGGCAAAGCCTGAGTCATTCAAAGATTCCTGGGCCTGGAGGTTACATGATCACTTCTCAGCCTTCTTTAAGTGCGCTGAGATGAAGTAGGCTGGCTTATTTAGTACCAAAAAATACAGCTCTGCTGAGCTTAGTCTACCTCACTAGGGCAGCACTGTTATATACCAGAGGAGAACCTGTCCTACTCATTAGACTCATTCTTGATACCAGCGGGTTGTTTGCTGGCTTTACACCATACAGTAGAGAACATCGTTTGCCCTTACTTAATTTTGAAATAAAATAATCCAAATCCATTTGGAATTTTTTATTTTTTTTTTATTTTCATTACACTCCATGCAGGAAGCTGGGGGGTGGGGAAAAGGGGAAGGGCAGGGGCAGGCCTTTTGCAAAAAGATGACAACCATTTGGATTTTCTATATTTTGTTAAAAAGAAAATGAAGTATGAAATTTAGAGGAGCAAATTTTCTCAGTGAAAATCAAAATCCACTGGGCCATGATACAGTTTCAAGTTATCCCTTTGGGGATTCATAAATCTCTGGTTAATTTGAGGAAAGATACCCTCTAGGGAGATAATACTCTTAATGGAATTGACAAAACAAGCAGAAAATGTCTTTCCAGTCAGATTCACACTACTCCTTACTCAGGAGGAATGAAGACACAACTGAGAGCTCAAGGCAAGGAGTTCTCTTGAGGTTTCTTAAGAACTGGAAGTTGGAATAATCATCTTAGTCATCAAAAGATAAGTATTTAATGTCCTGGATTTTAGAATCAGAGCGTGCAATACTAACTATAAGCCATAGTTGTCAAAGACAGCTTTGTCATTTGGAAGAATATAAATAGAAATGTCCTGAAGCAGAAGAATTTTCTGTCCAAAGATTTCTTTTCTAATTTGAATGTGGAAAAAACAAATATGTATAAATGCAAACAACTGAGGAGCAGCAGGTAAATGAAAGTGAAATATTTCAGTGAAATATTTCTCCTCTTATTGCACAACGGTTTCATGTTGTTCATCCAACAATGAAGGACCACACTTTCAATCTAAGGATATTTTCTCTGGAGAGAGTTCTATTTGGAAGACTTTAGCTCCATCTCTGAAGCAAGGTACCTAGATCTGTGTCAAATAAAATAGTGCCAAATTCATTGCTGTGATGATGGGACAGTCCTACAACAAAGACCACACACAAGACAAAGCAACTTGGTATCCTGAATGGTACTTTCCCAAATCATCTATCTCTGGGCATCAGGGAGGAGAAACATTGAAACTTTTAGCAGGGAAAAAGAACATTTCTCGAAAATGCAGAGGTGAATAACTTGGTCCATGTCAAGGTTAGATAAATTCAGCAGCTGAAATGGACTGTGCACTTTGCTGCATCTGTGATCTTCATCAGGTGAATCAATATGAAAACGTGGCCAAAATCTTGATATTTGGCAGTCAGCTGACTGGATTTGCTAATAAATCAGTCAGTGCATTTATAAAGATCTCTGTGATGATCTTCAGGATTCAAGGATAAAATTCAAACTTCTTTGAATTATGTCTTCAATAGAATACATTTTTGACGGCCTTCTTTCAAAGCACAGCCGTGGGTTTTCAGCATGATAGAAATCTTTCCTCTTATTGGAGTATGATATTCAAAGCTGTGAAGCACTTTCAAACAATATTGTGTTTAAACCCCAAATCTCAGAGCAGCAAGGACATACTCAGAATTAATATAGCCAAAGCATTCTTGACACCACTTCATTTTTCCCAGTTGGTGTGCACACTGTCTGCATGCCAATAGCTCTTAAACAGCAAAGTGTGCCTGGAATAAGTCTCTAGGACAGCTCTCAGAACTGCTGGAATGATTCGGCAGGAAGGTTTTGCTGCTTGGTCACTAATTAAACTCTAGCCTCAAGATAATAATGACTAATCTCTTTTAGCTAGTGTTTTAATATCACATGGAGAGTAGGGCAGTGGTTTGAGCCCTGTTTCCAGCAGCCAGAGGTGATAACACAGAATGCATTTGCACACCAGGAAATTTGTTAGTTTTTTATTTCTTTGTTGCATTGAAAGCCTCCAAAGACTGAAGGATATAAAGGACATGGAAAAGAAAAAGACATAACTGTGACATTTGTTAATGATACAAAACGTCAGAATAGTGGCATGGATGAGCTTCATGACTATCTATAGGCCTATTAGTCATCCCAGTCACTGTTATGTCAGGGCAAGAAACTGTATTCCAGTTTTCTTATACCAGGGCCCAAGAAAATCAGGCTTTTCTTCTACTGACATGTAAAGAGGGTCAGGACCTATGTTCCCTCTCTCCCATTCCATTGTCCTGCAGCAACACATGCTATGTTCTTCAGGCATGTCCTCTTTCATCTCCTGCCTAAAGTCCACCTTCTACACCTCCAACTCAGTCCCATTCCTTCTTCTTTAGGAAAGCAAAGGCTTTGCTTGGTTTGGAGAAGTCCTGAGCTGGAGGTAGATCTGACCTGCTCCTGCCCCAGTGAAATGGAGATCTTACCCACCTCCTGCTCTGAATCTGTCACCCCACCCACTCACCCACCCACCCCCAGTTGGTTGTCATGCACCACCACCTGATGTCTGGCTGTGGGACCTCCTCCATCAGCCCCTTTGCAAAGTTTTCACTGTAAGAATTCACAAAGTAATTATTCTAGGATAAGAGCTTTGCACTGACAAGTGTAACATTAAATCCCACAGCTACATACAATGGAAACTTCTGATCATTACAGTAAACACATCTCTAAATTCAGTTTTAAATCCCTTTGGCATTTCTTCTGGTATGCTGGTTGTTTTTGTTTTTGTTTTTGTTTTTAATAAAGATGAAATTGCTAGAAAATTTGCTTCTGAAGACTTGACCTTGAAAAGAAATTCAAACCCTCACATGTCTAGACTGTGCAGTGGAACCAGTTACTTCCCCTTGCTAACTCCAGCATTTCTCAGAGGACTGCAGTAGAAGATAAAGGCAGCTGGTGACAAGGAGTAGTCAGACAAATGTGTACACTTAGGATACTTTTTCTCTAGAGGATTTCAGCTTTTTTCCTACATTCCTTTGATGAAAATATGGAAATATCAAACTTCCAGAGCAGTCTGGACTTTCTTCTGGACCTCTTAAGAGACAAAGGCAATAAAGACCAGGTTAGGAAATTACTTTTAAAAACCCACAAGCTGTTTTCTGCAAAAACTTACCTGCTCCAAAACCCCTGCTGATGTAAAAGAAGAGAAAAAGCATGAGCTGTTTTTCAATATCAACCCTGTTAAATGACATCTTACAAGCACTTCATAAAAGAAATCCACTCGACTATACAACAGCTGTAGAAATTTGCAGGCATGCATTAAAGCACACTGAAAGCTGTGCTCAACATTCCTCCCCAGTCACATGGAAGCTGGCTGCTCCTGTGGTCACACACGTGAGGCAGGAGCACTTGGCTGCAGCCTGTGGAACGCTCATCCGTGACACGTGAGGGTGGTTCTCCCCCAACACCAGACTTCCCCCTGGCTTTTCCTTCCTCCTGCAAATGTCAATTCTACAGTTATCCACTTCTTAAAATATTTTCATTTATTTATCACTGCTATTTTGAACTATATAACAAATTCTAAACCCATCTCAGCTTTTACATGAAGGGTTTTTTTTGAACAAAAATCTCAGAGGAGACAGGGAGTCTGGAACAGCCATCTTAGTGCTGAGGGAGCCTTGCAGCACAAATCCTCACAGGCTGCTTCATTAATTAATAATCTGTAAGCATTTAATTGGTACCACTGGATATGTTCAGAACATAGAAATGACAGTCTGAGAAATGAGGCAGCCGGGGTAGAGCTCTTTCAGGAATGCTTTTCCTGTGAGTATTCCTATAACTTGTAGCCTGACACTTTAACAACACGGCACTGCCTTCCACATAACATCCGGGGTGTTTCTGTGGGAAATACACATCTCATACTTCAAAAGCTGTTGTCAGGACTCCTGGGGCTGTGGAGCAAGAAGAAAGGCCCACTCCTGGGCCTTGACCAGAGGTCCCAGAGAAACAGAAAAGAGAAATGGAAAAGTTCCTGCTGACTTTGAACATAGCTTTTGCTTAGCATACACTCAAGATGGGTGATGGGCTTTCTATGTAAGGGCTTGAGGGTCTGCTCCAGCAAAGAGTTTTGGTGTCAGTAAAATCTTACCCAGCTGAAGGACATGATAGTGCCCTTAAAAGGTCTTTTATTACCTAAGGGTAAGCATTAGATTTGTTGCAGACCATTCCTAAAGCATCAAGGGAGAAGGCTGAGTCCCATTAGACACAAGGACATCACTTCCTACCCTTCCCCTTGCTAAATATGTGCATGACCTAAAAGGAAGCACATACCTTCTTTTCTAAAAAATAGAATTAACCAATACAAATTAGGGCAGCTGTGAAAGGGTTTGGAAAGCATCTTGGTAAACTAACATCTTCAAATAAGTGTATAAAATGTTCATTGATTCAAAAATCCTACATTAAAGTACTTCTTTGCTTCCTCTACAGATGGGGCCATGTCCCTGCATGTCCCAAAGTGTAGGAGTGTAGGAGTGTGAGCATGGCAGCACCTTCCCAGCTGGACTGGAAGATGTGCCAGCGCTGTAGAGGCAGCTCAGAGCTCAGACTTAGAGCTGCCATCAGGCCAATATGGAAGCTGGATGGTGCCCACTGCAAGACCAGAAAGACCCGTGACACTGGACACAAAGGTGTGAGAGATGGAAGAGAAGATGTCAGCTGCCTGACACCTCTTCTTGGCTCCTTGCCTCAGAACAAGTCCCACTGCACACAGCAGGAACAGGATTCCTTCCTGCCACATCTCCAGGAAGATCTGAGAGGACTCAGGGCTTTGCCCTGTGGAAATTTGTTGAATCCAAAACCTTTTAAACAACACACTGTAGTTTCAGAGAAAATACATGTTTTGGTTGAAGTGCTTTGCCATAAGGTTTCCAACTAACTCTAATTAAAAGAGCTTTCAAAACTCAACAGCCCCCAGCTTCTTGACTCGTTTTGCTAATCTTTTTCATGGCCTCTCATTCAAACTTCAGCTGTTTGAATGAGAGAGGCCATGAAACACTCTTACACTCTTCCTCTGCTGAACCTTCTAATTTGAAATCTTCTCTGCAGTTTCCTACCTTCCCTGTAACTGCTATGAAAGCAAATTTGAGCTGTGTGCCCACATTATTCAGGTTGTTGCTGACTAAAAGTCTCCCTGTGCCGTCTGACCTACTGACTTTGGCTTTCAACTACCCACTCACCATCTCACCCAGGGCTTTACACTCACAGCTATGAGAGTGACTCAGCTTCTGTGTGATGTGAAATGGTTTCTATTTTACTTTCCACCACCTGCAGCCTGAGAGGGAGCTTGAGCTCCCTGCTCTGTGAGCAGAGCATCAGGCATGGAGCAGGCTCTGCACAGGAAGGGTGTGGGGGTCTCCAGGCAGGAGGGGCTGCTGATCCTGTCTGTGTGCTCAAGGCACACAGGGTGGGCATGCACTTCCAGGTGAGCTCTCTTGCATAACTTAGGTTGCCATACTCGAACCTCCTTCTCTGTTCATGGCCTTGTTTTTCAGCTGGGCCTTTTGGAATGTTGGCATTTCTCTACCTCAAGTGAGTCATGGTAATATTGAGGTGAGCACAAAATTCCTGGCTCCCCAGATCAGGGTACTGACCCCACATGCCTGGGCTCAGACACTCACTCAAGGAGGGAGCTGTGCTCTTCTAAAGAAAGATGATCAAACTCAAGGTTGAGTTGAAGGGCAGGATTGCTTAAGTTGTCTTTTCAGATAAGTTCCAGCTAATTCTCACCTTAAGTACATAAGGCAACAGTCTTACATATCAGTCTCTATGCTAATTTAGATTTAGTAAATACGGTCTGCATGATTCATCTGTCTGCCAAAAAGTATCTGGCAAATATAAGGTTAATGTAAAGACATAAAAACATTCCTTTGAATGCTTTCCAGAAGCAGTTAAGGAATTTACACAATTTTTTTCAGAGGCATTCATTACCTTATACCTGCTGAGTTATGACAGACAGGTATAATAGCAAGGACATTCTAACAAACAATAACTCCTGCTGAGGAAAATAATATTTGCTCCTAAGGTAAACCAGGTAGAGTATGTTCTGATCATCTGGTGACAAAACCTTGTAAGTGTGTATAATAACTGCCAAAGGCATAGCTTCCAGAAGGTGGTGATGTGCTCTCAATGGGTGACATATTTTTACTCTTTTGTGATTTTGCCATGTTTTTTCTTATATACCCACTATTATATTGAATTTAGTGATAAATATAATTTGTGGGCAGCAACACAAGTCAATCATAGAGATCAGTGGTCACAGCACATTAGCACCATTACAGACCATAGGGAAGTACAGCAGAAATTATTACTTATTTTATATTAGACACTCATTAGATTACTCATCAGATTACACCCCCCTCACATTTCCTTTCTCCCCCACTGCCCCAATAAAAGAAGAGAGAACTAAAAGCCTAGAGTGACAAAACTAACCACTAAAGTGTTAATTCAAACATTAAACTACTATTATGAAACCTGTGCAACCAATTTCTCTCAGGAGACAATTATAGGCCATAGGACCACCAGTTATATGTATTAAGTGGCACTATGAATATCTTTGAAAGCAAGAGAACATCTGATAAGTAAGCAGTAGAGAACTAACTGTATTTTAGAGCAATTTACTAAGGTTTTATCTCTGTTCACCTTTGTGTTGCAAATTTTGCATGCCATCACCTCTCAACACCTGCTTAACAGTATGGTGACAGACTGCAGGTGTCTGTCAGACTCTTGCTGAAATTATAAATGCAAGGGAGGGGTGAATTTAGAAACTGCAAATGGACACATCACAAAACACAGCCAACAAAAATATCTGTGCAAAATGTTCTTGAAAATATTTTTTCAGAAATCTCTCTTCCTCACTTTGCTCATGGCATTTATACACTGATAGCTCATTTCCAATAATAGCAGCTGCAGAGTTTGGGTCACACATTCAGAGCTTCCCCAGCCTGTCTAATTCCCTGCACTTATCCCTTCTCCTAGCCTAGATAAATTTTTTTCATTGACCCAAATTTTCTTTTTTCCTTCCTTCCTTTTTTTTTTTTTTTTTTTATTCAGAAACGTCTGCATGCTTTCATTCATCTGAGGACTTACATCAATCTTTTATCTGTGCTAAGGCTCAGCCCAGCTCTGGGAATACAGCACTGTGTATCCAGCTCTGCTCCTGGCTACACAGAATAGCCCAGTCCATAAAAGCTTCATTCAACTGAAAGTCCTTTAAAATAATCAGCTTCCTAATACCAAGGCTGGATTCTTTTTCATAGAGACGCAAAGCTGAGAAGTTGCCAAAAACTTTAATTTCCAGGGATTTAATTACCAATTTTAATTTCAGATGTATCTGAATGTATTCTGATGTCTTCAGTGGAAAAGTTTCTGACATAACTGTACCTACACTTTGAAGCTGGCCGCATTACTTGTCTCACCTAAAGGATCAGCTCTTTAAGTGCATCTTCTTGTCTTTGTGGCCAATGCCACTGACTTTGAGGATGTACTTCTTGGACACAGGAGGCTGTAGACACCCCTTCTGAAGCTGGGCCCAAACTTTTTCAGCTGCTGGTCCTATGCAGTGGCATAGGATTCTTTTTGAACAGAATTTCTGGGTTGTCTGCTCTCTTAATTCTCTTCTGACAGTACAAAGTTGATAGTTATAGCTCAGGGAAATAGCTAGAGGGTAATTTTAAGGGGCAAATATATGGTAGTGTTAACTGATCAATAACCAGTGCTTAACTGCATTAAAGAAGTAAATTCACAGGAACTGTAGGTTCTATTCAGTCAGGTATATCAATTGAATCCTTTAGTTTCATACTGCTGAACTTCCTGAGCTGAATACTTCATGAAGAAAGGAATGAACCTGACCTCTGAGTATTATTTGTAATGCTCCAGTACTTGTAATTGAGCCAAAATCTTGGACAATGTTATCTGTTTAACATAGTCTTGTATTTCCTAAAAGTTTTGCTATGGGGCCCACCATTTGTTAGAGAGATTTTCAAGAGGCCTGTGGAGCTGAGTTCATCTGTCAATAGCTATTGCAATTCTTTGAGCCTCTGTTGTGAAGAACTGTGCGATTGTCTTTTGAGCGTCTCTTAACACCAGGTTTTTAATTGTTCAGCTAACATCATTAATTACTTTCCTACAATCTGAGTCACCAGTGTTGTACATCTGGTGCTGTCATTCACCTTCCAAAATAGTGATAGATTATGAAATTTCACTGTTCTGATTGGTAACAAGCCAAGAGATTCATTATATTATTCATCCTGTTAAGATGCAACCCTTTCTCTAAAAAAAAAAAAAAAAAGAAAAAAGCAAGATTACTTCTGCTGGCATAACATTCACTTGCTCTAAAATTCCTCTGATGTCTTCTGCTGGGCTGTATATTACAGACTGAAAATACCACTTTGGCAATTTGGCGCAGGGAAGTTTAAACTTTAAACTAAGGAGGCAAGATTTTCACTGAAGTATAGTGAATGGTAAAAATTTTCTGTACCTGCTGATGGCAGGTTTTCCAGAGCATTTGTGAACATCTCCTACCTTTGCCAATTAAACAATGCTGTGCCTACACTGCAGCCACTAATCTCACTTCTTGAACAGCAGATTAGAGAGCTCCACGCTGCCTCACCTGCCCATTCTCCCACAGTCCCTCAAGCCACTTCACAGGGCTGACAGGCAGCACAACCCTGGCTGACAAACTCCTCTAATGAACTAAGCAGCATTATTGAAGACCAACCAGAGTAGTGGCACGAAGGCTTCATTTTTCCACAGAGCTCCTTTACCTTTTACTTCAGTGCTGGCTTTAATGGTTCATTTAAATTGTGCTGAGTAATGGTGGTGTTCCATTAAGCCAGGTCCAGATGTTTCCTTGCTTGAGTCCTGTGACCCCCCTCACACATCACAGCCTCTTCATTCTGAGCCAGCTTTAAGTCTTACCCTCACGCTCAGCAGTTGCTGCCAGCACTGTCATTCCCTGATGCCAGTTTTGAGCCTGCTTAGTGGGTCTAGGTGACATTGTAGCAGATGTCACCCTTTAATAAAGGAGAGAGATTATGTATATTCTCCTATCCTAAAAGAAAGGATGGGAAAATGTATATGCAAATAGCATAGAAGTGCATTTCATCCTTTCATAAATAACAAATGATTGCAGTGCCTTGAGAAACTGAATTCAATTAAGAAAAATTTACATTACCATTTTTTTGCTCTGATCCTCCTGCGTTACAGTTCTCCTTGGAAGTCTGCCTTCCTAGCAGAGAGCTGCACTGGTATAAGCACTTTATAAAAGCACTTTGCAGAGGCATCTACTTCTAACTTGATATCTGGGCTATTATAAAGCAGTTTTCATGAAAGAATGTTAATTCAAAGGAAAAATCAGAACAGCTTCTGCTCTCTTCTTTTAAAAACAAAGAGTTTTTAGTGATGGAAAGCAGACATGTATGCCTAAGGGAAACCATCAATTCCACTGTGTGCAGTCAGTGGAATACATGAAACCAACAGCAGCTATGAAAAATGGGTAAGAGGGCCACTGTTGCCTAGGTTTGCATGAAACATAACAGCTGGTTTTACATAAAGGCTTTTTTTTGTGTTTGTTCACTGCTACCTGATTTCTCAGTGGTCAGTTTCCTGTTAGGCAACAACTGAATAATCCACTGTTTCTCTAGTGTCCTATGCAATCATCTCTGGAATTTAAGATTACTATGTTGCTTACCATAATTGCCCATCCCTTGGTTAATGACTACAGTTCTAGATGGACAAAAAGCCTCTCATGTACTTACACAATCTGCCAGACACAGGACAGTGTGAAGCAGGGCTCAAAGTCCAATTGCTTCTAATTCCACACAGTGGTAATTTTCACAGCAGCTGTCCTCTGAGGATCTTGCTGAGCCTCCCTATTTTCATGGGAGTATGAGAGTGACATGACTCCCCCAAATACAATAGCAGAAAGTGTCTTACCACCCATACAGCACTCCTTGCCTAAGAAGGGCATATTCTCTGAAGAACATCATAACTATCCCGACTTTTGCTTTTCCCACCACACTGGCAGTTCTCAGAGCTACCAGGAAATTATGAAAGAGTTAGTTTTGATGAGAGAGTACTCCTAATAATGAGAAAAAAATATTTGATCCACATAATTTCAAGAGAAAAGAGACATATCCAAAAATAGATGGTTAACCAAAATATGAATCAGATGTTGAAAACTTTGAGAACTTCCCAGACTCTGGGGGCAGAATTGAATTTTAGTTCCCAACTGCCAGCAGTGTCCACAGGACTTCAGATAACCTTCCTAAAACTACATCTACAACACAGTCTTCTGCCACAGCATTAAACTGTACACAGATGAGTCTTGGCTGCTGCTTTGTCTGAGTTACAGTGGAAGCTCTTCTATTTTGCTTACACCCAGGCCTGACAGCCAGACCAATGAATGAATGGCAGAGTGTTTGCACACATTCTAATGTAACCTATATCAGAATGTATTCTAGGTATAATTTATCATTAATATGGAAGTAAATAACATTGCTCAGACAAAAGTTTCTAAGGCCAATCTATTTAAGAGGTGGGATGAATGAGCACTTCCCAGGATGGGACCATGTGCTCCTCCAATTGTGTCCTAGCTCAATGCTAAAAGGAGACATGGTTGTGACCCCTCTCCATTACACCTCAGAGTCCCTCTGCATGGCAGAAGGGAGCCAGAGCACATCCAGGGTTTCTTCAGTTGTCAAAATATACCTGTAATATAATTGTGAAACGCCTGAGTCTTCTCCTAAGTGCTGCCATCTCACTACAACTTCTCATAAAGTCATCTGGCATAAGAAAACCTCTGCAGCTCTCAGTGTTCAGCCTCTGCACTAGGGGTGATCAATCTTTAGCCTCTGGCATGACGGGGGCATGAGCCACCAACACTATGGCAGAGACCCTTAGAAAATGAGAATATGCCTCATGAGAGGAGAAGAGAGTAAGTCCAGATGCTGATTTTCTTATGGCTCTACTACCACACTGTATGGTGAATGCCAGCTATGACAAATTATGAGATTTTCATATACCTACTGATATAAGCAGCAGATCTGTGATAATGCAGACAACAGAAAGTCTTTAAAACTATGTCACTGAAGAGCTTTCTTAGTCAGCTTGTGAGACAGAGGTGCACAGTAAAGTGCAAAGCTGCAGAATTTCCCTACCACTGCCACTTCCTGAGTGCATGCTGTCAGGAGAAATCCACTCACTGGGTTGCTTCTGATTCTCATTTTGAAGTTATTATTGCAAGTGCAATCCCCAGCAATGAGGTAACAGAGGTATTTTAGTTTCTCAGTGGGAGGCCTCTATATATCAGGCTTGTGATTGCAGGGATCTTCCAGAGCATTACATCTTCCCTGCCTGACAAGTGTATCACATCAGAGGCGTGCTGGAGGGGTGGAGAAAGCAAAATGATGCTCACACAGCAATGTCACCCACAGCATCACTCTGCTCTGGTGACATGGGTTGGAACGTCTGCAACCAAACTGAGAGGAGCTGAATTTCTATCAAAAGGCACAGCCTCAGAGAAGGAGCCTTACAAAAGGAATCCTATGAGATATATGCATATATATATATATATATATATATATATATATATTTGTATGCATATGTGCTTGTGGATATGAATTTCTGTAGGTGATGCTGTATGGGATGCTGTGCCTCTGGCTGGCAGCTGGCAGGCAGTGCTTGTTAGAGCCTGGTTCCCCCTCCCAGGAGTGAAAAAGCTGCCAGCTTCCAGTGCAGGGCTGACTTTCACACAAGATTGTCCTTGAAAGAGATAAGGAAGCATAAGGATAATTAACCTGATCATAAGTGGGTCACTGAACTGTGTTACTATTGAGCAGGTATTATAGACATGTTTTTCCTTTAGTTAAAATTTCCAGTCCCACAGGAACAATTGATATTTCACAGATTCAATTTTTTATGTGTAATGTTTGGCTGTAAGAGGACTGAAAAGAAGAGCACTTCTGCTTCAAACCCACAAGCTTTCTATGGTTTACTATGATAAAATATTGTTGCTGAGGCACATTGTTTCAAGGAAACTTGTTTTTCTGGAAGCATCTGGAAGTTTAGAAATAATCAAGAATAAGACCGAAAATCAAAATGACCATTAGGTTCACCAGTCAAGCTAAGTAAGAAAAGAAGCTTTTGAAATCCTTCAAGCCACAGTTACAGGAAAAAAGGCAGTCCTCAGAGACATGACTGACAGTTCTGTCTTTTAATCCCAAAAGCTGATTTTGCAAGTTTTAAATTTTTATGCAATTAACTGTGGTCACAGAAGGTTGTTTGGGGGGGTAACCTGATTAAACTATCAGTAAGACATATATGCCTCTAACAGGCAGTATAGGGTAATTAAACTAAAAAATGTGTTTATTAATTGGGTTACAAAGGTGAGTGCCTGTTTTGACTATTAACAGTATTTAGCTTTATGTCATTATTTTTTCCTTGAGAAATAAGCAAAGCCATTTGCAAATATGAGTGAATGAAAGCTTGCCATGCCTTTGCAGTTATTAGTCCCACTTCCCTGCTGAAGACACTATATCATGCTCTGTACATCATCACAGAGGGGTAACAGGACCTTGCAACAGCAGCAGAGAGGCTCATTGTCAGGCTAAAAACAGGACCAGGGTAACCAGAGTCCTTGGCATGCATGTTACAGGCATCAATCTGAGTCTTCCCATCTAACACGAGCAGAAATAAAATGAAAAATGCCACAAGGCTTCAGACTACACCTTATACTTGTCTCTCAAACAGCAATACCCTCCTTCCTCTGGGTCACCCAAAGTGATCTGGCTTCTCCTTCCCTCACCAACTGGAAAAAAACAGCAAAGCTCAGCTGTGGCTGTGTGGTGGCAGCAAAAGTACACCAGGCACAGAGTCAGTCCATCACTGAGCACAGCCTCGTGAGGAGGATGTGCAGGATCATCACAGCAATTCAAGCAACCTGGCCTGCAACTAGCACATTCTTTTTACCAGCAGGAGCACAGAACTAGTTTCTACAGTCACCCAGTTCAGCCCCTGGCATAACAGTTATTATGAAATGCAACCTGAAATCAATAATAGCTCATAGAGGAAAGTGGGAAAATATGTAAAAGGGAAAAGGCAGTGAAATTCTGAGGTTAAGTTCTAACTTTTCTAGCTCTGGGTACAAGTATAGGGACTTGAGACAGATATTTAACATTATTTCATCTACCATCTCTAGATTTCTAAGCATAATTCTGCATTTCTCAATGCCTTTCCAAAAGGAAGAATGAAGATCAGCTTTATGGGACTAAAAAATTTTACCTGGAAAAGAAGGGCCATTTTATACTGTGAGAGAACAGAGATGTGTAACTGCACATATTCATTTAGAGCAGGGAATATGGTGAAGCAAAACACAGAAAACTAAAGCACAGACATGGTTATCAGTATGAAATCTTCTCATTTACTTCCCACTGTGTAATTTATTCATGTCATAGCATAAGGGAGCATCAAGAGAAAAAAGGAAAAAAGTGGTTTGTCAGAGATCAATCAGTGTTGTTGAAAAAGAAAAAGCCGTCTTTATCCTCTAGGCAGCCCTTAATTGTGAACACAGTCCAACATTCTTACAAGGATGCTTGTTGCAACTTCTCAAAAATAATTAGCGTGGATGATGTTCACAATTATCAATTCTAAAAAGGCCAGAGGAACTGAGACATCAGTGTGAATCCCAGCTTCCTGCCACACAGCACTGGAACAGCAGCAGCCCAAACCAGCCTGTTCACCTCATTATGCTGCTGATGGGGAGTCGTGTCCTCCACATCCCCCTCCCACACTCTCAATGAGGGGGAAACAGGTGTGCAATAAGGACGGTCTCTTTGTTGAATATTTTATGGGAGTGGAGGGATCCAGTCACTCTATTTTCTTCCCCTGCCTCCGGTGCAATGAAAAGGAACTTCAGGGCAGCAGAGAGTAATGCCCAAAGAATTTGATTCCTCAATTTTTTATGCCTTTTAAAAGTTTTTAAAACCCTGCTGTATAAGGATAATGGCATTTTCTACCAAAAGTGCATTGCTGCTGACAATGGCAAAGCATTGAGTATTCAACCCCCGCTTTTATCCGATTCCCTTCTGTAATCTCCCAGATAAGAGCAAGCAAAGCGTTTTACTTGTAGACCTTTCATATCCCTCCTGGGAAATTAAAAGTTGCAAAAATCCACCGTGGGATACTGGGAAGCTTAAGGGAGAAATAATGAACGCTTGTTAGTGAAAAAGGAAGAAAAGTCTGAGGAACCTGAGGACAGAACTGTAAGGAAAATCAGTAATAACTGAATGGCTCTGGAGAGGAGGATTTTAGCCAGCAACAGTGAATGGATCATTATGTATAAGGCCTTAAGGGACTCCACCCAGAGAAGATAGCAGGGGAAGTTTTTGCAAGACAGGAGGGAGACATAAAGTTTTTCATCCCTTTCTTTCAGATTCATGAGAAAAAAGAAGCATCACACCTTAAGGATGGCTCCATGCTAAAGGACAGCAATAACCCATCTGGCCTGCAAAACTGTTGGGAGGAGGGTCAGGCTTTTCAACTGAACTTCATTTCAAGTGAAGTATTTACTTTGAAGAGCCACACAAATCTGGCATCCTTTCATTTTTATTGTTGCAAGTTATTTGCAGCGGATATAAAGAACAATGACAGAGAGGATATACTCAGTTTTTGAAGGAATTTTTTATTATTTATAGCTGAGGAATGAACACCAACATGTTTTACATTTCCCAGTTGCAGATGTCATTTGATTCCTGGTGTTAAGTGTCCAGGTTGCCCACTGCAGCCTACCTGCCACCCTGGGCTGCTGGGCGGCATTTCTTAAGAGTTAGGGCACTCACAAGGACTGGGGCAGCAACTGCTCCCAGCAGAGATGAGCTCCATGACCTCACTCTGCAATGCCCAGCACTGTACGAGACTGATGGAGTAGAAAAAAGCAGAGGGAATGTGTATAAGGGAGGTTCAGAGTCTGAGAAAAAGACATTGGGAGATGAGGGGCAAAATTAAGAGCTGAATATCATCTGAGAAACATCACCTGATATAGTACCATATTCCTTACTTTTACCAATACTGGTTGTTCTTAGCACTCTAAAACACACACAGATCCAGCTCAGGCAAGTCTCAAACCATGAGTGCTTAACAACACCCTGACATACAGGGTTCAGGCAGGGTCCTGTGTGCCAAGACAAGCCAAAACAAGAAGTCAGTCCTAATGTGTCAGCCTGTGATGAAATGAATCTCAAAATTCAGAGTGTGTGAATAGCATGCAGCCATTAGTGAAATATAAGTCTACTTTTCCAAAACCTTAGATGATAACTTTCTAGCCTGAATAGAGATGGCTATCGACCTTATTATAGCAATGTGGGTATAATGAGTACTGAATCCAGAGAGTAACCATTTCCTGGGTACAACATACAGATGAACAGGTGATCTCCCCCTCTACAACTTACCCTTGCTTCATAAGCAGGAATCATGACCATACCAAAGGAAATCAGAGAAAGTCCCAGTCAGTAGTGTTCACACTTCTGTTTGCAAATAGCTAATTTGAGGAAAATCAAGAACAACCTGACTGATGATGATGAAATACTTCCAGTTAATTTGCAACCAAGTAGGAAGCATATCATACAATTTTAATTGGAGAGAAATGGATGAGTAGATCAAGACAATTCATACCAAAGAGTGCCAAAAGTGATGGATGATATGTTAGCTGTTGAGAAATTTTCATGCTTCTAAAAATTTCTGACGCATGTCAGTGTTTTATTTTTCACTAAAGCAAAAATTGAGGTAATTCATTTAACTATAGCTGACATCAGTTTCAGGCAGAATTATGGCAAACTAGACCAGGAGTTTATGACTAAAAAGATTGGAGTGCAATGGAAAAACAAGCCTGATCCCACATTCTAGTGAGATTTCACTTCTGTTTGATAAAGTTACCTGCAGTGGTGTAGAAAATTCTGGCAAAATCAAGAGAAGTAGCAGTACAAACCTGTGATGAAGGAAATGCACCTGTAGCCCTCCAATCTTACAGGCAACAGCAAGCTCCTGTTGGAGAGGGAATGACACACATGTAGTTTTACATGCCCTCTGGACCTGGGCTGCAAATTCAGTTTGGAGACTAAAGATCGGAATAGGAGCCTGCCACTCTTTATGGTATGGATGTGATGTTTCATATGGTTATAAAACCATGGACTATGGTTTATATATATGTATATATATTGTCATGATATATATAATGTATATTTTATTTTATTATAATATATTTTATATAATATTTATATAATAGATGTTATTATGCTTATATTATTTTATATTTATATAAAATCACAGAGTATGGAAATGGCCTTTGATGCCAAAGTTCAGGATGACACAAGAAGATCTGGCAACAGCATAAGAAAGGAAAAAGGAGGAGGGAAATATGCCAAAAATTGCAAATTAACAGTTATTTATAGGAATTGTTTGGTTGAAAAGAAATTAACTGTGTGAAAAATACACACATTGTCAGATTCTATCAGGTTCATAAATTCTCCCCTTTTTACTAACAACCTTAGCTAATCCTAAAGTCCTAGAGATCTGTGCACAGTTGGAAAATGAGCTTTTCAATGCACAAGTGGTCCAAACTGCAGAGGGAAACAGCCCCATGTGGTACTAGGACATGGATTCAGGGGGAAAATGGGGATTTATGGTGCTCCCTGGAGATGGAAATCTGAGAAGTCCAAGCCAGAAGAGATCTGCAGCTGCCAGGTGAATATGAAAGAGACTTTCCACAGATAAGACTTGAAGTACTCCCACTTCAAAAGGGCAGAGATGGCTGACCTGACTGCAGGCTCAGAGGGAACTTATAACAACTATGAAGCTGAGTTCATCTCTAGATTCAGGCATGCTGGTCATGAAGCAATAACAGAGCTATTGCATTTCTCAGTGAAGAATTTGCCCTGATGTTGAAATATATTATTTAAAAATAATATATATAAGGCGAAAGGCTATTTCACCTTTATAGACAACTGTACCAGGACATGGTTTTCCCACATACTGAATTATGAAATATGTAAGATAGATATTAAATATATATAGCCAGTGATTATGGGCCAAAAAAGTAACCTTCAGATTCTGTTTGCAGTACAAATCTGCTACAGCATTCAATAAGGGCTTGTTAAACACTAGTGAAGAGAGAAAAAATAGGGAAGTAGCATACCAGAAAGATACCACTTAAGAGTTCAACTAGCTGTCAAAACCATTCTCTTTTTAATCTCCAGCAATTCAGCATTGTTTGGCATTGTCATTTGTCTCCTCTACTTACACACTCACTCTTTGAATGCTTGCAGCAGTCCGATGGGAAACATTAGTGGAAAAAGATATTTCTGAAAAGATTTTGTTGTATTTGGAAGAACCCAATTCAATAGAGCTAAGAAGAAAATGCGATTCAAGAGGGCCACAAAATACTTCCATTTTATTTTTTGGTTAAAAACAGTGTATCTGACCAGTATTGTCTTCTCGTTACCTCGGGTTCCCTCTTCTGAGTATTCCTCTAGCTTTAGCACATGCCCAGACTACAGAGCACAGTGTAGAAGTGAATGCCTCCAGCTTTGAGCAAGCTTCCTCAGGCAGCCCAGCAAGCAGACTGAGCTGCACTTCATGCTCCCACTCTGGAGAGGTCAGGCTCAGCAGCAGTGGGTCACAATACCAGCAGCAAGACGGTTGCTCACAGACTGAAGCTGCCCACAGTGATGCCACAAGTTTGGCAGTCCCCAGGACATGGGTACTGTCCCGACACGACACTAACAAAGTAGATGTGCTTGTTATAGTCCTCCCAAAATTCAAGATCTTTTGAAGAATCTGACCAGCCTTGCAAGACAAATCCTCTCCTATAGAGGAGAGAGCAATTTTTAAAGTGGGAATATTCTCCATTCAGTGGGTCTCTGTGCTATAACTAACCATTAATGTGATGAAGCCCCTGAGGATGGTGCAGCCACATACCATTGCTCATTAACTACCAGCAGCAACAAAAGCCAAAGCCTTACTGGCAGGGTTTTTTTTTAATCTTGATAATTTGACATTTAACAGCTATGAAATGCACCCTCAAGAAGAGGATTGACAAGTCAGGGTGGTCACCAGGGAGCAGGATACTACAAAATAAAAACAAGTCATGATTCATAAATTGCTGTAGTGCCACTGAATGTAGCAGAGCTCCCCTGGTCCATGTAAGCTCAGGCTCTGTCTGACAGGACCAGATCCTGTCAGGTCTCTAAAACAAATAAGTGGGCCACACTGCCCACATGCTCATTCCTTATGCTGTCCCACAGATTTTCCCAGTCTATCCACCCCTGCACAGTTCTTTGACAGAGTGGTTTTGCAGCACAAACATTCATATGAAATACTGCTCACTGCTGCTAAAGGATCACACTGTCATTTTCACCCAGGAGAGGTGCCAGGGAACTGCTGCTCAGTCTATGTGGGGAAGTAAGATATGCTTCAAGGAAAGAAATCATGAGCAGTAAATTAAACACACTGAAAGTCTCCTTGAAGAGTGATCTGCAAGCCCTTGTGCTCATCCTGTGCTGACTACACAATGAAAAGCTCATTTGATTAGGAAAAAAGGCTGACAAATCCATGTGACTAAGAAAAACATGTCCTGAGGAGGCTGTCCCTGCTACAGTACAAGAAAGCACATTGTGAAACCACCATGATGTGGGTGGGAGAAGCAAATTCCAGAACTGCAGATGGTATGTGGCAGCATATTGATCACTCCCTGACAGGACTGCCCCAGCTCCTCACAGACAGTTTGCTTGAAGAAGACAGAAAACAGAGTAGAAAATACTCCTGCAACACAGGAACTATTCTAAACAGTCAGCTCATCATCTCCGTGAAGTTGTTCACCATTGTTAGAGTTGTTCAGTTTCTTCAAAAAATTTTCATATTCCTGGAGTTTGGGCTTTGAGACGAGAAGCTGTGAAAAGGACTTTCCAAGTCAGCTGTTAGACTGTAACTTTAGCCCACTGTATAATAATACAGGTTTTGTTTTTATAATAATGTAGATTCCTTTGTTTTTCTAAGGCCTTATGCAAACTTTTAGCTATGTAGCACTGAACTTTTGAAGACTTGACCTTGTTCTTCATAACAAAAATATGTGGTAGGGAACCTCTAAGATGAAAGGCCCACATTTCAACCTGTGCATCGTATTCAGCTGTAAAAACAGTCTTCACACTCCTCTTGAGAGCTATTGAGCAGGTTTAGCAGTAGAGTGCCTCAAAAGGAATTGCATTCATGGCCCTGAGTGCCAACAGCCCTGTTTTAGCTCATACTGAGGGAGAAATCATAAGGGAATGCTGATGAAAGGCCATCACATGCTGGTAAGCGCACATGGGAACAGATTCAAGTACAGACATGAAGTTTTTGCTCCTCATGATGGAGGAGCATGTGGACTTCTTGCTTTGGCCATTTCAGGCTTTGTTTGACCCAAAACTTTCCAAGTCATGCACCCACAACTCACAGCCTGAGTAGAAACACTTAAAAGATGGCAGCATCCCCTGAGTCCAAGAAAGCAAATTACATCTGGAAATTATTACCATGCCTTCTGGGAGACCTGTGGTGGACGCTGGACCTACCTCTGGTCCATCCAGGCTGCCTAAACAAGCAGACTTGGGTCTGCAACATACCTTCAGTTTATTTGATGCTCTGGATCTCCAGAGGCTGGGATGGATTTCAAGTTGTACAGAGGTGGTGAACAGATCCAGTCCTTGGTCACACACGCAGAAGTTATCAAAAACTTGTTCTGCTTCTCCTGCCATGTCTTGTCTTACTTGCCTGCTTGGTGGTCTTCAGAGTTCCCTGAGGTAAAATAACAGCATTTCCTATCACTCTTCACACACCTTTGAAGACAGTCACAGTGAAATTTTCTTGTAAATGAACATTAGAAGTAGCCCTTATTGGAGTGAAATACATGCCATGAACAGTGACAGAGAGCTCCAGGATGAAAAAGTATCTCTAGCTCAAACCAGATCTTGTCAATGCAGACACAGATTCAGGCTCTGTCAACTTTTCCCCTAAGTTCTATCCAAAGCAGGAAGAAATACTATTCTGCTTCAAGCTGGATCAAGCAAACCACCAGACAACAAACAAACACACAAAGATCAGCTATTTAATTTCATAATAGACAATTTTGCCAAACAACTCTTCCACAGCAATAGGGATGATGTTTTACATCAGTACATCAGCTATATACCAGCACCCTGACACAACTTTGTAAGGATGAAAGATCAAGCTTTGTGGTAGACTATTTCTTTTTGGGCAATTGGACCAATTGTCAGAATGCCATTTAACTTGGCACTTAAATATCAGATTTAAGTTGGGTGCCATTTAACTTGGGTGCCTCATAATCTGGGTGCCAAATTTAGGATATAATGACACAGATTTTCAGGTTTCAGGCACCAGGTAGTGGCAAGTTGGTTTCAGACATGTGGAAAATACAAGCTCTCCACACCTCAGAAGGAATACTGTCCTCTTTATATTTTAAACCAGGTGATACAGCTAGGGACATAAGATCAGACAATCTTTCAGGTACACAAGCTTTTGAATGGAATGAAAGGAAACTCACTCTGTTTTACTGATGCTGTGCACCTGCAGACTGAGTCACATCCCAGTGCAGACGTACTCTTTTACATCATGGCACAAGGAACTGAAGAAGTTGTTTGCTTGTTTTATGTGACAGCTACTGATGTCCTATTGAGAAGCAGAACCACTCTTTTGAGCTTCTTTCTTTGCTTTAGTCACTGGATCGTGCTTTCTGTATTGGAACAGCTCAGTGAAGAGTGGGAGGGCTGAAGCACAAACACCAAATGGTAGGACTTTTCCTCCAATGGCACTTTAAAAAAGTAGAAAGCCATAGTGAGCTGAGCCAGATGATAAAATAGAAATACAAATGTTCTACATTGCTAGAACAATGGGGAAATAAATGAAGGCAATCAAGATTTATGCCTGCTCAAAATGTAGTCATGTCCAGGTAAAAATGCACTCATATAGGGCAAGGCATAATTTTGCTTTTATCACAAGTACATCATGAGTACAAACTCATGACTATAGGACCTCACAGACAAGTATTAGCCCTTACTGAAATAATTTTAAGTACTTCTAATGATGTGTACTGAAAATTTCTATGGTCCAACTTAATGATTAGGTGCTAGATAACTTAATTTTTTTTTAATTCTACATAAAGAAACAAATCCTCCCAATTAATTCTAGTGCCCTCTAAATTGTTCCAGTACTAATTTAACATATTCCCAACCAGGCTGAGCCATTCAGTATAGCTTACTGCAATACAGATAATCATATTATCCTGTGCACACTGTTTGTTACCTCAAAAGCTTTTAATTCAGGCTGTAAAAACCAGTTATAGATGGAACAACAGGGTCTTATGGGCTTGGAGAGGCTAGAAAACTGGCAGACATCTGTCTCTTCCCCAGCACGGCTGCACCCTGACTTCTCAGGGCAGGGAGAAATCCTGATCACATGTGGAAGTACAGAGAAGTGAAAGCATCTCTTTGCTGTCAAAAATCATACTTATGACTTTCACTTAAGAGCTGTGAGCTGTAAATTGTGCATTTTAGCTATTCTCCCTTCATTTTGAATGAATAAAAATGCTTTCTTGCAAAAGTTGGTGACTCAGGGAAAAGTTTGTTTGCTCTCCAAGTGATTTGGGAAGGCAGAGGAGAATGCAGTTGGGGAGTTCTTGGCACAAATTTATGGTGTGGAGACAAGAGCCTGCAATGGAAGGTGGGAAATATTTAGAAAATTTGAAAACAGATTGTGTTTTATTGTTCTTGTTTCAACTGATGTGTGGACGGTGCTCACCTCCCAGCGGGAGGGATGGGGGTGAATGGCCGAGGAGGGAGCCAGTGGAATTCGCACACTCCGGTCCCACTGGCCTGTGCTTTGTTTTGGTACAGGGGAGGATGGAGGCTGAGGAAAGGACACTGCTTGTACATCTGAAAAATAAAGAGGATTTTTAACTGTTAGAAATAAATTGCCTTATATTAATAGTTTATGGGCAAGAGGAGGCAGGGAGAAAAAAGGTGGAGGTAATTTTTACCCCCAAACTAGGTAGAGCAGGAAAGCACACATTTACACAGTCAGAAATATTTACCATATTAAATTTTGCTAAAATTTTGCCCATTTTGTGAAACACATGCTGTCATTGTTTTGACAGGAAGGAAGGAAGAGGGTGGGATAGTGGAAAAAAGTAAAGAAGAGAGGAAGACAAAGCACATGAGAACGTACACACGAAGCACTTCCCAAACAGTTCAGAAAAATATGCATAGCTTAAGAATCATTACAGCACTTCAGAAAGCTGGGGGTTTGATTAGGATCACCTGGCAGTTTAACCAAAGCAGCCAGTACATAATGACCCCTAATAAACCATCCCAGATTTTCGCAGCATTACAAAGGGCGTTTTCAACATGATTATTTGCCTTCCAATTACAATCAGTGATGCTTTGCTTATGTAAGGTTACCCCTATTACATCAGGTGTAAAGCAGATCAAGTTCTTAGAAAAAACAAAGCTCAGTTGGCTCTGCTTCTAAGCAGAAATCTTATATTTCAAGATCCTTGCAGTTCAGGCTTCCAGGACTGCTCAGCTCAGAATGCAATGGTTGACAGTAGCTGTAGAAAATAGCCATGTTTTCACCTTCCCTGCCTGCCACTGGCTGCAGCAGTCCCAGACACATGGCAGGAAGGGAACTGGAAGTGCCACATGTGGTTACAGAGCAAATTGTCTTTGCATGGTTCCTAGCATCACTACAGGCCATTGCTTAGGGGGAAAGACTGTTTGGCAATATCTAGGCATCTAAGATTTAAAGTCAAGAGGGGTTCAGGTGTGTGCTCCTCAATGCCACGTGCTGCACAGCACTTCTACATAAGCCTTCCTCTCTCCTTGACTGAGAAGGAACAGGCACTTGGCTGCCTAGTGCACATGCAAGCACTCATCACATCCTGCTCAACCAGAGGGACTAGTGCCAGATTTCAATGTTCCCTACCTCCATCAGTCCGTTTCACTCCACTTACATCATCTATGGGAATCATTTGGGGAGTATTTGCACAAGCTAGTCTGAAAAAGAAGGTCAGCCAATGCTAATCTGCTGAGAAACTGGCAGCCCCTATGAGTTCATAGCACCAGAACCCATTTGCTTTCAAAAGCAGCAATGTCAGATGCAAACAAGGTCAGGTCAATAACCTCCAGTTTGCTGCCAGTCTACATCATGGGCAGACTAGAATGGATAGTCTTGCTAAATGTGATGAAGTACTTTATCATATCTACCCTGGCATCTAATTTCCATGTTAACCCCTTGCTGAATTCTGTATCTTCCATCCCTTATCTATCATAATAATGTGTTATTTCATGTGGAAAGAGTCAGAATTAACACAGCTGGGGAGATGGGAATGTTTCCATGGTAGAGCTACCAGCTCCAGGCATTTGCTTATTGCACACTAATTGAAACCTACAGTCACATGAGGTATCACTGCTATTATGGCCAGCAAGAGCCATGCAAATGTTAGGGTGAAAAATCTGAGCTCCCCTTAATAAAGGCAAGATAAATTGTCCTCTGCTGTGTTCACATCTTCTTGTGCATTCTTACTGGAAGCAGTCAACCACCTATTAAATTAGGTTACAACATCTGGAGAGATGGAACTTATGCTTACACATGCAAGGGTTTTACATTTTTACACATGAAGTCGTCATGCCAGAGACCTGGTTGCAATAATACTTTCATATTTGAGTGCAAAGCAAGAGTGTCTCTTATCCAATCCAAACTTTCAGTCCTGAGCTACAGAGCTTGCCTTTTGCATTCTCAGCTCTGAAAACATAGGGTCAACAAAAGCCAGGAACAAGTTTGTGAAATAATTTTGATTGATGACGGTAAGTTTGGTCACAGTCCATTGCCTCACTGAGCAGTAGGAGGCCCTTCTGTCAGTGTCTGTAGCTGGAACTAGAAGTCTAAGAGCAGGTTAATACAAAATTTAATAAAAAGGGATCACCAAGGTCTAACTAACACCAACAACAAAAAGTTGCAGCAGAAAAAGGGCACAAATATGCTTAAGCGTGCTCTTGTCACATATCCCACAAAAACATTTCTCCAGATTAGCACTGGATGGCTTTCTCAGGGACCTGTTGTCAGTCAGGACTCCCAGATGTTTATCTGGGGCTGTGATTACAGGGCTCAGCTCCAGTATTCTCTGAAGTGCTCTCTGAAGGGGAGCACACAATGAATGTCAGTTGCCTTGAACTCTTCCCATGCAAACTGGCACACAGACATGCTGGTACTCTCTGAGACTCATCTGAAAGCAAAAAGTGATGCAAGCCTGCATCATAATGACATATTAGATAGTTAGAGGTACATCAGGTTCTGCTAGTGGGTTACTAAACCCTTAAGGAACAAATAGTACGTTTGTCCTGTACTTCCTGAAAAGATCATGGAAGCAAAATGATCCAACTTATTTCCTGTGCTCCCTTACTGGTCTTGCTTTCTAAAGACCCACATTTTTTGGCACAGTTGTCTTGGCAAAATTCAATGTTTTTAAAGACTTAGTACAGATGCACAGTCATAGATAGCATTTTTCATCATACACACATTTGGATACAGATCTTTCTATTCTCAAGAATGGATGGTAGGTGTTATCTTTGTCTATGGATTAAAATTTTAAAACCACTCAGGTGCAACATTTGCCAAGAGGGACTCTGCATCTGAATTAACACACAGTTTTGAATGAAGCACTAAGTATTATCACATGTTTTACTTGTATATGCCTGCTCAGTTCTTCCATGCTCATCATGGAATATCTATTGACTTAATTTTATTAAGTCAAACTAAGCAAAAAATTTAGCAGGTAGAAACCTGCCTACTTTACAGTGAAGGCTGAGAGATACTTGTTAGTTGGATGATTTCAAGTATCCAGTTTGAGAATGTTTTCCTCTGTCCAGGTTTTGAGCTGAGATAATCATATTTTATTAGATCTGCACCAGAGCAGTTCTCCCAATTGAAATATGATAGCTAGAACACTCATCTGCTGAAAAACAGTCCATCTGGAATGATGAATCATCAGCTCTTGTCTGCCAGCACCCACCCATACAAAACGTGTGTGTCAACCATCCTTTGGATTTACCAAAAGTGGATTTACCACACTTGTTTCTAAGGAATCCACTAAATTAAAAGCCCATTCATTAAAGCACAGCTTTAATTCATTTCAGGCTCTTTCATGCCCTGTCATGTTATGGATATTCCTATTTCACAATCCAAGCAAGCATAAAAGAACAATCCATCCTTTGATTTGCCAAAACATTCACATGAGCTGATGACAAATATCCATCATGGAAGAAATAAGAGCTTTCACATGATGCCTAAAAAAGAAATGTTCAAATGGAGTAACTTCAGTAAACAATTTAAGTTATTTTGAACAAATATTTGTGCGCATCAGGAAACAAAACACTCATTTTGTTTTTCAGCTACTCATCATAAACAACAAGAGATGAATAACTTCTGCAAATTCAAAAACACCACCAACTCCCTTCTTTCCCCTGATGTTTGTAAATTGTCTGCAGCAATGTCCTACATACACTGAGAAAAACTGCTGATTGCTGTCAAAAACGAGACAAATGGCACTACAGAGAAAATCTCAGACTGATGAGGAGGTGATTGACCCTTCCATCATGCCCTGTCTGGAGAGGGGCTGCTGCTGAGTTGTGAAGAAACAAAACAAAAGAGCAGGTTTTCCTGGTTCTTGGGGCAAAGGGCCTGCAGCACAGTTTGTATCTCTATCCTTCACTCGATAAAAGGCCAGAGTGTGCTAAGCTTGTTACTCCCAGCTGCTTCTGGAGCCGTGCAGCAGATTCACTTTACCCTCAGTTATGTGACTCAAAAAAGCAATATAATAGTTACAGAATACTGGTAAAAACTGAGGGAATTTTAGAGTCTTTTAAGTGTCTCCTCTCCTCATATATAGTTTTTTTTTCCCTTTCTTAATTTCCAGATTGAAAGTTCTCTTGTGCTAATGGCTTTTGGTCTTGACTTTTTAAACCCTGTGCAGGATGTTTAAAGCTCTCCTATCTAAGTGCACTAGATCCCTTAAGGGGTTCAGCCCTGAGGACATTGACTGTCTATAAACAGCAGGCAAATGATCCATCTGTTATGAGGGAATTGTATTGCAAAACCATACACAACAAAATTTTGACTTTGTATACACTCCACGGCTGAGCATTTTTTCTTTCCTTTATTTTAATCCACAGTTTGCTCCTTTGCATTCAAAGGCTGTTGGTAGAAAAGGAAACAGGAGGAGAATTACAATAAACAAATATAAGAACAGCAGAAGTGTCTTTGTACATTATTTGGTCCTAATCTTTAAGAACTTTTGCTTTTAGAAGGTCAGCAAGAAGGTACCTACTGATCATACTGGACACCATTACTTAGGCAAAACAACTAATCTTAAATTAATTTTTACTTTGACTCATAATAATTAGTATGGAAACTTTGAAATAGACTCCTCTTGCCTTGACTCACTCTTTAAATTGGCTGAAAACTCAAGGCAAGGGTCTGCCCTCCAACAAAGGGATACAAAAGTCAGATAATCCAGTCCAGAGGCAACAAAACTACCCCCCTAATTTTTCCCTTGGAGGATATGCCCACAATGCTCCCTACTACATTTTTTTCTGTTGAACTGCTCGCAGAAGATGATGCAGAGGATGCCTGTCTGACACCCTCTGGCAAACATCTGTCTCACAACTTGACAGGTGACTCAACAATACAGTGAAAGTTTCATTGTGGGAAAGTGGTCCTACAGTATGGAAAAAGATAATTTGTGGCATAAGTGGGAGGGAAAGAGCTCTCTAGCAAACTCAAGCCTGCTAGAACAGGTGGTCTTGGTTTGTCAGCTCAGCTCACCAGGGATAAAAAGGGAAATTATTTCAGCTACTTAGTTCATTAAGATTGTATTTAACAACCTCAGGCAGGAACCATCAGGCCATAGGGCATCTAGGCCAGTTAAAGGATGTGGGAAGTATGTATGATTTGCACAGATGGAATAAAGGATTTGATTTAGATAGATAGACAGAAAGAAGGACTTAGTGCAACTGCATCACTTTTTCTCTCTCAGTCTCTCTGCTCTACCTCCACTCTTTTTTCACCAAGAAATGGAGGCAAAGCAAAGGTCACAGTTCTCCAGAAACCCGGGCAGCTGCTGCCAGCAAAGAGGTAAGAAAAATGCAGTTATGTAACTTTATGAACATTTTGCTTACACAGGAAATTTAATCAGCAAAGACATCGTGTACTTTAAGACTTCCTAAATAGCAGTATTATCTATAAAAGGAATGAATGCTATTACATTAATTCCCCTTCCGGAGGCAGAAGTACATTTCATCCCCTTTGCCTTCTTGGCGTCCCTGTAAACTCCGAAGTATTTACATGTAGTGTGCTCCAGGGCTGCTGAGCAGTGAGTGTTTGATTTGGGCAGCTCTTAACCTCTCAAGCTCTTCTGAGTACCATATGCTGTGTGATCCAAGATGTCAGTTTTAAAAACTCTTGGTTCTTTCATACCAGTGACTTCCAAAACACTCATTCTTCTATAGAAGTGGTAACACTGCTCCTGCCTTGTGATCTGTCTCTTCAAAATACCTTAAAATCTCTCCTCTTTCAGAGTTACACAACTGAAAATCACATTATAGGTCTGAAATAACAGAGTCTTGTGCTCTAAACTGCAGCATCCCCAAACATTTCCCAAATTCCATTTGTTGAAAATGAAATAGGAGGCAAAGCTGTGTGCATATGCTCCTTGGAAAGATACAGATCTAGTCAAGGTTTAATCTCATGCTTCCTTGTCAATCTCTTTTGGTCCCAGAAGAGACACCAGGAGGCAAAAAAAGAAAAAAAACTGCAATAAGCTGACTTAACCTGTATTATATTCATCTCTTCTTGAGCTGAGCAAAGCTAACTTGCTGGAGAGCTCCTTAGGCAAATCCATGTCTCTGCCATGCAGGAGCTAAGGGTTTCTTAGCACGTCTTACAGGACTCTGCAAGTCCCAGGTGCTTCACTACAAAAATTAAGATATTATTATGAGAAAAATTGCTAATATTATCTTTATAATATTCCTTAAAACAACACTCTTCTTTTTTCCTGTTTATCAGGGAAGGAAGAAATTGTAAAGAATTAATCTACATATTAAATCCTTTGAATCTCCCTCTTTTTAACAGTCAGACTATACCAACAGTACCTGTAATGTTTGAACAGAAACCTCTCCTACCTACATATCCATATTATATATATAATACCTATATGTAGGAGCATGCAAGTCAAGCTCATTTCATGCACATAAATTCTTTTTAACTTTGTTAGAAAAAAATCATATCCTCTTCTTTTGTTCCTGATCCTGAGGACCCACCTTAACTTTACACCTCTTCTGCCCTGATTTTCAAGGCATTTACTTCAAGGTTAGTCCTGCCCACCTGTTGTCTGATTTCTCTCCACCTGGCTCACCATATTGTGAATGGTGTTTATGCACAGACAGATGAGGCTTGTTTAGCCCCTCACATGTTCAGCCCCATCCTGTCACATTATTAACTGGCAGCATTTCTAACAGTGACTACAGCTACTGCTGTGACTGGTACCCCAGCTGGGACTTATTTCCTTGGGCTCCAGAGCTAGTCAGGAGAGAAAATGTCACTTCAGTTAGAAAGCAGACTCTGCAAGGGAACTGTAGTGGTCTTCCACCTGTGTGATCCAGACAAATAAAAGATCCTCTAATCCCAGTATGTAACAACAGTAGTGAGGAGTACAATGCTGTCACAGGAGATGAGTTCAGACAGTGACCGAACAGAGAAGCAGAATAATTCATGGGCAAAACCTATTCCGTCTTCAGGCAAAATCTGTGTAAATAAAAACAAAAATGCAGCAGGAAGGACTATGAAGATATTTAGGCAAAATTGTTCAACAGGACTGTGTTTGATGGAATCAGCAACTCTTTAATAACAACACTGACACTCTTCAGGCCCTATGTCTGGTGAATGGCAAAGTTCAGTGTAGCCTTTTCTAGATGCTCTCTGTCCTTTTATCCACTTGAGCAATGAGCTATTACTCATTCATATGCTAGCATGTCAATAATTCAGTGTGGGTGTTATTATACTTGCTGGGGAATTTCCTAACAAAATAGATTTTTATTTTGAGAGTATTGACCAATCAAAACCAAGAAATTTTAGGCAAATTGTAGTGAAAGACAGGAGCCTGTCCAGAATTTGTCCTCCCACTTTTCATTTGGGGCATCTAATGGTATCAAAGGTTCCAGCATCTCAGCTTTTTGCGGATTTTTGCCATAACCAGCACCAGCTCACCCACCAGGTCTCAGGCTTTCTGTCTCCTTGACTTGATTTTGGATCATAAGGAAGAGCCTCAACTACCAGACTCTATCAATTTTTCTTCCTCTGTCAGTTTCCCATTCATAGTCCTGTAAAATGCTACCCCAGATGATCAGCTTCATTTATTTCACATTGCATTTCACTTTTTCAGGTCTGCATTTTAGTTTTAGGAACAACCTATGCTGCTATAATAACAGAGACACTACAGTTTGTATAAAGCAAGGAGATTTCCACTTGAGAGCAAGTTAACTCCCAAGACATTGAAGGACAAAAATTGAGAATGCTTCTCATTTCACCTTATGCCAGTGTAATCTTTGTTGCAAATATCTGAAGAGACAATTTCTTCTTCTCAAGGTGAACATTAAAACCTGATGGGCAATATGCTGGCCAAAATAAAGCCACAGAGCCATATCAAGCACTGTTAAGGCAAATGAGCTCTGCTTGTTAGGCATGCTGTTGAAAGAACCAGAATGAGCATTAGAAGTGTCTGAAGACATCCCCTCAGAGATAAAAAGAACAAGCTGAATTGAATTTGATCTGTGAAAGATACACTACCTAGAGGCCTAGCAGCAGAAACTCAGTAAATTAAAGCCACGCTATGCTTGGGCACTGCAGGAGAAACAGAACAAAGGTTGAGCACATTAATTATGTCTGTGTAATTGATCATTAATCTGAAAAGAGAGAAGTGATATTCATCATTCATCTACTTCAACATATGACATTAGAATAAATCAACACTTTCATAAGCTTGACAAATTTGGGGAAGAAAACATTGTGTTCTCAAACAGAGAAAGCCTGAAGATTCTAATCTAACCTATACCAGTGAATGACAGAGGACAAACACAGGTGTTTGATGTCCTGAGAATCAAAATAAATCAAGGGCACAGGGGGAAAAACAAGGAGGGCTTCAGTATTCTTCATTGGTTTTAGATTACAACAGGGAAAAAAAGAGGTCCAGGTTTAGATCTTAAGGAAAAGCTGAAAACTTTACCCAACTATGTACTTTGTACTATTGTTATTATTTTATTATTAGTTTAATATGTGTTCTCAGGTGTTGATATAATACTGAAAGAATAAGAAATCAAAGTTATTATCCTGGAGTCAAGAAAGGATTTTAACTGTTGCCCCATTTTACTACACGTACAACTATGACACAGTAAAAATCAATTGCTGGTTGATAGCATCACTGTATAAAACAGAGTGACTATATGCCACTTGGTAAATCTTCTGAGGATTGTAGTTCTCTTCACAGAAGTTGTTAAGATGTGAACCTGAAAGACACAAGCCAAAGCTCTTAAGCAAGCTTCTACTAATTTGGCAGGTGGCATCAAATAAACAACCAACACTTCAAACGAATTCCCCATATTCTAAGGGAAAATCAGTGTGGAAAAACTCAACACTGGAATGTTTTTTTCAAATACTGATCAATTCAGACCTGTCTTTGTGTATGTGTGTGTGCATCCCCAAAAAGAGGGAAATTCAAGTTTAATAAACCCAGCCTTTGAACATAAATTTGCCACTAAAAAAAGAAAAAAAAAAAGGAAAAAAAAAAAAAGAGCAGTTTCAGCTAGACAGAAATGCTTCTTTTCCAAAAATTAAAGTTATTTTGTTATTTCTGTTAAGAAGAGGTAGATACTCTTTTCAAGATAGCATCAATATTGCAGGTTTTAAACAGGGGGAGACCTTTTATTGTTCTGCTGCCAGTTTACTGATCCTAACTTCTTCCACAGCCCCCATCACACACCTCAGAGCACTACAAAATCTTTTAATCTATTTATCCTTATGGCACCCCTAGGAGACAGCAAAGCACTGTTATCCCCATCTGCCGGGTGAACTGATGAAAGGAAAGTCAGTCCCTTGTGAACTGATCATGAGCAGACCAAAGTCCAAGGGCAGAGCAAAATCCTTCCAGCAAAGTGGCAGGAGACTTTATCCATGGCTAAGATACCCCACTAGATGAGGAAGACTTTGAGTCTTTGCTCACAGTTATGCAAAAAAACAAACTCTTCTCTTTGTCATCTTGGATATTTTCAGTGTAGTCCAGCAGCTTCTTGCATGTTGTTTGGTACCACATTTGAGCAATGAGACCACTTCAGGAAAAAGTGCAAACAGATAGCAATTCTGTAAAGTAATTATCCACTTCTGATGACACCCTCTATGCTGGTGCCAGAAAACCTTGCAGTGTATTTTGCTCACTGTTTTCTCTACACAGGAGGCTGCTTCTCCTGGCACACAGCGTAGGAAACCTGCACTTTCAACTCAGTGCTCGGAGTGGCCCTGAAGGAGTCAGGTCTTGCAGCAGTGAGGAGAAAACCTGAGTACAGCACCTGTGTCTGCCAACAGTAATAGGAAAAAGGTGGTTGAAAATGAAGCAGAGATATAAATTTAGGCATCCCTGACTTTGCTTGCAAATTCTGGTGTTCCAGCCCCTGGACTATTTTCACTTTTGGACCTTGTAGATTCTTGAAAGGAGATGAGAAGCATTCCTGCCCTGACCATCCAGGACTGTTTTTATCCAGAAATATATTAAAAATCTCTTCCCTTTACCATCTGTTAACAAGACAAGCACACATGGAGTGGGAATGTTAATCCATGACATTATCTTCCTTCACCTCCTCCAACTGATACCTAGAGTATACAGCTATGTGAGTCTGATTTATGCAGAAAGAATAAAATCATTAAGTGTGGCTAACTTGGCCAAAAATCTTCTAAGATGGAGGTAGCTGTAAGCACTTGGAAGGCATAAAAAATAAGTAAGGAAATTAACTGGCAAAGTTAATCCAAAGGAGTGGAAATTGTTCTATATGGTGATGGTTAAGTACTGTCAATTTTTATACTAGACTAATACAGAGACTAAAAATATCAAAAAGCCCTATTTTCACTTACAGCTCCCATTAAGACATGTATTTCTAGAGTAAAATAATGTTGTCTGGGTTTCAGTATCAGGCACAAAAAGGGCATAAACAAAGGACAAGTGTATGACAGAGATGAAAGGATTCAGCTTCTGGATCAATATACACAAGGCCCAAATATATCAATATATTAAAGGCCCAAATTGCTGCCTACATCTTTTCCACCTAAAGGCAAAATGGCCTGCCATCATCCCTATTTGCTACTTTGCCACATCTCACAGCTCAGTCATCATAAATCCCAAAGGTTTTTGCATTTACATTGAAGCCAACACTTAATGAGACAGCAGCAAATGCTTCTGTCTATCCCACCACAATATTTCAGGTGTGCTTTCCCCCTTCTGAATTTTATTCTCTAATCTCTGCTGTATTTTACAGACTCACAGGCTGGTCAAAGTTGAATGGGAGCTCTGGAAGTGATTTGTTCAAACCCCCTGCTCAAACAGGGTCCTCTAGAGTTAGTTGCCTAAGTCTATGCCCAGATGTCTTGTGAATAAATATATTTATATTGTCTAAGACCTTTAATCAACAGTAAAGTCTAAAACAAATTAGAGCTAGCATATATTCTAGGAAGCAAACACTTTATGCTTCTAGGCATAGTGATCATTCAAGTTACAGATGTCCTTAGAGAGCCCACATATGGCAATGACTATCCACCTACAGCAAACTTGAATATTGACTGTTACTGACTGTCATCTAAGTTAGATTCCCATCATGTTCAGTCTAAAAGGATACAGTGGATGAATAGAAGATCTGCCCCTCTGAAAGTCATTTGAGATTTTAGGTAATATTGATGGATTGGACCTGAATCTCTGTCCCGAGATGTTACAGTGTCAACAAAGCTAATGAACATGAAAAGGAGGGCCAAGAGCAGGATGAGATGTCTCCCCCACCTTTCAAGGGAACAATGGCACAGGGAAGAGATAGGCTTCAACTAACTTGAAGCACCTAGTTCAATGCCTTGTACCTTCACCCCAGGTGCATGGATCATCCAGTTTGAACAGACAGCCTTTCCCAAACCATCTTTCTTTCAAAGCTGTTAAAAATAATACCACTTATCTATGAAATATGGCTGTAAATAAACATTCAAGTCCCAGAAACATTTTAGAAATAATTCTGTGAGCACATATTGATGGAGCTTTTACAAAGACTGATATGAAAAAATCATGTTTCCCTGCTATTTACTACTTTAACTTTACTACTTTAGCTTTACTACTGCACCTGGAAGCTTTTGCATTAAGCTTTTGCATTGAATGCAGCTCATCACAGCACAGCAGGTCCCAGGTTTCAATCAGATTTCTACATAACACACACTGCTTTCTTTATAAAAGCTTGACTGACAAGACAAATGTGCCTCCTGAGCCAGAGTAGCACATTAGCAGTAAACTTTCCATGCAGGCATAGGCAGTGGCTAATAAAGTGCAGACTAATGGAACAGAGTCAACAGGGATCTCACAATCCATGAACTGATTATGTAAATGTCCTCTGATTGTTTACTTGAGCCATTCTAAGCACAGCCTAAACACAAAGCACATGGAGTTTTTCAAATGTGAATGAAACTCTACTAAACATCTAGACACTTTCTTCTTGGTTTTTCTCCAGTGCATTTGACTTTCTCAAACCAGTCTAAGTTAAAGGTGCAATTGCCACTGGAATGAGGAGACAGCTAGTTGGTGTCCATTAGAAATACCGTTCTTCTTCAAATATGTCAGAAAGGAAAAAAACAAGTGCATTATGAAGCTTGGAGGGTAGCTATTGTAAATCTTGATGCTGAAAGTGTTCATTTTAAGCTACAGATTCATGCACAGGTTACGATGGTTGGGTTTTTATGGTTTTGGTTTTTGGGGGAGTATTGTTCGTTTGTTTGGGGGTGTGTGATCTCAGACAGTTTTAAATGGAGCATTGTGCTTCATAGATAAAGTTAATATAATGCCAGAAATTGTGAGGCACAACTACAATACTATGGATGCCCAGTTCACATTCCTGCAGCTTATGTACAAACCGTCCTTCCCTTCTCTCTAACCAAGCATATATTATTTTTCCGCATATGCAGACACTCCACAGCATGTACCTGTCCCACTTAAGGCCCCAGTCCTTCAGTATTCCTGGCACTCCCACATAACAGATGTCATTATCTGAGCTTTGTCATCCATGGTCTGCATGCAACAACTGGTGTTGAAAACTCTTCCATGGTGAATATAGAGCAAGTGGCAATAACAGTTCTTGATACTGGCAGCATGGATGTTTCCCCAGGAGCTGCTGGATAAATCCCCCATGCTTCTCACAGAGCAACAGGGAGTTGAAACAATTAGCAACCAACACAACCATGCCTTTAATGACAATGCAAATGCTAAGAACTTGGCAGAATGAGGTTGGGATCATTGGATTAGGATGGAAGAAAGACTAGGTCATATTTACCCCTGAGGTGAAAGAAGAAGAGCAATTAAGAAAGAAGAAGGATAGGACTGGGTTCCTTGTTTTGGCAGACAGGAAAAAAGGGAAGGAAGAAGCCAGAGAGTGATCTGCTGCTTAAAGGTGTGTTAAAGGAAGCAAGGAGCTTAAAACTGGGAAGATGGGTGGGAGTGAAGTCCCACTTTGGAAAGCAAGCAGGGACATGCAACTTGACCCAAAAGCCAGCAACTGTTGCTGCCCTCAGTAGTGCTTCCCAAACAGAGTAGAAAGTGAATTTCAGAACAAAAGGTTTATGGAGAACCCCCTGCCCATTCTCCCATCCCTTTTATTTCACAGAAAGAGAAATCAAGAGAAGTGCTGAGCTCTGGAAACATGGTTCCACTCCCAGCCAGCTAGTGTCAGAACCAACCAGAAGTGAACCCACAGGACTCCAGCCAGGAGCCAGAACAGCTCTGAGGACAGGGTATCAATCCCATATTCCTTCACAGGGATGTTGTCTACTGACATGATGCTTTTCCATTGAAACTGGACGACTGAGAGAGTACTGTGGAGCAGCTTCCAGGTCTATGAAAGCAGAGATACCATTTGCAGTAAAAGAAAAACAACCAAACAGAAAAAAACAAACTCACAACACATGTACACTGGAAATAATGCCAGGGAATGGCAGTCGTCAATTTATTTTTTTTTTCTTCATTGACCACTAATGCACACTACAAAAACTTTATTTCACTGAAGAAAAGCTTCCCACAAATGCTTAGGTGTAATTTGGCCTAGTTAAAGAGGGGGTTCTTAGGCCTGAGTTTGACAGAAATCAGTGATTAAAGTTAAACTCATCCATAAGCACCTGCAGGATCAGAGACTATGTCCCCATAGTCAGCTTTTTCCAGTACAGTTAACAGCACTACCAGAGAATCATATCTAAGGCTGTATTTTGGTATATCCAATCTGTTTAGCTGCTGACTTGTGAATCTCAGAATAGATAATTTCTACAAAATATTGTTGAAAATTTGCTTTTCTGACTCCCAGTTGTCCTGATAATCTGCTTTCTTTTTTTGTCAAGATGTGATTCATTAAACTGATTTAAATGTACTTTGATTTTTTTTAATGTCCACATCAATCATGTTTGCTGAATTCCATATTTATATTATTTGTGATATGCATAATGTTTAGAAACACATAAACAATACACTCACTAAGGATAAAAATTACCAGCTCCAAAGGCAAGAAAATTATGTTCATTCCATTACCTAGATTCACCAACAGAAATCTCATAGATGAACTCTATTCTAATACACAGCCAGATAAACAATCTTCTTATCTCGTAACGATTTCTTGTCATCTAAATCTCCATTACTTCTGCCATCTCATTTTTATGTAATTTCCTTCTTACAGATGCTTTTATGTTAAATTTCCCCAAGCAGACAATAGATATTACATTTTCTTGATAACTACTTCAAAGCCTTTTATGTGGAATGAATATAAGTGTAGAGAAGCCACAGGAAGTTTTTGTGTTCTCATGCATTCCCAAAATATACATATTCTATACTACAAATTCCTTCTAGATGGAAACTACACTCATTCTTCTCAGAAACAGTCTCATTTTCCAAGGTAAGGATTAAGAAGCTAAGTTCCAGGCTTCAAAAACTTTTGATATAATATTATTGCTCATAATACTGGGCAAAAAAAAAAAAAAATTCAGAAAATCCCTACAGCTTATCAGCTGAACCATATTCCACAGATCTGATGCAACAATATCATCCTTTAATTGATTCTTGTCCACCAGTACAAATTTCTTCCTCTAATAATCCTATGAACCTCACCACATTTGTCTTACCAAGGTATAGGTTCTGAAATCTGTCACTAAAAGATGGAGGAGTGAAACCAAACCTGAATGAAGTGCAACTTGCCTTTGGCAACTACACATCAGCTAGACTAAGCTGACACTTTTTCTCTGTGAATTTACTGAAGCTGCACTCAATCCCCTCACCCAGATCATCAATAAAGATGTTAAACAGGGCTGGGCCCAATACTGAGTCTAGGGGACACCACTGGAGCCCAGCCCCCAGCTGGATGCAGCACCATTCACCACCACTCCCTGGGCCCGGCCATCCAGCCAGTTCCTAACCCAGCCCAGAGTGCTCCTGTCCAAGCCTGGGCTGCAGCTTTTCCAGGGAATGCTGTGGGTGACAGTAGTGAATTCCAGGTAGACAACAGCCACAGCATTTCCTTTGTCCACCAGGTGGGTCACCTGGTCTTAAAAGAAGATCATGTTGGTCAAGAAGGACCTGCTTTCCTAAACTCATTCTGGCTGGGTCTGACCCCCTGGCTGTCCTGTATGTGTGATATGAAAGCACTCAATCTGTTCTATAACCTTCCCCAGCACAAGGTCAGGCTGACGGCCCTGTAGTTTCCTGGATCCTCCTTCTGGCCTTTCTTGGTGTCACAGTGGCCAGATTCCATTCATCTGGGACCTCCCTGGTTAGCCAGAACCGATGATAAATGATGGACAGTGACCTGGCAAGCTCTTCCATCACTTCCCTCAATACCCACAGGTGGATCCCATCCAGCCCCATAGACTTTTGAGTGTCTAAGTGGCCCAGCAGGTCATTGACTACCTTCTCTCAGATCTCAGGAGGTCCATTCTGTTCTCCATCTCTGCCTACCTGCTCAGGGGCCAGTTGCCCTGAGGATAACTGGTCTTTCTGTTAAAGACTGAGGCAAAGAAGGCATTAAGTACTTCAGCCTTTTCCTCATCCATGGAAACAATGTCCCACCCCCTGCATCCAATAAAGGATGGCAATTTTCCTTGGCCCTTCTTTTGTTGTTAATGTATTTATAAAAAATATTTTTATTGTCTTTCATAGAGTGGTGAGATTGTGTTCTAGCTGAGCTTTTGCCTTTCTCATTTTCTCTCTCTGTGACCCAACACCTTTTTACTCTTCCTGAGTTACCTGCCCTTTCTTCTAAAGGTCAAAAACCCTTTTTTTCCTGGGTTCCAGTGGAAACTCCCTGTTCAACCAGGCCAATCTTCTCTGATGTTTTATCATTTTATTATGTTTTAGCGCATAGGGATGGGCTGCCTCTGCATCTCTAAGATTTCCTTCTTAAATATGTCTGACCTTCCTGGACCCTTTCACTATTAAGAGCTGTTTCCTAAGGGACTTTCTGAACCACTGTCCTGAACAGGCCAAAGTCCACCTTCCATAAGATCAAGGTAGTCGTTTTGTTGATCACTTCCTTAATCCATCAAGAAACAAAAAGTCCTAAAGCTTTGTGGGCAGTCTGCTCAAAGCAGCCTGTGACCACCACATCTCCCACCACCGCTTCTCTGTTCATAAAGAGCAGATCTGCAGGACAGTGCCCCTGTAGGCTCCCTCACCAGCTGTGTCAGGAAGTTATCTTCCAGGAACCTCCTAGACTGACTCCTTTCCACTGTGCTGGGTTTCCAGCAGAAACTGGCAGGTTAAAGTCTCCCACAAGAACAAGGTCTGGTGATTGTGAAACATCAGCCAGGACATTCCATCTGCCTCTTCATCCTGGTTTGATAGACTCCCACCAGGATATCTGGCTTACCATCCTTTGCCCTGATTCTCACCCCTAGGCACTCAACTTTATCATCACTATCCTCAAGCTCTGTGTAGTGAAAAGACTCCCTGAGGTACAGAGACATCACACTTCCCTGCCTGTCCCCTCTGAAGAGCCTGTAGCAGCACTCCAGTCATGACAGTCACCCTCCACCTTTCCCTGATGGCAGCTACATCACAGCTTTTCTGCTGGACGATGGCCTCCAGTTCCTCCTGGAACTGTGTTTCTTATCCATACTGCTGGCACTGGTGGAGATGCAATTGTGACTGCTCTACTCTCCTCCAAAATCAGCCTCTATGTGTCTCAGCTTCTGCACCTGCAAGGACTTGTAAGCATTTGAAATAATGGTCCTTAAATCAATGAATAATTCTAACCACTGGATGTTGTTGAAAAACAAGAGTATGTATGACTCAGATAAGTTCATGTACGTATTTTGAGACTCAGAAGAGCAGGGGTTTTGAATTAACAGGTTAGAAAAACAGTATGAAGAACATCCTGAGGGCAAATGAGCTAACAATTGTGTCATGACATGTATTTTAGTAAGAAAAAATATTAACTGCCGTGGTGAGCTAAGTGATCATTTAGAATTTTGTAGACAAAGGAATCACTGCCCTGCTGAGTTTTTAATGACTTGAGAACAAAAACATCTCCATTTAGACACCAGAAGCATTTGACCCTTACAACCCACTGTTGCTGTGTTCACTAGGTTGTGCCCATACTGCCCTTCTGGTTCAGCGTTGAAGTGAAACCTCAACTGTCCTAATTCACCACCTGTCAGTTGGATTCGCAATGTGGTTTTAGCATATTCAAACTAGATTATCTGAGTAAGAAACTCATCCAAAAGCTCTTCTCCATCCACCCATGCACCATATTTACCCCAGTGTGTAATGGAGAAAATGAGTGGCTAAATCAATGACTTGTCCATCAGACAGTCTCAAACTACTGAATGACCAAGACTGCTGTGAGAATTAAAGGATAGGGTATCAAAACTTGCAGGGACTAGAGACCAGGTCTGAGTTACCCACCCCAATTTGCACAGGTAGATGTTCAGAAATGTAGGTTGCATTTCAGCCTTGGTAATAGTTCTCAGCATTCCTATTACAAAACTAATGGATGTCTCCATCTCATCTGTCTAGCACTACTACAGCTTTATAGCTAAACATGTCTGGGTTTTCTCCCTCAACAGTCAGTCTGGAATTACTCTCACAATATTGCAAAATTGGGTCATTTCTGATTCTTGTTTCATCCTGTCCATTTTAGCTGCAGCACTGAATCATGCCACCTTCAGACTGTGTAACTGGTTATCCACATGGAAGGTAAGTAACCTCACAAACTGCATTATGCAAGATCCAAATGGGGTTGCCTAATGCCAAGGTACCCCAGCACCAAAGTGCTAGGACACCCCTCCTTGCTGCTGCTTCTATGTGTCTCTCTATCCTGAGTTCTCCCTGCATCCCAATGTGCTAAATATGACTGTACTTTGCAACTGAGCAAAGCCTGAATTCCTTGTGCCCATAGCTCTCCTTCCTTTCTTGTGCTCAACATGACAGTCTCATCATCATCCATTTTTCCCCCAAATACTTCCCCCAGACTGCCTTAGCCTAGGCTCTCTTGGTCGTGGGTCTGGGACACAGTTTGAGACAGGCTCTGCACCAGAACTGGAAAGCACCATGATGTGTGATTGCTTCTGCAGCAATGATGCAGAGAAGCACAGGTCACTGCAGCACCAGGTGTCCAAGCACGTGGTCTCTAACACAACCTGCAGCAGATCCAGGGGATGTTCAAGGTTTAGTGAAAACTGGAAAATCCCTCTTCCATGATAATTCTTGACTGCAGCTCTAGGAAGTACCATCCATGGGAGCTCCAGGTGAGGATAATGCAGGGCATTGTGAGGGCAGACTACTGCAGCTGCCTTCCCACAGCTGCTGCGTGCCAGGCTGCACCCGTGCTTGACCCATTTACAGTTGCCATGGAGAGAATGAAGCATAAAGAATTATCACTCCTCCAACTGCAATGAGATCTCATGGAAATAAATATCTATTTGTGAATTTAAAGGGGAAATACAATAAAATAATTATGAAAATCTATGATGTCCAGTGACTGCTGACAAATATGCATTATTTGACAATGCTAATCTATCATCCTTTGTTATCAGCAGGCTGCAGCTCTAGCCTAGCCAACCCTCTTAACAAGAAAAGAGAGGAAATTGGGCACAGTTGTGGCACCATTCCTTTCAAGACTTTCACATTCAAAACTCAAATACTTTTCATCTTAATGGTCTTGTAACACAAAAATGGATTAAAGCAGCATTAAGCCAGGAATCACATTTTTATGGGCAGTGCAATTTCTTGCAAATTCCATGAATAGGTTGGTCTCCCTCCCAACAATTAGATTTCTTCCCTCTGTAATTGTGTTGCTACCAAAGAGAACAGCACAGTGAATCTGATTCTCTGAGATTGCAAAGAGCTCCTTCCCAGTGCTACTACTCAGCAAGGTTTCATAAAGAAAGAAACACTACTATATAAAGATCCATTTAATTGATAGGAAATGACCAAAAATGTTTCATTTAGGCTTGAGTAAACATTTTATACATCTTAGTGATTTTTTCATTAATTTATTCTCTTTTTCTGCTAAACTGTGAATTTATGAATTCCAAAGATATATAAAAATATTAAGCTATTGCAAGCAACTCTGCAATCATGAGACAGCTCAATTTTGCAAGCTTGGTGGCTGAAGGTAATTTTGGTCAAGCCTCTAGAGACGAATATTTGTAGCACATAATAGCAATAATTTATTGAAACTACGTCTCAGTGAACAATGCTATCTACACTCACTTGTCAGTGGATGGCCCTTGATTAGCCATTTATGTCCAGGTAGCTAAGCACATTCATTATTTTTTATTTTCGTTTGTTTAAAGAACTTAGAAGCCTATCTGGGGATCAGCATTCCCAAACATCACCTGCATTTGGAGGAGCTTAATCTTATACTAGAGATCTGATCCCACTTTTTTTCACTGAGCCTTCTGATTATTTTACATTTGTGATAGCAGGGAGAGAAAAACAAGCTAAAAGAACAAAGTACAAAAATCAAGGAAGGCATATCATGTGTATTATTCTAACCAGAATGTCCCACAGGGAAATGATTCAGGGCTAGCAACCCTGAAGACAGAGGAGGGGAAACGGTGGTAAAGCACATTTGAGTGACACAGACCCAGGCTGTGGGTTTGTGGGGGCTTGAGTTTGGTATTTTTTTTCATTTTGTTTCCCGGTAAAGATTAAAGCAGACAGCTGAAAACTCAGAGGTAGGCAATGTCTTTCATCCATCTTAGAGACAGAGGGAGGTAACTTGTCCCGCGGTAACACAGTGCCATCTATTGATTCCTTTCTTTAAAGAAAAAAAAGGAACAAAAGAAAACCACACTAAATTATATCTTCAGGTTAAAAGGGAAAAAAACCCAAACAAAAAACCCCACAAAAACAAACAAACAAACACCACAAAAATAAACAAAACCAACAAAACCAACCTAAATTACCCCTCATGGTATGGCAGGTGTAATCAGTGGCTGCAGTACCAAATGTCAGCTGTCCTGATCCTTACTGTGAGCTTTGCAGCACTGCAGCTTACCTGTCTTGACTACCCATAGTTAACTACAGCTAAACCCAAAATATTTATTTCACAGGTGCCAAAAAGCACAAAAATGGGAAGGAAACTTTTTTTTAAAAAAGAAAATAAGCCCAGAATTTCTCGTCACAGAAGACTTCATGACATACAGGGATTTCTGGATGCTGGCAGTTACTCTAAATCTGATTTATTCCCATCCTGTCAGTTGAGGTTCTGGTGCAGGTGCCTTCCAGAAGCCACACATTCCCACGAGTTAAGTGCAGGGCTACATGCCAGGAAATTCCACATATTTTATTTCTGCTCCCATCTGACCTGAAGAAACCCATCCCCCTGTATGGCTGTGCAGCTGCCCTTGGCCAGGAGACAGCTTCAGGCTGCACAAAAAGGTGGGGACTGGGATGCAGCTGCATGGTCGTGACTTTGGCACATGACCACTATGTGGGCCCACTGCTTCAGCAGGTGCTAAATGGGACTGCTACCTTTCCCTCACCACCAAATCTACCTTTTATCTTCTTTATTCATAACTAAGAGGAAGATCAGACAACAAGCCCAGGATTTAGAAGTGCCAAATACAGCTCATAGCCTCCCACAGATGGGTATTTTTCCATAGTCTTTAAGTGAGAAAGAGTAATTCCTAATGCAAAACCAAAGAGAACCTTTTGCACATTTTTGATTGAACAAATTTTTATGCACTGGTGCATCATTTACCTTTTCCCAAAGATACCTTTTTTCTTTCCCCTTCAACTCAAAATAGTTTCCTGAAAACTATTGTTTGCACATTGGGCCATAAAAACACCGTGAGTATACAGAGTCTGAGATGATGTATTTAAAACAATGGTGATCAGGCTTCTAGAATAGTAGAAGAGCAGATCCTGAGGGCTTTAACAGCTCAAAACTGAACTATATTCATCACTAACATGCAATTTTCAACTTACATGACACATAGGAAGTAGTCCTTTTGCCCTGTTCTGTCTTGGCACACTCAGATACCATAGTCAGGATTTGGTGACACCTTTAGGATGTGTGTGAAGAGACCCAGTGGAAAGCAGTGAACAACAAGAGATCCAGAAAGCATGGCATACAAGGAAGACTTGCATGAGGTAATAGCACCTAAAATATATTAAAAGCTACTGAAAAGAGAAGTAATAAAATCTTCCTGCCTAACACAGATAGAAGGAAGATGTAATGACCTTCATTCACAGTTAGGAGAATTCAGGCTGCATGCTAGCAAAAAGCACATCAGCAGCAGAGAAACAGTAGAGATAAGGGAATAGAGTGTCTGAGAGGCAGAGGACTCTCTTCAGCCAGAGCTCCTTACTGACAAATTTATATAAAAATACAGATATAATTACTCTGGCCAGAAGCAAAGCCTAGACAAGTTCATGAGGTTCTTCAAACTCTCCTTGCTCCATGAACTTTTGATATTAAAATTCGAGCCCAGAAAAAAAATGAGCCTCCTTCCAACCACTAACACAAGGTCAAAATACAAGTACAGCCTGATTTCACACATACTGGTGTAAATCAGGAAGTACTAAACTAGGGGAGGTGGAATTACAAGGCTGTAAAGCCCAAAAAGATGCCTTTAAGATCATTAAGCTAGAGGGTTTTACTGTAACAAAAGGCAATTTCTAGATACTTTTTGTACCTATTCTAGTTTCTTTGTTATGTTCTATTCTGGGTTTTATAGAAAAAGTGATATCATCGCATCATAGCCCTGGTATTTATATAGTGTAAGAGGTGGAAAAAAATATTAGCCAGGAGAAAGATAAATTGATTTGATGCCCCTGCACTATATTTTAAACCCACAATAGAAGCATGGAGATGAATACATTCTTTTTATTAAATTCTGCTTAGTAAACCGGTTTCTCTGCCTTCTGTGGCGAACAGTTTCACACAATTTTCTTTTTTAGACTGGCTAATTTTGTGCAGAAAAAGTGTTAACTAAAAAATAAATCAAAGGGCTTAGTTAAATCTTTGATTTTCTCTGTGCCCCTCATTTGCTCATTTGTAACACAGAGATCATAGTTTTCTCAACCCAGACATCTGCTGTATGATTCATTAAGATTTGTAGAGTGGTTTCCATATTCTCAAGTTATTAAAATAGATCACAGCAGATAATCCAAAAACTACATTCAAAATTAATTTCCCTTTACTGGACTTTTGACAGAATTCAAAAAATTACTGGAAGATCTGTGTTTTTTCTTCCACAGTCAGCCTGTGCGACTGCCCATGCTGAGCCCAACAAATAAATCTCTCAGCAGCCTCAGTGGGAATGGGATCAGCTCATCATTTCCCCACTTCTTCTACGGGAAGCCTGACACTTTACAAACACAATGATCACCCTCCAAGAGGTACTTCTACTCCTGCATTTGCATCCTCTCCCTGTGGATCTCCCTTACAAGCACCTCCCAAAAAGCTGGCCCACCCCTTTGTACATGATAAACAGCTTTCATTGCACACAGGAGTATTTAAATGTCCTTTCTATTTAGCATGAAAGGCAAGCAGTCAGTACAACTTTGGTTTTGAGGTAATTTACCTATTGGCAAGGATTGGCCTAATATCACCTATTGTTGAGTGGAAATAAGTTTTGCTTGGGGTAAAGGGGATGCACAGTTTGCCCGGCTGCATAAAGAGCATCACGCCTTGTAGCTGTGGTAACATTTAACTCCTCATGTGTGGACACTCTTATCCTAGGAGTAACAAGCACATTTTCATGTTTAATCCACTTCTGAAGATAAATGTTGGGTGTGAATAAACTAAGCAGGAAGAAGACACTCATATGCCAGGAGCTGATAAAGCAAAGTTTATCGGTCTCAGCACAAAGCAAGACACACCTGAAGCTTTGGATATCAAAAGCCCAGGTTCCAGGCATGAACAAATCACCTTAAAACTTTTGACCACGCAGGAGTAGCCTGCAAACCAGGAAACAGGTATTTGGAAGTGTGAGGCAATGGCCACTAACTTGCCATGGGTATCTGGGACAAAATGTTCTCACTTTCAACCCTTGATGCCATTGACCCCAGACAGTTTGATTTGTTCTGGGTGAAGCTGTTCACTTCCCCATAGCTGAGAGGCCACCAAGCAAGGACAGCTTCCACTGAACACTACAGCAGTTCTCTTGCTTGAGCACTGCATTATCTTTCGTATTTCTCACATTATTTGGTAACTGTGTCCTATAATTTTGGTCTAGCAAAGCCCCTTGTTTTCCACTGTTTCCAAATATAATTCTGAAATAAGGAAGCCTTAACTTTGGATTATTAACTTTGAATGCCAAATTATGATTTCCATTATTTATTGCCACAACAGATTATTAAAGAGGCATCTCCACCCAGCTAAATGTAAGATTTTGTCTTCAGGCATAAAAATATCTCTGTGAGCTGCTCAGCTCTAGTAAGTATTTAAATATATACTTAAATTTAAGCATGCAAGTTGTCCTCTGATGTCAGTCAGAATTCTGTTTAAAAGTAAATCTGTGGTTAACTCACTACACAGACTTTTTTTTTCTTTTACTCAATACAACATAGTTGCTATGGCAATAATCAGTAGCAGAGCACTTATGGTGAAAGGCAGAATGTCTTGATTGTCATGTGAAGATTCAGAATTAAATTCTTTTACTAGCTGCTGCTGTTCCTCCCGCTGGCCCAACAGACTGCAGTGAGTCTTTGTTAGCTCTGATAAGCAGCACAATGATTGTCCAGCTTGCTCTGAATGGCCACTTAGCACTTAGCAGAATTAACAAGGCCCTGTACAAACAAACACTCTAAAGATGATACTGTAGAGCAGGTGTTTAATCTACAAGGAAACAATATTTTCCTTGGTAAGGAAATCTTTTAATTCACTTCCTCTATAAAGAACACCTGATGGATTCTATTACGCAAATGCTAATCATGATCAAAGCAGTTATAAGAAGGGATATCCAATCCATGATCATAAGTCTATAGTCTTCTTGTGTGTGCACAATATGTATTCAATTTTTATCAGAGTTTTATGGAGCAACAAACAAATATAGTGCCACCAAGAACAGAAAAAATATCCCCAACTACTCAGAAGGAAAAGTTGATATGTGGGGAAGACTAAATGAAAAGGTATCAAAGTAGACAAAATAGGAAGACAGAAGTTGCTGTTTAGCCTTAAGGTCACAGGCAGGTTCGTACAAATTTCTGAAACTATTCTGTGTGTTGAAGAACCTGAGACCTCTTAAACTACCTGCTTTTAGAAGATACTCTCAAGGCTGGTCATGAACTTCTTGGGAATTTTAGGGGGAAAATTCAGTTCCTCAAAAGTGTCCTCATGACTCAGTTGAAGTGCAGTTGGGCTTTTGCAACTTCCAGCTGTTCCCTCTGCCCTTTCAATGATGATGTCCAGTATAAAAAATTCAGGTATCTTTCCCTGAGGTCACAAGGACCCAGTGTCTTGCTACCACCCGCCACAAAGGTTCATGGCCTTTATATGCAATCTGAATACAAGCTGCTATAAAAGACAACATCCCCACAAACACTCAGATCCCAAGGGTGTCCTGGGATTAAGCAGGCTCTGATGCTCTGTTTCAAAAGTACACACAACATCCCTGAAATTCAATGCAAATACTATTTTGATAGCAAGAAACACACACTAAGCCTTTGAGATTATAGCTGGAAAAAAATGTAGGTACTTTCCATAGCATGTTCCTAGGGAATCTGTATTTATTCTGACAGTTTTCATGTAAAAGATTGGTCACATGTTAATACAGGAAAGTAAATAAGTAAAAAGACTGAACAGTGTTAGTAAGAGCTACTTCACAATAGATCTGAAAAGCCACTTTATCTCTGCTTAACTCAGCTGACTCTGAAATAGGAACACACCAGTGGAAATTGTTTTTGCTTCTGTTACCTATTTTTGGACTTGTCAAAAATATATCACTTAGATTTTTCCAGCTTTTAGCTGATAAAATGCTTGTTGCTTTTCCCTATATATTTTCATATTGCTATGCTTTTCCATGAGCAGTAACTGAACTCAAGTCAAGCCCTGTCATATAAAGCGGTCCATTTCATAATGTTAGAGTCAGGTCTTACACAACTGTAAATGTCCAACACCTTTCCATTTAAAAGACACTAGTTTAAAGTCTCAGCATAGGAAGTGGAAGCTGAAAAAAAAATACCCAACAGAATCTGCCACTACAAGTGGCTGGACATTTTGACAGACACAGGTTGACATCAATTTCAGGAAAATATCCAAAGATTTGGTATTTCAAAGTATATCACACCTGGATCTGGTCTAGTACCTGAACCTGAAGCCTTAGGCACAAGGATTTCTCACAGGAACAACTTTCCTGCTAGCTTTTTAGTGCTTTGTCCTCTCGCTGTTTCAAATTTCAAACTTGCAGAGGCAAAGGTAAAGCAGACAAGAAAAATGTCACTGTAAAAAGATGAGAACAAAGGGGGGTTTTAACAGTCAGAAAAAAATTCAATTTTTAGAAGTTGATGAACTTCAGTAACTAATTTTTTAAAAAAATATTACTTACGATTTAAAATATTTTTGAAGTCTTTCACTGCCTTTAACAATGGACACTGACCCCAGTGATAAAGATAAATAAGCTTTGAGATGGAAAGCAATATCTTCTCCTTGTCCAGGGAATTCCCTGCAAACTGCTTGCTGGGAAATCATCAGTAACAGGCACATGGGAAAGACTCGTGAAAATGTTCTTCACAAATGGGTTTCCTATTTAAAAGTAGGCCCTCCAGCCATACACTTTCCACAGTTTGAAATGAGTATATGTGACCCAGTATGAGAATTTGATGTTTCTTTTGTTTAAACATTAATCAGCTTTTGCAGAAATAGCAAAGCAGTTTCAGTTCATTCTCTTTTCAACTTATATAAATATTAGATTTGAAAATACATAAAAAATCACTTTGCACTTCTAAAACTTAAATTACTACAAACCTGAAATGTCATTTCATACAATACATACAATACTGAAGAAAAACATAACAAAAGCAGGAGGGAAAGAACTGAGAATACTTTCCTCTCCTAATATATACGATCAGTCAGATAAGTTTTCTACAGCTATCAACAAATTTGCTTCAAGAAGATTTTATTTGCAGTTCAGCCCTACTAAAATGCCCCTAAAATTAGTTCTCCTTGCTCTGTATTTCCACAGAAGCTTACAACTATCAGAATTTAGTCTTGCTGAAGCAAAAATTATGAAAACACATACACCACCACTTGCTGCAAATTAATTTTTTTGTAAAATGTTTGTTGTGCTTAAGGTAAGAGATATAAAACCACCTTAATCTTGCAGACCAAGTCAAACCATCCCTCCAGTAAAGAGCCATCAGGCAGAAAGGAAAATTCCTTTCTTGGCACAGAAGTTTGTGAATGCTGAGGAGAGAAGACCTCTTCGGGCAGGGGTAGTTCCTCAGCCTCCTCCCATCCCATCCAAATCAATCAGCAGGACAGTTCTACACACCCTTCAGGGCTGGTTTATATTTAGAATTTAATAAAGAATAAAAAATAGCAAATCATACACCCACTCTGCTGTGGGGAAACAAATGTGCTAGTCAACGGAAGATATAAATAATCGCACGATGACACAACGAAACGCCTCATCCGGTGGCTCCAGTGCAAGCCTCTGTCCAGGGGCCAGCAGAGCTGCTCCATGTACTCCATTAATCTCTTTTCCAAAGTGATGGATTCCTTTTTTGGGAATGAGCCCAGTTCACTGAGGAGTCATTTTTTCCCCCATCAGCTGAGATCAGTCACCAGTAACTCATCACTTCTCATCCAGCCCGTGCTCTTCACTTGTAACTGAGACTTTCCAGCAACGATACCACAGCTGGCCCGCAGGAAACACCCCCAAACTCCCTATTCTTAGTCTGGGAAGGGCAGAGGAAGGAGAGAGCAGGCAATCAGATACAGAGCGATAGGAAAAGTGTGACCTTCCTTTCTCCCTATAGTGACACCATTTTCTCCCTCAGCTTTAACCTTTTTAAAAACATTCAAGAAGCCATGTGAAAACTTGCAACCTCAATGCAATCTAGACATAATAACTCCAAATTTTTAGATGCAAAAGAAAATCCATAATGCTGGGTATAGATACCAGGCCAGAGAAGGTCAATGTGACCAACAGCTCCAGGGAAGAGCCATTCTGGGTTATTAATCCACCAACTGCAGGCACTTCTCTTAAAATCTGGTTTTATGTTTCATTAAATAAGTTGGACATGCTGTCCTGGGAGCAAGAAAAGAGCAGTTTTGTGTACCTAGCTCTCCTACTGTGACACAGTTTACCTTTAGGGGCTGTATGAAAAATAAATCTTTATCAGGGACTTCCATGCCCCCTCCCTGCCAGCTGCAAGTGAGGTTGGCATGAGAAGTCATAATACTTCTAGACACTCATGTGAAAGGACTGAGAAGCCTGGAACATTCGGATGTTAAATGCACAGAGGGTGGTAAATTTATAGAGTGGCTAAGCAGGGGCCTGGGAAATTGCTACGAAGGTTACACAATGCCTTGCCTTGGCCGTCCAAAGCTGGCTCTGTAAGTCTACTCAGCTTCACAGGAACTTGCAGACACATGTGACTGGAGGCATACAGGGACAGAAGAACTGGGATGTTACTGCTTTCCAGCTGCTTTACAAAAAAAGAGCGCTCGAATGGCAGGCTTGTGCCCTCAGGGTGGTCCACAGCGGGGTGTAAAATTGTTGGGGAGTTTATTTACATGCTTAGTCACTCTCTCTGACCTCTAATATGAGCAAAAGCAGCATGAAATGAGGTCCCAGCTACTGTGAAAAATTGCCAAATAATGGGATTTATGGAAGAGTAAATGTGTTTATACACATCTCTCAGCAGTTAACCACTGTATCGAGCAAAAGATATGCTGCCACTTCAAGGGTTAAAACAGATTCATAATTAGAAGGGAGACTACAAGACCCTGGTGCAATCCTGCTGTGCAGGACAAGGAGGAGGGTGGTGAGTGTGTACACACACCTGCTTCTCCTCACAGCAATATTTTTATTCACTTTCCCAGATAACAGAATCAAAGAATCATAGAGCAGTTTGGATTGGAAGGGACTTTAAAGGTCATCTAGTTCAACCCCCCTGTCATAAGCAGGGATACCTGCATTTAGGTCAGGATGCTCAGAACCCCATCCAACCTGGCCATGAATCTTCCCAGGGACCTTAGAGCAGCTGTAAATTGCAGAGCTTTTTGTTAGCTGGGCTATCACTGTGGTCCTGGTTCAAGTTAGTGCTGTAGCTGAAAGCCTCTGCTGCCCAGTGCCTCTTTGAGGAGCAGGACAAAGTGAATGAGTTTGATCCTTGGATCCTTGGCATTAACACGGCTGCCAGCACCTTTGCTAGCAGTTTCTGGGCACATAGAATGAGTTTCTTCTTCTTAGTCCTAGTAGGGCAGAGCTGAGGCACTACTGCAAAATACATTGCTTGATCTGCTTCCATTTGGGAAGGAGTGAATATTGGTCTCTTGGGCTGTAAATTCTACCAGCATTTCTCCATATTATACATGATTTTCTCAGAATTAGGGGTGGTGGAGGAAACAACTCTAAATAACCATGATACAAACATTTTACAGTAGAAAGAAAGCACCACCCTGAAAATGGCACAGAGCCATCATTTTAAATTACACAGGGCAAGAGCAATGTCCCTTTGGAAAGTGTCATTTCAAGGTAATGAGGGTGTTAAGGAAAGAGTGTGTGACCCTGCCCATATTTATGCTCCTGAATAGGTGGGGATATGTCATGAATCGCTGTTACCAACCCGAGCCACTCCTCATTCCCGCACGGCAAGCTCTGCCTTGCCACCAAGGGACAAAGCGCAGCTGCCACCACAACTGCTCCATAGGAGCAGCTCACAGCCAGCTAATCACTGTGAACCTGCAGTGGGGAGCCAGCAGTGCCAAAAGACAGAAATAGCAGCACTCCTTTTATCACCCAGGGTTCCACAATGCACAGTGCAGTGCCAAAAGGTCCATGGATAGGGTGGGGAGATTCCCCTCACCTTTTCCTAGGGCTCGTCGCTTAGTCTTGACATTTCCAAGAACTGTAACAAAAGGTTTTTCATTCCCAGGTGTGGCAACATGACCCTCACCTCTCAGTTCAGGATCTGGTCTTTACAAAGCCTGGGCTGCATGGGACGCATCCTGAGGAAAGGGTGCAGTGGCACTCTGCGTGACTCCTGCCCGGGACCATGAACTGTATTAACCTTCTGGAGGGAAAGGGGGAAAACGAGACTGCCCCTCATCTGAGATACACAGTCACCTTTAAACAATACATTGGTCACACAGTCTAATGGCTGTCTCTTTACCATTGCTCCATCCTACTCCAGGGAGAATTGCAGCTCTAAGTGGAAAGTTAAGAACTGGAACTGTGCTTGGCCAAAATTCCTACTGTGATGAACAGAAGCCAAATAATGAGAGAACAGGCTCTGCAGGGCTGGTCTGAGCTCACCCCCAAGCTTACCCATCCAGAGCAAAACTGTCCCTGATGGTGAAAAGGCATCCACTGATGATGGAAGAACAAAATGCTGCATTCAGCAGCTTCCCTAGGACTAGAGAGCACCTTCCTCATTCACATTTTTCCATCAACAAAGTACATATTAGTCTTCCCTACAGTGAAATAAGAGTTACTACCATTCTGATGTTTCAGATATCAAGTGGTCTGCATGAAGATCTACAGGACCACAAATCACATCTATTCAAAGCACGGCAAATTCTTCAGGGCCACGTAGAAAAAAACAGATTAAATTTCACATGAGGTTTGGGAAACCCAGGCAACTTCCAGTTCAGTTAAGACAACACCGATTTGGCACACCTAATTCACCTGCTGCTCTGATCATGAAGGGCTTAGTCCATGCACAATCACTACTTTGAGTAGTGTTTGAGTGTTCATCATTTCTTAAATTTAACTCAGAGGATAGCTAAGTAGCCGCATGTAGAAAGAGTGCTATGAATTAATAATAAAAATTACCTGACTTAGCTTCAAGTAACAGAGCTCTTTCAAGAGCACTCAAAATCTGACAGCATCCCAGCAACAACTCCATGGAGGACAACTCCAGCCCTTAATGGCTGCTTCCTAAAACCAAAATAATTTAAGTTCCTATACCATTCCATGGCAGTGAATTCCAAAGGGAAGTTTTGTATTGTTCAGAATATTGCCATAGAAATATTATTTTCCTGTGCACAGATGAGTGTCAACAGTTGTTTTTTCTCTTTTACATTATTTGAATGGTCTCAAAGGCAAAAGCCAACACTCCCTCTAAAAGCTATTTAATTTTTTTCTTTTCTGAGCTTCTCCCAAGTCCAGTCCTCACTTATATTCTGTTTCTTTACTTCTGCTATTACTTTAAGTATCTTTATTATTTAGAGGTATATAAATTGATTTACAAGATTCATCTATAGTGAAACAAGAACTAACCAGCCTTCCTGAATTAAAGAGTCTTACCCCCCAGTGATTCACACTGAAATTTTTTCCCTTCCTACCTCAGCTCTGCTCTACCAGACACCCAGCAGCCAGAGTACACATCAGCTGACAGCTTTTTCCTTGAGTTCCAGCAGTAAGTTTTCCAGGGTACCTGAAGACAACATAAATCATAATACCACCAAAGAAAGAAATAAATGAGAAAATTTCATCCAGGAACATTCTGCCTCTCCCTTACAAAGCAACTTCCTTCTCTGGTGAGATCAGTCAAACCATTCAGAACATGACTGCACGAGGGAAGAAAACTACCCTCAACTCACTTTGAAGAAATGTCTTGCAGGCATTACAGTATAGTCTGTCCTTAAATTGCCTCAGCAGCAAGAGGAAAAATGCTTCACATTTCCAGATGTAAGATGTGCAAAGAAGGTTAATTAACTAGAGTTCACACAGTGCTTTGAAGGTGGAAAGACCTCTGAAGGAAGTGTTAAGAACAGATAACCAGAATCCGTCTTTTCCAACCTCATAAAAAGCAGATCGATGCTGCACAGAGCGTGTACAACAGAGAAATTGTCCAGTTGTAGGATTATTCATCTTAAGTTTTACTGAGAGCCTAAGGGCTTTCTTAGAAACTCGTATTTCCCAGCTGTATCTCAGTCAGAGCTGTGATTTCACTACCAATTTTAGACAGGTAACCCAAATGGGAATAAGAGAGTAATGAGAGTAAATATGGCTGAAACATTAAGACATTTTCTTCAGCACTCGGGGCCCATAGTTTTGATGTTTAAAAAGCAGATTTCTGACAGCTCCCTCAAAATGTAATTTTTTTTCTGTATCTGTCCAAGTACATAACAGCCCAGCTAATAATGCTGTTTCTGCAGCACAGTATTCCCATTAAATAATTCATATCACTGACTAACACTGGTGAGAAGTGGTATGCAGTAGCAAAAAAACAAATTAATCTGAGTACATGACAGCACATTTCTGAATATTAATTAGCAAGAAAAGAATGAGCATATTTAAAAATCAAACCAAAATGTACCTCTTGCTGTATTTTGTCTTTAGACAGAGCCTTATCATACTTACAACCAAACTTCATGCACTGCAATAACTCAGCCAAACCTCAGGAAGGATGAGAGGAATTACTTTCCTCCCCCAGTAATGGACAGCTACATCTCTTAGGCAAAGAAGCACAATTTATTTTGGTAAACAATTTTCTAATTCCACTGTGGAAAAGAGGCATTGGTCAGACCCTGGGAAGAAAAGTGAGTCTTAGGTAGGATGACAGTAAAACCAGAACCAAACCATCAGCTGATTGTCAAACGTAGACATTGATTTGTATCAGCTAAGAGGAATGTGACCTCCCCTGAACCCTTGTTCTCAAAATAAGGTAGTTTCATTATTTAGATGAGTGGATGGCATTAAGCACTACAAATACTCAGCATGTTGTGCTATAAAGAGCTCAGGAATCCAAAAAACTTGTTTTCTTTCAGGCTGTTCATGGAAAGAAACAGAACAGAAAAGGTCTCAGAGCAAAGTAAGATTTTCTTTGGAAGCACTTGGATCAATAACTCAGCTTGCCCTTCTAGCTGGAGCACCACTCTATGGAAACTGCATATCTGAACAGTTAGGCACATACACATATTTTTAAACATAAAGCAAAGATTTCAAAACATATCAGCAACAGAGGAAGCAGCCTGAAGCTCCTTGCAGGGGTCAACTGATTAGAGGAATCTCACAGTGCTGTAACAGCAAATTTCTCCCTGAATCTCCAACAAACTCTGGTGCATGTGGCTCTTGCAGGATGCTGGTTTTCACCCCTGTCCCATATGACTCAAAGCCACAAAGGTCAGAGACACATCTGACCATCCAAAAAAACCTCTCAACACTATGCATTTGAATAGGCAAAACTGACAACTCTGGAAAAAAAAAAAAAATTAACAGTAGGAATGTGAGTATGGGTTACAGAAGTATCCTTTCCATCCTCAAAAAGCTTAGTGCAGTTCTGGAAGCAAACCAGCACAGGAAGGATGTAATTTCCTAATCAAACTTCTAAGGCTATCTTATCATACCTACTCAATGTCCTCTACTTGGAAAACTGGCTCCTTGGAAAAGGATGACTGAAATATCCCTATTCAGCAGGACTGAAATTACCTACTTTCAGCTAATAAGTATTCACATGAAAACATGGGTATTTCACCACAAGAATCCCAAAGAGAATCGCAGACAGACATTCTGCTGTTTCCACCAACATTTGGCATTCATCTTGAGGACAAAAGCTCATATTTTCACCAGTTAAACACAGTCAATTCACTGCAGCCAAGTAAGTGTAAACAAATCAGTTTTAAAAAATTAAGGCAACATTAGGAAATGTTATTTTACTTTTACTTTTTTTCTTTTTTTAAGCCAGCCCTTGAAAATGCCATTTTACAGCTGCAGAAAATGTGACTTTGCCTGACTTTTTTGTTGGATCAGCTAAACCTGAAGAAAAACATGAAATCTCTCCATAACCAAGGATAGACCATTACTTTAATAGGCGCTGTTCCCAAAGGAAGAGAAAATCCAATTACTAAAATGGTAGTATAATCTTTTCATTATTATTTCAGGAGCTCAGAGTTAATTGGACAAGTTTAGCACCCCTGAATGAATGTGTGTCCTCACTTCACAATAAATAGTCTATAATTACTTCCATTTCTCTGAAACCAGGAGATAGCTCTCATTAGCAATACCCTGGAAGAAGCCTTTTGCAGGTTTGGGTAATATTACAAACCCCATCATTATCATATCTGGGCACCCCACAGAAGCTCTTACACACAGGGAAATGTTCTTATTTCATCTTTGATGTAACTGCACAAAGGCCCCACATGCCTCCGGGGAAGCTGCACAAGTGCTTTTGCCTCAGCCTCCACTGGAGCCCAGCATCTGTCTGTCACCTCCTCATGTCCCAGCGGGTTCCTTGGACCAGGCACTCCTGCCTTCACTTGAGCCAAGCTGCAAGGTCCAGCACATTTCCCCAAACCACAGGACAAAACCAGAGTGGAGGCACCCAGGTGAGAAACCTTGGCCTGATCCACCTGACAGGTCACAACTTCCACCTTCCTCTTTCCACCTTAACCAGCTGCCCATCCAGGACCCTCATGCTCCCTTCTGAGGGAGCACCTGCATTTTCCAGAATATTATTAAGGACACCTGGTGCCAGAGAGAAACACCACAAGGCAGGCTGTGCTGTGGTTAACTCATCACCCACCAGAGAACACACCTGTCAGGTGTACTCCAAAACTTGCTCTTTAACACAGCAGCCCAGGAGTGTGCATCTGTCCCACTGGACTCATCACTGACCCCTGCAATTCCTTCACTGCATATGAACATACACACACACACAGAGTTGTCTTGGTAAAAGAGGTGTTTGTGAAACCTAAAGGTGTTGCAACACATGATCCAAGTCCCACATTAGAAGGACTTTTTTCAGAATTTGGAGTAATTTTCTTCCCTCCAAATTTCTCTGTTAAAGAGAACAGAAACAGATGCACAACATGACAGGAGTATTACATACAAAGTTAAAGATTATTTGCAGATTTAGCACAGTTCTGCTTATTCTCGTCAGGATCATGCTGGCTCTGCTGTTAATTGCAATGATGTAGCAGAGCTCAGGCTGTGTTCTACACTGCTGCTTTGGCTGAACTGGTATTCTCACACGGATTGCGCTTTTCCTCATAATCTCCAAATCCATTTCAGCTGCTCCTTTTCAGGAGGCAGCACCATACACATGGTCTGGCTGCACAACTAGCCTTCAGCTGAATTCTGCAAGATTCTGCATCCTGTTTAACCAGTTATAATATCCAGGGCTTCCCTCTTTTTCTCATTATACCCAAATCTCTGCCTAAATTACAGCTGTTACCAACAGAGATTTGAGGTATTCTAGAAAAAAACCTTGTGCATTGTTGTCCCTTAAGTATAAACATCACCCTCCAAGTGCAAAAACAAATGCTTGGAAAGGAGGGGAACAAAATTCAATGAAGAAAATGTCCCAGAATTTCCTGCAACTGTTGTTGGTTTCCTTTATTCATTATATTTAGCTTTCTATAGCATATTTAATTGCCATCTAGGGTGGAAAGTGAGACCCTGGTATTACTCTAAGACTAAGAAAATTTCATTCTATTTTCATTTTTCACTCTCCCACCACACAGAAAATCCATAAATTTAATAAGAAGCTTGAGGACAAGTACTTGGACTCTTCAGCCAGCATCCCTTCTAGAGCTGAGATAGCTGTTGAGCTCAAGGTTCAAGTCTGAAATAAAACTTAAACCTCAGTCCTGAAGACAAGCCTTGAAAGAAACTCCTCATGGTTTTCTCAGAATCCCAGTGTCTTTTTCTTTCATTATCCTTTTTTGTTGTTGTTGTTATTAAGAGGAAAGTCTTAAGTATCTGACTCTGCCTGTGAAGTTGAATCTTAAGGTATAGCTTTCTGAAGTTTGGAAATTCAAAGCTTGGGTTTTAAAACTAGACTAGCTTACAGACTAGCTTCTGCACTTTTAAGTTAAACATGAAACTTTCTCTGACCCAAAAAGTCAAGTCTGTTTTCATCCCTGAGAGTTTTACAGATATGTCTTGCTTTGCCTGAGTTACAAACACTGTGGGAACATGGACATAGCTTGATTTGAATATAAACATTAGAGCCAATGTGTTCCCTCTCCAAACAATATGCAGAGTCTCCCTAAGCAAAGCTGCTTTCAGGCATTATACAATAACTGGGTACAGATACAAACAGGCTGAGAAAGATCTGAAATAGAACAAAAATAACCCTATGCTAATTGAGAGCTGTAAAGGATGGCAAATATATTAAGACCTTCCCATGTAAAGTAATCATCTCACACCAGCGAGATAATCTTCTAGTGTTAAACAGAACTGTACTCACTCCATCAGTAAGAATTAACAGATGGAGCAACTCTTTGAGATTTACATAACAGTAATTAAACAAATCCTCACAATGGCCACATGATTCCATGCACAAGCCAGGGCAGACTACAAAAAAAAAAAAAAAGCTTTACTGTCATGTTGGAAAATTCCAGAATGTGTAGCCTGAAGAGCTCTGTAAGAGCTGTCAGCCTCATGATTTGAATCAGCCTGTCTCATCCTCCAGGATATCCTCTTCACTGTCCACTTTGAGTGAGAGCAGAAAACTCAGAAATAAAGCAGCTGTAATAGACACCTTCATTATCTGTAGGAAGAAGTCCTTGGATTGCTTCATCTGTAAGATGAGACAGTTATCCATACATATTGCTACACTGCTCATAGCTCTTACAGAAGCTTCTTATAGGAAAGCTCTCTGTGCCCACAGAGAGCTCCTGGTACAAGCAGGTAACTTGTCCCATGGCACCTGTTTCACTGCCACAAGCACCAACCAGCAGCTCCCTTTGGGGCTAGGATCTGAGGAGGTAGGCATGGGAAATGCAAGAATTACCCATTACTGCTGGCTGGAAATTTCCCCACTGGGTAACACCCTCCCACCTGTACAAGCAAATGTGCAAATGTCTAGCAATCTAAAAGGGCAAGAAATAGCAGAATAAACAAAGTACTTGAACTGCACATTAACTGCAGAAGGAGGGAGTCCACCCACTGGAGATGGAAAATGCAGAAAGGGACAATGTTTTGTATCTTCACATGGGCTCTCCCTCCTGCCCAAAAGTCAGCAGCATCACTAGCACCAGCAGACCTCCCTTACCTCTCTGAGGTGCTGGACACAGAGATGATGGAATGGGGCTTCTCAGAAGTTCACCTCTGAGAAACCTTCACAATCATGTTGGACACAGAGCCACCACCTCCGTACCCCACACCTGGGGATCCTGCAGAGCTCTGTCCCCACCCCACCCACTATTCCACCTCTGGTGTCTTGGGCCAGAATCACATAGATGAACACACAGACCTTTGTCTCCAGGATGTGAAATGCATCTAGAAATCTCCCATGACATCTAACGCAAAGATAAAATCAAGCCCTGAAAGCAAATTCATCTCATTAAACCTGATCCTAGAGCAGATCCAGGTGGGGGAAGGTATCCATGCATTTCTATTAACTGTGCAATATCACATCTGCTGATGCTGAAAACGTCTGCCCCCCGCATCCCCCATCGCCCCCCAATTAATGAACTGCTTTGGGTTCTTATGCTCTTCCAAACAGGATGTGTAAATAGAAAAGAAATTGGCAGACTGAAACGTGCACTGATACGGCTGTTTATTCCCCTCCCAGCTGAGTGACTGGGGATTAAAAGCACCAAAGCAGGTGTTCTGCTGCCACCACATGGTCATGAACAGACCTAGGCATTTTAAAAATAAAATGCTTATGCTTCTTCAGAGTTCATCAATTCACTAAGCCTATCATTTTTACGTATTCCCTTCACATGCCTTCAGCTGGGGGTTCTTGTACCAAACCCATCAAATGCCCATGGCTCCAACTTGGCTGCTAGGTCTGCTCTGCAACCAGGTGGCATCCAGAGATGTGGAGGTGTATCCAACTCTATTTTTCTTTTTGTTGAAAGCAAACAAGTTTGTGAGATACCAGATTTAAAAAAAATCTCTGCAAACAAATGAGAAAGAGTTGGAAGTTGGTTTTAAATTTTGGTGACAAACATTTCCAACAGTTCATTCTCTCAGGACTAAATTCTAGGTTTTATTAATGAAGAGTGACGCTGTCTGTGATGTAGCCGTATTTTTGTGTAGGGATGTAAAAACCACCATCACTGAGGTCTCAAAGTGACAAAAGGCTTTAATTTCAAAATAGTCAGAGAACAGCTATTAGGATGATTCAGGTCCCTACCATAAAGGTTATAATTAAAACATTTATTGTCTCCATGAATAGCAAGAGAAAGTCATGACCCCATGGTTTAAAAACACTTAGTAGATTAAAGGTAGTTCCTCAGGCTTTCAGTGTAGTATAAATCCTTGTCAGATATCAGTGAAGTACAATATGGGTGGATATGTGGACCATCCTGTTTATAGTGAAAATGAACTCATTTCTCTTCACAGTATCAGTCTCACTAAGTGCTTGCTACTTTGTCCCTCAAGGTAATTCACCAACCAGAGCTACTGTCATATATTACACTTTCTCCAATCTGCCTTAAAGAGACAGATTTTGGAGGCAGGAATATAAAAATATCAAAAATATTTAGAACCTGTAAGACAGGCAAGTCATCTTGCTTGGGATGGGTTGATTGTGCTGTCCATACTGATCTTCTCATCTGACATGAAAAGCTGACTTTAACATTAGCCCTTGGGATGATATTACTTGACCAAAATTCAAGAAAGGAATGGCCACAATAGCAGCCTGTGTTCTAAGGAGCCATTTTATGAAAGCTCAAATTGCTGTAATTTATTTCACTCTAAAATACTTCCGTTGACATATGTCAGTGCTTTATTGTGATGGTTTTGACCTCAGTGAAGAACTCGTAGGAATCCTTTGCTCCCTCCCTGCCTACGCCTGAAGCTTTCATCCCACCAAATGGCAAGTTCAGATCTCTCACAAGCCAGCAGTTGGTCCACACCAATCCAGACTGCAGCCTGTGTGCCACCCTGTGAACGCGTCCCACGTTGCTGGACCACACTGTGGCTGCCAAACCATATTTCACACCATTGGCTCTTCTGATCACCTCTTCTTCTGTATCAAATGCTACCACACATGTCACAGGACCAAAGATCTCTTCTTGCATGCAACAAGATTCATCCTTGACTTCAGCAATAACTGTGGGCAACATGAAATAGCCTTTCTGGTTGCTAGGTGGGAGGGCCAAAGGATCCACTCCCTCTCCACAGAGGACTTTGGCTCCTTCAGCCTGGGCTTTCTTCACATAGTTCCTTACCTGGGGAAGCAGCAGAAAAACATCACTGCTAAAGGACACCAAATCCTAAGGGTTAACACATCAGCAGGAGCTCCTGAACATCTCCAGCTGGAATATGCTGCCCTCTTACAACAGAGGGCAGCATTCCCTAACTTTTGTTGTTAGTTTCTGTGTATGCAAAACTCCGTATTACTTGCTGAAAAAAACCACTGTTTTCTACTTCCTAACACTTTCTAGCCTAGCAGACAACACTGCTGGCCCTTCCCACTAAGTACTGCCCAAAGGGTAGGGCCCCTGATGAAAACACAAGTGATCCCAGAGCCTCCTTCCCTTCTCCCAGGAGCCTGGGCAGCCTGCCATGTTTCCTGTCACGGTTCACTCATTTACTTTGAGGAATTAGTAGTATTTTCCTGCCTCACAGGCAAGGCTTTTTAATTGTTTAGATGCCACTAGGATAATGAAGCCATGAATGCTACAGAAAATCCCATCAATAAATGATTAAAGATGTTTCCGTGGCTGCCGCTACCATATGCTTGCTGCCTTGAACACATAGGACGTACTGTTGATCTGCTTCTGCTGCTCTGAAATCGTTGCCTGGTTTCTCTCCTTACAGAAAGACCACAGAGATACCACAGGACTTTCTTATCTTTTTCTTCTTATAGCCATCTTAGTAGGTAAAACTTGGAAGTTCTCTGTGGTGCTACAGACCCAGGAACCTCAGGAAGTGGGTCTTTCTACCACTCTACTTCAGAACAAGGGAACTTGGAGAACCTCCTGAGGCATCAGGCAGCATATCAAAGGTCTGGCTTTCTCTCACTCTGTGGTTTTTTGGTCGGCTTCTTGCGTCAGAGACTTCTGGGATATGAGCATCTGCTCTCCCTGAACTCTGACACCACAACTTTCATTTGATATAAGCCACTAAAGCAGACTGTGTCTAACTGTGCACCATCTCAGCTGCTCTCCACACACAGACCATTAAGAATTACTGCAAGCAGTTCCAGGAAACTGTTTTGTACAAACCAGAATTTGCCAGTGACATAAAAATAAAACTCTTACCTTGTCAACTAACTTATTTGGAAAATTAGTGATCTTAGTAAAATGCACTATTAAAATATAAGAAAATGTTGTTGAACTCTAAGATTTGTGAATATAACTTCAGGACTTAGAAACCATTAAAAATATCTCATTCAAACAGGAGGAAACATTCTTTTGCCATTTAAAATAATTTTCCCCAGAGCATTTGATTTTTTTCAGAGTAATCACATGATCCCAAGCCACAGGCAACAGAAACCTCATTAAAAAGATACCTTATAAAGGCTTTGAGTTATCATCCCTCGGAGCTAATCTTGGAGATGACAAGATCCTTTCCCACATACTCCTGAAACTACCTTTTGTAGCCCTGAGATGGTATCACACAAACTCAGGGTAACATCACCTTTTCTAGATGCTCTTTACTTATTAGTGCTCCCACATCGATGGTAGGATCTGAGGGATTCCCAGTTTTCCACTTCTTTGCCTCTGCCACAAACCTCTTCAAAAACTCACTGTATATTCCCCTCTGAACAAAGATCCTGGAGGTGCAGAGACAGATTTCACCCTACCAAAAAGAAAGAAACAAACAAAAAATCAACAATATTGGTTCATGTTACACTGCACTATTGACATGCACTAGTAATTCCAACCCAGTTCACTTGTCACCCTGCGTCCTTGGGAGCGTAAACTACATTAACCAGCACTGCAAAGTGTGATTTTTTCCATATAAAAAACAAAAGGAGAAGGAAAAGGCAAAACAGTATCAGTATCATGCACTCATTACCATAACTAAATTTAATTTTATTGATTATATGTTTTCTTCTCCAACATTTTTTATAGGAAAAATGATTTCTAACTCTGAATGATCTCTCTCTTCATTTCCTGATAATCTCCCTCTGATACCAAGCTATTTTTCTAACATTTGTCTAGATATGATTTCCTGGCTTTCGTTCTCTCTCTGAGGGTGGTGATGAGGGAAGAATAATGTTGGTAAAATTTTGGGGGAAGTCCCCTAATTTACAGTGGGACTTAACAGCCGCTTTAAGCTGCTTCCCTGAGAGATAAGAAATGTATCTACTTTGCTGTTATCTTCTGATGGAGGGCACAAAGAAGAGCCTTTTATTACTTTGTTTCACTCCTTGTGGAATAATGAAACCTTTTTCACATTTTTCTACTTAGGATTTTCTCAAACACGGTCTTGAAGTAGACCTTGACAATTTGAGATTCAGATCCAAAGGTAGGTGCACACACACACACAAACCCTCAGAGGCGCCCCTCCTGCTGCCAATGTGGTTTATGTGTTACAGGGGTGGGAGGCACCTGGTTGGCAAAGCTGGACCTCACGGTGGTGGGGATGCACTGGCTCAAGTTGGCATCATCGAAGACGATGGCGGGGTTTTTGCCCCCCAGCTCCAGCGAGAGCCGCTTGCAGTGCGGAGCACTTTTCTCCGTGATCCGCTGGGCCGTCAGCGTGCTGCCCGTGAAGGAGAGCAGAGGCACGTCGGGGTGGCACACCAGGGCCTCTCCTGCCTTGGCACCCGTTCCAAACACGACATTCACCACCCCAGGAGGCACCCCTGATGGGAACAAAGGCACACAGTCATTGTACCCCCTCCTGTCACTCCAAGGGTGTCACTTAATTTCATTTTGTCCCTGAAATTAGAAAGTTTTCAGCAGCTCAAGAGTGAAAAATACTAACCTTTAACTTCAGTAGTAGCTGAAACCTGTGATGTTAGATAGCTCTATGGGTCATGGGTTAAATGATAAAACCAGTTCCACTAATCCAGCTTGTCTGACATGCACCACCAGAGACGCAGTGTACAGTCATGCAGGGAACAAGCAATTGTTCTCCCAGTTTTAATTAATAGCACACCAAATACAGCCATGACAGAGCTACTAAGAGCTGAGTCTCATGCCTTTATTCTCTCATGGCTCCTTTGCTTGCACCACAGACTGAGGACATTCATAAGTGGAGTGCAGGAGGAGCAAAACTTTTCATCAGAAGATAGTGGAAAAAATAGAGCAATAGCTGGATTGGGGAGACAGGACAGTTTGAGAACATAGAAAGCCTTTTGTTCTCCAGTGCAACCAGAGTCTTTCCCAAAGCCTTTGAGTACCTTCTGATTTCTGCAACTAAAAACAACCTGGTGCACAGACAAGCATTTCCACTCTATTCCTGCTCCTTAGCATGCTACAGGACTTACCTGCTTTCTCCAAGAGTTTGCACATCATCCAGGCTGTGACAGATGTCATCTCACTTGGCTTGGCAACCACAGTATTTCCACATGCAATGGCAGGAGCTATTTTCCAAGTCAACAAATACAGTGGCAAATTCCAAGGACTGATTAAACCAGCTACAAAATAAAACCACAAAGACGGGAGGTCAGTCTGCTGGGATAACTCATTTCTCTGACCTCAAGCAGTTATACACCAATTCAGATCTATGAAGGGAATTTGGCTATGACTTTTATTTCCAGACAAATGTACAATAAATTTGCAGCATTTCTCACAGGGTTTCTTTTCAGCATTTATTTTAACTCCTTAAAAGGTCTGTGGAAATGATTCTAAAAGTGATCAGCAGGACTCTCTGAATAAGTTTTGCAGCTTCTTCAGGGCAGAATCTTGTATTCTCAGGGAGTCTTCTAGTGTTCCACAGGAACATTAATGCAAGGTTAGCTATAAAAATAATTCACAACAACTGTGGTAATACTTTGTGTTAGCAAATGGCAGCAATTATAGAATGGTTTGGGTTGAGAGGGTCCTTAAAGATCATCTGGTTCCAACCCCCCAGTGACATCTTTCACTAGACCAGGTAGCTCAAAGCCCCATCCAACCTGGCCTTGAACACTGCCAGGCTTGGGGCATTGTCCATTTCTTCAGGCAACCTGTGCCAGTGCCTCATCACCCTCACTGTAAAGAATTTCTTCCTAACATGTGATCTAAACCTACCCTTGTTCAGTTTTAAGCCATTACCTCCTTGTCCTATCACTACACATCCTTATAAAAAGTCCCCCTTTAGCTCTCTTAAGGTCCCCCAAGGACTTTCTCTTCTCCATGCTAAATGTGCCAGCTCAGATCATATTCCCGATTTCTCTTGCTCTTTAAAGCTGGTTTTGGGTTTTTTTTCAATTTTAGTATTAAACAAACTCTGTATAACATATAGTTCACATTTTCCAGATAAATTCTAGTCTAACTTATGAGTGACAAAATTTATCACTGTGTAAACTGCTGTTCCAATGAATTGCTGAATGCCCAGAATTACTTTAAGTAATTGCCTTTAAGAATATTTTCACTTTGGATATTAATAGGAAATTATGAAAAAAAATCTGTAATTGTCACACATGACTCCTTAGAAAAGCTACAGGATTTCTTTCTGTTTGATGGAGCTGATGCAGTAAGGACTTCTCCTTATGAGAATAATTTAACCAGAAAAAGTCATGTTCTCCACTGCTCAAGAAAATTTTTAAAAGGGTCCTCTAAGTTAGCCTATTTTATGTTTTAAGTTCAAGAGTAAATGTGGGGAAATTACATATATTTAATGTTATATGTTATTTATATTATATATAACATAACCGAATAATGAAATCATTACAGCACCGTTACTTGTCAGCTCAGGACAACCACTTTATTTTCTAAAGCAGCAGCAGCATCTAGTGGCCGAGTCCAGCAATTCTCCAGCTAAGGTGGTTTATTCACCCCACGTGCCCTCGGGTCACAGACTCCTACTGCTTTCCCAAAGGAGAGGGGGATCCTGCTCTCCCCGCTGGAGCAGGACCTCAGCGCTCTGCACATCTCACTGATTCACAGCTGTAATGCTCACCCACAGACACACACAGACATTGTGAAGGTGAGAGCAATAGATTAAGCTTTTTAGGCATGAAAAATTTTCAATATTTTTTTTTTGTGCCATGAGGTAGCATAACTGATTTTACATGGAGTTGCTGATGCTTTAGCAGACAAGCCCATGTTTAGCACATGACTCAGAGACAATAAATGTTTTCAAAAAAATCTTTGATTTGTTGAGACCCTACTGAGGCAGACATTCTGCCAAGCTTTTCAGCATGTGAGGACATCATACCGACTCCCACAGGTGCCCTCGAGGTGTAGTGCACACAGCCCATGGCTGGCATTTCAGTGCACTCTGTGACGTGATGAAGGATGGAAGAGGCAAAGAATCGGAAGTTGTGCACAGCCCGAGGAATGTCCACCGTTCTGGCAAAAGTAATGGTTTTTCCTGAAACAAAAACAAACATGCTGCTGTTGTCATGGACAGAAACACTGCTTTATAGTCCACTCTGAAAGTTGACTTGTGTGTCTTTTGGGAAATCTCTTTTGTCCTGCACCCAAGTAATCCCCAGCACAGTGCAACTGTAGTCAATGACAACAGCTCCCTGCTAGGAATGCATTCCAAATATCTGACAACTGAAGTCAAAGTCAGCAATTCTGAAAAGCAAGAAAGCCCCAGGAATCCCAAATCAAAAACCTCCTGAAGGTTCTTGCACATCAACTCCAATTTGCTCCAACACTTCATACCATGCAAAAAATGTCATCCAAATCCTCCTTTTCAATATTCAGCAAGGCACACTGTATTCGAAATCTGCAGTTCCAGTTCTTACCCTGATCCTTTGACTCTGCTTGTGCAAATGCTTCCAGGTCATGTTCAATCAGATCTGCCAATTTGTTCAGGATCTGAGATCTTTCCATTGGACTTTTTGAGGACCAAATTGGGAAGGCATCTTTGGCAGCTTTGACAGCAGCTTCCACCTAAAAAAGCAAAAGAGGGATGGTGAATGCTAGCAAAAGGTTTAAGAAAATATTAAACACTCATCAGATTAATTAATATTTCAGAGACTAATAATCCAAACCACATTCTGGGAGGATGACAACTCCTTAGAGCTTCTCCATTGTTACCAAGACACTACCCCATAACTCAAGAAGTGTTACTGAAACAGAATATCTAGAAAACAAACTTCCACTGGAACTCTTTGTTTTTCTCCAAATTACAGCAACTTGTGGGCCACCCACCAGGCCTAAAGAAATACTGGACTGGTCAACTTGCACCATCAGGTGCCACTGGCCAGAACAAATAAAAAAAATATTGTTTCTCATGGAGAAAAGAACAAGAATCTACCCAGAGCAAATGCAGCTTCAGTCTAAACATGCACAACCCTTGCAACACAAGACTTCAGCCACACCAGGCAATGATGAAAGTAAGGCACTGGGGAAGAAATGGACTGGATGCTCTGCTAGCTCTTGATTTCTACCACTTGGTTCAAGCAAGGACTAGCAATATATTTAGGGAATGGACACTCAGAGAAAAATTTTATCTTACCTTATCACAGCTAGAAAGTCATTAATGACCTCACAGAAAAAAAAATAAACCTCCTTTTTAAGCTGTTGGGGTTTAGTCAGTTCTCTTGCCAGACACCTAACAAAGCCTACTGATAAGAATCATTACATGTATTTATATAGATGCACACCACTCCTATCAGTATTTTCCTTGAGATGTACATGAGTGCTGCATGGTCCTTCAGCCTGACATTTCTGAACAGTGGCAGATTACCAGCACTTTACTGAAGCAGACCCATCCTCAAAGGATTAAAACTCAGCAGAAGGCTTTCTGTCCCATCAGTCATTTCCTCTGGACTCTTAAAGGAAGTTACCTGCATCATTCATCTGTTGATTTATAAGCAGTTCCTACTACCAGTCTCACACTAACTAATCAATATCCTTCCATATTTTAATTACCTGCCCTATTTCCCAACTTTTGCTTCCTATACATCACTTATTCAATACTCCCAATGTCTAATATATGCATCAAAGTGGTGGTTTAGTCAAAGCTGTCTTAGCTGAGGTCGTAAAATTTTTCTCATGCAATTTCTTCAGTTTTGGAGATCCGCCAAAATCAATAATTAGGAGGATGCTGATGTAATATTAATCAGATCATTATGATCTCTCTGAATGTTGCCATATTGCTAGTTCCCATGAAGTCACTGAAGGCTCATATCCACCAATTCCACAAAACTAAGTTCCAAATTTGTTCCTTCAGATTGTGACGGGTCTTGAACAAAAAATCACAAAATATTTTACAGATACTCCAAAGACATTTTACTAATGAGGGCACAAAAGTTCAAGCAAGCAAAAAAATAAAATCTACCTAATCCTTCTCCTTCCCCCTCTCACACACATCAAAAAGTCTGGGCCCTATAAAAATAACACCCAGATTTTGAAAGCCAGAACAACACCAGTGCAGGGGGCGAGGTGGGAAATACACCAGCATGCAGAGGGTCACACTGATCATTGGCCAAGCTCAGAAGTCTAGACTCTTCTCTTTCCACTGTAGTTCAACAACCTCCTGCTCAAGTGCCAATGGCAGCAGGCTGTCAGCCACTGAACAGCTGAAGCAGGACCAAACCAGACCTGGGAAAGGGGAACTGCAGCATCCTGAGTGAGTCCAGTGTAGATGCTACGCTATCCTGAAAACGTTCACCCTCTGTGAAACCATACCACCTTCACTAATTAACTTGTCCTTCAACCCTCCCATCCTGTGCTGCTGCTCACCTGTCCTCTCCTCTGTGGCCTTTTCCACCAGGTGCTGCCAGGAGAGGAGACAGTCAATACTGCATTTTTAACCCTTCAGTGGGTTTAGAAGAAGGACAAAAATATTGCTTTTTCACAAACAGCAGAGGAGAAAACTAGCAAAGGAGGGAATTAAGTGGCTGTAGATTCATCTAGGAAAAAGTAAGAGGAAAAAAGGAGATTTGTAGAGAACGAAGCATACAAAGGTTGAACAGTTACTTAGTTTGACTAGCAAAAACCAGCAAAGAAAGTCAAGCCACAAAGAAAACACGCGCAAGAATTCAACTATGAACTCCTGTGTCTGAAACACTTCCTTCTGCTTTCCTCTTCTGCACGAGACAGACAGAGACAAACAACACACAATCCAGACCCATTGTAAAAGGTTGCTATCAAAATACCCCAAGCTGAACTGCCCTCAGGACAAGATGTTTGCTTCTGCAGGGGATGATGTGCAGGAGCCAGGTTCTTTAAAGAGAAGTGTTTTCAAAGTAGATATTCGCCAGCACTAGTTAGTCCTCATCAGTCTGTCCTTTGGATATACAGGGCACCTGCTCATTTTGCTGTGGTACTGCTGTGTACAACTTAAGATATCTAGCTGGGGAACAAACTAACCACTAGAAAAAAGAAATAAAAAAAATCAGTGTTTTTGGCAGAAAGTGGATAAAATGGCCACAAATCTAACCTGCATTAAACTCCAGGGTCAGCATCACACTTGATGTCTCCCCTTGTTTCACCTTCTAACTTCCCTGTAAAATTAACCAAGATAATGCATATTACTGGACATTGAGCCTTGCTAGAAACCAGCATCCTGAGTCCTTTGTTGAACTCTGGTCTAAATGCTTACTTTGGTATCTCTAGATAACCTTGAGTAGTACGTGATTGCATTTTCTTCAGCACATTCCATAAGTCACCAGCGGATGCCAGCTCTGCAGAGCACAACCTTCTTGTATAGTTGTCTAAAGTCAGGACTAAAGCACTCACCAAATTTACAAGTCTTTAAACTGGGTTCCCATTGCTACACACAAACACCGACTCAGAAAGCTGAAAGAGAAAAGCATTGCTCTTAGGATGTTTGAACTGTATCTCTAGAGTGGCCAGCAGCCTCTGACATTCTCAGATCTCTCTGGTTTTAATGATTTTGCAAATAAATGGACAGGAAGATTTGCACCTGCACATCAAAGAGCAAACTTTTCAGGCATAATTAGGATTGGAATGAACTTACACAGATGTATTCCAACAAACCTGTTACTCTTTAACCCTTGGTCATCAGCATCTAACAAATATTTACCCAGTTGAAATTACAGTGCAAAGGTTTCTGCTGAGAGAAGCTGTCAATAAGGCTGAAATGCAAGTGAAGGGAGCAGCTATACACTGTAGTAGTTTGTTTTAAAAACCATTTTCAAAATGCTGTCCACTATTTGACAATATTTTCCAAGCCCTCTGTGCTATCCAAACTTCTGTGGTCACTTCCCTCTTCAGTAAGTCTGAAACACTACTTTGGACACAGACTTGTAGGTCCCCTATAAAGCAGCATCAATGAAACTGCAGCTCCCCTGATGAACATCATTGCCTATCCACACCTGAATACATACAGGGTTCCAGGAAACATTCACCCCAGTAGAGAGCACAAGGCGAGGAAACCCTATGGATGCAGAGGTTTGTTATAAGGAAACGCACTCATCACAGCCACTCAATATCCAACTGCTAATATCAAAAACAGACAGGCCTGAAAGCTTTTTACCATCTTCAGAGAAGAGACACCAAGCCAAAAACCCTTTTAAGTGAAAACTGCAAATCATCAAGACACTAAGGGAGACCACAGTTGCATATGGTGCCTCTAAATTTATTTACAGAAAAGATCAATAAACACTGTTCTCACTTACAGATTGTTTATATTTACAGCCTGTCTGGGTGTTACTATTAATTTATGCACAAGGCATCTCCTACCATGTGAGCTAAAGGAGCTCCATGCAAATTACTGAAGCTTTACTGATTCACACCAGAATCCAGAGCATAACTTTCTAATAGCAAAATGTAAAAAAATGACAGCATTTGCTGCATCAGCAGTGGATTACGCAATAGTACAATATAATCAAGAACTTAATATTTAAGCATTGAAATCATAATTTTTCTTTTCTCTCACCTCCAGCCTCACTCACTCAAAAGGTTATTGTTACATGCATTAACATTTTTTACTTCTTTGTACATGCGGATAGTACTCACCTCTTCTTTGCCACTATCTGGAACTCTGCAATAGACATCTCCGGTGGAAGGATTATAGGAGTCTATGTAGGAAGAACAGGGAACAAATTTGCCACCTATGAAGTTTTCCAGCACTAAAAGAGCCTTTGAGTGAGCCATTGTTGGCTGCTTGCTTCACCTGTGATGTTTTTTCAACAAGGCATCAATTTAGATTAGTATGTCTGTATGTATTTGCACAGCGAGTCCGAACTCCTCCCCCCTCCCTCTGTCTTCCCTGCACCACTTGCTTACAAGTGGGAACAAACCCTGGCAACAACAGCAGGAAAGAGCAAAGGGGAAAAAAGTTAGTACTTCTGTGACACTTGGTTCTTTTTCAGGAGCTGAAGGAGGAAAAAACAGCATAGTTGCTGGAAGCCAGCTTTTCTCTGTCTATAGGAAATAAAGTACTGGAAAAAAGAAACAAAAAGAATGATTTGACAGGGGAATCCTGTAACAGTTTTTCAAGTTACAGTTTGAAGACATTCTGCAAGAACTAAACAAAGTAACACTCAAACACCTAGCCAGGAACCTGCTTCTAAGTGTCAGCAGACAAAAGAAATTACTCTTAAGACCAGCATGTCTGTACCTCATGTTCACAGTTTTTTTATTATCAATACTTTTCCTTGCATCCCAAAACCAATGCATCTATCAAACCAGAAGATTTTAATTACTAAGAAACTCTTTTCCACCAGTATCCCCAAACATCAAACAACACAAACAGCTGAATGACCACTCAACTCAAACATCTGAGAAGCACAATCCTGCCTGGTATGCTGCTGTATGTTGTCAGAGATTCATCTTTTTTTTTCCCCCTACAAAAAATGCAAGAGATTGGCTGTCATGCTTTCCCTTCCATAGATATTCCAGTGGAAGCCACCCTACTACAGAGAAGCCTGTTACATATAATTAGTTTTTCCATTAACTTCCCAAGAACCTAAACTGCTTGCTAAGAGCTGCGTAAAAGACATTTTCTCCAAAACAATGCTGAGAATTATCAAATTGCTTTAAGATTGCATGCCACCTCCTTGTTCTCCAGAGACAATCAAAACAGTACACCCAGAGAGCAGTATGTTCTCACCAGGAGATTGTGAGTATCTCAATCAGCAGTTTAGGAAGGTTTTGCATCCTAGACAACTGCCAAGCCATCAAGTCTCACATGGATCAACATGCAATCATATTTTGATTGAAGAAAGGCGATATGCTTCTATTGCACAACAACAGATCATTTATGCTTCAACTGAGTGGCACCTCTAGGCAGAGTTCAAATCTGTGTTGAAAGGTAGTGCAGTCACGTTGAAACTGGATTATGTAATACCTCTGCTTCTCTCAGTCTGCAAACTGGGAAAGCATGCAGTAGCTTTTCTGTCATGACAGATAAGTGAGCCTCAAAATTTAATGCAAACATGTGTGAGAGAGTTATCAGAGGTTCACCCTGTTTCACATTTCTTGTCCATAAACTAAGGAATTTATGCAAGTCTTAGAACTGAAAACTATCTCCTGACTTAAGCGCAACCTAAACATTATCAAAGTTTGAAGGCAAGCCCAAGTGAAGAGGTTCAGTGCAGGAGCTTGGCAGTATAAATCTCTGGAATCCAACAAGGGCACCAGTAGCATGTTGAAACTGGTAAATATTTAAGTGCAATTTTTGGTCTATAAAAAAGGCATTAACAATTAGTGAAAATTCATAAACTTGGTAGTAACAGTTTTCAGCTTTCATAAGCTTTTACAAAAGTCATTTCCACATAAAGCATTGCTGATACTCCTACAAATATCCATGCAGTCAACAGTACTATTCATCTATGTGATCAAGTGCAGGTAGCTACTGAATTGGGGCTAAAGCACCTAAGTGCAAAAAAACCCCAAGAAATCCTGAGTGAAGAGTAGGTACAGACCATACAGGACTGTGAACTAAATAACAACCATAGTGGTTTTGTGTTCTCCACTACTGTGGACACAGCTTTACTTCGGTTAACCCCACAGACCGATGCTCTGGAGCAAGTGCTTCATTTCCTGCTTCCCACCACTAACTCTGGGCAATGGTGAATTGTCTCCACTCTGCATTCATATACAGGTCCTGAAATACCTGAGCTCCTCTCGCAATTCCTACCAAAAAAACTTCCAAGTTGCAGTAAAGTGTGTCTGTCCTGAGCTGGAAGAGGCAGAAGGACCCTCCTTTCAACTGGGAGGTTTCATCTGCCCCATTACTGAAAAGCAGGAAGGAGTCACAGGCGTAAGTCAGCATAATTTGACTTTAGCAGACACCACAAGATTAAACTGTCAGCCTTTGTTCAAAAGAGCACTAAGTCTGGATGAAAGAGATGTGTACACACAGCGGCTGCACTGAGTAACATGAGAAAAACTGAAATTATTTCTTCAGAAAGCCAACTTGGATGCCAGTTTCGCATTTTAACTCATAAGTTTACTCTGAAACTTCTCAGTTATGGTAAGTGAAGAATGATTTAACACAATTTAGGAGTGTTTAAATAACAAAAGATGAGGGAGACAAAAATGCTCAGACAAATCTATTTTATTATTCTTACTGTTTAAAAAATAAAATTAGCCAAAGTTGGCACAGCTTCCACTACACAGCAAAAGAAAATTTCTTTTTCCTTAAATAAATTTTGGGACAGGGAAAACAATCCCATGATAATACTACATGCCATTCTCTTGAAAACAAGGTAAATAGTTCTTTTTTTCCCTGAATATGCATTCAACTCAAACCTAAAAATATTTTAGACCAATAAAGTTACTTTACTGAATTAATGTGCAGCAAAAAAGCAATCAAAGAAAACATGTAAACAATTTATGTCTGGAAGTAAGGAGTTTGTTTCATGATAATTCATAATCTTTTTATCTAATTCAACTTTCTAATATTTTTCATCAACTTCTCTAAGGGCTAAATTCCACACGGAGAATGAGGCTCTTGAGATCAAGAAGTGCAACACTTGCAGTTCCTTGTCAGTTGGCATCTTCTATACTGCAGCAGGAGAGACTGATGAAGGGATCCCCAGATGTCTCACACAATTTGACTTTTGCCACCACCATCTTCTCCCCAGTTAATTGCACTTGTTCCTTCAACTGAAATAATTGGATTCTTACATTGAAGTTCGGATATCTGACTGAGTTTTGTTTGGACGGTGGAAATTCTGTCACCACTGTCATTCTTTAATCTAAAAATATAAGCAAATGGAAAAAATTAAGTACTAAGTGTAAAATTATCTGTGTTCTTCAGTATTATATAGTTGTGGAAAAAAATAATTCCTTTTCTGCTTAAATTCTCAGAACAAGAAGACAAGTAATAAAATAGCATATCAAAGAGGTTATTTAGTCCCAATTCTACAAACATTAGTCTAGTTCTAAACATTGCAGATCTCAATAGAATCCCACTCAACTCAACTTAATGAAAAATTGGAGCAATCCATCCTATTTCTGGATCTTATTTAAGACCAGACAGATTTTTAGGAGCATTATACATTCATAAGGCCTCTGACTGACCTAGAACATCATTTTTACACATACATGGAGAAACCAGAAAGGTTCATACTCTAAGTTTTGACATTAAATGACTCAGTCTTAAGTTCTCAGTACCAGAATTTGCTTAATGTGGAACATTTTTAAAAGGGACAGCTAGAGGAACATTAATATTTTTTCCTTCTCATAGAAGATAAAACATTTATGTTTAGACCCACGGTCTTTGCTTTCTCTCACAGAGGATCAGAAAAATTTTTAGGCATCAGTAAGAATCAAATGTACAATTGTCTTTAATTTTAACAGAAAAAGACATTGGACCCAATCTAGACACAGTAAAAATGGCCAACACTTCTTATTTACAAACTGCTTCCAGTATATTCATACAAGCAGATTTCAAAAAGACTGATGTATGTTGACTCAATGGGAAAGAGAGGAAATTGTAAACAGAGTAATTTTTACTCCTAATAAATTAAACAGAATCATGAAAAGTTTTCCTCACATCTTGCAGAAGCAATGTCTCTTTTTTAGCAAAAAAACCTCACTTTTTAGGCTAGAAGGTCTAAAACAGATCTTAACCATCACTTCATTCCTCTGCAGTACAGAAAGTCTATTACAAAAATGCCATACCTCTGTAACAACTCCTGCAGCAATAGTGGAACCACTATAGCGTAACATAAACCTCCCCAGCTCTTTAAAATCTTTGTACAACTCTAGAGCAACAGGCCTTTGAGTTTGTAGTTCTATTAGAGCATTCTGGCCTTTAGCCAAGAACCTGTAGGTAAAAAAGCAGAAAATTCTATCAGAAATGTATGCACGGTTAAATGAAGAAAAGAATACTGAATAAATAGAAAAAAATAATTTCAGAAGATGCAGAATATAATTATCAAGCTTGATTTCAAGTATAACCCAAGCCATGAAACTAAAAACACATTTGCCTGGAGTATACATTTTAATAAGGCATCTAAGTTTTCTTCAAAAAGTTCTTGGCACTCACCACAGCATTTAACAAATTGTTTTGAAGCTAATTATCTCATTAACACCTGTTTTTTCATGTCAAGTGGAAATCAAGTCTTGTTTCAACCCCACAACTAAAGAGCAAATTCATTACTTTGTAGGAGTCTGCAACAGTTTCAGACATGGAATTTCTGGAAAAGGATTATTCTGAAAATGTTGTATGTGTCAAATAGCATTTCTAGCCAAATACAGCGTTAAATAACTAAAGGGACGTTACTGTTGTTGTATGCAAAAACTCCCTAAATTTCTTTTGCTGACTGACACACTGTCTAGTTAAGCATGTTTTAGACCATCTAAAGAGCTAGCCATCTCCAGAATTATATAAGGATCCCATGCTTTAACAGTAAAAAAAAGAAATACTGTTAAAAAAAAAAAAAAAAAGAGAGGGAGAGAGAGTGAAAAATCCTTTAAGTGAAGGGCTGCTGATCTAGGATTCATTCCCAATTCTGCAAGTGACTTTAGGCCTAAGTCATTGAACTTCTCAGGTGCTCTGCATTTATCAAGAGGGCAGGAGGTTTTTCAGTTTGTAAAGCACATTGAAATCCAAACATGAAACCAACTAAAACAATAAAAGCATATTCTTATAGCATACAATTGGTTCATAGTGGAAACTGCTTGATGTACTGTGTATTAAATGTCAACCCAATTCTTGAGTAATTATTAACTATTCATAACACTTACTTAGGTTTTTTCTTTGTCACTTCACCAGTGCTCTTGTGCAGGACACTCAACAGTCTTGTAATAGTAGCAGGTTCACTTACTGTTTGATAGTGTAAAAGCACCTGAAAATATTTTTTGCAGTTATTAAACATCCTACAGTAATCAGCAATCCTAGGTGTTAATAGTTGAAAACAGCAGCTTGTTTTAAGACTGATTTTTTAAACAAATAATTATAAAACTTCTCTCACTGGAGTGAGAGATCCAGTACACATCCAGCAACTGCTCCTAGTTCCTAAACTTTGTGATCACGACTAACGTGACACAAAGGCTATATTTTATGTCATCATAAATACATCTTTCATCCTTTAGTGCTTTGCTTTTGCCACTTCAGTGCATTTCCGTAGCATGAACTGATACTTTATTTTAAAAGGTATCTTACACTTAAGTGCATCATCATATTTCCACAAGATGTGAGCTTCTAAAGCCTAGCTGTGGTTGAACTCACATTCCCTGAATTGGCTCAGCTATGTATTAAAAGCCAGCAAGAATATGCATGAACAGCCACAGTGGCCTCTTCTATCCATTTCAAATTACAGAAGAATCTGTTTCCCATGGACAGACAGAACCAATTCTGGATTCTGAATGTGTCATATTCAGGAGGTCAAACAGGCAAAGCCCTGACCTGCCATGAGCAGTTTTCACAGAGACTTACAGGAAATCCTTTAGTGATTGGAACCTCAATATTGAAGATGAGAACCCGAGCTCTGAACCGAGTGCAAACTTTAATGGGCTCCTTGGGATCACAAAATACACAGCCTACACTAGAAGAGAGAACAACAAAAAAATAAAGAATCAAATAAACAGACCTCTCTCAACAAAGAAGTGTTAAAAAATTATCCTTTTCCAGTACAGTGATTAAGATAAGCAAATGAAAAGCAACACCACTTTAATATAACCAGGGTAGTGGGGGGTTGTAGGTGCATGCATATCCAGGAACATCATATTAAAACCTGTTACAAAATGCGTTCCTAGACAATGTCTACCTTATTTTGTGTGTATGCATGAAGGGCTCTGTCTAGCTCAGTGAACAATTACATCCACTGCTAATCAGTTTCTGAAAATGTCATTGTTTCCTGTGTGCAGATATTTTTAAGAATTAGACTTTCATTCAGAGATTCAGGGCTTCCGTTCAACAGCATAAAATACTGCAGGGTGCCTAAAATTACCAAACTGCTGCCTGTAGCTCAAATATTTTCTGGATAATAAAGGAACATCATAATCAGGACTCAAAACCTGAGCTTTCAGCAACACTCATTTCCAAAAAATTCTACATGGAATCCCAAGAAAGCTGCTGCTAGTTACAGGTAAGTAGACTAGACACAGCTTTTTCACAGGGGATAGTTTTAGCTAATTAAAATTAAAGGAAAATCAATACCATACGGAAAAACATGATGGAAGGAAAAACCAGCATGATAAAACATATACATCAAATTTCATCAGTATCAAGAGGGCTTGAAAATTCATAGCTTTTCTTGACAACTCTAACAGATCTCCAAAAGATGAATGACGTCAAGGTAACCAATTGACTCAAGACTTCATTCAACAACTAGAACGAGACTTCCCTCACCCTTTCACCACTGAGAATCCCACCCCGCTATGAAATGGCAACACTTGTTCAAGTGTTCAACAACTAGAACGAGACTTCCCTCACCCTTTCACCACTGAGAATCCCACCCCGCTATGAAATGGCAACACTTGTTCCTTAAATCAGAGCACAGATCTGAAAAACTATCAACACAAGGAGATTTTCAAAGAGTAGCTTGAAAGTTTGCTGTCTGAACGAACTGGAATGCAGAAAAGGTGAACAAATTGTGGATCCAATTATCTGGCCTGAGCAACAACTGACACTTGAGGCTAATGCTTAGCATGAATCCTACAGAATGGAAAAGAGACAAAGAGATTTGCTACACCCTCAATATCAGACCACCCCTTAGCAAAACATTTAGGAAAATAAATCTTACAAGCAGCTAAATGTATTGAATAAACAGTTTCCATCAATTTCACTCGTAAAGATTTACTTATTAATACAACATGGCAGTTGTTTGCATGTGTCCTGTTAGAATGACTGATACTTTGAGAAGTTCTTTAAAAATTTTCTGTTTTATTTAGCAACACATGTTGAATTTATTTGGCAAGTAAAATGTCCAAGGAGTAGTCTAAAAGAAAGGGCTTGGAAAGCTATTGGTGTCAGCACTGGGGCAAAGGATGAAAACTGATAGCATTTTTCTGAGGCTGCCGTTGCACATGCAGCAGATGTTTCCAACGTTTGTACATGCAAGCCAGGTGATATGCATCACTTTGGTTTTAAATATCCTGGTAGCCACATCATTCTTCAAGTAAACTGCTGCAATGTAGCCCAGTGTAATGGTTATACAGCTTTTCATTAAAAACAAACCGTTACTTAGACTGAAACCCAGTTTTGCTCACTTGATTTTGATGATATCCATGCCGGTCAAAGTGAGACTAACGTGATCTCCTGCTGCAGCCCAATCAACTGGTTCATCATGCAGTGTGATTCCTGGAAATGAGTAAGAACAGAACCTCACAGTGAAGTACCTAGGTTCCAAGCTACAAACAAACAGCTCTGTTTGGGCCATTTGTGCTTCATCAACCATTACTCATCAATTTTCGGTATGAATGGGTTGAGAGTAAAAGCTTTTTAACTGAGAAGACCAAGGAAGCCTTTCTTTCCCCTTGGTGAGGATTCACTATTCTCTCTCACCACACCCTGCACCATAACATGGCCTTATTTAAGCCAGAGGAGGGGACCTGGCCCTTGTCGCCAGCACAGATGACGCAATCCTGAAAACGCTGTAGTACTAATATCTCCATATCTGCCCCACCCATCCTTTGAGGCACACGCACATCCTAGACCGCATCTTTCATATACTTTAATGGTACTGTGTCAACTTTCATTTACCTTAAGTGGGTTTGCTGACTCTTTCATAAAAAAGCATAACTGAAGCCTTTCGTTCGCGGCATCGTGTCTATTAGAAAGCACCTTTACAAGCAATTTAATTCGGATTTTTTATGTATTTTAATTTCTTTAAAAGACAACCTGGCTGATAGGTGAGGACAAGACTAATTAGTTCTGACTGAATATCCTGTGGTTTCTGGTGGACACCGAGAGAAAAAGAAAAAACCTGTTTTTTTAGAAATACTGCATATAGTTATAGCATCTAGTTCTATTTTGCTGCAGATTGTACCTCTCGACATGCAGATTTGTTCCCAGAACCAATTGCTAAAAACATGACAGAAAGCACGATTCAGCTATAATCATGTTAAGTACCATTTTTTAAGCAGTGCTGATAATTATTTTGATACATCTGTCATTATCACAGAATGAAAGAAATTTAGCCTCTTGAAATGAACAATTTGTAGCCTAATGTGCACATTGCCTTAAGTAAATACTGTATGCTAAATGAAATTATTACTCCTTTACATTAAATATAAATAGCATATGCTTAATGAACTTATATGCCTAACCTTCACTTGCATTTCAGTCATAGGAGAGGCAGTACAAAAGAAAAACTGCTGCTGGAGATATTCAGACATCTTTTTCCATGGTACTTCCTTCACTCCCCACACAGAGGAGTGACTACACTGGTCTGCTACCCAAATTCATCCACATTATTGTAACACTCCTGTGCAAGTGAATAATGTGCATAGAACTGTATAAGCTGATAAGACTGAAGAGCTTCCCAAATTAGCACTGAACAAGCTGGGTTTGGAACAGAACAGACAACCAAACCAACACATTGCTGAATACTTAGATAAAAAAAAACCTATTCATATCTCAAGGACTCCATTTTTTATTCACTGGCTAATGTAGGAAAATCATAATTTTATCTTTCTATTTGCATATGAAACAAAACCAACTGTGCAGTACAAAAACAGCAAGCTTAATCAGGAAACAGCTAAGCACTTAATGTCTAGCTATTTCTTTTCAGAAATCAAATACATTGAAATTAAAATCAAATTTTCTTCTCCTTTCTAGTTGCTCAAGACAACTATATCCTGAAAGTTTGATACTATGAAAGGATCAGTGACAAATCTTACAACATCAAAAAGGAGCAATGATTTTATTCTCAAGCTTTATCACAATCAATTCGTAAGATTAATTTCTAAAGGTTGTTCAACATCCTCACACTTCCTAACACCAGAGACACTCCACAGTAAAGCTGAGTACTAATGATTCCTGTATTGAATATCTTTACAGATATTGCTGGAACTCAAATGTTTTTACAGGGTCTTCATAAAGCAATGTCAAAAGCCACAAGGCTATAACACTAGGATTATCTGATATGGTAAAAAAAAAAAGCATGCAAGATTTCACATACTCTTCACGGACATATTTATACAGACACAGTCACATCTAAAGAAATTCGTTTTATGCTTTCACAATTTATGTTTGACAGTTAGTATCAGTTTGACAGTATGCTACCATTTCAGTAACTGTTTCTAGCCCAGTATTGACCTGAAAGTAAACATGTTTCTGAAGACTGTACCTTTTGCAGTGCAAGTTTCATTGGGAGGCATTGCCAGAAGTCGTTCTCCAACCTGAATATAGCCTGCTTCTATTTTACCAGTCACACAAAATCCAGAACCTTGGTCTGTAACAAACACAGCAACAATTTCAAAAAAACTTCAAAATACAGTCAGTTTCCCATCAGAAGTTAGTCCTTCACCGATGCATAGACAAATTTTTTATAAAATTAAGATTTTTTTTTCCCTTTTCAGCAGTGTTCAGTACTTGCAAGTTAGCCAGCTGCGCATCATAATGAAAATGAAACATTAAATTCAAAACCTCTAGATCTTATATTTTGCAGAACTAAGGAAGAAATATTCTTCTTTAAACAAATGTAGGTACATAAAGAAATATTTTTTTAGTTTTTTCAGTATTAGACTAAGTCCCTTGATTTCTAGCAATATTATTTAATTCAACACTTTCTCACAGGTAAAAGGAATATGACAGACCTCTCATAATAATTCTCATGCATACAGGTGCAAATTCCTATGCTATTTACTGTTTAACTGAGCCAGAATCCTACATACTCTATCTGCATATTACTTTTACTCCTGGAAAAATCAAAGAATGATTCAGTTTCATTTAATATAAGAAACTATTATAACTGGAGATGATGTAAGTATTTCTGAATAAAAAATCTATAAAGTTTTTGTCCTCAATGTCCTAATGGTTCATCACTTAAATGATATGCCAGTTACTTTCCACAGATATGCTACTCATGCACATTTTGCACATACACCTTAACAAATGCTTCATCTTCTTAGCATGTGTGTTTGAAAAGAACTCTCTGAACTGATTCTACAATGACATTTTCAGTATCCACACAAACAACAAATAATCTTTTGCTGAACATCAGAACTCAGCAATATAAGCAAGCATCTTAGTATTTTGTGTCGCACATTAAATTAAAAGCTGAATTTAAAGCTGAATTTAAAAGAACAAGTTGATCTCAAAATTTGAGGTTACTTACTACCAACTCGCTCTTTGTATTCATCACAGATACTGATGAATGCTTCTGTGTAATGAATGCTTCTATCTTTCTATCTGGAAAAATATTACCAGTATGCCTGCATGCTAATCTCCCTCTTCATTCCATCAAACGAGATGAAACATAGACAATTAACAGATGACATCAAATGTCAAAGAGAAAACTGTCAAAGCTTGTACCGGCTAGAAAAAAAATACCCAAGTCATGTTCCAGACACCACCTCAATATGGCACACAAAGCAACCTGAAGTTGGTTTGGCAAGCACTTGTGGCAACCAGAAACATGAATTGATTCCAGGTTCTCAATCACTCCCAAGCACAATCAAGAACTATTTATCTTTTGTTCACATCATCACCAGGTCTGGCTTGGTAAACCAATGTGGTCTTTGAAGCTTCACCAACTGCCATGCTGGTTGCTTCCCAAAATGTGTCAAGCTCCTTCAGTTCCCCCTGAAATCAGAGCAAGTGCAAAATGGACGCTGGGGGACAGAATAAGGGCATAAAAAATGGCCCAATTCCTGTGTGTCAAGGCATTTGGGTTCTTCCAAGACATGTTCTTTGTCCTCAGGATTTAAACAAGGCATTTTCGGGTCAGATGAGTCATACCACAGACAGAATTAGAATCCAGCAATAATGCAGCAGCAAAGGGATTTACAGGGACCTCTCAGACCAGGAAATAGCTTGCCTGGAGAGAATGAATATGAGGAGGACTGTGGAGGATAATAGCTAAAAGCTGGCTGAGGCAGGTGAATCATATGTGAGCAGCCTCAACAGAGAACGGGGTTTTCCTGACTATGTAGGAGTACACTCAGCACTCTCACTTTTTACACTTCTATGGACAGCTCCCCCTGAGCATGCACAGGTACTGGAACAGAGCTGAGAACAACTGTTGCTTCATGTACTTGTATCTACAGCTACTTCCTCTGGTGGCATCAAAGTTAATTAAGTATTGAGATCATAATATAAGAAAAAATAGCTTAAAAAAACACCTAAAAGGCCGCATTTAGTGATAAACCCTCTATATGTAAATTGAGTCCCTTCCAAAGTCATTATTTTTTTGCATACTTTAGCAAAAGAGATGTAGACAAAATTGCTCATTTTGTGAAACTTTGCTCAGCCTAAAAATGATGATTGCAGCTGAAAAGCTGTGATATTATTTTGAAAGATCTCAATCAATAATCCTAACACACTTTCCCACAGCTCACATAGTTAAAGAAGAAAAAATAAATGCAGAGATGGCATAGATGACCAAACCAGTGATATCACACTGGGGTAAATTCCCATGCAAGTTTTCAATATTTAGCACTATGGCTTCCAATAAATCAGCTAACCAAGGGCATGCACAGTATCTAGTGTTTTCTCAAAGGCCCATATGAAAATTGCACAAACCTGGTATTTCCAGGTTTATACTACTTACAATCAGTATTTTGATCTGATTTTTTTTTTGTACCTCCCCTATAAATGCCCTAAATAGAAAGCAAAATGCCTTAAAATATGAATTTCAATGATCATATTTGATTACAAATATTTACAACAGTTCAAATCATGCTGTCATTTAGTTTGCAACATTTCTCAAGGGACCTACAGAATGTTTCAAATGGGATGAGTCTAGACGCCTTATTTCTTCTGAGTCACCTGCAATTTTAAATTACTAAAGGGAAAAAAAAGAAATCAAGTTTACCATGAAAATCTTACAGGTTCAAGGCAGTCTATTATTGCCAGACAATCAAAGTAAGAACTGGTTATAGTTCTTGCTGTTCCTATTTATTAATGCTAGGGAATAGCTCACTGCCTTAAATCCTTTGCTAGTTGTAACAGTCTCACCACCACCACCATTTTCTACACCTCACCTGCCCAAATTTTCATACAAAAATTAAGGAACATATCATTATTCACAACTACGACAATGAACAGAAATGGAACAAGACAAACTTGCTTAAAATCTAGGACTAGAAAGCAAAAGAGTCCAAAGCCACACTCATAAAAAGTTTGAGAAATACTGATTTAGTCCAGGAGAACCAGTTTGGGAAAGTCCCACATTCTGCCCCACAGAACCATGAACTTATTAGACAGACAAATAAGTGGTCATGCAGATTAGCTTCCTCAATTTCTTTTCCAGTGTGTTTCACCTTTAGCAGTACTACTTAAGATTTGGCAAGGAGTAGTACTTGAAAATGTACTGTTCTGGTCCAGCACTACACATGAAGTTTCAACTTCAAGTCTTATTTTGGCAGCATTTTTTAACACTTGTGTTAAATATCAGTGAAATTACTATAGTATTAGAAATATTATAAAAACAACCAACCTTTAAAAACATCAGCAACACACAGTCTAAAGGGTTTATCCACTGATCTCTGTGGTGGCTTGAAAGAATCTGCAAATAAATTGATAAGATCTTTTAGAATGTCTGTATATAATAACTATCTCAGCAACTTCTCAGTTAGAGGAATTAATTATGTTGCATTCCAATGACTCTGTCTCACATTTTCCTCAAAATAAATGTTTTAACACATACAGGACTAAGATGCTTCAATTTAAATGAGGAAAACTGCACTTACCAATTTGCTCTAACAAACAGTTTCCTTTATACCATTGTGTGAGGTCACTTGACTGACCCCTTGTGACTAGATTTTCACCACCAAGGCCACTTGTTGGGATATAAGCCACATCTGATTCCTAATAAAGAAAAAAACAGCATATATTAACAACAGGATCTCCTAGCAGAAGCAAGAGGTGCATTTTTTCAATGTTTGCATCTAAACTTTAAAAGAATAGTTGTCACATTCATATTTCCCCTGGAGAAGTCAAGTTACTCAGTGGATCCATTTCCTTTGTGGTTACCTCTTGCCTGATCACTCTGCTCCAACAAAGAGCTGGAGACACCTAGATATGATGGTATCAATGCTGACAACTAGAAACTGAGTTCAGGTAACACAGTCCTCCATGTTTGACAGGCAAAATTTTGGTTTGAATTGCTGCTTTATGCATAGGGATTGCAGGAAGACCACAGCCAGTCCAAATGAACAGTAGTTAGAACTGAGAAAACATGAGAGGGGCATTCTCATGAGGTCATAATCCACACTGACAACTGCTCCAGTATAAAACTCTCTACTGTATTTCATGTAATCTTGAACATTAAGATAGACCATTCTTGGTCTCTTCTGCTTTGTAGACAACAATCCCAAGAAACTACAAGTGATCTGAGTACCCCAAAGATTCAACAGACCTAAACAGAGATGATGACACAAAGAGTATTAAAGAACTGACTACCCTTATGTAGGGCTCAATGTCACCCTCCCAGGAAGAAAAGGAAACTGCTACATTAAGTACACCTAGTAGTCCCAAGGAAGTAACACAAAATAACCTGACTGTAGGAAAAGCTCATCCCACCCAGAAGCTTAAACAAAGCAACAAAGACCTCACAAATATATTACCTTAAAGCCAGCTTGCTTAAGAAATTGGCCAAGCTTACTTGTAATTTCCTGAAATCTTTCCTGTTGCCAATTGACCTAAAATAAAGCACAGATTATGATAAGATAATAAAATTATGGATTTTTAACCATGACTTGAACATGCAGCTGCATGTCATCAATTCTGTAGTAGAAACAGATGTGTATTCATAAACACGAGATTTCCAGGTGCATTCACACTTTAATATAGAAGACACATTAGCAATTACTGATCACAAACTGATCAATAATTGCAAGCCCTTCTAATTTCAATAGCAACTTTTTTTTAAAGGTTACACAAAATTCAGATTCAGTAAGATATATTAAACATAGTAGTAACTTAAAACATAAATATTAATCCTTAACACACTTTACACATTTAAATAAAACTATTGAGATCTTGAACTGAATGACCACCAAGATGATCTTACAGATGCTGCTGAGATCAACTGTTACGTGATATTTCCACAAGCACAAAAGGGACCCCTCCTCATTTTTGCACCAAAATTAACCTTTTGTGTACTTTGAAAATACACCCATAAGTAAAAAGAATGGCATCATAAAGTCCAGACATAAGGGACAGAGCTGGAAAGCAAAGAAACAATGCCTTATTATTCGTTTCACAATACTGATCCTTAAACTTAATATCCACCAATCTAGACAGAAGCCCTTCAATGAAGAAAAGCCCTTAAATGAAGTAAACTAAAAGTGTACCTGGTCCATTTTATTGACTGCAACAGCCAACTGTGTCACTCCAAGAGAACGCACTAATAATCCATGTTCTCGCGTTTGTCCACCCGTCTCAAACCCTGCCTCAAACTCTCCTCTGCTGGCATCCACTACCAAAATTGCCACATCAGCCTACATTATAAAGGAAAAAAAAATGAAAAGTGGTTAAGAGGTGGAAATAATCTGGATAAATACCTCAGTCAGTAACATTTCACACAAAACTTACTTTACACAGGAAGAATCCTGTTGTGCTCCGAATGTAATTGAAACTGCTCAATCCCATCTTGTATTATGCCCACTTCAGTGAGATATTATGGCATTATGTCATCTTATGTCATAAACCAGCACATCCTGGTTAAACACAGGACAACACTGATCTGGGCAACCTGTCCCCTTCAATCTACCCACTCTGGATGCTGCACTGATTTAAACAAAAGCAGCCTACGCTCAGAAGCTTTAGAACACAATATATGAGCACAATGTCCAGTTCTCCCTGCCTCAGTCTCTACACCCTCTTAGTGAGAAGCTGCAAAAATTACAAACAAATCACCACACTACACAAATGGGACAACCAGTTGTACTGTACAGTTGACTATATGCTGGTTGTGAACGCTTCACAGTCCACTTAACACATTGGAGCTTGCCAAAATCACAAGGTGGCAAAGACAAAGCAGCCTGTTTTATCACTCTGCCAAAGCATTAAGAGCAAATAGTCTACAACACTGCACAAAAGTCAGCATGTAAGCACTGGTAAAATCACTGATCTTGCTGTTAGCCTTAAACACTGCTAACATTTCTTGTACTTTTCCTGCTTTGGTAAGTAATCGCCAGTTAGTTCATCATAATGTTAAGTGATGGCAACAGAAGTGAACAACAGCAAAGGTGCTGGTGTCAACAGGCAGGGGTAAGACAATTTCAGAGGACTGAGGACACAGATATAATGGAAAGTGAGGGGAAAAAGTGGTACTTTCTCCCATTCATTAAATGGTTATGCTTCAGAATTCCAGGAAAAAGAACAGCGTCCTGACTCTGAACTTCCCTCACCTCATCCTAGGCATGAAATCCCCACAGCTCAGAGATGGCAGCAGTATGAGATCGGGAACATCCTTTTCTCAAAGGATGACTGATTAATTTCCTCAGAACTCCCAGTCTCAGAAGTGCATTGCAGTGAACTTCTTCAAAAAATAGATATCCTCCATTTTCTACATTATAAAAACAGTACACCCCAGGACTTACTGAATGTGCATCAAAGGCCAGATTTTGGCCTTGATAAGGCTGATTTGCATTTTGCATAACAGTAGTTGGGGATTCACCTCCTAACAGCATTCTCTGCAATAAAAAGGCACTAAAGCCTTTTCCAGCCATTGCTTCAGCACTGAGCCTACTCTAACAGGCAACGGAAAGTTGCAAAGTTTCAGTGATTCCTTAATAGGCTCCAGAACAGACCAGTCCCTCATCACCCCGGGAGCTGGAACACAGACATAACAAGCTTTATTCAGTCAGCCCTGTCTTCTGCTAAACTGCTACAATTGCTGGGGGATCTGCAACTCTTCTCTTAATACTTCTGCCTGTGTTACTTTTCCCACAAAAGAAAAAGACTATTTAAACAACAATTGTAAAGAAATAGCACATCTGAATCAACGTTTTCCACTGCTCTGAAACTGAAGATTCACTTCTAGTTTTAAAACTCATAAAAAATTGCTACAACACATATTCCACCATATAGATGGCTGTATAGGCATTACACCATAATTTGCAAACTTCTGACTATTCTGCAGCCTACCCATTGCGTCACAAGATCTGAATTATCACCCAGGCTCTGCTTCAGAGCTAAAGCAGAACTTGGGACAAACCAGTCTCCCTACAGTGCAGTTCTCTATCTGTACAATCATACTAGCAGTACTCATCCTAGCACTCAACAAAGATCTTAAGATATAACCCGTGTTTCAGACAGTTATGACACACATAAAGCAAAAACCTATACACAGATTAGCTTTGAAAAAAAAAAAATTGATTCAATGTCTACTTTGGAGAATCAATTTCATTATTTAAAAAAGGGTGTCTTTAAGTGAAAAAAAAAGCAACAATCACTCCTTTTATATCATGTAACCACATTATTTTTCCCCTGCCTTTGAGGTATTACTCCCTCAAATAACTAATCTACAGGAGACTGAATTCAGTGCGTAGTGTCCAATACTTTTGACTTCACCTAGTGTTCCTAAAACAAGTGGCATGCAGTCTCTGCAAATATCCTCTTGACAAGATAGATGTATTCTGTATAAATTTTGTTATTTGTTTTCTCATCCCCCACAAAAATATACTGTAAAACAAAAAAAATTAGTTTTGCTTGACCGATAAATCCTTTTTCTTTAAGCTCAAAATCACTTAAAATCTTAACCTACATTATTTTCACAGAACTACTCACTGAATAGCCATATACCACATCTGAATAGCTTTCAAAGCACAAATGTGATTTCATCAAACTGCAACTTACTATTAAATTACTTGCATAATAAAACCCTCTTCTCAAATATTAGCATCACAAAAAAAAAAAAGCAACTACATTTAATGTTTAACAAACATTCTTTTTTAAGTTTAGAAAACGCAAAGATAGATTAACACCATCAATTATTCCATCCCACCTCAGATTTTAAAAGAAAAAAAAAACCAAAAAGAATTTAAGAAGAAGTTACAAATAATACTGATACTGGAAAAAGCATTTTTCCAGTATAGCTAAAGATAGACTATCTTTACCTGTGCAGCTCCTGTGATCATATTTGGAATGAAGTCTTTGTGGCCTGGAGCATCCATCAGTGTAATTACTTTCGTTGGTGTCTCAAATTTGGTCATACCCACATCCATTGTCACTCCCCTTCAACAAAACATACATGTAATGCACCATTAAAACTGCTTTAAAACTTCACAGAGATACAAAATAAGCTATTAAAAACACAACCATGAAATTATACACTTCATATCTTTCACTGATTTAGCCTTCACCACAGGGGCACCTGCATGTTGGAAGAGCAGACCTCGTTATTTATTCTTACCTTTATTTTAATAAATCCAGTTGTGAAGAAAAATACCCAAAATTCCCAGTACTACCATGCACTTACAGACTGTATCACAACAAGCACAGCAAGAACATGACAATTGAACTGTGTATTTAAATCACTACTAATTATACTTTTGAAATTTAGTTCTTCAGAAAAAGGTATCAGAGTAAGAGAAACAAAGCTGAGTTTAAAAAAACAACCATCAGTGGTATAGGACTACAGAGATACAGTTACACATTCGCAAAGATCCACAGGCAGAAGTCCTGATTACCAAGGAGGGATCACTACACACTTAGTTCCACATCTCGCTAACCTCCACATGCTCTGCATGAGATGGATAAAATCCATCTCACCAAATGCAAACACCTGCCATACACATCTATATCTGGGTATAGTCATCTGCATCTCCCTTTACAGACAATCCAGCCAGATAGGAACTTTCAAGGGACAAAACATCTTGTAGTAACAGATACTTTTAGTATGCTACTTCCAATCACCAAAATTCCCAACAACAAAATAAATCCCCCAAAATCTGAAACATTTATAGATGACTCCAGAAAGTTTGTTTTTTTTTAAATAAAAAACTCAGAGCAAAGAGAAAATAGAACCAATCAAAAATACCAATTCAGAAGACTCACTTTTCAATATAAAAATCTAATTTTAAATTTCATATTTCAAATTAATAAGGATCTTTTATAAAGCATACAAATATAATTGTTAATTTAATTTTTTTAGTACTTTTTTTTAAAGTAATCTAAGTCACATGTGACAGACTGACATTTCATTGCTTAGTTTAGCAGACTAATATTTTCTAATAAATGCTGTTCTTTCACAGAAAAAAAGGTAGCTCCCATCAAAATGTATTTCTACCTTTCTCTTTCTTCACCAGTTTCATCCAAGACCCATGCATAGGCAAATGAAGCTTTACCAGCCTTTTTAGATTCCTGTTCGTATTTGTGCATAGTTCTTTTGTTCACATTTCCCAAAAGGTAGAGCAAATGACCCATTAAAGTACTTTTGCCAGCATCAACATGTCCTGTGGAAGAAAATAAATATTACAGCAATTTTATTCATTCATATAATTTGGGTATAGCTCAAGAAATATACTAAACATATGAACATCACATGCACTGATAATGCTTCTGTAATCCATAGAATTTCATAATCCTGTGAGATAGAGACTCAGGAACACAGTTTATTGTAACAGCCAGTTAGCATGACAGCCTCCAAATTCATGCTAACAAGAACACACTGCAACAATGAAACCAAACCAAACATGCTCTGTATGCTCAAAGGGATGCTAAGTCAACCTCACTGTCCAAGTCAGAGATATCTGAATGTAATCCCTCCAAAAAATGCAGATGCAACTGAAAACAGTATGAGATTTCCCTTCCCTGGCATGAGGACAGTTTTGCTTCTGTATGACTTCCAGATTATATCAACACAGTTTTTAAACTTTATGTTTGTCAGAAATGTAATTTAACAGTATTACCTATTACCACCAAATTCAGCAGCTGCTTTCCTCCTTGTCTCTTCTCCAACTCTGCTTTCACATCTATTTGTTGTTTTGCCTTGCTTGACTTTTTTGCTGGAGTAGGCACCATATTCTGATCTTCTGAAACCTGCACTACTTGGGGTGAAAGAGCAGATTTTGAGACAGCCTCAAGTACCCCAGAAGCTACACTGGCATCTTCGGGTAACAGTCCTTTCTGAGGTGTATTACTGTGGCCATTTTCCTCAGCAAGCGCACTAGGGGAAAAAACACAAAGAATGCAAATGGCAAAGAAGACATGGAAATAGGAGAGAGAAATTGACTTTTCCCTTCACTATCATGTAAACCCCAAGGAGTATGTGATAAGCCCACTAAGGTGGAATTGATAAGCAGCTGGATAAAAACTGCACAGATACCAGCTCTGAACATCTTGTCTGAAAAACACTATTTACAAAAGCAAGATAAGAAGAAATCTTGTAAAATATATAAAAAATAGATAAACAAGCTTTCCTTTAACAGGAAAGGAAAGGACAATTATGCAGAACAACCACAGAGCAGGTTTCTTCTGAACTAAGAGCCCAAGTCAACTTTGAAGCACAGATCCTGAAAAAGTTTCCACATACAGTACCATTACTATTATCTGAACATAGTTATGTTTTATTGTGAGAACAGCAATACAACATAAAGAGCGGATATTAAGCACATGTAAGCTGCAATTTAAAGTGCAATGCTTATATAGAACTGTAACAGATGAGTTAAGATTTATCAATATTGAAAAAATTTGTTTAAGGCATCCAGGACTAAAGAAGTTTGGATTCTCAAACTCCCTTTTTCTAGTACCCTGTTCTACAAATCACCATACTAATCCTAATGGTAAATAATCCTAAATGTATTATTTTTTTACTCTCTTTTTATCTCCATTTTGTAAATGAACATATTTTCCTGATTTACATAAGCTTTCTGAGAATGTACAATATTATTCTTTACCTGACGTAGCAAAGATGCTAACTAAAAACAAACACTAAGTAATATTTTAAAGACAGTAAAAGCTTTCTTACTGCCTGACAAAGCTGCATGGTGAATCATCAATGTAAGAAACGAGACAGGAATAGAAGCAGTTATTACAGGTCTGCCAACATTCTATCACAGCAAATGTCAATATACAAACCACTGATTATACAGTAAAATGAAAGACCCTGCAGACACTATATTTAAAATTTTATCCAAGGGGAAGAAGCTTCTTCCCCTGGAAAACTGGAGATCTGTTCAAACTCAGTACCATAATGCTGCAGACTGCTTTCTCTGGAAAAGATTAATGCAGGCTCTCAGAGTCAAGTGTTTCCACATCCACACTGAAATCTTCACTCCCCACTGTCTATTTACATGCCACAATTAACTACCCAGTTTTAATCTTTTCAATTTCTACAAACAGAACTATTTGTTTTGGTACTTTAGAATCCCACATTGTGACATCTCAGCTCTTATTTGACATTAGTTCTCATTTTCTGTCTGTGTAGGAGTATTTGCATTGCATTAGTCCCTTTCCATTACACAGATCTCATGGAACAACACAGTCTAAACATGTTAGTCTACTAAACAAAGCTGTTGAAGAGTTATGATCTAAAAAATTAAACATAAATGTTCAGATCAAACACAAACTGAGCCTTTCATTAGAGCAGTAACATGGGACATTTTATGGCTCCCCCTTCTTCCCCACAGTTTCAGAACCCACCTGTTTTATCAGCACTGCAGCAGACTGATTGATTTTGACACCTTTTCATAAGGCCCAAAGCCAATTTTTTCTCTTGATTGTGAGACCAAAGCAGAAATTCCAACACTCATTTTTTTGGCTACAGTTCCAAAACCCAAGGTCAAGTTCTTGCCTCAAGGCTAGATACCCAGGCATGTTTCCCAAATTAGCTAAGCAAACAACCTGTTTTATGCCAGCCATGATGGCTGCAGGGGTACAGATGGTATCTCTGCTTCTGCATCATGGACAGACAATTCTGTATAAAGTCTATTTGATATTAAATAAAATCTAGATGTATAAAGTCTATTTATATTTTTCTATTAAAGTCTTTTCTAAAAAGAAGTTACTCCATCAAAATAGTCAAAGCCACTTGCAGGAGGACAAGTTTCTATCAAACTGCTGTCTTAGGTCACACAATCTTGACATTCTAGAATTCACACTACAAAGCCAACTGTTCTGTATCACCAGCTATCGCTCCAATGTTACAGATAGCATTGCAGCTTGACAAGCTGAATAACCTTTATAACACTCGATTCTCTAAACCAAAACAATAGCTTTACATGTAGCAATGAAGAAAGTTGATTACACATTAATTATTCCACAGGGAAAAAAGTCACTATGAGCATTTATGCTTTCTTTTACTGGAAAAGGTTAGTGCACTTCTATAAGACTGAACAGAAGGCTCAGATTTTAAAATTCCTTAAATAGTACATTAAGGTTTAGCTAAAAATCTACTTTGGAATGGCAAAACAATTATTATCTCCAATGTCTCTGCAGGGAAATTTTACTTCATGAAAATGGACTGGAAAAAATCAAGTTGATAGAGGGTAAATATACAAAGAATTGTGGCAACAAAGGTTTCTACATATTTTAAAAATACGTATTAAATATCATCTGAATTATGTAAAGTATACCAAATAATTTTTGTCTCAATCATTTAAGAGAGCCTCATATATTTACAATTAATCTGCATCATACAACTTTCATAAAGATTAAGACTCTTCCATGTTTTCCCTTTTTTCAGGCAAACTTCAGTTCAGTCTCAGCATAATATCAAGCATGTTCACACTAAAGTACCAGGACTAGTGCCAATATGCAAAGGTCACACCGAAATGCAAATATGGTATTTTACATTGGTATCAAGTTTTCTTCCTTGAAAGTCTAATATTTGAAGTTCTGGAGAAAACTATTTGTATAAGAAGTCATATCAAAACAGCCTTTACAGCTGGCAATAGTTTTTCTCTCCTTTTCTGTGCCTGCATTTCTTCTCAAACCATATTTTCAAAAGTAAAAAAATTTAAAAGGCACTTATTTAGATGAAGTTGAAAGTAATGTGACCCAAAAACATAACTCTCATATTTTCCCATAGCTTTCCAAAATATAGTCAAGCATTGTCACATCAGCCTATTAGCAGACAAGAATGTATTTTCAAAGAGAAGTTATTTGTAAGCCTCTAAATTTCAGTTCATTTAACTAGGTAACAAATCTTCTTCTAATTGCAAATGCTAAGATCTTCCTGCAGGCCAAAGCCTATGTCAGTAAGGAGTCCCCAAAACAGAATGGATTTTGTGTGGTAGAATTCAAACTAATTACAGCATCTGAAAGAACCATGGTTATTGGCACAGACAATAAGTACTCTCATTTCTGCGTAGCTTTCATTGCAACCACCAATACTTAAGACTGCCAAATAGCTTTTATTTTGGGTGATGCAAAGAAAAAGTGCTAAATTCAAATGAAATGAGTGAAATGAGGCTCCAGCCATCATTAGGCCTTACTACTTTTTCAAGGGTACAGTATTTGAACAGTCAGTACACTGCTAGAGTTTAAAAATTTCAGATATTACTGTGTTTTGGAAACCTGGATACAACTTGCGCCACAATAAACCTAGACTTGCCATTTCAGAGAAGAAACATCAGAATGGACAGAGCATATGATCTACTTAAAGAGTATCCCTAATAACACAATCTGGCTTTTTGCTGACCAGTGTCAGGAAAAGGGAGAGCAAGTTTATTGCTAGGTACCAAAAGAGAGAAGTGGGCAGATTAAATTCCAGTCTCATGGAAGTACATGAAGAGAAATGCAGCAGTAAGATACTGACAGTTAAGTTATGACTCAAGGCAACCAGATGAGTAGTTTATTGAAAGTTTGATAATGGCTCAGAAAAATGCTAAGGAGCTCCACTTCTGACAGTCAATAAACAAAATTAATGACACTGGAAATGCTCTTCCACTAGCCTCTTCCCACAAGGTTTTTCAAAATTATTGAATTTAAACATGTGTCAGAAGGTAGTACCTAGTGTGCTACTAGTGCAGGTAGTTGAGAATATAACCAAGTCAACTGTACTAGAAAGCATCTTTGGTAGCAAAGTTCCAGCTTGTTCTGAACCATGATGACCTACCATATGAGGAAAAATTTATATTGGAGGAAGACCACTTCCTAAACCATTGCTTGCATCATTGTTTGAGAACTTGATGGAACTATCAAAAGCAGTCTCAGTTTGCCAGCCACTGCTATGTGGTTATGTGGAGCCATTATGCTGATTATGCAACTCAACTTCTTTGAAAGGACAGAACTATTACAAACCTTGCATGTGCACTGAGATGATGTACTCAAGAAAGCTCGACCATCAGCAATTCAGGTGCAAATGTCAAAACAGCCTACCACAGCTCTTTTGAAAATCATCAGACAAACCAAAGCCAGGCAAGGGCCAACATTTAGTCAAAACTAAAAATGCCAGGCCATAAACTTCCTATGCTGTCTTGCCAACAAAGACCATAACAGCAATCTGAATATGTTATGGTTACATTACTGTTTTCTGGGAAATATTAGTAAATACAACATATGTTGTTATAAGATGTTAGAAGGCAATCAATCTCCCACAAGTATTAAAAGGTTCACACCACCACACATTCAAAGAGAACCTGAAAGCTCATCTGCTAAATATTAACTCTTCAGAATTTAGCTTTTAAACATTATTTTCAATTTTCTAGTCTGGATGCTGGGTGAATTATTTTTACACAACTGACTCCTTCGGCGTACTTACAGTCATTACAGAAATGTCTACATTTATTTCCCCTTTCAAGATTATTAATTACAAAATATTGGTCAGACTAGTTAAAATAATCAACCCTTTTTTGGTCACAACTTCTTCTGCCTTCCTTTATTACTTAACAGAAAGAAAAAGCCCAGTAAACAGTTTTGCTAGAGCATCAGTTTACCAGCAAACTCCATTTTCTATAGACAATCCCACTAAGAACACCCAGCAACAAAGGCAATCAATGCTCAAAGCAACTAATGACTTCTAATAATTCATCAGTTTCAAGTAAGATTCACTGATTTATATGAGGTTATACTTCATAACATGAGTGAATCACAGACTGAATATAGTCAAAGAATGGGATTTTTTGCTAATGCAAGGCTGCTGCTTTTAAAAACATGGTCCAAAAATTACCTTTAAGATCCCATATGAGTAACAACAAAAACTAGTTCATATGTATTATACCATTTCCTTCTAATGGCATCTGCACCAGCACCATACAAATATTTTGGGGTAAAAGGGGCAGAGTTACATATGTTTTAGAATCAATTTAGAATGCTTTGAGTAATTTATACTGTTGCTTTTGCTCAGTGACATAAACAATGTACTTAAAAAGCTGTATTATCCCTGCAGTAAATTAACAATTTAACAAGAACATAAAGAAGTTATGAACAGGGTCAAAGGAACAAGTCTTTCTTAGGTGTTAAGAAACACAGATTCCTTCTCTTCCTTAACAAACTATCCTTATTCTGCCATTAATCCAGAAGGTAACTGCAAAAGAAAAAAAGAACCCTAATACTCATTGAACTGAGGTGGAGGCTCATGTTTTGTTTTCTTTTTCAACTTTAGAAAAAGATGATTCTCTGCTTCTATAAAGTCAATGTCACAGGCCTTGGCAGTGCCACCACAGCAGTCTGTTAGACAAATGAAGAAAGGAGGCCCTTATCAGATTCCTTGAAGAAGGGTTCTTTCAGACAGGTAACTTTACCATTTAAATTGTATCTTCTTCCATATTCATTGATTAGCTGTGCTCCAAATCTCAAGCTGGTTTATGAATCATTCCACTTCTGACCTATTCCACCCACTTAAAGCTAAATACCTAATGTATAAGCAATTTCTACAGTAAAAAGAAGTTTGCTTTCAATTAGTATTTCAGCAGTACCACTGAGTGAGATGAATTAAAAACTATCTTCACATTCACAGAATAACCAAATAGTTTAGGTTATAAGGGATCTTTAAAGGTCATATAGTCCAACCCCCCCTGCAACTAGATCAGGTTGCTCAGAGCCTGGTCCAATGTGATTTTGAAAGTTTTCATGCATGGGGCATCCACCACCTCTTTGGGGAACCTGTTCCAGTGTTTTAACACCCTCATTGTAAAAAACTTCTTCCTTACATATGATCAACTCTCTTGCAGTTTAAAACCATTACATCCTTTGCCCTGTCAGAACAAGCCCTCCTAAAATGTCTGTCCCCATTTTACCCCCTTTAGGTACTGGAAAGCTGCAATGAGGTCACCCCAAAGCATTTTTTTCTTCAGGTTAAGCAACCCCAGCTTTCTCAGGCTGCCTTCATAGGAGAGGTGCTTCTTCCCTCTAATAATCTTAGTGGCCTCCTCTGGGTGCACTCCAACAGGTCCATGTCTTTCCTATGCTGAAAACCCCAGAACTGAATGCAGCACTCCAGATGGGGTCTCACAAGTACAATATTAAGGATTTATCAAAAGGATTTACCCACAGGTCCTGAAGGCTTCATCTTTCTTCTGCTACTGAACTGTAAGCAAACATGATACAAACTATGTCAAGTGTCCCTAAAAATATGCAGAATGGGTAAGAACCATGTTGGAGACAAACACCTTTGACCACAGACTGAGTCGCCACTAGCCTATCCAAGAATTACTTTAGTCTACAGATGAGGAAGCATTCTTCTTATCTCCTGTGGAGCAGGCACACATGCTTAGTAAGTATCAGACACAAAATTCTGTATTTGCTCTTTTTTAGAAACAAACATTTTAAATAGCCATTATTATAGATTAAAAAAAAGAAAAATCAATCACTACTTAAAATTAGCTGGCACATCTTCTTCACTTGGTTAATATTTCTTTATTTTTGTAAACTAAAATTAAATTCCAAATTAAATTACTACACAAATGTCTCCATGAAAAACTCCAACTTCTAAGAAATTTAATAAGAACATAAGAGATGAAGGTGCCTGGAACTTCATGAGTCTAGTTGTCAAAACCAGAGCCACTGATTAGTAGACAGCAAGAGAAAAAAAATATTACTTCCTTTATGTATCACAAATCTCAAACAGTACAGACAATTTGAAAGCCCCAGAAATTTTTCATTTGGAGCTTATTGCATCTGAGATTGAATGAAGGTGATGTCTTTTAGCAATGACATTTACCAGCATAAAGGAATAATGACATCAGCTTCACTCCTTGTATTAAATGTGCTTAACTAGATGAAACTGCTTGCTTTCCACCCAGTTATCAAACATACACAAGACACTGTAAGATAAAGACAATGCTGCCCTCTTACTCCCAACAATGCTCTCCAGATCAGAACTACAAACGCTGTAGGATAAAGTTGGGATGTTGGCACTTACACTTGAGAATTTTATGACCTCAGGATGAACTATGCAATTTCTTGACACACATTAGATGGCTATTGTAAGACTGGATTCAAAAACAGAATAAGGGTACCTAGGTAAGAAAACTACATTAACCATTCTAAATAGAAATAGACAAAACCAGAAAATAGATAAAAATTATGGGGAGCCACAGAACACTGCACAATGATATTTCATGGAACATATTCCCAACATACATGCCCTGTCCTTATATATTTCTTTAACTATTCACTGATGGCTGCTGCTGTAGGTAGACTCTGAGATGTCTGCCGTCTTGCTCTCATGAGACATCCTCCTCAACAGTTCCAAGTCAGGATAAAATTAGAACCACTCTAATTTATCTATAGCGCAAGTAGGACCGAACTCTACAACAGTTGTACCCTGGACACCTGTTAAAGTTAATAAAAGCTGCAGAGGAAGGCAAGGTTTAGCTATAGGTGATTGGTTTCCCCATCAACTATTCTTAAATATATTACTTCCTTTGAAGAACAAGCAATTACAGTTAAGCTTTATTGATTTCATAATTCCACTTAGAGAACTAAATTTAAAATAAACGAACACCAAGAAAGTTCAGTATTCTATGAAGCGGATGTTTAAATAATCTGACAACCTGATATCTCTATGCACTATTCATAGTGAAAGGATTTGTTAAACTCAAAACGTGAGGTACCATCTTCTGAAAGTAATTCTGAGTCAAAAAAGAAGCTGAGATGGTTAGTTCTGAAGAGTGACACTAAAACTGCTGTGAAAAATAGAAAAAATTAGAAGAAAACTTGCTACAGGTGCATCAGTCTGAAAGAAGAGCTGCTGATGTACCTTGATGTATGAGGGCTTGGCTTACCATGGAACTTCAAATCCCATAGATTGTTTCTTTCCAGACACTGTCATTTTGGTAATTTTTGGCACAATTTCAGATTCCATTCTGGCTGACTGGGAATCCCTTGTTTTTCCTAGTAATAGACAAAAAGTAAGTTTGAACTTAAGGTTGTGACTAGCAAGTGTTAAATATAAAGTATAACAAGTCCCATTACTTCTCTCCAACCCAACTACACCAGTCCTTTATGACCAACTCTCACATTTCAGTGTCTTATGTGAATATATTACATAATTAATCAAAACAGTCTACAGTTAGATCTATTGTGAAAATCTCACCTCTATCTCCAAGCAATCACATGACACCTACACTATGCAAGAGCTTTTCTAGAAGCAGCTCTGCAGGACGCCAAAAGCATTTCATGCAATACGAGATAAAGAAACAGCTCACAGCTGCTCACTAGATGACTGGATTAATTCCTCTTTAGAGTTTTTCTTTTGCCTTAACATTGTTAACATTGTAAAGCAAAAAAATATGTACACCTCAGGGAATGCTAGCAGCAGCACCAGCTAAGTGTGGGTTGCAAGACCTTCCCTGAAATCTGAAAACAGTTGTCTCGTACTGAATTACACTCAAGAAGCCAAGCAATACTCCAAGGCTAGCTAATTTCAAGGCTATTTAGAAATAATTGCCAGAACTGAGTAACTTAAAGGTATTAACTTTTACCGTAACTTAAATGAAAACACAATTAAAGTTCATTTGTAATTTTGTGAAAGTAGTTGCACAACTAATACCACTGCAGTGTTATTAATTTCTTATCAAGCTGTAAAAAAAAGATAAATTATTTACTCTGCAGAGGAGGAGTTTATATATAAGTAAACTGGCCATTTTCATTACACAATTCCCTTGTTACTAGGTTAGGATCCTTTCTTCCTTCAAGGAAAACAACTTCCTGTTTTACAGCATTTGTGACAGCTGCTGCACATTGTGTTCTGAAGGATGTTACACACTTGACAAACCAAAGTAATAGCCCAAATTTAGAATTAGGTTGCAATTTTTAAACACTAGCTTTAACTTTTAAGCTTTAACTACAATGGCATCTGAAAACTAGAAAAATGCCACTGCTCTTCCAGTATTGGATTTGGATACTCAAGATACTCAAGAGTCAAGTGAATACCAAGTTACTCTTCGAAGTATTTTAGATATATTACATTAGGAAGAACTGTTGGAGCCATTTGGCCCTAGTGATTTATGTTAATGCTGCATTTCCTTCTAAAGCACAACGGCTACACCTTTAAACCACAAGATCATATTGGTTTGCAGGTTACATAAATGGTTGCGGTCAAGACTGCTGAAGATTTCAGGCAAGGAAGCAGAATACCACAGATGTCTACAACAGCAAACCAAAAAAGCACACAATCACAGTACAGATGGAGACGTTCTTATTTATCTGATGACTTGGTCTTCATCTCCCTCATTTGTCTTATCTGCTAATACTCATTTTATTTATATGCCACCTGCAGGTCTCTGGAAGAAGTAGCTTGTATGTGGTTTATTAATAGTTGCAGACAAATAAGAAAAAAAGATAAGGGAAAGAAAGGCAACAACAGAAAGCATGGGTTACAAGAATCTCATCATATAACAAACATATAAATATTTAGAATATAAAATTCTCACTGGACAGGGACTATTAGTTAAGCACAAAGATTGTGTTTCATCTTCAAGCTCTTATATTGATTGCTTTACAGCACTTTTTTAAAAAGTAAACACCTCAGTTATAGTAAAAATTACATTACTTTTGTTAAAAATTGGTATAATTTTTTCTGCATCAATTCTAACAATTTTCAAGCAGACATCATTTTCAACTGACAGATAAACATGAATGTTTTACATGCCATTTGAAAGCTGAATTCTCAGAAAATACCATGTTTGAAATCTGGCTACAAGTAACTAATAATTACAAAAACACAATTAAATTGAAATTAAATAAGTTGAAAGAAATGACAAAAATTAATGTTATGTAACTAAAAAATAACTTGCAATATATTAGTCCAAAAGTCAAAGATTTCACAAAATATATTTTCTCTAATCAATTTCAAAATTCAGCTTTACTCTGTACAAATAACACTTCAGTGTTTGAAACAGACCGAAAGTTGAATTGTACAAGAATACTAAACACATTCAACAAATGGAGTACTTGAGACAGAAGAAAAGCCTTAAAACTAGAATTTAGGAAACACTACAAGTTAAAAGAAGATAGAAAACTATAGTCACAAAGAACAAGAGAAAGTAAAATAACAGTCCATTAAAGCTGACAGTTTGGGTGGTTCTTTTCTTTATATATATGTGTGTGTGTGTGTGTTTGTGTGTGTGTGTGTGTATGGGCATGTGTATATGTATACACTTTAGTTTTATAAGTAACAATAATAAATAATTATATAAATAAATAAACACGAAAGCATAGTTGGAGCAAGGAAGCAGACTGGGATCATATAAAGACAAATCGAACCATAGAAATAATCCCAGAATGGCGACATTCAGACAGATGGAAAGGCAAGGCAAGAATTATTAGTAACACTACTGATAGAAGCATCAAATACAGTTTTCTGCCTTCAATGTTTTTATAACCAAGTACAATAAAATCAAGCAGCACATTTGAGATAAGGACCAAGTCTGTCTTTTATGCATTGCAGGCGCCATTAAAGATTAATAATTATGGCTTCATTACAAAGGACAGAAGGCTGGGAAAGGAGTATACTTTACTATCTAATCTATAGGGAACCGGAGAAAACTGCATGATAAATTCTTATCTGCTCTAGCAGGCAAAGCAAAAGCTATTTGGCACTTAACAGATTGCATGCAAATCTTTAAGTTGCACCTTGGAACTAAAAGGAAGTCAATGCACAAAGCTGATACAATTCTTAAAACACTTCTTAATCTACAAGCAGGGTACCCTATGGCAACTGAAGTGTACTACAAACCCAGAAAAAATGTAGAAACAGTAATCCCAATCTGGTTAGGACAAGAGCAGCTGTGGAAAATCAACTTCTGAAGGGAAAGGATTACAAGGATATACAGATTTTTGCCAAGAAGGCCTTCATAAAGTTCTTCATGCCTACTGCCATTTGGACATTCTCACACACCTAGGTAAGTCAATGGCAACAATGGCAATTTCCTAAATCAAGAGTACAGATAAAGTAAAAACAGATACATCTTTCACAAATTCCGAAAGCAGTCCCAATACCTTGTTACATTTCACTATTCTAAGCATTGCAATAAGTAAATCTAGGTGTGTATCCCTACAAGTAAATGCATTGATTGACATAACACCAGGAAAATTTAAAAATTTTCCTTCCACAGAAACACACAGTATACATTTATAAATCATAAAAATTAAAACTGAAAATAAAAAAGTAAAACCTTAAAGGCTTATCAGCATGACAGTTCTCACAATTCAAAATGTTCAGAACCCCAAACTTCTAGCCTATTTTAAGCAAAGTAGCTTCCATGGGAGGTAACCCTCAGGGCGGTATTTAGTAATTAGACTGCACTGACATCAGAGTACCTAGGCTAAAGCACACTGTAGCTACAAGTCAAACACTACTACAAAACTAAAAGTGTACTTACTGATGAACCTTGTCTCAGTATTAAACTGGGAACAGCCTAATGCCAAAGCTAACAGAGAAGACCTGCACATCCATTACTCCAATACAACCGGAGTGCATGATACCTTGACAAAGTTCTATTATTCTTGGCTGTGTTTTTACCTTTCCTGTGACAGCCAGTTGTCTCTGATTTAAAAGACTTTTGACTTAGTCAAAAAGTTTTACTAATGACACCTGATATAACTTCAAAATTGTTAGCAATACAACCCCAAAATCTGATGGCACAATGAAGTACCTGCAGGCTGATAAACATAGACAATGATGATGATGACATAGACAAATACATTTGCAGGAAGGAAGTAAAACATTGGGACAGTCTTTAAAAATTAACAGTGTCTCTTTAGACACCCAAGATGGAATAGCAAAAGCATAGATTTAGCCAACCACCTCCCTTCACTGTGAGCCACTCCCTTTGGATTTCCTTTCTAAAATTGGTTGTAAGAAGTACCTGTAGAAGATCTGTACAAACAAATCAAAAGATTACTCTGGCTACATTATCAAACATAACAGGCTTGATAAGTCCTTCTTTCAATTTGGTTCATATACATACTTAACACTGAAAGTAACAGGAAGACAAAATTAATCTTTTCTCTAATTCTAACGTTTCAGTAAATGGAAGAGTTGATTGGCAGTCTAGTCTGCTCCCAGGTAGTTTAGAGGTGAGTGAAAAGCAGAGTCTGTTAAACAGCCACTCTCTCAAGAAAGACACGCTGATATCAAATGGATATTGGCATATTTGGAGAAATGCATGCTAGCACTGGGTATTTAAATCCACACTGACTTTGTTCAGATGACCATATCTTTCCAACAGCAGAAACAAAATGCCACTCTTTTCAATTCCCATACACAGAAGCTTCTCCTCCCAAATAGTCTTTCACTCATCAAACAGTAAATTAGTACTGAAACTTTACTCAACTACCTCATTGTACAGAGAAGCCTGTTTCTGATACAGTGAACCGGAACGTTCCATGTGCCTGAATTCAGCTTGAAAAACAAAGACAAATGCCAAGTCAGGCATGCCTCGAGCCTATGCTTTTCCAGATGGCAACCCCATTTAAAGAAATCCACGTCTACTCACAAACTACTAAAGCTATATAAGCAGTGGCAAAGGATCACATGTTCAAGGGAATTATGTTCAAATTAAATGTAGGCAGCTTGCAATTAGTTTTTCACTTGCATGCTTTTGACATTTTTATTTGCTATATTGACTCTTTTCCAAATTCGATGTGCACTTCAAGGCAGCTGCATACCGTTTCAATTTTGAATAGGGCTGAGGATCTTACATTTAATTGGCACTTGATAGACAGAATAAAGCTATTTAAGCAGGTCCTCCTAATGCCATCTAAACCAGCACTGCCATGAAAAAAATATCACACATGCAACACCATGCTTTCTAACCTGCAAGATACGGTTCGCATCCTTTCCTCTGCTACAGACTTTCTATATAACCACAAACAAGCCACTTACACCTCTGTCTGCTGATTATACAGCACAGCCACCAATCACATAAAAGAAAACAGGGTGCTGGTTTTGTGCACCATGTCATGAGCTTGGTGCACATGTCATGAGAAGACACACTTCTGTCTGAAAAGCAGAATTAATAACCAAGGCTTCTTTCAAGATAATACTTCCCTTCCTGTATGCTGTGCTGTGATTTTAAACTAATTTTAAGACTCTATAATTGTGAAAATATTGCAAATATGGATTACATGAGTGAGTCAACCAGATGTGGATACCCACACAATTACACACAATTTCATGCTCAGAAGCATGTATCACCTGTTTGCCCACATATATCTGGGTTTATATTAATATCTAATACATCTATCATTTCACATAACCCACATGAAAAACTTCAAAGTGTTTACATTTTTCTAATTATACCATAAATCTCATGAGCTTTAAGCCTTTAAATAATTTTATGAATTTGCCTTAAAAGCAGTAGAATTTTATTTCTATCTCTTCATATGTAACAGCACATGGGAAAAAATATCATAAGGAATTATCAAAACTTGTCAAATTAGAGATATACCACTGAAAATAATTTGGTTCAGTTTTATAATTTAAGTGAATTATTTGACAGTCATAAATTCTACAAAATGCTGTATTAGTTTAGTTTGCAGTGGGAAGCAGTACACCGTATCATCAGCAGCACTGGTACATATCACAACCCTCAGTACAGTATCAGAATTCCAAGGCTCTCAACAATGTACCACCAGTACATAGCGGGACAAAAGAACTCAGAACATCTTAGGTTTCCTAAATTTAGACAGCTTCCTAACTTTTAAAATGTTCTGCCTGCATATAATTTGCTGTGCATCATCCCTATAGTCCATCAATTGTCTTTTGATGCAACAGCAGTGACAAAGTCTGCATGTGTGAGAACTTCAACTTGCAACATTCCTTCCATATGCAAACTTTAGTATTTAAATTAAACTGGTTCAAAGTATCCAGTTTTAGAAAACCATATGACATTATGCTACTACAAATGGCAATATACAAGTGGATGCTACTGAACTTCCACAGCACTTCCAAAAATAATGCAACAGTCCAAATAATAGAAAAGGCAACTTGCTAAGTCACCACCCAGTGATGAGACACAGCCATTCTAAAGATATTACTGAAAATAATTCTCCAAACAGGAACACTGAACTTTTTCTTTTTAAAAGAAAGGTTATTTCCTAATAGAAACCACAGTCAGGGGCTTTCCAGGTAACTTGGTCTCATTGTTATAGCTATTAAAGTCTCTGCAAAGTTTCAGATGGTGAATATGATTTTTTTCATGAAACTGGGAGTAGGCATTTTCACTGAAAAATGCTGAAAACAAAAATGTTCGCTTGCACCTAACTACAAGAAATTTTGATACAGAAAGAGGGAAGAGAGATACAGCAAGTTCTTGAGTGGTAGTCTCTCCATCATGGGCCAGTTTTCTGGGATCCACAACACACAAACAGCACAGCTTGCTACCCCAAGACTGAAGTTCTAGAAACAGTTTGCTCCACTACATACAGCTGCAACAATGGTTGTGCAGCAGCCACAGTCAGAAGGGCTGGTGGGTTCCTACAGCCAGCTGGCACTCCTCACCGCTCTGGCTTTACTTTCAATGTTTGCAGCTTTCAGCAAGTTGACATCTCTAGTCCAAAAATTAATTTGTTTCAGTGATGCTCCTGCCTGGGGGTGACCTTTTTAATTTTTTTTTTACTTCCAAACAGGGAGAATGAACAAAACTGGAAGGTAAAAGATACAACAGAAGATTTTTTTAAAATGTCACCTAAGGAAAGTATTTGCATAAACTAAATCCTTCAAGTGATCTTTCCCCATTCTGAAAGCCCACTTGATTTTGCCTTAGCAAACAGTTTGCAAATGCTCTTATGCTTAAGTTTTAAAAACTAAACCCCTGAAACACCTCATCAGTACATTCAGAACATAGTTTCTGCAACTGTTTTTGTCCAGGCTGGACACGTCTGTGTCACCTGAACTCAAATTCTACTTCTCCTATGGCCTCCATAGTTTTCTACCACATCAATAAACTGGAGGCATAAATTTGTCCTGGATAAATCATAAAAACAAAACAAAAATGGAGGGCAAGAGAAGAAAACCATACAGTGAGAATGAAAATAATAATGGCCAATGATTGGAAAAACAGGTAGGAAATTGGGAATATCTAGATAAGGAGTTTGAAATTATGAAGTACAAAAAATGGAACTTCATTAAAAAATCTGCAATGACATGAAGAAATAAATACTGTGTTTAGAGCAAAACAATAAATTGAACAAAAAAACTGAATACAACTGAGTAAGTTAAAGGATTAGAAGAACACAGACATGGATGTTAGATCAGGTTTAAGTGGATGGAGTGGAATGTGTTATAACAAGGCAACAACACTCTTCCTTTCCTGTCTGAAACACAGCCAAAATTTCTGGAGTCTCACCATGTCTCCTGCCATCAATACTATCTCCCTGAATGAAGCCAAATGATACAGAATCCAGCAGTCAGTTACAGCTGCATTTTCTTGCTCTTCTCACCTGAAACAAACAGCTTCCTGTGAGAATTTTCCGGCCATCAGGACTTACTCAAATTACATATGGTCAAGCCTGCAAGCAGCACAAAATTAATGTCACCTATTAAGACTATTTTTTCCCAGAGACTCCTTACTACATTCCATCGAATGGTGTACATTTAATTTAGAATATCTAATGTTGCCACAGAAATGTGTCTCAGATAACAGTATATATTTTTATATAAAATATTTTATTCGTGTCTATTACAACTGGAAGCTTTCAGCATTTTCACAGCTGAATCTTGTATGTCTCTCAATATTTGGATGCTTAATACAACATTCCAATTTTTATGAAATTATGTTTAAGCAACACATGACAGCAAAGAAATGCACAGACTAGTTCTATAAGTAGACCATTGGTACAGTCTTTCCAGAAACATGGATAATTAGTCTGGTTAGCATTCATGGTTAATCAGTTACATGAAAGACAGGCACTGATGCTACAGTAAAACTCCTAAGATTTCCAGTTTCACTAAGCAAACACCTCCCCTGTAGAAGAACGGAGATCTCCTGTACAGCAAGGCGGACTGGGGGGTGGTACGTGTTTTCCTTTCGAGAGTACCCAAACATCAGCTGTCTCCTTTTGATGTTTCCGATACATAAAATGCGTAAAGCTCCAATAGGAACTCAGCAATCAAAACAGCAACTTTCTCATCCACCAACTTTTTCAAAGGATGTCCCTGTGATATTTCTCATACCTACTGCTTTTAGTTCAATGGACTAAAATTCAGTCCTTCACATGACCGTAACTCAGCATAACTCATCCTGTAAGTACTGAAACTTAATTTGTGGGAGGTGTATTGCTCTGCATTCTAGCAATGCCTACAATACTTATTCTCAATCCGTAACTGAAGCTATGATCTCCTGTAAAAATAATTTATTAGACATTTGCAGTTGTTCTGTAGCAGCACCTTTACACTCCCCCAGATACACAACCATAAGTCGTTGGTGGTGTTTTCTAACTCAACGAATTTTTCTTAAATGACTGTGAATTGTCTTTCACTGAGATTTAGAAAAAGCTCAGTCTGATATTTCTGAAGTGCAACTTCCTACCATAAATGGTCATGCAAAGAGCAGTGTCAGCACTATAGGCAGGATAACCCTTAGAAGATATCCCCTTTAGCCAGTCACTTAATTAAACAGAACACAGAGTCCATGCAAATTACCAGAATTTCTGTTAAACCTTGGCCCAAAATGAGTATGTAAAACTGAAAGTACAATATGTACATTCTATTACAATTATATCAAATTTCCAAAAATAACAAATAGCAACTTCAGGTTTAATTCATAACTAACATTATAATGCCAGAGGATGGTGCTATTTGCCTGCACATCATCCAGATAATCCAGAAACAACATCATGCCCTTTATATGTCAACGTTATTTATGCAAGTACATTCCTGTTGATTGTATTGAAGGAGTGCAAGGCATTTTACAAAAAGAAAGCTTTCCTGATCCACAATTTTTACTTATGCACTAAATCTACTGCAGTATGAAACAGAAGTTTAAGAACAGTGAGCATGAAAAACATAGAAGCAAACTGACAGTATTTAAAGAATAAAATCATCTTACATTTGTTCAACTTTTCCACAACCATTCTTCAAATTTTCTCCAGAAACTTAACAAGGCAGCCTTTCAATGCTGCAAAAGAAAATGTATTTACTAGCCCTAATGACTGTTAAAGCTGCAAGTATTTCTAGCATTTTTAAGTTCCAGAAAATTGCAAAAGATTTGTGTGCTAAGAACTTCCAGGTAGGACTAGCTAAAGCCTTATTTAAATTTAGGTTCCCTGAATTCTCAACCCTCTCACTCTGTTGGTGACATTACAATCACACTAGATCCTCTCCATGACTTCAGAGATGGCAATGCAGATAGCATAAGGCAATGCCACAGCACAAGGCACACTTCAGAGTGGAAGACTGATGGCTTCAGAAGACTAAAAGCCTAATCACATATCAAAAATTTATCAGTTACTGAAAAAGCAGTTCAGGGGCTTATATAAGACATGATTTTAAAGAAGCAAGTATTCAACAGGTTGAATATAGGTTAAAAGAAAAAAAAAAATCAAGGTCCAGCAATACAGCAATTACTCATAATACTGTGTATAAATAAACATCCATTCCTTACTGTAAATTGAAATACAAATGCATTTAATTAAAAAAAATAGGAGTTGTTTGTCAGTGCAAGGGAGAAACTCACTGACTGACACTAACTTTTGCATTTCTGCTCGCAAGGTTATGGTAATCAAATGGCAAATCCTCAGAGATGCTCCCTTTCAGTTTGTGGGGTTTTTCCCTTAAAAAGACAAGAAATAGACATATTCTGTTTATGTATATTACAACAAGTCAGCCAAATACACACATTTTGAAAGCTTTACTTATAATGAAGATAAAGGGAGGGACAGTATTTATTAGAATTTCATTAAAGGTAAAGACAGTGGAGGTATAGGATTGCCAGCAAAAATGGAACTGAAAAGATGGAAGTACATTATGTGAAACAGTTTGTATTTCAGGGAGTTTTGCCTTGGTTTGATGAAACTGACATCCTTGCCATGCCCACCACCTCCTGCTCAACAGAGACATCTTCCCAAACCAGCAGTTAGGGGACTTCTCTGGGATCTGGCAAAACTAAGTACAAAGTCTTCACTATAACTGACAGAAACTGTGGATGATATGGGTATCAACCACATTAAATGTTCAGACTCTTGATGGTTTTGGGGGCTTTTTTCTTCTACTTAGGCAAGTGACAACTCTCCCACTAAGAAGCATTTCACTTTAACTACTAACCAGCTCTGGGTGTGAGCCTCAGTTCAAAACCATCTTTGTGCTCTGTATTTGTTCATAGAACTCAAAGCAGAGTTAAGTTGCATTTTTGCTACAAATACTTAAATGCCTCTTGAATTCCTCAGTCCATAGCCATAGTGGAGATTTGAACTCAAGAAGAATTGCTTCAGGGCATTGTGCTGTTTTCACTAAGAAAGAAAACTGCTACAGAAGAAACAGATACTACGGAACAAAGATGAACAAAGTTCCAGAACTTTTTTTTTTCTTCTGGAACTTAAATAATGCTCTAAATAGTCATAATATAAAAAATGTACCAAAGAGTATTATGGTTCTCTAAACAGAAAACTACAATTAGATACAAGAACAGAAAAACCAAAATCATTGCCAACAAAAAACCTCTATTACAGTGAAAACAAGTGGGATATTTTAAATCCCAAAATAAAAATCATTAAAATGTATCATTTTGACCAAATAAATGAGACACAGTCATTTTCCAAACTGTCGAAAAACAATGTTTAGTGTTTGGGTTTCTTGGTCAGGAGCAATTGTAATAAGATGAGCAAACTGAAAAGGAAAAAGCTGAGAGTATTAGCCAGAACAGAAGTAATGATGCTGGAAGGCAGGCTCCAGTGAAGGTAAAACACAAGACTGACATTCTAACAAGCTCACCTTCAGAAACAGTTATGTTCCATGCAAGGCTGCTAGTTCAGTGAACCCAAGAATAAGAAGTGAAATAGGAACTAAGATGTTACACCTAATATTTGCTCTCACTTTTTAAAGCAATCTAGCAGAACAGGGCCTGCCTGTGTGCCCCCAAGAAAATGGGAATTTTTTTCAGAGCAGGTATTTGTAGCAGTGCACACAGACGCTTTATGTAAGGTAAATATCTAACTGCTGTAAATAGCTCACATGAACTAATAATACACATGAATGATGGAAAAGGTACCTCTGACAGGTGACAGGTTCCAATAGAGAACTCCCAGACCTAGGAGCCGATACGCCCTTAATTACCAGAGGTGTAATCAAATATGATAGAGTATTTACAACTTTACAAAACAGAATAGCTGAAAATCTTACCTCTTTTCTATTTCAACTAATCTCTTAACATCCAAAACTTAAGCAGCTACTAAAAATGTATAAACTCATAAAAAGTTAAATAACAGATTAACTAAGTTAATTTTAAAAACTGAATCTTTGAAAGTTAAACACATACATTTAAAAGCCACCTGAACAATGACTTTAAAGATAAAATGTTAAATGCTCGAACTTATACCATTCAGAAAGAATAAATGCTAAGAAATGACAAATCAGAAATAAAAGGAATTAAAAATACGTTGATCTTAGCACACGTAAATTAGGTCAAGTTAAACATTTCACACAATCTGTTCAAAGGAAACATGCTGAGTGAACATACACCCTTTGACAATGCTACTTGCACTAGGATCAAATGTAAAATAATGAAGCAAAAATACTTAAGAGAACCAAGGAAAGTAATTAACAAGGTGCTGTTTCTCCTTTGCATCTTTTCTCCAGATAAGACTAATATTGATCAATCTACTCTTCCTTACCTTAAGTGTTCCAAGATTTCAGATTAAGGGATGATGTTTCATGCTATTGGTTCACTTTGCATTATTACTCAACATCAACATATGGGTGGGTGGGGGGAGTTAAAAAAACTGCAGGATCCACATGGGGGTGGGTGGGGGGAGTTAAAAAAACTGCAGGATCACAATTCTTTCATGGAAATTTCAGAAAAGCTAAGTAAAGTTTAACACTTTTTCTTATATCAGATTCAGTCTAAAATAATTTAAATATTGTAGTTAAAAAATATTTATATGTAGATGGGACAGTTTAAGTACTCCAGAGGCATTCAATTTTAGAAACATAATACCACAAGAAAACACCTAAAGATTTCCTCCTTCCAGCTTAATTTTATTTTCAGTGTTCTTACATCATGAAACGAAAGGTTGTGGTGCACCATCAATATGCTACAATACGCTCACAACCTGCAATTCAATACTAGAGTTTACATTTCACAACGTGCTATTATTTAGCAGAATGCTTTCCCTATTTTATATTAGATACCACTTTAAACATCTTCCCCTCTCAATACCATCTGCCACCCATGGTGGAAAGTCTGAAGAGAAACAAAGGGAAATGAGTGAGGCTTCAAGTCCAGTCGCACTCATATCTAGTTCTTGATGATTTGTCCCTAACATAATGGGGGGTATGGGAAGTTGTGTTATTCCACATGTGACTGCTCACAACTGGAAGAGACCCTGACGGCTCATAACTATGCTGGTGAAATAGTATTTTATTCTACCTTACTACTGGCATTCAAAGTTCAGCTCTTCTGATATAGCTAGCTACATCACCTCTAGCATCTCTTGCTGGTAGACTTTCCAGATATTCCTCTGCTGTAAAGGATTTTTTTTTTTTTTTTTGCATGTACTTCCTAAACTCGAGCAGCTCAATCTCAGTTTTGTCCTCAGTGCTACATAGACAAAAGTTCGATTAGCACACACACAAACCTATTCAACAGCAGCTATCTTTAACAAAAGACAAGTAATAACCAAATACATCTACAGGAGAGGATGACCACATTCTCAAAGCTTGAGATAGAAACATTCAGATAAAGAAGTTTGATACTACTAAGTCTTACTTTACTGTCACATAATTTCCTAGTTTGTTTTTGTGAAATTTTCTGTTTGTCTTCACTGTAAGAACATCTTCTTTCACTGCTTCCTTTAATTTTAATGGAAAGCACCCCACTCATTCCCTAAATAAACAGAATTAGTTTGCCACACTGTCATCCTGTCCCATTCATAAATAGAGTATATTTGAGGAAGAGCAGAAATGAAAAGGAAGCAATGGCTATTAAAAATACAAATTAAAAAAAAAAACAACTTTAGCATTCTTTCTTATTTAAGTATCTTACTGGTAATCCAAAGAATATTCAAATGCTAGATGTGAAACTGCTAAAGATCTCTGAATCTAACTTGCAAAACAAACTTAAGCTGCATCAGTGCAGTAGGCTGATCAAAGGTACTTAATTTATCTGCAGTCCAGAACCTCCACAATATCAAAACCAACATATTAGCAGAAAAAAAAAAAGAAAAAACAGACAAAAAAAACACAAACCTGAAAGAAGTTCACACAACTATTACTACAAATTTAGAGACTAATCTTGAGCTATCTGAAAAGCCACAAAGTTTTCCTGGACCTTTGCAATGCAGTTTGTACAAACACCTAGTTACAAGAGATTATATATAAGAAAGACGTATTTTCCTAAGGAATACATTATGGATGCTATCAGCAACAACAAACATTACTAAGGATTTAAAGAACCTACCATTAACTTGGTGATTTATTTGACAAAAAGCCTTTGAGTGGCTAACTGATACAAAATACTAGAATTAAACTCTAACTGCATTTATCAGAGAAACCACTGCAAAGAAGAGCGTAGATACTGGCCAACCTGAAGTAAGCAAGGTACAAAAAAGCTACTTGCAATGCACAGCAACACACATTTGAGAAACACAAAATTAAACTTTAAAAACCCTACCTATTCTGGGTTAAAATTTAGGAAAAGTTTATAAAAATTGCACCACACTTCAGCATAAGAAATGTTTTCTCTTTTTAACTGCAGCATGTTTTACATTATCTGCATTACTTATCTACACTTCCGATACTTAGAATATATATAACTGGAAATTTATTTATTCCACATTTTCCTAGGAACTCCTCTGGTGTCAGCCAAACTTCTCTGACTTCCAGCATTATCAAAGATGAACTTGTTTAATTAAGACCAGAAAAAATTAAAACCTAATATTACCGTATCTGAAGAAGAGAGACCCATATTTAGAAAACAACAACCTATATATAGATGTAATGTGAAGCATAACACTGGAGGCTCTGTTCTCCATTGCCAAAATGGTTCAGAGACACAAACTGATTTATAAAAAGCCACGTATCTTAGTTTAGAAGCAAAATTGAATATAGTAAAGTACAGCCTACAGTTCTAGACAAGCTTTGGAAGATTTATCAGATGCAGATCAATGCCAGAAAATTTCATTTGCCAGCAAAGCCGTGCATTTCACTCTATCATGACTTTAGAAGGGAACTCACACAGACTCAAGTTCATTGCTTCATGTTTTTCTCTACGCTTCCCATTTACAGTAGCACCTGTAAGCACATAGATAGCATCTACAATCTTGTAATAGCTGGTTTGCATACATGTTATCATAAAAATGGCATCAAAAGCATTAAATTTAAAGCACATTTGTGTCTTGAAAAATGTTTATTTAAGATCTTTGGGTAGCAACTTTTTTTCCTTTTCTTCAACTCAAGCACAGCGCTTGGTATATACACAGTTATGCCATCTTGCCTAGTGGACAAGCAAAGTTAGTCATTTTCCTGTTTATGTGGGTCAGCAATGGGGAAGAGGGAAACATTAAAAATAGGAAAATGTGATTCTAAAACCACAAAAAGATGCAGCAGGGACTCAAACAAGGAGTACCCAAAATAACTTCAACCCATATTTTGGAATGAATTAGATACAAAATTTCCACTTAGGGTGAGCTTCTATAGGCAGTAAAATATTAAAAAAAAAACTGAAGCAACAGCCATTCAAAGTTCTTCCACGTCTCTGACAATATGGCATTACAACTTCTTCAGACACAAGTATTTTCCACAATAAAGTCAGTTAGTTTTCCAAGCTTTTGGCATTGTAAGCATTAATTTCTGACAGTAGACTCATGACTTTTAATTTTAATGGCCATTTCAATCATCACAACAGAAGGGAATAAACTGGTACTTCATATATTTCTAAGTGTCCACGCTGAAGACTGAAAGGCTGTGAATGCAGAAGCTGAGATGATGAAAAATGGGTCCTATCTTCTACTCAATAAGAAAACAGTTCAAGTGTAACTAGAGGCACACAAGTGGCATTTCTGTTGCGTCTGGTATGTACCTGCCATAATACACTAGACTATGCAAATAATATGCTTTGTAATGATTCTGAATCATCCACAATACTTCAGAAACACATCCAGAAGACTGTACAGAGATGAAGTTTGCATGGATGACACCAATCTTCTAGGGAAGGAACAGTATTTGCAGTGAAAAGCACTTAGCATAAACAGAAATTGTGAAGTAATTTTGTGTTTAAAGCTTGCATTTTTATGCTATCCTGGCTTTTACTTTTTAACTTATTTTCTGAATTTTCCCAGGTATCCTGTTAGCACTCAAGCTTCTTTTTACCAGTAGGTAATGTATTTTAACCTGTTTCTTTCATTCCCACTATTTTGGATTGGATATGCCACTTCTAATGTTTAGATGTCTTACTAGTTTCTGAAGCTGAAATGCATTAGGTTTCAACTACGAAACACTACCATGTCAGCATTCCCAATAGCCTTGCTTTGGAGTACTCAAGTGCAAACTTCAGGTAGGATTTCAATCTTTAAATTGATACATGACAGCACCACAGCAGCAGTGATTCACTCATCTTTACAACAGGATTCCTAAAAAATCTGACTCCAATCATACCTTCCTGACAATCCAGCAATCCCACCTGAGAGTTGAGTACATTCTTCATTTTACCTTCTAAAGACACTGATAAAACCAAGTGATAGTTGACCTTTACCGTGACCTGAATGGACTGAGATAGAAGGACAGTGTAAGAACAAGTGGAGCTACGTTTTCCCCAGGATCTCTGATTCTTCTGGAAACACGAAGTTCTAAAAAGGACATTATCATTTTTAGTTTCATCCAAGTTCTCTTAGCCTCCAAGCAAAGCACCCAATTTTCATACATGATACAGTCAACTACAGAAATGACTTTGTACCGGTTTACACTTTGTCCTACCAAAAGTAAACCAAACTAGTGTTAGAGGACCATAAAGGAAAACTCAGAAAAAAGCCTGGAGTGTCACTTTTTCCAGTGTAGGTGTACAGTATGTATGAGGAGAATCTCAAAAATGTATTTCAAAGGATTTTAAAAAGCTTTTCATTGCTGGTGACACATTTTTCCCTGAAATAAGCCACTTCCTCTCTAAAACCCACACAGTACCTCCGTGTCAAGATTCAATAACTTTGCAAAGTCTGTGTATACATTTTTCTTACCCAAAACACGGAAGTCTTAAAATCTCATTTACTTTCCATGATTTAAGATATATCATGTCAGATTTCAAACATTTCCATTGAGAAAAGAAAACATTTTCTTTGTCACAGACTGAATGCGTAACATATCTGAGCATAACTAAGTACAACAGGTCCTCATCTCTGTAGCAGGCATTTGAGAATTGTAATGTTACAGAAAAGTTATCACAACCAACTGAAGCTGGGAATAAAAATTTCTTCTGACCTACCAATTTATAAATAATGGATTTTCAAATGAGCAAAATCAAAGCAACAGAGCATGATATGATAAATGGCAGTAAAACCTGAGGAACTCTAAAGCTGATGAAAATACATTGCACATCACCACTAAACTTCAGAATGTTTGCTCTTCTTTGAAGTCTCCCTATAAATAAAATTCAAAATTATCAGTTTGTCTTGTATTGGTTGGCTTTTTTTTGTTATTGAAGGCTCCCAACTTCATTTGTTCATTAACCACAACCAGGAGTGATAGAAGCTATCCGTTAAAGCACAATAATCTGCATTCTGACACTTTGCACTAGGAAGTAACTGCTATCACAATATCCATCAGAAACATAAAAAGACAGTCAACAAACAAGAGTTTGCCCATGGAAAGAGAAACACCTGTCATTCTGAACCAAAACCAAATCTTACTGCATTCAACTGAGTGAAAAGAAAGAGCTAATTACATCAAGTCACATTGTGGTGATGTTTGTGTGATTTTTTTTTCATTTTTAACTGCTGCCAGTGTAAAACAGAAATGATGGAAGATATTTATACAGGAGAGGCAAAAAAAAAATAAATTTGGAAAATAAAAAGAAACATTAACAAAGTGCAAGGTAAGCACCTGCCAATTATATTTGTGCTTTTCTTGAAACTGCCTACCCTGCATTAACAGTTATGTCAAAATCCCAAATACATGCAGAATTAATAAAAAGCATAAACCAAAAATACGTGCCAGTGAAGAAATACCTGTTTCTCTATTAATATCTATGAACTGTTTCTCTGTTAGAAAAAGAAAGTAGAAAAGCCCAATATCCACAAATTTAGACTTAAATGTGAGACGTGCTCTATTCCTAGATCATCTGGCATGTCATGAGTAAGGCTTTTTAGCTTCCTGTGCCTTACTTTCAACCTTGACTCTTTATTGTGAAGTTTTTTTCTTATTAAATATTTATAAAAATAGAGCTGTTCTTGGTGTTAATTTCTTGAGACATTACAAAATAAAACAAAATAGGCACCACAAAGACAGCTCAACTCTAGATTCCTTGTTGCCTCAACAACAATCAAACCAAACAGTTTGCAGCACTTTTTATTTCCTGCAAGGACTGCACATTTACAGACATCTGACCTCCTTCTTACTCAAGCATCACTAAAATCAAAAATCTTAATGTCATAAAGTGGTTAACAATTCTGTTAGTGGTGCCTGAAATGGAATAGAACCTTGCTCAATCACCAGTATCTGTTTGTTCTGTAACACTAACACAAGCAAAAGGAAATGAAAATATAGTTTAACTAGAAAAGAAACACACAGAAATGAAATGAAAATGCAGATCTTTTTCACTGAGGGTACCATTTTCACATAAATACTTTTTAGAAATTTGAATTTTAAGAAAGATTTCTCGGAGAACCTGTAAATACCAGCTACATTTCCTGAAAAAAAATAATTGCTTGTCTTGACTATAGTGAGAACAACTTACTGCAAGACCGTTTCAAATTGCAATCTCTGAATATCACTAATACCAGAACAAAGGGCACCTGAGAAATGCTATACCTGTCAAGAACATGTCACCACTCAAGAAAGAGAAATCTGCATTAAGCTCCCATTCTTTCATGTTATGGATAAAAAGACTCAAAATATCAAAATAATGCCTGTCTTCATCAGCTATTATCTCCATACACTGACAAAATCACAAAATTACACCATATTCTGAGCTGGAAGGGAGCCACAAGGACCAAGTCCAGCTCCTGGCCCTGCACAACACCATCCCCAAGAGTCACACCTTGCGCCCAAGAACATTGTCCAAACACGCCAAACACCTCCTGAACTCTGTCACACTGGTGCTGTGACCACTTCCCTGGGAAGCCTGTTCCAGTGCCCCAACACCCTTGAGGTGAAGAGCCTTTTTCTTATACCCAACTTAAACCTCCCCTGACACGACTTCAGGTCATTTCCTCGGGTCTGGTCACTGGCCACCACAGAGATCAGTGTCTGCTCCTTCTCTTCCCCTCATGAGGAAGCTGCAGACTGGAATGAGGTCTTCCTTCAGTCTCCTCCAGGCTGAACAAGTCATACAACTCATACTCATACACTCCTCATACAGCTTCCCCTCATGGCCCTCCTTTGGCTGCTCTCTAACAGTTTAGTGTTGTTATATTGTGATACCCAAAACTGCCCCAGCACTGGAGGTGAGGCCGCCCCAGCTCAGAGCAGAGCAGGACAATCCCCTCTCTTGCCCAGCTCTGATGCTGTGCCTGATGGGCCCCCAGGACAGGGTTGGCCCTCCTGGCTGCCAGGGCACTGCTGGCTCGTGTTCAACTTGCCATGGACCAGGACCCCCAGGTCCCTTTCCATGGCACTGCTCTCCAGGATCTCATTCCTGTCTGAATGTACCTCTAGGGTTCTTCCACCCCAGGTGCAGAATCTGACACTTTCCCTTGCTGACCCTCACTTGGCTGGTGACTGCTCAACCCTCCGATTTATTGAGGTCTCTCTGCAGGGCCTCCCTGCCCTCAAGGGAGTCAGCAGCTGCTCCCAGTTTTTTATCATCTGAGAACCTGCCCAGTACCCCTTCCAGTCCTGTGTCCAAGTCATTTATGAAGATGTTGAAGAGCACAGGGCCACGGGTGGAGCCCTACTAGAGATGTCTGATGTCACCTCACTCACTAAAAACCTTTGTGGCCAATCCATGAGCCAGCTGCTCACCCATCTCATGATGTGTTTATCCAGCTGCATGCTGGACATTTTGTCCAGAAGGATCCTGTGAAAGTATCAAAAGCTCTACTGAAATCCAAAAAGATTACACCAACTGAAGTCCCTTGGTCAACTAGGCAGGTTACCTTATCACAAAACAAAATCAGAGACAGGACTTTACTGTCATAAAGCCATACTGGCTGTGACCACTGACTGGGCTGTCTTTCAGATATTTTTCAATACCTCCCAGAATAATCTCCTCCATACCTTTATCAGACACTGAAGCGAGACTGACAGGCCTGTAGTTTCATCCTTAATACCCATCTTGAAAATGGGGACAATGCTCACCAGCTTCCAGTCAGCTGGGACCTCACTGATGATAAGTAAATACTTCACGAGCAACTCTTTAAAAAAATCTCCATAATCTCATTATGAAAAGAATAAAGTAATTTTCACTAAGTTTTCATAAGTCTAATTCTTCAGAAATGGTTCAAGAATTCTCTTTCAAATAGCATTTTAATGTCTACAGACTACAACCATTTTATAGGTTCTAATCATTTTCTGGTCTTACCATTACCAGAAACTTACAGGGTAATGGATTATTTTCTAAAGGAATCCTACCAACACTAAGCATACTAATCAATTATTTGAGCAACAAACTACTGACATACCTCAGAAATCACTGACAATTGCTTCTAATGGGCCATTTTTAAGATGGCCCATGGTTCATATAAAGAACACTTCCACGATGATGCTAGAAGCTGATGAGAAGTTTCATACAGATTGCTCATCTCAAGAAATACCTAAAATCATAAACTACAATTAGCTTTTACTTTTTGGTAAAATGGTGTACTTGAATAGACCACACAAAGGAGCAACTGGCTACATTAATACAGCAGTACTAAAATAGAGACACATTCCCACTGAACTACATTGAGATAGCAATGAGGAGTGAAGAGCGTGCTTATATAAATAAATAAATCACCACTGACTCTTTGTTTCCTCACATTGTTCTCCAGTGCAGATAGGTAACTTGCACTCATGACATTTCCTTATCATCTAATTAGAAGTCTGGACACATTAAATTGAATATAAAATCTAAGTTTATCAGCTGTCAACAAAATGAAACAAAAAAAAACAACCAAACACATAAGATATCCATAAAAATTCAGCTCAATTAAAAAAACTAACACAAGGGAAAAAAACCTAACAACCACCCAAAAAAATAGAAGCACCCCCTTTCAGCACTTGAGGAAGTTTACTGTATGAATTACAATGTGACAAAATATTTGCTCCATAATCAAACCTAGTACAAAAACATTTTAAAAATTTGAGAAATGGAGTACTTTAAATTTGAAAAAGATGTGATTGATTTTTTGCATAAAGAATCTAGCCTACAGATGTTGTATAAAGGTAAAACTACTGCCATCGTAAAATGGCACTGTAATAAACTACATATGCTTCATAAAAAGACAAGCCATATCCTATCTTCATACAAATCTTTTTTTCCAGATATTCATTTTTGCAGTTGTAGTTGTTGCTGTTTAACTTTTTGAGTAAGTGCAGATTTTCAGAAATTGTTGATTATAGAATGTTTTGAATGGCACAGTAAGGAAAGAGGGCAAAACACAAGACTGCAAAGACTACCTCCCTGCACCAAGTAGTCTCTTAGAAATAACATTTTGAAATACTCTTGCGAAAAAGTTCTAGAAATTCAAGCACCTTGCTGCATGTGAAACTTAAGGTCTTGAGAACTGTCCAAATAGATTTTGTCTTACTTTCTCCAAAGGAATCTTCTGTGCAAAGGGTGCCCATGCAAACCTAGACAAGAACTGGAGCCTGTTTCCACAACAGATATAAACATTACAGAACATTCAGCTCTATTTCTACCAGGTAAGTTAACAAGAAATTGTAATTAACTCAGTCCTTTAATAACAGGCATTTTATTTAAATACATAAAGCAACATCCAGAAGTCAATTTTGTATTGAAAATAGTCAGCAGCCACTTAAAAATTATGCACAAAATAAATTTGATGCACTAAATGCCTTAGGAGTATACAGTATTAGTATATCTATGCAGTTTAATATTATCTTTTTCTGTTTATATGCAAACACAGACAAGTATTTTGCAATGTTAATATGTGAATCCCCAAACAAGTAACACAATTAACCCATGATTAACCAAAGATAGACAGTAGTTGCAAAATGAGAGGGGGAATTATATACATAAATTAAGAAAATAAGCTCAGCGTATAGCATAAAACAGGCAGATTTAGTTCACTAGAATTCTAACATTCATTAGAATGTTCAGAGCAAAGGCCAAACACAGTTGTTACACAAAAATTCCACATACCATATCATGCAGTATTCTAACACAATTAAACCTGTCTGCTATACCATAAACCTCGTTCTCAGCAAAGAATTAAAGGAATAAGTAAGGAAATTACTAAAATACCTGTTTAATTTAAAAAGCAAACATAGCGAGACAATACTTTTTGTTTAGAAAAACAAAACTATAAAATTGTCTAGTCATGAAAATAAATCTCTGCTGAAAATTAATTGGAATTCAGGTTTATTCACTACTTAGGTACCTTCTCCAATGTTCAGCCTGCAGGTCTGTATTAATTCAAGGCTTACTTCAGGACTGCAAACTGAGGAAAAATTCCTCTCCTACTGTTTATACAGTGAACAGCATATACTGCTCCTTCATGACCACTAACACCACAGTCTAATGCCAATGAAAAAGTAATTATATATGAAAATCTAGCTACCTAACAAGATCCAAAGTTGTTTACTAAGGTAACAATCCCACAGTAAGATAGATCCATGATAAACATACAATGTTGATGGTCTTTGGCTTCAGTCACTTGTTCAAGCTTTAATCTGCATGAAAACTATGCCAAAACTGAGCTTAAAGTACTACAGATTGCCCACTACTACTTGTTCCAATGGTATCCACAGGACCTATATTTAGTTGTATGTCCAGTTCATGCTTTAAAATTATAACAAATGCTAAGAAGTTTTATTAAATAAGGGAAGACAGGGGAATGAGAAAACAGACCAAAACCAAAGAGAAGCTAGACAGAGAAATTAAGAAAATATTTAAATGGGAAAGCAAAGCTATTCAACTTTAGAAGACCCACATGCACTAGAAATCTCTACTGACATTAAGTCCTCTGGAGTATTTGAAACAGACAAAAGCAAAACCACCTACAAATATAACAGGCATGACAATGCCAAACTTTGCATTCATATTTTATGTTGAAAAATTAGAATCTCTCTACTAAAAAATACACACAGTTTTGGGAAAAGTGAGCTTTAATTACAAACTCTGCTAATACGATCCTTTGGTCAGTAGGAAAAACAGGCTTGGATTTTTAAGCAGGGGGAAGTTAAAGCTTGAACTAACTGCAGAGAAACAGATTACTGAAAAGCATTTAATATTCTTGATACAGTAGAATTTGCTATTATGACTAATAAAGTATCATGACAATCAGTATTACAATCACTATCCACCAGACTTCTATAGAAAGTCTTCTCAGGAAATCAATTATGCTCCTGCTAATGAATTTATCAGATAATAGTATGTACACTGGATTGTATTATTTAATCCTTTAAAGGAACACCAAATAGGTTAGGATAGATTAACACGTCAACTGGAACATAAACACTGCAGCACTGTCATTACATAAAACTTTTATTAATTAGGGTAAGAAACATTAATTTAATTCACAAGGTCAAAGATCACACTGCTCTTAGTCCTAAATGACAAATGCATCAACTAGACAAACAAGCAAAATATACAGACCATTAAATTTGTACCTGAGAGAACTGGAACATTTTTTGTTTTGTTTTGTTTTATTTTAGTTAGAAACAAAATCATAGTGCAACCTGAAGTCAGGAATAAACCTAAAGGTTTTGTCTTCGTTTTGATGTAACATACTTAACAAAAATTAGATTAAAAATAGATGAAAGTCATATCTACTGTTTCATACTAGCTGCCAAGTTTAGCATAAGTGTATGAATGCACATTTTTCTAGTTGCAGCAGTAACTCCATTGAACTTATTGCTGTTCTGGATCTAAAACACTGACAATGACATTGGAAATATATTAGAGGTCATAATGTGTACTAAAAGGAAAGTTAAAACATACATGCGGCTACTAATTTGAATAACAGGGCACCATAGTAAGTCCAGAATGCTCCAATTTGGATCTTTCATCTAAAGATTCAAAATAACAGCAATGGGTGCAAACAGTAGAAGAGAATGAATTTCTATTTCTAAAAGAAGTTTTTTCAAAAAAGACAAGAGGCAGACACAAATAGCACTTAGGCTTTGCCTGAATTTTTTTTTTCCATTGAGCAAAGAAAGATTCTCATGCTACATTTGAAAGAACCAATACTTCAGTACTTCTCTGAAAGACTGAGAATAAACAATAGAATCCTAGGAAAACTTCTTATGAAATACATGCAGCATGTACATACCTATAAAATTGCTGGTTTAAAATGCTGGATATCATATTTTGATAGCTAATTGAAATCAGGGGGCCACAACAATTTAATTGCTTGCTCCCCTACAGATTTGGTCCTATCAAAAACTACACATGTACTACCACAACCAGAACTGTCAAAACCTGAGGTCCTTGAGGCTTTAAAAAACTAAAGGCATTTCTGTTGTAATAGTTTGATCAGTATAAAGATAGAATAATGATATTGACTGGAAATATCCATTACAAGACTGGCAGTTTAATAACATACCTTTACCAGAAAATCTAACCTTAAGAACATTTAATAAAACAGTTGTAATATAAACTGAAGTTCCTGCTCCTCAAACTATACACCATGTAGCAAAAGTAAATTGCATTATAAAATAATAGTCCTCTTTTCTTCCCAATGAACTATATCTTCAACACCTAGAGTGATATTTCAAGGAGTCTAATGGTGTTTACAGAATTCTGTACATGCATTATCTGTATAGTAAAGTTCAAGACTTTCCAAAAGTTAAAATTGTTAAACTACCAGTGAAAATTATGCAAAAACTAAGATATTCAGTGCAACACTTTAAAAGTTCACATACAAATTTCTACCTATCAGCAAAAAGTGTAACATGTCAATTTAAAAAATGAAAAAAAAAATCAATTCTGGATCATAAATAGGTCCTATATAATTTTTTTTAATATAATGCAATATCAACACCAATGTTTTTGGTTTTTTTTTTTCCATTACTGTCTTGTAAAAGCTTTTCTTTGGTTAGCTTTCACAATATCATCAGGAGATGCTGATTTGAAGTCAAATGGTGTTATGGCTATGGTAGGACCAGTTTCCTTGGGTTTTACATCTTGTACTTGTCTACTGTATAGGAAAGTTTTATGTATCCCAACTGTGCGCCGCTTATACCCTTTTGGAGGATAACGGAGGCACAAGGTTAAAGCAAAAGCTGAAGGCCTTGCACGCAGCGCCTTAATCCATGAAAGGGACAAATCCTGCTTCTTAAGACCATGCCCTTTTTTGGGTTTCCTGTTTGTTTTGGCAGAACCAGAACCTTTTCCTTGTTTTTCTTTTACAAGTTTTGTTTCAGGACTTAAGATATTTGACTGTCCTGGCACACTTTTCTCTGTAGATACCTCTACATTTTTTACAAGGACACTTAAATCGATGTTGGTTCCTTGGGAGGGCCTCAATTCAGTTACACTGCACAAGGGCAAGTCAGTCCTTTGCTCAGTTTTATCTATTTCAATAGTCTCTGCTATTAAATCTGAGAGTGATAAATTCTCAACCTCCTTTACTGGAGAAACTGTAGAAAGGGCTAGAGAAGACAAAGATCCTGTTAGCTCTGGCATCCCACCTGACGTTTGGGGTTGACTTACTAGTTGTGATAATGATGAGGTTCCCAATTTCCTATCAGTGAGACTTGCTGTTGACTGGGTATAAAGATCAGCCAAAGAGTAACAGTGGCTAGCACTGCTTTCCTGGCGCTCCTGAAGCAAGTCAGCCAATGATGTACTTCCAGATCTTAACACTGGCAAAGCAGCCATGTCTGAAGAGGGGCTTTCTTGCTTTCTACTTTGTGCAAGTGAAGAAAAATTTTCAAGAAGTTGATTCTTTTTATTTACAGTATGACTGACTTCATTACCAAGAGCCAAGTTTCCTAAAGCACTTGCTAAACATGGAGGACTATAAAAGTCTGCATTACTATTACAACCAGAAGTTTTTGAGGAAACAAGAGGAATGCTGTGCTCAGGACTCAGAGAATCACAAACCACATTCTGCATCAGCAAGGATTTCAAGTCCTGCGTTTCCTTGCATTTCAGTGGGTTACTTCCTATGCTAGAGGAAACATCTTGACTGTCAGGAACCAAACTTACTGCATTAGCACTTTCTGGTAGTTGCTTCTCTGCCTGTTTATTCACAGGTTCACAAAATGATCCTTTACACAAATCATCACTGAACGCAGATGACAGAACAAATGAAGAGGATTTCAATGCTTTCCTTTCACATGAAGGTATATTGGATTTTTCAGAATTAGTAGTTAAAGAATAAAGAGCTGAATCACTTTTGGCTGTCAAGTTTCCAAACCCAGGTTTGTTGGTGTTGTCAGTAAAATTGTCTACTGCACAAGAGAAATTGTCTGTATCAACACACATTTCTGGACAACAATGTAAGTCTCCTTACCTTACAATAGCCAATAATTTTCAGATGGAAGTTGAGTCATAATGAAATATTCCATTTTTTAAAAGTTGACAGCAGCAACAAAAAAAAAAAATCAAGAAACATGAAAAGGCATTTAATTACTATGTGTCTTCCAAAGGTAAGGAATGTTCTACAATTAAATTACAGGCATCTACTGAAATACTTCAAGAACTTTAAGAATCAGCAAAGAATGCCAGCGAAGAGTACAAATATTTAAGTACAGATCAAACTAAGAAAACTACTGTATAGATACTACCCAAAAAGGTTGATATTAAGGATGGGAGATGTCAGTTTACCAAATAAGTAACAGAAGCACTAAACATTTAAAGAGGCTTTCCAAATTTAAGGACATGCATTAATTCAGTTAAGTCATATATTATAAATCAGAAATCTATCATGAACTGCAGATGGTCGCAGCTTGAATTGAAACTGACACTGAGGTGTTATTTTGACTTCAAGCTCAAGAAAAAGTCTTTCCTTTAAATGTTTTAGAATACACCTATAGTAAGTCAGTTTTCTTTTACTTTCCAAGAAATGACTATTGCAATGATAAGCATCTTCACAAAATTAAACAATTGATAGAAATTAATCACCTTGAAAGAAAACAATTAAATAAAAGTATACCTTTTGTAGTCTTTGCTAAAATCACAGCATCCTTATTCTTGGTCTTCACATTTTGCTTACTGCCTTGTGAAAGCACAAGATTCAAAGCCTTTTGTACATCAAATTTAGTATCCAGTACTGCTTGGACCATTGCTTGTTCTGGTATGGACTCTGCCAAAACTTCTCTCATTTGATCAAGGCATGAATTAAGACGGGCTGAAAGAAACACGTTATTGTTATAAGCTGCCCAAAAATATGTCTTCAATGGCCTAACCATGAGCACCACACCTCCGATTAGCGAACAGAAGGGAAAAATATTACAATAAGGGTTAATTTAGAAATTAACTTCAATCTCATTTACTGCCCTGATAGACTTTGCTCCCACACCCTGCAGAACATCTGACCTATTTCAGATATTGCAATAAAGAACATATTATTGACTACTTATTAATCTAGAAAGTCTCAGTACTGAAATATTTTAATGTCATAAAATAACTATCTTCACTGCAGAGAGGAGGTACAAATAATCACTGTAAAATTATCCAAAGTAATATAGTAAGTCAATGTAGAATCCCACTAAACAGCACATTTTAAGTGTTTACAGATGGTACAATTAACACCCAAAGTAAAACAGCATTTTCAGGGTCCTCAGGCCTTAACAACTGAAAACCAGGATCAACATGTCAGGTTTCAAACTACCTGTAATCTTTACCTTTTCAAAAACTGTAATGTATTTTTGGCTGATAAAATCAATTTTTTTTGGAGCATATTTCTGAAACTATTATATGCCTTTACTAAGATACTTGCTGGACAACAAGAGACTGAAAATTCACCAGGTTGCCACTCACTGCAAGCCATACAAACACTAAAGAGCAGAAGAAAATCTTCCTGAAATCCCAGTTTCTGCCAGTTCAGATTTTAGAAAATAGGAACTGAAGAACAGGAAGACAGCTACATATTTTTATTTGAACACATCCTGGAAGATGTTTAAATAAGTTTGCTTAAGGGAATTCAACATCACAGAATTCCAATCTCCCACAAGGTTACTTATATTAGCACCCTTTACCTGTAATTCAAATAGCAAGTGAATCTTCCCCAGACATTTGTTCTGCAAAACAAGTGTGGGCAGAGCCCTGAACAATGTGCTGGTTGACATTTTACTATCTAATACTCGACAAGAACAACCTTATAAAACTCTTTCCAGCCACCCTGGCTACATCAATAATTTTGTATTAATGGCCAACACTACATACTGTATCAAACATAATAGGTCTTGTGAGACCACTGCTGTTTTCACAGTAGAAGTGGATATTTTGAGCTTTCTTTTTCCTCCTTTTTTAGTCTAAAATGTTACTTTCCTTCCTGCTCCAATACTAATTCTTAACTGGTTGAGCCTGTCAAAAGCATTCTGCAAAGCCAGAGGACTACACTGTCTAGATGATCTGTACCATTATACTGGCTAATTCTTTCAAATTGCCCTCCACAGCTTTATTTCCTGCCGTAAAAACATATATATTATTCCCTAACATATCATACTTAACCAGATCTCTAAGCATTAGCTTAACTTCTACCAATTTACTTGACATGAAATCAAAATTCCTTAGAATTCACTGTTCTGAATTTTCTGCAACTTTTTTAAGTACCAAATGTCAATACACTTTAGTCTGATCTTTTCAACATTTTAAAAATAACCCTGATTATTTCCAAAACATTAAAAACTGTATTAACTATTAATACTTAGGAAAGTGACTTGTGAATCTTTTTCACAAAGCATGTAATTAGGCAGGAAGTTTAAAAAACAAAATCAAGGATTTTCCCCCAACCACTCAGCTCAGAACTCAGCTTGTAATGTGGAATTCACGGCTGCAAGAATGAATGAAAACAAAAGTCTTACGAATTCAAAACAGGGTAAGAAAAGATTGTACAGAATATTGGCTACTCTTTCAAGGAAATGCGAGACTTTGAAAACCTCTTAAATACTGCTAATTGCTATAATTTGGAATGCAAAACAAAGAAATCATTTTAATTCTAATACTCAGTTATAATATTCAAGAGTCAAGATTTGAGCTGTCAGTACAGCTGTTCTAATGCCTCCACTTCATATAAAATCTCATTATTTCTAGTAAGAAACTAAGAACACATTTCAGTGTGTGCAACCAAGTTACAAGTAGTACACAAAAGGTAATTACAAACTCGAAGAATGACCATGGAAGGTAGCTCCCTAAGGGTATTTTTTAATAACAAGATTCCAAAGTTGTGAGCAATGTCAATCAAGTAAGAAATATTAATTTAAGACTATTCTAGTAAATCTTTAATTCATGTAAGAGATTATTCTGATAGTTGTTTTCTGTAATTACCTCTATCAACTTCAGTCAACTGATGAGTGGATGTAAAACAATCAGCAGCAGCATCGATACCTTCATAGCCATATTCCTCCTCTAATGGCTCAGCAAATGTGTCTGGTTTGTCTCGTCTGGAGTAAATAAACTCAGCTGCTGCATTAGGTAAAAAAACAAAGTATTAAAAAAAAAGTCAAATGTTTTCTCCTCCTTTAAAAGCAAAACATAACTAAAGGTCAAATAAGTTAGGATGCTGAACTGCTGCAGTGTTTTCAAGGGGGTGGTGAGACACTATTGTATAATTACTACTTGAGGACTCATGCTAAAATATAAATAAGTTGTCATCACACTGGAACTACAGGCTGGGCAATATCACTGTATCAATGAAATGCAATAATTCTGCAAAGTTCATCATTACAAAAAAGATTATACTCCAGGTTTGAAAATTGTCTATACAAATTATCTATTGTCTATACAGTATTGTCTATACAAATCTATGGCCTAATGTCTCCAGAACCTTATACAATCATTTTTAAACTTAATTTGAATTACAAAAAGTTAGCATAAAACTAACGGTGCTTTTATAGTATGTGACTGTTAAATTACTGATATGAATTTAATAGAGTTGAACACATCCTTTCTTTCTTGGAATTTCATTAGAAATACAGCCCATGATTAAGAAGGCATAATCACATAAAACTTTAAACAAGTGCATGGTTTCACTCTGATTTAGTAATATTAAGGCATATACAGATAAAATTCCTTGCTGAAAAAGAACCCCAGTCATTATACTCTCTCAGAAATGTGCAAAGTCTAATGTAAATAAATTGCCTCTCGTGACGTAAAATCTGAAATCCACAGAAGCAGCAACTCTTAGCAACTGTTTCCCAAATGCATACACACCATTTCATATTCAATCACCATAAGTGAAGCAACTATTGTTTATACAATCTAGATCAGATTATTTTATAATTGAAGCTTCCACACAAAGTGTTCTTAGGAAATTACTGCGCACAGGCAGGAATTAATTTTGCCATTTATCAGTCTACACTTGAGCAAAAAGTACACATTGCACATTTTCATGACTGAACTCAATAGCATGGGAGATGGACCAGAGTTTTAAAAACCTAACTATCTCAAGTTCTAAGGCCAGAGGTTATACACTACATGACAGTCACAGTGGATTAGATCCAAATCAATTACCTGCAGTAGCACAGCTTCATGTCAACACCAGCTGTACTATTTCCAGGGCCTACTCAGCTCTAGAAACACTGCCACCAAATCTGGGGAAACCCTAAACTGATAATCTTGCCAGAGACTAGACTGGAGAACACAACATAATGGTTCTATAGCCAGGCTGAATTCAGCTGGGCTGAGCCACTCCAACTATGCCTTACCTGAGCACACAGTCATCGCTATTTTTACATCTACTTTGCAACATTGCAAATGCTGGAAGGCTGATTAGCTCCACATGCTCTTGCATGAGAGGACCAGCAGTGCAACCCACATTTACTCAAAGATGCATAAAAGACACCAACTATCAGGTGCACCGTAACAACTGTTAAACCCAGGTAGATCCTACTAACCATGTGAAAAGATACCAAATGTTTCAAGATTATTAACACATCCCCACAGAGCAGATTTTTACATTACCAAGTACATTCCAGCCATTTAGGATAATATACATGTAGGACTCAGGATGTGGCCAGCTGTCTAATGGGACTTTCAAAAATCCAATGCCTAATACTACATAACTGACTGTAACAGGATTATGGCCACTAGGCACCTTGCAAAAGTGTCACTAGCTTTTAAAATTTGTTTTAATTTAGAAATAAATATCTGAACAGGTATCAATGAGCAATACTTGATAATTATTTGAACTAACCTGTTGAAGGAGAAATGCAATAATCATCTTCTACTGATTGGCCATACACATCATCATCTTCAAAGTCTATGAAGCAAAAACAGCAAGATTAATCTGCACAATATTATTATTTAATAATATAATTCAAAGCATAGATTTTGCACAAGGTTTTATGAAACAATGCACTTCCTGTATTCCAGAAATATAGTTAGATTCTGTTTATTTACCAAGGTAAGAAGTAACCTAGGTTCCAATAATACAATTTCATTACAATACTATAATTTAACATTTAATGCTCTATTCATTAGAATAAAAATTGTCAAGAGCTACCACACTTCACACCTCCTCCTTCAACATCTCTTTTACTCTCACAGACTAAATCCAACTTTCTACAGTTCCACAAATCTTTACCCACGGCACTTCTCTCAATATTTTTGGTTGACCTCTCAGTCTTCACCCCAGACAGACAGTTTAATTATAATTTCTACTCCAACAACTCAGGATCAGCATTTCTACTCTACTCCTATGCATGTCTCGCTTTCTTCTCTATTTTATGCTTATGCCATCCACCTTGTAAAGAAGTTCAGCAAAGCAAAAAAACAATTCACAATTCCCTTTGAATATGCAAAATTTCAGGTAAAAAGCAAGTATCTTATACAATTACTTAAAGATAAAAATATTCTTTCCTCATAAAAAAAGGGCACCAAGAAATACAAAGAGTAAGTTATGCAACTTTCCCTCCAAAAACTAATCCTAGTATTACGTCAATCTTAAAAAAAAAGTGTAATTTTCACTAAGTAATAATGAAAAACATGAAAAAAGTGACAAACTATACTAAAGACATTACTGCACTTGGCAGTTTCACAAGTAATATCTATTCTTCATTGTTTTAAAAGACAGACCACCACATGCACTGACCATAACAATTAGCATTTAAAAATTACATAAATTACAGAGAACACAGTAGAAGCTACTTAAGCATTCCAGCTGTATTGCCAAGATATTTGCAGATGGCATATCACATTTGGTTATGATCACAGATTCTCAGAAAGGAGAGGGGAAAAAAATGGAACATGGTCAAATAAAGACCAGAAGATCTAAGGCCTCAGAAGCTTTCCTATAAAAGGAAACCAAAAAATACTCTAAATATTTTACTCTAAAACTTTTCTACTGAGAAATGCGAATCATGTATGGGCATTACAGAAACACATGCAGCATAAAAAGAACAATTTGCATTACATAGAAAAGACACAAAGCCTATTTCATTTGGGCCATAAATGTTTCTGTGTGACTACAGAAAAAACATGGTGGCAAGACCTGACAGGTAACCTCACAGTCATGTTTCCAATAGAAGTAACAACTTAATGGCTACAGCAAATAACTGTGTATCTCAGAAAACTCATTAAAAGAGAGTTATGAACACTGAAATTAACTCCATGGATTGCACACTCAACTTCTCAAAATCCAGAGACTCAGCTGAAACCAACATTCCAACCCATCTGTGATGAAAAATGGTCTGTAAAGGATGAAAAATCAAGCAGTAAAATTCCTAATTGAGTTCAAGATTTTCAAGGTAAATTTACACTAGCAGAAACTGCAAGGTGGGAACACATAACCAGCACAGCTCACCAGAACTTACAACTTCCAACAAATTCTAAGATCAGAGCGCAAAACCCAATTTCCACTACTATAATACATAAAACCTGTGTAGTCTGTTCACTCAACTGAAGATCAGAGGCAGGCTGAAGCATTTCTTGCATTTTTTTAATAATCTGACAGTGTAGCAACAAAATTGCTGCTCTCTTACCTAAAGGTTCTTCAAAATACCAGAATGAACTGAAGTGTGTCCATTTCTCCACAGCCCAAGCCAATAATGACTTTGAGGGGGAAAAAAATACACTGATTTACAGTTTGCCTAAGCTAATGGGGCCAGGGCACAAAGAAAGCTGCAGGTACAAGACAGGTTCTTATGGAATACCTCCTTCATTCCATGCAAAAAGCTTAATTAAAATGAGACAGCTGCCTGAAAAAGAGATTATTCCTTAAATGCACAACTCCATCTTTAAGAACTACATTTCTTCCTCAAGTAACAGCTGTTGACTCCTATTAACATCAGCAACATTTCGTTAGAGTTTGGCCGTGAACACAAACTTTTAAGTTTTGCAAGACTAGAAATGGATGCGTTCAACCGTACTGAGGCTTTTTTCGACTCAGTGCCGCCACTAAAAAGCGGAGTCAACTTGGACAGCTCAAGGCAATGCAGGTAGAACCCAGCTGTGCCTTGGACCCCGTCCCAAGGCCAGGCTCTCCGCGTGTGGAAGCTCCCGGGAGGCCCCGGCAGCAGGAGGAGGTCCTGGATGGCAGAGTGGCCACGTGTGCCCGACCCTCCCCACTCGGGCGGGAAACGGGCCGGGAACGGGGCGGGGAGAGGCCTCGCCCGGAGCCCCGGCCAACCCCCGCCGAGGGGAGGTGAGGGGGCGGTTTTTCCCCTCCCACCGCCCCTGACAGCCCCCCGGGCCCTCCCCTGCCGCCGTGCGGGCCCCGCCACACCCTCCTGCCCGCGGCCACCGGGACGGGAGGCCCGGCCGGTGGCAGGGGCACAGGCCGGGAGGAGCGCGGAGGGACCGGCAGCTGCTATCACCAGCGCCTGCTCGCCATAACCGCTACCTTCGTCGTAGTTATATCCTCGGACGTTCCTGTGCCGGGACATGACGACGGGGGCGGCCTCGCTGACTCCCTCGCCCGCCCGCGGTGGCGCTGGCACGACCGGCCTAGGTCGCCATGTTGAAGTCCGGCGGCGCCCGGCGGAATCCCCCCTTGCGCAGGCGCGCGGAGCGCCGCTTCCGCTCCGGTGCGCTGCTGGGCATGCGCACTGCCCGGCCCGCCTGGCTCGCGCGCTGGCTCGCGCCGCGCGGGGCCGGGGGCGGCTCCCGGAGGCGCTCACGCCGCCCTCGCGCCGGGCCCGGCTGAGGCGGCCCGGGCGGCGGAGGGAGCGGGAGGAGCGATGGCCCCGGCCCCGGAACGGCCCAGTGGCTACTGGAGGTGGCACTTGGAGCTGAGGTGTAGCTGACCTGGTGGAGACCAGCCCAACTTGGTCTCGATGATCTTGGAGGCCTCCTCCAATCTGAACAAACGTTGTTGTGGTTCTGCAGGGTCTAGTAGCATTGAGTCTTATCTGAAGTAGCTGTCTGTTTAGTAATGCGAGTTATAAGGAAAAGCTAGATAAGAGGTGCCATTTTCTGTCAATTTATGAGTTTGGTTCAAGCCAAAAATGGGAAATTTTACATGTAAGCGTTTTAAAACTTATTCAAAAATAGTTGCATCATTGATTAAAAGGGAATATTCTACATACGTCTAAATTCAATAAGGGTATGCTTATTTAAAAACACTAGGAAGAAGTGTATTTGTTCTGTGTACCACCACAGGAACTGGGTTTGAAAGGCTTTGAAATTAAGGACAAGGCCTTTCTCAATTCTGGATCTGAAGCAGCTCCAGCTGACCTGGCTTTTGATGATGAGTAGCCATTACAGTCCAGGGGCTGACTAGTGGCCAGGCTTAGGTGAGCTGCTCTAGGTAAATGCAAGCAACGCAAGTAATAATTAGCATTGTTGTTGGCAGTGTTAAGAAGCAAAATGTCAAAGCATTAGGCTCCATGAAGCCTTGATCTGACTACATTGGCACATTACTGTGACACTTTCTAATGCCAAGTTTCAGCCTGCAGGAACAGTTGTACTGCCAGGGGTTCAGATACCTGAGGAATGTTCCTACAGCTACTTGCCTTGCTGGGGCAGACAGGGAAGGACAAGCAGAAAAGACCTTAAGCTCTGGTGAGAAAGGGAGTTGGGATGGAGATCCCATGTTACAAGCTCCAGCTCTGACAGAATCTGTTTCTACATCTGCAAGTCCAATTGTTCCCCAGATACCTGCATTCATCTATAGACTCAGGAGCTGCTAGGCAGATGATGCCATTAATATTTCTGAAGGCAGGTGTCTTCATCTTTGAGACCTTCAATAATTTATTTACCATCTTTTTCATCCAGTCTTGACAATACCAGAAATCGAGTCCCCCTCCAGCCACCTGTGTGCTTCAGGTGTCCTCCAATACCCCAGCTCAGAGCCACACATCCCTACAATCACATGCCCTGCTTGTGTACCTGCCACCTAACTATTGTCTTGTCCTTGCCCACATGCCAAAATTGTCACTATCTACCACTCCACATCCTTCCTGGTCACCACCACAGGCAGGAAGTATTCACCATAAGCCAAAAGTTTGTGTTCATATACAAATAATATGCAAAGGTGTAGATTGTTTCCTTATGTTATTTGCATATTTCTAACTCATTTCTACAGAGAAGTACATGCAGCTGAACAGGCTTAGGCTCTATAAAATGACTTTCATACAGGGCTAGGATTAAAACAGAATTGGAAACAAAGATTTCTGATACTGGTGCCCTGTTGGCCTTTAGTGTCCCAAATGTTCTCTGCAGCAGAGGTTTAATAGTAGTTGTGCTAATCATTATCTGTCCCAATCTCTTGACATGAGTCAAAGATACTAAAGTGAAGACTTGCTGTCATCCATAATTACTATGGCCTGGGTAGCACACTTCTAAATTCAAAACCTGATTTCAGCTTTCTGAGCCTTCAGTGACTTAACTTGAGACATGGTATCACTACAATTATAGAGCATCCTTCTAGTCCACCTCCAACAGCTTTACTTTGGAAAATACACGCTTTCCAGCCTCTGGAATTATTTCAATCCTGTTCTTCAAATGTCAAAAACTCCAGTACATATTAATCATGTAAACTTAAGTTGTTTTTTTTTTTTCTTTCAGGTAGTGACAGTTCTCATTTCTCACACTTGACCGTTGTGTTGTGAAGATATTTCTTTTATCCTTCTTATTGATGCTTTTTATATAAATCACCAGCTGCTTATCAAATAATAATTTTTTCACATTTTAATTATTTTTATTAATTCTCTTGATTTTCAGTGACTGTGACCGCTACAGATATAATGCTCATTTAATTTGCTTGATTGTCAAATGTAACATTGTTTTCAAGATTTCAAAATTAGTTCAAAACAGGAAAATAAATAACAGTTGTAAAAATATAAAGGGTAAGCCAAATGAAGTCAATGATATACTATGTAGTCTTTCCATGGTATCAACAGTGAACTTAAAAGGTTGCTACGTTTCTTCTTTTAAAGTGTAATAGGCTATATCATACAAGACCTAAGGAAAAAGAACCCAAAGACAACAATTTCTTACAGGAGCACAATTATTTCATATTATCTAGCTTCAAAGAATAGTAAATATACTGTGATTATTCCTTGCCTTTTCTTAATTCTGAGGCCTATAGAAATATTTTAGGGAAAGATGTTCAAGAAATAATAAGCTTTAGTCCTCAAGCCCTAGCTATATCTCAGTTAGTGCTACTTGTACCTGAATGCAAGGTTCATGGAAAGCAAAGCAGTCTATAATTAAACATTATTCCTTCAGCAGCAACTAAAGCACCATCAGAGAAGCTCGTCAGTCTGGCTCCAGCAGCTCTGACTGAGGAGTGACTAATCAGGTCACTTCTGGCATTCATTTCCTTCCTGCCCACTGAGATTATATATTACTTTAAGGTGTGTGCCTTAAGAAGTGAACTAAGATCACCAGTCTCAATCCAGGTGGCAGCATTTCTGGTAATCCTCTTTTCTTCAGCAATCTGCTAGGCACTCCCAGCCCTAGCACTATGGATTTTTTTTGTAACTGTAAGAATCAGTTGATAAAATATTTAATAATTTAATTTTAGCTAAATGGAAAGTGTTTCATATGATGTTATTTCTTCTTAAAGTGAAACTGCCAAGCTTTTTCGTAGTTTAGTAGTCTTAGTTACAAAATATTCAGTCTATTTCAATATAGTATTGTCCTTTTAAACCAAAGTCAAGCAAGGGCTGGTCTGGGAAAAAACCAGCATAATTCCAGATGTTTTACCACACTACCAGGTGTGGGTGTTAAGTTCTAAAATATATAAATGTGTCACTAAACACATTTCCAGCTGCTAAACGATCTGACTAGCTCAAAAGAACTGCAGCCAGTAAATACGTCTTTTTGATGTCATGTAGTCAGAAGCTGATTTAAAAGTAAGAAAACAGAGTATTAATAAATTATCATTTTGTACATATGGTAAATAGCAAGTGTCTCCAATTTTCCACAGTATGAATGAGCTTGTTAAATATATTTATTATTTCTTTGGGAATGGATCAATGCAGAACAACAAGTTTCACATATGAGTGATTTATGTGAAGTCGAGACCTTACACAGTTTCAACAGGACCTATTAACAGCTACATTAGATGGCAGCTGATGGCAAACAGTGATGTAATGGCAATTCAATCTGGAAAAGTGACCTATTTGTATAGTTTAAAACAGAATCATTTTGACTAGAAAAGACCTTTAAGATTATTGAGTCTAATACAGCCATAAACCTAACACTGCCAAGTCAACCACATTTGTGTTCCTCACAAGTATCTAAACTTCCTGTTACAATAAAGAATAAAATATTTCAGTGACTTCGGGTACATCTATACTTTCTGAGACTCTTTGATTTCAATCCCAAGTTCCCCTGTTATCATGCTGCCTCCCTGCTGGCTCTCAGACTGCTTCTCATCTGCAGTGACCCAAATATTGGCCCAGAAAGGGAAGTTCAGTCTCTGCAAGGAGGGGAACTGCCTTGAACTGCACAGCTGGGACAAGAGGAGTTCAAATTCGAGCATGGTTGCCAAGAGCATGGCTTCCCTGTGAAGCACTCAGTGAAAACCTATTACCTACCGGTTTTACCCCTGAATAAAAATAATATTTTATTACAGCAGAGTGGCATTCACTTCTAGTCAGTCTATGAAGTTTATTGTTGGTACAGAGAGGGATAGGTGATGAAAATCATCGGGGGTATTGGAAATTTCTTATATGAAGAAAGATGAAAAGGATTACGAGTTTGTCTTACAGAGAAGATGTATAAAATGGAACCTGGCCAAAGTTTATACTAGGAGTGGCTGAGAAATAATCATTGGGTTTTGTTTTTTTCTCATAGTAACAGCTTTTCTCAATTTCCTTGAAACTGAAAGAAGGCTAATTTTAAACTGATAAAAGTAGACAATTTTAATTTAGCGCAGAATTAGACTACAAAGTTCATGAGCAAAATAAATGATCATGGCTAAAAAGTTAGCAAGATTTAAACAGTTTAGACACTTGTGTAGATGACAAGAATACTTAAACATGATCAAAATAAATATTTCAAGTCTATATAAAATTCAGAGAAGTATGAAAATTTTCATGTTAGAGATTCCAAGTATTTTCTTGCTACAGGTGACTGACAGGATAAATCAAGGAAGCTGAAGACCTAAGGAAGAAACGAAACAGAAGGCTGTCATTATGACTTGGTTGAATATGATGCACATGTCCACACTACAGCAATTTATAATGACACATATATATATTTATAGTGCATAAAGGCAGCATTCTGTTGTGTGTGGTTATATACAACAATTTATGAAGCACTTTTAAAAATTTGTCATGGATCCTGGCTACTGCCATAAACTGACTTCATCAATTTGTCTGTAATGATTGGACATAGAGATGCAATCAAGCTTTCAGTAACAGCAGGGAGACCTTTTTCTACTGCATCCATAGGGAAAAAAAAAAACAACAAACCAACCTTAGATCCTGGAAAATGTCTTTTGAGAGACATTACACAAGTATCCATAGCTTCAAATCAAAAGAGGGTAAATATTGAGAAATCCATCACTTTTCTGTATGGAGTGATTAATGACACAAATCTGACTGAGACATTCCACTACTGATCTCTTCTTATAAACCTTAAATGAAAAACAAATGCTGAGACATGTGTGCTTCTGGGAGGCACAATAATACTTAGCTTGTTGAGAAGACAGCTTGTTAAAGTCTAAGAATTATGTTAGAATTACTCTGATTTTGTTTTCTGTGTTCTGCACTTTTAGATTTTTCAGACCTGCCTTTGACAAACCCAACTATATATTTTGGGCTATTGAGTCAGGGAAACCCACTGTACTTGCCTCTCTCATGGTTAACCTCCATGGTTATTCTGAGTCACGTTTCTTTGCATGTGAGACTCAGAACTGAGTCTGTAAAACTGGGATACATCAGGTTGAAAAGATTTATATGGTGTTATTAAATGTGTCAGGAAGCACCATTTGATGAATAAGAAACATGGCTTCATTCAGACTGATACTATACGTCAGTCTGACTAAAGTCTTTGTTTCCTCTGTCCTCAAAAATTTCACTTTCAAAGGGTGATTCTTCTAGAAATTATCAAGTCCCTCTTTATCTCTCAAATGATTCTCATGTGCTGCACACTGAAGAATCCCATAGCAGGTATTGCTAATTCATCCTGAAATCACATGACATAATGCACTTCAGATGCTCTTTTATTTTGCATTTTTTGCTTTGTCTTCTGGTTATAGTTGGTGTATCCTAGAGTCAAATGCAGTCCTTCATCACAAAGCAGAGACTCTAGCAGGGAATGGAAATCTTGCAATAATCTATGCAATAATATCCTTTTAGTTCCATTTTTTCTTTTTATCTGATATCCAGAAACTACTTAACAAGATGCTCATTTACTATCTAGTTTGTTTCACATGTTTAAAGTATAAAATTCTATCACTTGCTATTAGAACAGTGTCCTATCTTCCATGAGCTAATCTTTTATGGCAGATGCACTGTCTTAAATGTATAAATCTATTAGAAAACCGATCTGATAAGAATTTATGCCTGCAAAATGATGATTCACTTATATCAATGTACTTGTCACTCAGACCTTAAAAAAAAATACATAATACCACAGAATTGGGTGGGTGCTTAAAATATGCAAGACTTCGATAATAGGAAAACATTAGCCACAAAGTGTGAAGGAGAAACACCAATTAAAAAATAAAATTACCAGTCCTAAGTTTCCGAGTTTGTACACTATATATTATGAACAACAGCATGTAAGCTGTTGGTCTTAGGGTGCTGCAGCAGCTACCTCATGGGTGACAGCCTGATTTCAGTTTAACTGGCAGTATCTTATTCATCTCCCCAGTTTTCATATCTGTGCTTTATAAAAGCAAACATAGCTTAGGCCTTATGAATCAATATTTTAATAGTGATGTCCAAAGCTGAACTGATGTGGATATTCTAATTAAACATCATGGTATCTCAAAAAAAACTGTCCAAAAGAATAGTCTCACTTTATAAGTTATCTCTGAGGACAGGTTAACTATATGAACATTTGCTTAATGTGCTTAAAATTATAATTTTTTTACGTGATTTTGTTGCTGATTTCAGGTGCTTTCATCTTTGTATTGAAGTCCACATGTGTTTTATGTTTGTATCCGTGGAATGAATCCCCTGAAAGACACAACAGCCTTGTAGTGTAAGCCAAATTCAGTTAACATTAAAGTATTTTTTTTTCACAAACCGTGCATGAACACAATGGTTCTTTCTGTGTCTCTACTATGGATAAAATATTTTCCCAGAATACTTCATACTGGTACCTTGCACCAATCATTCCTACAGACATTACCTGTCTAACACCAGAGGCTAGCACCTCTGACTTATAATATCAACTACATCATCTTTGAATTGAGAGAGTCCCTGCAGCAACAGTCTCTCTTTGCCCTGCACTCATAGAAATAAAGAATGAACTTAATTTTCCTTCTACGTTAGTAATTTTGTGGAGGCTTTTGATGGGGAAGGATTTGAAAACTTTTACAGAAACAAAGTTTTTGAAAAAACAATTTTAATATATTTAATCATCATATATTCAGTATCAAGATGCAGGAGGGGGACTCAAATTAGTGCTCCCTCAGATGGAGAAACATGTAAAAAGTGGATGTTACATGCACTGTGTATACGCAGAGTTTCACATTAGTCATAGTGTGGACCCAGTGATGGGTCACAGAGAAATAGAGACAATTCTGGTTATAGCTGTGAAGATTAGTTAGGGGACAACAGATACAGTGCAAAAGAATCCATGTTTTATCCCATCACTGCTTGTGGAATAGCTTCTTTATTTAACATAAACTATTCCTGTAGTCTGAAGTATTTAATGGAAATCATCAAAGACTATCCACATTACTTCAATTTGACTGTAGGATATTCAGGACTTACTGAAATTACTTCTATTCAGTGTTTAATAATTGACACTCTGCAGGTTTTATAGTGAGTGAATGAAGTCACTATCATCTACTTTGCAAGGTATAAAAGTGTATTAAGTGAAATTTAATCCAGAATACATTTTAATCCTGTAGCAATAACTTTAATAATAAAATGTCTACATGCCACTCAAAACCCTTATTCTGGTGAAGCATTAGATAGATGCATCAGTAATTTGCTGGATTTCAAATATTTGAGGTTATAATTTACAGCTATGATGCAATGCCAGCCCTCTGTATCGGTCACGTAATTCTGTTAAAGGAAAGCTTAGAATGATTAGAAATGTTACTACCGTCAGGATGAGTAAGGGCATCCTTTGCAATAGTAAGAGAAAATATTCCTACTACACTTTAGTTCATCTGTGCTCATGAGGAAATCCACATTTCATTGCCAATAAAAGCTACAGCAGAATGCTACTAATACTGTCCAACTACAAGATACTGGTCATCTTTTTATAAGAATTCTTTTGGGGCCTGGTTCAAACTTCCAGGAAGTCAATAAAGATAATTGCATTTGCTTTCATGAATCGATTTGACACTAACCAGACGAACAAAATGTATAAATAAGAGGATTTTGGTAGAACAAAAGCACAAAATTTTACATTGAGTTCCAGTGGACTAAATTGTGTTAGATACTCTATTACTGCTAGAGAAACCATGAGCTGAGCAACAAAAGATAATAATAGGTATAGCAAATTTCTTATCTATGTTCTCAGGCAGTGAGAAAAAGTCAATGGATGTTATCTGTGGAAACACAAGATCATATTAAAAAAAAGTGAAATATAGCAAAGAGGAGGCAAATAACGAAGGGCCACTTTGAGCCTGAGGCAGTGGGAGAGGAGCACTGGAACCAGCCAGTTCTGAGCCTTTATTTGACCAAAGGGGAAGGCATCAAGTGAGTTCTGCTAAGGACCAAGAAACTCAACTGGATCCATGGACTCCTTATTGTAGAGGCCATAGTCGGGGGAAATATCTTGTGTTTTGCTGCTTGGTAGATTTTGCATTTCAGGTAATGAACTGTGCCTGAGGGAAGTGCCTTAAAAAGGCCTGGGTGTGGTACTGGGGGTTTTTTCCCCTTGGCAGGTGAGGAAGCCTGCCAGTTGACAAAAATACAGGGACTTAGCAACTACTGTGTGCTTGTATGAGCACTTCACCTTGCAATAAAGACATGACCATTTCCAGTATTTTAAAGCAGACTTGACATATTATATTTGAGTGCGTATCAACAAAAAAATATCACCTCTCAAAACAAAGAGGAAAAAAGAGATATTTTGCAATCAATTGATTTGAAATTTTTCAAGAAGACTTCTTGTTTGTTGAAAAGCCACTATTCTTCAACCAGAAAAAAAAATGCTTCTCTCAGGCTATAAGCTGTTTGTAAAAAGGATTATCTGTATCATTTTCCTGTATTTTTGCCCTAATGAGAACAGCATGATTATTCTCCAGAAATGACACACAAGAGAAATAGCAGCAAAATATTAGTATCTCAAAGATGAAAATAAACACATATTTATGACCAATCAAAACACTGTCAATGTATTGGAAGTTCACTTGTAAGTCTTAAAGCAGTTGTACACATTACATGACTTTTGTAGGCTCCTGAAATAAATCTTGTTCAAATGAACATCATTGCTTGGGTTTGCAAGTGCCTTTAATGTGATTGCACATTAAGTTTACAGGATTTAAAACTTTATAACCTGTATGCAACTACCATATCTTTCTAAAAAATATTCTGTTCAGGTGTAGACCCAGAGGAAATGATTCTTCTGTCATGCTCTCATTCTGAAAAGAATCCTAAGCTAGGTGTGAAATAGTAGAAAACTATATTACTTACCAACGTAAATTAAAGAACCCACGGTTAGTCACACTGCTTCCGAGCTTCCAAGGCACAAAATGAGCTACTGAAATCTTGTTGAGATGTTTTTCTGCTGTAAATAACCAGGGAGAAATCAATCAATTGAGAATGGAGGACAAGAATATAGCCATAATAAAGATACATAGATGAAGAAAGGAAAATAATAATTGAGGAAAGACAAAATAATTGCATATACTTCCTTCAGCAAGGGAAGAATCTGTAAAACTAGGTCTACATTCAGTTTCCCCCAAACAGATTGCTAATTTTTATGCTATCCTGTCTCTCTGGAAGCTAAATTTGTCTCTTACACTACTTTACATCAGCAACAAAAAGCAAAACACAGGCAGACTTTCAATACAGTTTAAATGTGATCTCTGCATCAGCAGTATTAAGGAAAAAGTTTTATCTGGTGAAAGGGTGGATGTGTTGCTTTGATGTAAAAAGTTTTATTTCATGACAATGCTCAAACAAACAATCTGTTCCAGTTATAAGCTATGTATGTGACTATTTATAGTCTGAGCCTCATACAGACATAACACACTTGACTGTGAACAGTAAATACTTTGTGAGGGTTAGAAAGTGAAAAAAGAGGTGCTTGCAGGCACTGCCACATGGTGTACAGTGTTTGCTGAGAATGACAATGCAACATCTGCAGAATCCCACAGGATGTGTAATTCTTGTTATTTCAGGGTCTCATCCAATTTATTTGACATTATTGTAAGATTCACATAAAGATGAATTGATTTTGGTCCTTAGCTTGTCATGTAAAATACTGGCTAAATACAGAGTTTATATTTGGATAAGTGAAATAAAACCTTCCTATTCCCACACCCTGAATAAGCACTTTCACCTTGTTTAAGATCATTCCAAAAATAACAGGAAGCAGGCAGGTAATAGGTACTATCTGGCCTAACATTATAATTGCAGCCCCAGGCAAGAAGGGAATAATGGATTCTTCTATACACATTTTCCCCACAACCAGATCTTCATGGAAAAGGGGCAATTGTAATAATAAAGAATCCAAATCTTTAAAAAACTTTTTAAAAGCAAATTGATTAAATCATTGCTTAAAAAATCAATAATTTCTACCAGTTTTATGCAGCACAGACATAGTTGTTTACTCTGTTTCCCTTCTTTACTTGAGGGATAAATGTCTAATAAAAAACAAAGTATGGAGAGATTTGTATAACCATGGGTCAGCAGACAAGTGAAGAAAAGTAAGCTTGTGCTTAAAAATGTAGATCTCAGTTGTAAGAGTGTCCAAATGCTAGATTATAACTACTCTTCATTAGACTTTCTGATGGTAGGAGTTAGGGAAGGCATGAGCAGCAAGGAAAGCTGTACTTCCATGCTTATTCTGGGGATTGTGTTGCATGTTGATCTATCTATCCATCCATCCATCCATCCATCCATCCATCCATCCATGCTCTGTGAGTGTAACCAGCTACAGATACATTCCCATATGTTGCAAAGCTCTTATATTAATGGTGTTTGTGATTCCAGCTGTTAATTTCCTGCTGTTTGTCAGTGACCTTGGCTTCACCCTTAACAACTGCAGTGAGCTCCATTTCCATGGTACCTATTTGTATTTCAGCAGCCTCTCATGAACTAAACTTAGCCCGGAAAAGCAAGAAGTGAAGCCCATACTTAGCCTTTCAAGTGGCAAAGTGGTTGGAGGTAGAACAACAATGTTGACATGACTCAGTGACAGGAGAGGCAAACGGGATCATGGGAAGAAGTGTCACCTTCAGGTATCTGTCAGGGACACGCACACAAATGTGGCTGGTCTGCAGGCAGCTGTGTAACACCATCACCTTAACAGTGCAATTACAACTTAGGACAGTCCCTTCTGATAAAGGATTATACCTAAGCCACCACCAGCAAATAAAATTTTTTTATAAAGCTATATGCAATTTATTTTAAATTGTTTGATTCATGGGCATGAGAATTCACACAATGACATTTCTCAAAGAGTGCCCCCATTCATTTGTGTAAATTTTTTTCTACTGAGGACAAGTTGGTTGGTTATGCAATATGAGTGTGACAATTCCTGGGGGATTTGTACACCATCAACAATAAGGGCTCTATGCTCATCAAATACATGGCCTGCAGATGATCAGTGTATATGTCTGAGCTCTCAGCTCACACTATCTTGCTAAACTTGTCTGGGCTGAGGAAACTTGTTTTTGCTGTTTCCTGTGAGCCTCCCACTAAGAAACAAAACTGAGTTGATTTCAGTATTTCCATCTCTGCTCTCAAAACCCCACCTGATTCTGAAAAATCAAAATGTCTTCCCTTAAAAAAATCAAAAAATGAAACATTGATCTCTGCAAAAACAGGAAAACATTTACAAAAAGGTGAATGAAACCTCCAGCCTGTGTACAAAAGATAGAGTAATTACAAAGAATAACATGTGTGATTTGTTTAACTAGAAATACTACACTTCATTATGCTTCTTTCAACAGCCAGTGAAGGCTCTAAGGCTTTTCCTGGTATCAGCAGTGAGAGCTGGAAGACAATACTTTATGCTCATTTATAACCCACACACAAGTTCCTGCTGATTTACAACTTAGTTCCAGCATTCAGTTATAACAGAACTACCTTTAACCTTGAGATAGATTTCATCGTCACAGGAATTACTTACCTGGTTTCTGGTTTATTGTTCCTTTCTGACAAACATTCTTTTCTGTCTTGTCCAGGAATACAGATAATTTTAAAGATTATAAATCAAGAAGAGTCTTAACGTTACCACATAACCTGGCTTCCTAAGTAAACTGAAGCAGTTCCTATTTGAATTGATTCATGGCTTTTAGATGTACTGTTTTACCCTGATCTCTTGAGTAAATGCTTGAAAGACAGGAAAAAAGGTTGAGGCCTGCAACCAACAACCCCTGGCCACTCTGTTCTGGCTCCCTTTCTACAACAGGTCTTTCGGACTACATTTATAGGTAAGCCTGGAAACTGTGCAATCACCCAGAAAACACATGACATGGCTTGAATCGAGATCCAAAAATCCCCACCACCCCATCCCAACCAGATTTATTTTATCCAGAACTAATGGGAAAGGTTTGCATAGCATGCTCTCCACTTTGTGATACCCACACAATTTCTGGAGTAGTAGTGCTAGTTTTTAAGGATCAGTGTGCTAAAACTGTAGAAGTACCAGAAACTGCAGAAGGGTGCATGAGTGTGAGCTCTGACCCTGTTTTACTTGCATGTGTAAGAAAAACTCTGTGACCTTTATCTAAGCTTGCAGCCACTGTCTTAGGTTTCTTCGTCTACAGTTTACTCCTCTGTCATTTATGCAACACTCCCTCTCCACATATTCCACTCCTCCCATCTATTTGTCTTGACTACTAAGTATCTAATAAACGTAGCTCGTATACCGTAGCTTCAGGATCTCCAAGATGTGTATTCTTACATTTCCAACCTGCATCCCAGTCCTTGCATATTTTGTTTCCTGTTTATTCTCCCAAGTAAATATGTGGTGTGGTAGCTATCCTTAAAAGCAGGCTAACAGCTAGCTGGGCTGACTGTCCTTGCTGAGGAAATGGACAGGTGTTGTCCATCCCAGGGAAAGTAACATCTGCAGAGACATTCACATCTGGTGTAATTGATTGTGGGATCACTGTAATTGTAATAATACAACAAAGTAGTATTTTGAGAATTGAAAATCCTGAGGATTTACAGGAGAATTAATTGTTCTGATCTGAATTATTCTGGTCAAAGCTCTGTACAGTTGTCTTCTGAAGCTGTCTTAGAATCAAACTTATTTCTGAACTGGGGGGGGGGGGTTTACATACATATCAAGGCCTACTATGTAGGTGCCTGTTCAGTATGAATTCAAGTATAGTGTTAATTTTTATGGCATTGAATTTTCTTCAATGTTCAGGTGGGCAGAGGAGGCCAATGATTGTTCCCGTTCATGTGAGGGGATAATAGAAAGTATTTTTTAAATAGTCATCCATGCACCTTTTGGTTGAATTTGTTTTTTTAGTATTAGTATTTCTCATGGCTTGGGGCCTTTTTGGAAGAACCTTTCTTTCAAAAAGATATCCTATATCATCTAGGAGATATCCTATATATATACCTAGGAGATATATCCTATATCCTCTAGGAGAAAGCAGTGTTGTGAAAGACCCAGCCCTTCTAACTGAAGCATTTGAACATTGAAAGACACTTACTGATACCATCCTAGTTTTGTCTGGCTGTTGGAGGAGGGAAGAGGGAGTTTTTGACTGTTGCTGCCCAATCATAAGTCTTCCATGAGGGTGGTGAGTTTTCTTCTCAGGTAGGCAGCAGGTGTCACTTCCTTCTTCACTCAATATGTCTGAAGGCAGGGAATGAGGTCTTAGGAAAGAAGATGTTCACAGTACTTGAATAAGGGGCAGCTCCAAGCAAAAAGACCTTCTGCGAGTACAGCTGCTACTGGGATCACCAGGTAGGATGGGAATGTGGTACAGAGTTTGGGGCTGTTGTATTTGGGGAAGAGCTAAGGAGTAGGAGTCATGGTATGTGATGATGTGGTTAGGGCCTCAAAGTATCCTAGTGGAGGCAATTAACTTAAGTGCTTAAAATGTGTTATTTTTACTTGCTAGTAACTAACTTCTTTATAAAAGCAGCTATTTTTCTTTTCAAATTTCTCCACTGGACCTCTGACACTTATACAAAGTCAGACATGATTCATATTACTTTTGAGACTACTTCAATTATAGATGCAGGTGGCATCATGATAGTGTTGGATGTCACCCTCTGCAAAATGTGCCTTTCTCAAAACCACAGTCTGCCTCTGTGGTTGTTGTTTTAGAAGCAGCCCTTCAGCTGGTGTTATCACATGATGACAAAAACTGTGGGAAATGAGACAGTCAACAGGTGCTAAGAGACCTTGAATACTAGAAACAAGAAAAGGGTGAAAAAAAGAATAAAGTTAGGCCAAGGAGATAGAAAAGCACCAGAAATTTTGAAGATTTTTTTCAAGGTAAAAACAGCCCAAGCAAAGAGAATTCTAGGTCATTTTATCTAGATCAGAGTAACTACTGTGTGAGAGTAATGTATTTGTAGCCCATATCAGCATGTGATTGTAAGATTTCCCTACTCTGTTACATCAGGCTTTCTCTAGGACCAAGTAGAAAAAAACTTTGATTTACTGCTCTTTATTTGGAAGGTTTTGTTTGCAACAGTAGAGCCATAGAACAGTTTGTTGTTTTAGTTGTCCCTTTTTCAGTTGAACTTAGTTTCAGGACATGGATTCCAGGGTAACTGTAGATCTGGGGCAAACTCTGTCCTAGAGCTGTTGAAAAGTTACAGAAGATACTGTAAGCCAAATGTCATAAATTTTCCTCTTCTTTTTTTAACTTGAATTCCTAAGGTACTGAGCATTTGATTGTACATTTGATTGTGTCCAGAGATGTCTCTTCCTTTGCATGTCTCCTGCCCCATACCTTTTGATTTCACTAGCCAGTTTCTACACATTTCAAAATGTTACAAGTATGTCAAAGATAATTATGATCCTAAGTGTTTCTTGGAATTTAACTCCTTAGTGGAATACCATCATACATTAATACTGTAGAAGAGCAAAAGGAAGAACACAGCAGTTCCAATAAATATTTGCCTTGCTGTCCAATGGACATATGCATACTGGCTGACCACAGAGCACATCAGTCTTGCCAGGTCAGCCATTAAAAAATTATTGTTGAGCGAGGTCAAAATGGCTAAGGCACAAAAGATTCAAACCTGTAGGAAGCCATCAATTCCTTTGCTTATGGAAACACCTGTAAATTACAAATACAAAACCTCCCTGTAATCAGAAATATTCAGTATGCAGTAAGCTGTCCAATAAGCATATGCATGAATAAACACCCCAAATGCATCTTTAAATGCAATTAAGTATATGTACAAAATAGCTAAGGAATATGTTGATATGTATATGCATCATTTCTAAACAAATTTCAAATGTTTACTTGCATAAACAAATACGATGTACAATTATAGCACTTGCAGTATAGGCACACAGAAAATTTGATTATCGTTTCAGTTTGATTAGCATTATCAATTTTCTCTAGACTACTGACAAAAATCTCAAGTCCAATTAAAAAAGAATAACCATCACAGAAGTGTTTTAATATATTAGACCATGACCAAAATTGAGCATAATTAATTGTGCAAATATATGTTTCAAAGCAAAGAGTGATAACAAAAGGTATCTTCTGAAACAAAGGCTGAGACAAACTTTTTGTCTGAGACATTGTTTTTTCATCGCTATCACCAGTGGGGCACATGGCCCATCGTGGCTTCTCTGCCAACTCTTTTTTTTTTTATGAGTCATCACAGCATCAAAAGCCTGTCAAACAGAACAGAGATAACACATCCATAGACCACACTGTTACAAGTCTCCACAGTTTTGTTCTAACATACCAGAAAAGGAGTCTCAAAAGGACTGCTTCCTCAAGGCCAGCCACTTCTTCAAGTGCTACTCTATGTATGTAAGCTTTGGGGAGTTGAACAAAGGACAAAACTGTAAACAAGACTTAGCATTAGCAAGGGCCATAGGAGTCAGCCTGGTTAGTGCTGTAGATTAGCCCGTGCTCCTGACTCCTCTGCCCAGCTGAAACACTGTGATGCCCCAGGAACTTTCCAAGACATGCTTACTCCACCTGTTGCAAACCCTTGATTTCTTCAAAAATGCCAGGAGGGAGAAGTGTGGCTACTGGCAAAACTGCATTACAGCTTTAATTTTTTTTTTATTTTAAATTGAACCTTTATAAAGTATCAGGCTTCCTATGTAAAAGACTGTATTGTACTGGTAAAGAGTATTCCTCCCCAAATCACCACACAAGCAATCAATTCCTCTAAAAAGAAGTGGTTACCTGTGGTCAGAGTTTTCATATGTCAAACAGGTATTTTTCTCCAAGAATACCTTCTCATGTTTGTTTATATTCAGTTATTCAGGATATTTATTTGTCTTTAGTCTTCTCCATAAGTTCATACTATGAACACCATTAAAATTAACCAGTAATGAATTTCTTAAAAAAATTTCTACAGCAACTTTAAAAAATGTTTTTTTAAAGATTTTAATTTTTAAGGAAGTATTCAGAGAAACTCTGGTCCTTTCCTTATACATGATCACATCTTCCAAATATGTCTGTAAGGAATAACATTAATATATCACATTTATTTGGTACTATTCTTCACTAATAGTAAAAATAATGAAAAATTCCAAACACAGGCATGTTATATACAACACAGAAAAGAATACTAAAACTCATGCCAAATAGAAAGTTATCTTTAAAATCAGCAGCAAGACTCTCTCTTCCCCAGAGACTGGGTACAGTCATAATAAAAAATTCTACTGAATAATTAACAGGTGTTATTGAAAATGGGGTGAAGTGGTTTTAGGTGTATATCCTGAAGGAAGTAGCATGGTACCATACTAAATAGTGCATTACAGGGAAATTAAATCCTACCCACCTAGGTGCTGTTGAACCTCTAAGAACTGCCATTGCACAGGTGGTTAGTAAAGGCAGGAGCTAAGAAGGAAGTCTGGACACAACTGCATCCTTCTTAGAAGTGTCTTAGCATTGCTCCAGACAACTAAAATCATTCTGACAATGTTATAGAGGACATTGTCAAATAACAGTATGGCTGCTACACTCCAAAGGAGTATCCAGGTCCAAAGCTTGGTGAAGTCAAGCTCTGAATGGGCTTTGAGTGGGCTTTGGTGGGCACTGGACTTAAGGCCAGACTGCAGGAGGCAGAGAATCTGCTCTCAGTGCTTGGGCAGAAGCCCACACAACCCATCCCATGGCAATCAGCAGGAGAGTTCTTGTGTACCTACACACTGTAATCCAAAGGTGAGTTGAGCTGTCTTTGACTATCCAAAGCTTACAATAGCTGCACCAGAAGAGGTCCAGAACATAGTGTTGCACAATTAGCTAGTCTGACAGACTGAAGTGAGTGTCTTCATAATATGGACTCGTGAAGAAGACTAAAGACAAAGACATATCCTGAATAACTGAATATAAACAAAGAAACATGAGAAGGTATTGTCTGAGAAAAATACCTGTTTGACATATGAAAGCTCTGACCACAGTATGAGTCACTGCAGGTGACTTCTGATGATTCACTGCCATTTTTTAAACTCTGATAACAATCATAACAATCTCTGGTTGTTTCAAAAACTTTTTTTTCTTTGTGAATAAAAAGTTTGTGTAACTTTTCATATCAAAAACCTGTGATTTAGTTTTCTTCTTTTTAGGCCTCTAAACAGCCATACCAGTGGGCTCTAGTGAGTAGGATTGCTTACGTTACTTGCTCCTCATATCTTGGAAGGCCATTTCAGAGTGCAGAGAATCAATCTTGCTGTAAATTAATTGTAATTCTGGTGGTGATGGTCATCTCCCAGGAACTGGTCAGAACCCATGATAGCAGACCACAGGAATGCCACCAGATTATGGCACTTGGTTACTTCTATGGCCTTTGAGTTCTGATTCCTGCCTTACATTCACAGGAAGGTTGAGTCGATTGCTTACACCAGTATCATTGCTCAGATAAAAATAGCTTGAACTTTCTGTCAGGTATGAGAAGGTTCTTCCCAGTCAAGCATGAATCCCTTTCCAAATGAGGTAATACAAACTGAAAACAAAAAAAAAGTTTTTCCATATCATAAAGAGACAGTTGTGGGTCGTTTGAGTTTAGCTAAATCAAAGTAATTTGACACATTTAGCAGTGTCCATGTGGACACAGTTTAGCAGTGAAAGACTCTGGGCTACAATTACTAGTCTTTTTGACAGTCTTCGGTCCTAAATGTTTTTTTCCTCAGCTGATCTGAATTTAGGCAAGGTAAAAATGTATCCTAGAAGTATCAAGGTATTCAGGCAAATTTTGCAGGCAATACTTTTGAAAACTGACATAATACAGTTTTGTAATAGCTTTGAATAGTTTTGGAAACTCATTCAATTTTAATTTGCTTTGCAGAGAAATTAATTGAATAAAATAAATTATACCCTTCCTAGTTTATACCGCAGGAAGAATTTTTTTTACTCTGATCATTCTGTATCTTATTACACACAGGTAACATGAAAATTTTGGGTGGGCAGCACCAACAGTCAGATAATTTTTCCAGTAATTCTGCTCTGAAGTTTTATTCTACTTCAAGGCATACATCAGTGATTGTAACCACCTGAAAAAAAACCATCGGGTTTGGGATTATTTGTTGCTTGTATTATTGCTGACCCTGTGAACACTCCTAGTACCTTTCAGTGGAATATTGAAGAGGCTTACTACTAAGTGCAGCAACCTGAGCCTGTCTTGAACTAATCTGTTTGACTTCATAACAGAATGCTTATTTATTTAGTTACCAAGCCTCACCTGGGAATAGCAGCTAAGAGTAAATTTTTCCCAAGTTGTTTGTTAGACTAACATGGCAGATACAAAATCAGGTCTTAGTAGTGCAAGAGTAGACTGTAAAAATATTTGTTCTGGGTGACACCTAAGACTGGTCTAGATCAGTATTCAACATCTGCATTGGCCACTAGCAAATGAGAGGTCTCTCAATTTGAAACCTCCTGATAAATGCACCGTGTGTTGATTTGATTGATGTCTTTTAACTAATCTATATTTTGACTTCCTTGCTGTCCTCTGGCACTGGCTTTGCCACAGTAGACTCGGACATCACATGGAAAAAATATTCTCCCTCTATTAGGCCTGGCCATTTTATGGAGTGGCTCAGGTCCTTATGTTGCAAGAAATGCAAGTAAAAAAACAAGAAAGCTTTTACTAAATGTAAAATCATTCTAGTGTATTATATTAAATATATGGGCAGTGTTGTTTATTTATAAATCAGTCTAAATGTCCAAGTCCTTACTGAATTTTCCATTTAGGAAAATGCACGTAGACCTGGCAGTTTATGCCATTTCAGTTACCATAGGGAGATCAACGCTTTTCTGATTCCTATTGGGACATCTGTTCATTAGCACACAGGGTGGCCAATATCGCTTTAGGTAAAGATCAGCTAGTTCCTCTGTTCTACACACTTTGGAAGAATAGCTTTGCTTATAAAATGTAACAAATGTTTCCTGGACTCTAGCCAATATATTTTTGATCCTTTCTTGATCTTCTTTTCACTAATCCTTTTCTTTTTGTATTCTTGCCTTTTGTTGACATGCCAAAATTCTGTCAGTCTTGTTTCCTCTTTCAAAAAACGTATTTTTGTTAAGTTGAATTAAGCATTCTACCCTGTTGCCAAGAGCAAATTAAGTTCCCCCACACAGAAATCAAATTTCGTAAAGTGTCCGGGCAATTAGCTCTAATATGTGGCTGCTGTAACTCTTAATTTTCCCTTTTAAAGGGTTTTCTTTTTTCTCTTTGTTTCTGAACAGAAGACATGAGATTCCTTCTTTTCCCTCTGGTTGTCGTCTTTTAGTTCCCCAGCATCCAGCAACCATCCTCTGATACTTAGCCAAACCTCACTTTTAATCTGTAACCCAAAGGTATTTAAGTAACAAATTGTTCATTCTTCAACCAGAAAACCAAGCTGGTAGACCAGCCTGCTGAAACTGGAACAGGAGCAAAACTTGAACAGACTTCTGAAGAGCTCTCCCAGGCACCACATTTAAACATATCATATGCACATCCAGAGATTTCCCATGACAATTTAAAACTGGCACAGCTCACCCACACAACAACAGAAGTCTTTTACATGAGAACTTATCTTCTGGGCATTTGTTGTCAGGGTTTTGATTCCCAGATGTTCAAGGACAAAATAAGAGCACATAATTATTCCAAGAAGATGGGAAAGGCCCAGTTTCAGAAGGATCATGACAAAATTGTGACTGTTTTCGTATGATGGAATGGCCCAGCTCCAACCTAACCCTCTTGCAGAGCTTTAGCATTCTCACATCTGCATCAGCCTACCATAGGCTTTCTTCTCCAGGCTGCCTTCAGCAAAGAGTTTTTTCTTATCCTATTCCTCAAACCCTTTGTCTTGATGCACAGGCAGGATGCATAAGAATAAGACTTCATCCTGCTTGCCCTACCAAGCACTCTGTGGTGAGGAAGGATGTAATCAGAGCCAAGGAAGCAGTTGTTTTAGTTCCAATAAAAAGTCATCTTATATCAAAAACCCCAAATAAAAAAAAATAAAAAATCCTGGATGGTTTCCCAATGTCAACTAGATTAGGATCAGCTAATTTGTTCATAAGAAATTTGACAGTTTGAACATTACTCAGTCAGCCACCATTCCTCTCTTTCCTTTACATCCCCATTTATTTTGGCAGACTTAAATAGTGCACATGATAAAGCTGTATTATAGTAACAGCCATTATGCTATTTTAAACATAACACTAGAAGTCAGAGAAACACTGCATGGATTCCCCAAAAAAAATAAAAAATATCTATACATATGTACACACCAATGTATCTATATATCTGCAAATTGACCAGCCACACTGCAAACACTCTAATGAAGTAACAACTGATTTCAACATATGAAACCTGCAATTACATGAAATACTCTTTTGTTTAAAAACTTATGTGTATACACAGAACCACAAAGAAGTGTTTTCCTGCATCCATACTTCCCACTGCTGATTGCCAATCCCTGTCAATATAATAGTCCTTTAACTCAAAGATATTATGGGTATGTTCTGCTGTTGCTCCTCTCCCTTTTTTATTCCTACTCACCCCAGCAACATCCCTTAGTCTACCTCTTCCCTGATTTAGCTTTCTGTCAACCCTGTAAGTGATGCAGAAGGGAGGTGCAGCTGAGAGTTGTGTCTAGTCCTCATTGATGTTCACTGGGGCTTGTCACTAACTGCCCTTCAATGTTTTGAAAATTCCATTATGAATAGTAACATGCTAAAAATTCAGTCTCTGTTTCAAGTTAATGTGGCCAGAACTGCACCCAGAAACTGATGGTTTGTCTTTGCCCTCAGTTGTGTGATACCCATCTACTTCAGCTATTTCTTCCAGGCCACTTAAGAAAGTTTCCTTGTGGCCAAGGGCAAGAAGGTCAGCATGTATCTCCAGAGAACAGGCAGGGGGGTCCTGGGGAGGCGGAGTGACAGGTGGGAGCTGAAGCATATTTTCCTTAATCTGTAGCACCACTGCCCCATGGAATGGGTGGGAAAGGGCTTGGATCTAGGTCATGAACCTCCTTTCCTTTCACTTGAGGCATCCCTGAACACTTAGGCATTCCAAGCCCAGCACAGGCTCATGGCATGTGATCTTGCCATAGCAACCACGCATGACCTGCTCCCAGTTTCACACACTACAGGAACAACAGCCACCTCCCTCTGTGTCATCAATACCAGAACGGCAGTGCCTGTGCTCACAGGGCCTCTCAGAAAAGGTTGGGATATCTGAAGGCAAGTCTGATAGTGTGTGAAGTCCCACAAAATTCACCAATTTCATTATTCACTATTTCATGAGCTACCTCCTACTCCTCTCTCTTCATAATTTGATTTTCCATCTGGCCGACCTGATTCATGCTCCATTCTGTCCCACATGCTTCAGCTTCTTAATCCTCCTTGATTCTTACCCCGATAAGACTGACTTCTTTGTTATTAATGTTATCAAAAGGATGAATTAAAATTAATGCAAGACTTGTAATTCAGCTGCCTTGTTGAAGTGAAAAGTCAAGCCAGTCAAAACAGCAAATGAAACATGCTCAAAGGCATATCACAGCACCTTTAAAAGAAAACACAGACTCTTTATAAAAGCTTAGGTTTCTAAACAGAAGAGAGAAAGGTGCATGATCATACAAGGGACAATATGTTCTCAGAGAAGCTATTTGTGAAGTGTGTATGATACTTTTCAAAGATTTTGGGGCAGTTACATGATAACACATCTCACAATACAGCTACAGCATCCGTAAGTCAAACCTAAAATTTAATCTTCTATAGAAAAAAAAACAGAATTTTTATATTGCAATCTTGACACTATTTTCCTAATAACATCAGTCACCTTTTTCCATATTTTCCTGATATTACAAATATTTTATCTAATATATTTGAGTTAGTTCATAGTGTCACATAATATGCAGCTACTGGTTTTAAACTTTGAGTGAAAGGAAGAAGTAATTTTCTTTTGGAACAACTGCTGGTTGTTTCCCAGTCACTTTAATTCTCATTCTTTTGTAACTTTATTTTGCAAACTAAGTACTTAAACTTGTATTTCCTCACTTTTACAGTAGGATTTCCACTTCTACAGCAAGCACTTTTGAAAGGCATATTATTTTATAAGCATTATTTCCAAGTGTGATGAAGTGGGGAAAAATCAGAAAAATCTCAGATGGAAAATATATTTGAATTATCATGAGGCATAAAATGCAAGGAAAAAAAGTAGCTATGAATGTATTAGAAAGAGAAGGAAAACAATGTATAGGTCCATTACATAATGTAGGAAGCAAGCAAGTGTGGTTTCACATACACAAAACCATGAAAGACACATTGCATTCAGACACGTGGAAAAAATGTATTTTAAGGACAGAAGAGTATCAGACAGAGTACAGAAAAAGCAGGTTAAAGGAAAAAATTAAAGTAATGTTTTAGCCAGCAGAGGTAGATGAAATTTACCCTAGACAAAATGAGAAAAAGTTTGAATTAGCCAAACTAGCTGATTTTGGAACTAACCAAGATACTTTCCCAAATATTAGTGATTGCATATGGGAACCTGGGGAGGACAAGGGAAGCTCTAGAAAATGAGAAAAGGCAGAAGTCTTTCACAGAGGGAGAAAGAAAGGTGTGAAGATGCCAAGCATCATAAACTAATCAGTCTATAAAAATATTGTAATGAATTACTGAACAATCCACATCAACAGCCCTAAAGATAATAAAGTGATAAAAAAGGAACAGGGGTGTGTCGAGAACAGCTCACTTCGCTCCAAACTAATTAATTTCTTGGACAGGTAAGAAGCACAGAAAGAAGAAGCAGAAGCAGGCAGTATTTCTACCGCAGTTAAAGGTTTGTCATTGTCCACATGCTATTGTTGGAGGGAAGCAGAATCTTGATATGGTCACCATCAGGTAGATAAGGTTGGCTGAATTGGTTTCAAATCTGCTTATCAGTGACTTCCCACCGAACAAAACCAGTATCTCAAGTGGACGTGATTCTGTCTTAGGTCTACTGAATCCAGATGTGTTTAATGTTTCCATAGTGACTAGCACAGTACAGTAGAAATTCTCCAGTACAGCAGAGAGAGTCACACATGGCTAGGGAAAAAAAGGAAATACTGGTTTATTCTGACCTGGAGCTATTTCTGATGGTGCCTTTGCCATCTGTACTAAAACTATGGACCTCCATAAAGCATTCTAGTCACATCTATATTGCATTTTAGATGTATTCTGCTTCTCAACACTCTTGCCAAGCCTGGGATCCATTCTGGTTCTCCTGTTAAATCAGAGGTGGAAGGATATTGCTTGTGCTCAGTAGTTTTGAAGAGGCGTATGGTATTTTGAAGTTGATAAACAGATCTATGGATATAACTTAAAGACCATACAGATAATACAAGTGGTAGTGGTATGCAGATGGGTGATAAAAGCCTTTTGGACAGATTCTGGAAGACTTTACTCACTTCCCTGGAAGAACAACTGAAGCATTTAAAGATCAGGTTGAATAGATAATCTGAGACCTGCACTTGTTTTTACTTTAGTGGCAGTAGTCTTCTGGGAGCAGCTCCACACTTGAGTTATTAATTTGCAGTAGTACTGATCCTCAGTGAGGGAAAACTGGCTGCAGCACTACTTGGGAAAAGTAAGTTTGTCTGATTTATAAGAGATCATGGATCTGCCCCTACATATTGCATGAATATTTCACCTGAAAGTAACATGGGAGTTTATACGAATTAAAAAAAAATAAAAAATACACATTTCTGGTTTATATGACATCTTTTACTGTAAAAAATCAATTACTCAACAGAATTGGGTTTACTTTTGTTTTTACTGAACATCAGTGTATATCACATACTCAGGATTTTATATCAAAGGCCAATAACCACTAAGGTCAAGTTTAGGGGCAGGATTTCTTTTAGTTGTTTAAACATACCTATACCTTTTGTTAACTTCAAAATCAAACCACCCTTACTTCTTCTCTTCATTTTTTAATCACAGACTGCCCAGAAAAAAGGCCAGGCTTATTCACAGGCACCAAGACACAAGAAGATTTGATCAAACATAACAAATTAAAATTGCAAGCACGATGTTTCAGAATCAAAGATTCAAAAGCCTGCTCAGACAAAAAAACCACATCTCTCCATCTTAGCTGAGTACAAGAGTTTCCCAAAAAAGCAAAAATACTGGCTCTAAGTACACAGGAAGATCAGCTGAACCTTAAAAACTGGTCTCTTTCTCTTTGACCAAAAGCTTGGGCAACTGAACAAAATAAATGAACCTAGGGTAACTTCCAGGTTAGCTGGCTGAGTGTTGTAAGGACTCTGCCTCTGTGAATATTGCTTCAGAAAATGCAATTGATTTTTCATAGCAACCTTTTTCATAGGTACAAGAACAGGATAAAAGATAGGAAAAAGAAAGCAGTATTTACAGTTGATCTTTTTTTCACTTAGCTCTCACACACAGTTGTGATTCATTTTTACCAATAAGGGAAAGTAAGGGCATACCTTTCATGAGTCATATTCTTTTTTTCTTGTGGATTTCTCAGTTTTCAGTGTTTTTTTAATTGATTATCCTTTTAATTCCTTGTGACAGAGATAAGTTTAACAGTAAAAAGGTCACCACCAGATGTGCTTTCTCTTCATACTACCTTCTTTTGCATTTTTGAATTAAGTTGCAAATCATGTCTCCTTGTTGGCAATAACACTGGACTGAGAGGTTCAGCTCAATCTTCAGTGCCTAAAGTTATGGAATCTAAATATGCATTGCTTTCATCTTTGGTCAAGGGATACATCTCATCAAGCAGGCCATATTGTATAGACAGGTATGCAAGTAGACTGAGGACTTACCTTCAGTCTTTACAGTATGAAGATCTTGATCAGCTTTTGGGGGGAAAAACAAAAACAACAAAAAAAACAAACCCCCACAAAAAAACCCCAACAAACAAATTCACCAAATTTTATATATATATAAACATAAACTTCACAATTTAACCCTGATATAACTCATCTGGACCTCCCAAATCACACCAGAAATTATTCAGCCATACAGAGGTAAGACTGAAAAGGCTCAAAAGTATTCACTGACTTTGCATGCCTCTGTTTACGGTTGTCTGGCTTTAAAGACTTACCAGCAGGTGTCTAATTTAGGCTATCTTAAAAAAAAGAAGAACTCAAAATGTGGGGGACTTTTTAGAAAATATTTCCCCAAGTGGTTTGTACAAGGATTTTGAGTGAGCCAGTGCTCAATTCAGAAAGGACGACCAAGGGCCCAATCCAAAACTGACTGAAGGACACACTCAGCTTGTATTACTCTTGTGCTCCCATGCTCCTGAAAGTGGCAATCATAGCATACACCAGATTAAGTACTATGATGCATATGTTACAGGATTCTGAGGCACAGAGGAGATAGTTTTCATACTGAAACTATACATTGCTTTTGTATGCACCTGGTATGTGCTCCATATACAGACCTTGTCTTCTCTAAAATGAAGAAGGGAAAAACAAAGTGGTTTTGATCCATTTCATTCATGATCTATGCTACAGTCCTGAAACCAAGAAAAAAAAACCAATTTTCAATCATTCTCATCTACTCAAGGAGTGCCCGATGAACATACTGTAGTTATTTTGACTAGTACATTGAAACTGCAGCTAGCTTTTTAAATTTTCTCAAACTGTCTGAAAAATCATTGTCCCTTGGATACCAGTCATTAAAGCATTCTAGACTTCTACTTCAGTTTTCATTTCCTTCAACAACTGATTGCACAAGATGTAAAAATTCAAAATATTTTAGCCTTTTTTTTGTGTGTGTTTCCAGCTCTCATAAAATAATTTGCCCCTCCTCACTGGCTAATGGGGCTTAAAGACTTGTCTTTCTTAAGATTTTGTCAAAAATTAATTAACATGGCTTGCAATGCATCCCTTTACTTAATGAGAGAAATGTTTTAAAAGTATTTATTAAAAGTATTATTTTTTTTTTTCAAGTTACCACCAGGAGAGTCAGGATATGAAAATAAAAGATTTTAACAATATAGACAGAAAGACAGTTTTGGAGAAGTTAAACTAATCACCTGACAGTGGTGGAGTGCGAACAGAGGGGAGAAAGGAGGTCAAATGTACATCAGTTTCTCACACCTGTGAGAAAGTAGGTGTGGGGAAGAGTTCACTTAAGAAAAAATAGGGAAATGTAAAAGTCTGTAAGATGCTGAAAAGAGGTTGTTGAGCTCCCATCCTTCCCAATCCATTTTGTGAAAATTAAATAGAGGACAGCATTTTTCTGCCTTTTAGTAAATGAAATTGGGACAGATTAGGTGGTTCTCTGACTCTTCTACAAAGATAGAGGAAGAAAATTCCCAGGATCTCAGTTATTATATATATTTAACTAAGCACAGGATTTGACCTAATATTTTTCACTCCAGGCAAGAATTTATTTATATGTAATTTTAATGAAATTTTTACTCAAGCAAGATAATACCCAACTTAAAGCAAGTGTGAATCCTCCCTTCTGGGTGGGGATCTGTGGGAGGTAAGTACAAAAAGGATGACATGGAGCATCTCTGATCTTAATTCCCACTCTTCCATCTACGTGAGTGAGTAGGGCAGCCCAATAGGCATAGATGCACTGCATGGCATGTTGATGATGATGACCATCATGATGCTGTTGGTGCTGGATGTTACGTGAGGTTTCAGTTTGTGAGCAGCTGCTGAAAGCTCCTGCCAGGCATTCCCAGGTGACTTCCACCTGAGAGAGCAGCCAGCCTCTGCATTTCCTGGGCACAGGGAAAGTGGGGCAGGATGAACAGGGCATTCCCTTGCGATGGTAAGGTGCAGTGAAAGCCCTGTGTGTTTCCCCTCACCTGGGGCACAGTAGGGTGGGATGGGAGCAGGGGCAGCCAGCCAGGCCTCAAGAGGAGCAGGAAGAGAAGCACCAAAGCTCTTTGGCCAGGCAAGCTCCGGCATTAGCCAGGCCCCAAACTATTCAGTCATGTCCTCACTGAGGCATTTCTCACGCAGACAGAGAGTTGCAGAAGCTTAGGCCACGACCATCAGTGATTTCAGGACTCTGCCTTTTAAAGCATTATTCTGCTGCCTAAGCAACATTTTAGGGACCTATATAGTACTTCGAGTTATTTGCCTGAAGCCACGACAGCCGTTTGTGGCAGAACAGGGAAATACACCTTCATCCCCAGAGGCTCTGGCTAACACCATAACCACACCGACGTCCTTCCTCTTTTCTCCTTCCTCCCGGCTGGTCAGAATCAGCCTGAAATCAGCTTGAAATGAAGAGGAACAGATTTTGATCACAGAGAGATGGGGCTGTGAGAGGCATTGCAATTAGATAGCTCTCCCTGACATGGAGACATTTGATCACAAAAAGTTCATGTGGTAGATAACCAGCTCAACTGAGCCCACAGTGGTCTGTCATTTCATCTGAGATGAAATGGCTGCAGCCATATAAAGTAAGAGATTGTTGTGGGGATGCAAGAGGAGAAAGGTGGTGCTGAGGTGAAGACAAATGCCGGGAAGGATATTTATTCAAAAGAAAATAAAACTCCTAGCTGTCATCCTGTGTTACTCAATGGCAGAATTTCCACTGACTTCAAGACAGAGGACTGGCAAGCCATGCACGTGACTGCAGAAAGCAGCCACCAGTGTGCAACTCAGTGTCACTCCTTGAGCAGCTTTGAGGTATCAACACTTTATTTCATCACAAATCAGCAGGACAATTAAATATTTGTGTTTTTTTCTCATACTGAAATATTCTGTTATATTATGAAATATACTTTGTTTTCAGTATGTGACAAGATCTATTTTAGGCCTAGAGGTTTTGGCTAATTCTATGACAGAAAAAGCTGCAATAATAAGTATAGAATGCCCTACCAGTTTACTGAATCAAAGAATGTTTAAGGTTGGAAAAGACATTCAAGATCATCCAGTTCAACCATCAGCCCAGCACCACCATAATCACCCCTCAACCATATCCTCAAGTGCCACATCCAGACACCTCTTCAATGCTTGCAGAGTTAGTGACTCCACCACCTCCCTGGGCAATTTATTCCAGTACCTGACCACTCCTTCAGTGAAAAATTATTTTTCTAATATTTAATCTGAACATCAGTTTGTATCAATATACAGAGTGTAAAAATAATATGATAGACCATTTTTGTTATTTCTTGCCAAAGTATCACACAGATCAGTAATTCACATTATTTTTCCTTGTTTAATTTAATTCAATTAATTTAATATAACAACCACTTCAAGATTTCCATCCTACTTTCCATTCATTACTTTTTACATGCTGTACTTGTATGAACAGGAATTTTAATCTCAAAACATAAAGCTTGAATTTTCAACTGTCAGGCAAGTTACCGTACTCAAAATCTTTCTCCTCCTAATGAAGGAGATTTAGCTATTCATTTTAATAAAATTGTGATGGTACCTACTACCTTTCACAAGTTTTGGATCAGTCCTTTGTTGAAAACTTTTTCATTGTATCTCTCATCAAACTAAGAATCTGAAGATATGGAAGTGGATGGAAAGTAATCAATAAACTTTTTTCCTCAAGGCTTGTTCTAACTTCTTGCTTAATTCGCTCTAGTCAAATATTTAATTTATAACACTTTATTGAGTGCAAAAAAAACCAGTGAAAACCAAAAATTATTAAAAATAAAATTAATGAAATACTTATCTCTATTTATAATAATCTCTCTAACAATTCACATTTTCTAAATTACAGCACCATTCTTTATGTTTTCATTGCACATACAGAAGTAGCAATGTATGTGTGAATTGTTATCAAATATTCTGAGGTATACATTTTCTTGTGGTATGTTTGCAAAATGAATACAATATGTATTCATCTCCCATTCTGTCCATTATACTGAAAAATCAGGAAAAAAATAAAGAGACAGTATCTTACTAAAAAGACATGGAATAAGATGTGACCCTGTTTTTTTTGGTTTTTTTTTTCCAACTCTCTAGGTTTATCAGGGTTCTAGAGTCTGTGCTCCTACAGGAAAGCAAAAATGTCTCAGCTCTAGTCCCAGCTGGTAGGGTGAGTGCACAGGGAAGAAGACTGGTGTTGGTTTTATAGCTCTACAATCAGGGTGGGAAGGAGCATGCACAAGAATATCTGATTTCATATGCACTCCATGAAAACTGAGACGAGAACGGTGCTGATGATCAGCTTAGTGCCAGGTAAGAATAACTGAATTGCCACATTTGGGGCAAAGTGTCAAAATATTGCAATATGCTTTATTAAAAAAAAATAAAAAATTAAAAAAAATGCAAAAGTTTTCTGGAAAAACATCAAAGCAACTGTATCAAAGGTCTATACATTGAAATGGTTCTGCTACATGATGTTAACTCAGAAGCACAAAGTGTTACTTTTCTCTCTAGTGTTTAACAGAATACAGACATCCTATTAGCACTAATGTAGAAGTTTTAAAAAACTTAAAACACAAATCAAATAAAAATTAAATATACAAGAAAAATAAAATAACATATGGAAGCTGATAATGGTGATAAAATCCAAGCTAGTTAAAAATTAAATGAAATCTTGTGAAATATTTGCATTTTAACAGTGTCTCCTGATAAATTTTCAATAATTTAAAAGAATCTGCTGATTTTAGGGAAATTATACATTTGGGTCATGCTTGTCCTTTCATTTTTTTGTTGTTTTGGTTTTTGAACAATAAAATGTGCAACAGCGGTACTAGTACCTAGTTCTGTGTGCATAATGGTGACAGGATATGATAGGGTACACTTTCAAAGGTCTTTTCCCCCATGAATCATCTTTATTATGAAATAATATAAAACAAATGCTCATCACACCTACAGTCAACACTTCCCTACTGAAATGCAACACCCTGTAAGAGGAAAGCAAATTTTGTTGGAAAGTATGGGAGCAGGTACTCAGAGGAAGACCAAATGATAGCAAACAGCTCAAACTGGCACCTGATCTGCTAAATGTTTCCTTCCACAGGGCTGCCAGCATTCCTCCAGAGCCCCCACTGCCAGAGATGCTGTGCAAGCTGATAAGATTTTATCCATATGCCATAACCTGCAGGGTCCTGTTGCCTCACTGTGGTTTGAAAAGCAGAAGAAAAGGACACCAGGTAGGAAGTTGCTTACAGTCATTCTGCTACATTGTATGAGATTAAATGAGGGGATTTCCCATCAAGGTGAAGAAGAAAGCACACCTGTAATGACTGAACACCAGCAATAATTTGGCATGATTTCCTTCCTGCTCCAAAACCTGCTGGAACGTTTTTCATTTTTTTCAAACTCTCTTTTGTGTTACAGATGAAAAACAATATACAATTTTAAAGCTGCAAATCTGTAGTTTCCCACCTGTTCATGTCTTAACATGACTGGACTATTTTTGGTAGAAAAACCGAAGAAAAAACTGCTTTTATACTTTTCTACATCATTGCCTTCCAGTCTTGCTCTATGATTTATTTTGTTTCACTCTCCCTTTCTCTCCTGTGTCATCGTGTTGAGACTCTTTAAACCACACCCTCTGTACTTCACCACCAGGACAGCCTGGACTTTTCTCGTGCTTGGATCCCCTCACTTGGATGTCACTCTGCTGATAGAAGCCCAGAGTGCAGAAGGGAGATAAACCCTTTTTCTCCTGTGTGAAATAACGGTTGGACAAGAGTTGACCAAAATACGTTCTGAAAGGGCCTGATCTAATATTCCCTGCGATCAATGGAAAGCCTTTAACTGACTTCAGCAGGTCTCAGATAAGGACCCACACCAATATTGCCATTATCATTTGTAACGGAGGCTCTGAGCACTGAAGTTTTGTAAGAGTAGGAAACAGCTATGGCACGGCATGTTTGTCTCTGCTGTTTCAAAAGAACATTATTTTCATGCAAATTTTTATTTGCTTTGTTTTCTTTGATGTTTTTATGTATCAGATGTGCTCTTGTTAGAGGTCCTCCCTGTGTTTTGAAATCCCTCAAGCCTGAAAGAAAGATAAGAATATTAAAAATCAACAAGGAAGTTTTTCTCAAAAATAGTTTAGGCATTTGTGTTGATTAGCTTCAAAGGAAAAAAATAGTTTGGAATCATTCAGATGAAAGAAGAAGTCCCATCATATATAATCAGATCTCTAATTTAATCAGGTATGGGTGACAGTGGTACCATTACCCTTCATGTTGCATTGTGTTCCAGAATGAGACAGACCTTGGTATCTGACAGAAGAACCCAAGCTGAACTTTCTCAGGCCAGAGATGTGGAAGACTTTTAAAAAAAGCATAAATACTGATTTCCCTTTTAGAAAATTGCCTAAATTCTGTGTAATAAAAATCTGTAGATATCAGAAAAATTAATGTCTCTGTTGACTTCTACTGTGTGGAGAAAAAAAAAAAAAAAAAAAAAAAAAAAAAGAAGTGGAGCAGAAAAAACTATTTTAAAAGAGGAATATCTCTCAGAGTTCTTTTGCTTCAGTAATTTTCCATTTGATTTACATCCCAATCATTTTAGTGCTGTCATGAACTTCAATGGATTAAATTTTGCAATGTTCTCTGAAGAATGGAGATGTTATTAACCCTTGTAAGAGTCCTTAAGCTGGACCTGAAGATAGATGCTATGCTTTGGATCATGCAGCACATCAATTGCAGCATGCAGCATTTTTCTCTTAAGTTCTGGCAAGTGAGCTCAGCGGCTCCAAGATTACACTTGAGCACCTGAGGAAGTTGTACCTGTGTGAATTTCTGCTGCCCATTTCTCTTGCAGTCATTACATCTGGGACTGACCTTCACGTGTTATGTTCTGAGCTTTGTCCTTTTCTCATCTAGATGAATAGAAAAGTCCTTTTGATTGCTATGAACAGGAGCAGGAATATGACATGCAAAGAGCCTGTTCAAGAACCAAATTCAGGCTTGCATCTGAATAAGTCTGAATTCTGTCTAAATTGACGTGTGTACTTATATTTGAACATGTCTTTTTCTATCAATATCTAACAACCTGTTCCTTAGACTATTTTACACTTTTAATCCTCTCACTGTTTTCTGACCCTCACCTTCCATCTTTGCCAGTCTAAGAGAGCTTGCCAGAAACTGCTGTTTGTGTGCCCAAACCTCAGTACAGGAATGAAGTAGCCAATCAATAAACACTGAGATCAGCCATTTATTATCTCTAATAATCATCTAGTAACTTCTCCAAGAGCTTCAGATTGTAGGTTTTATTAACTCAGTACATCAAGAACTGTATGTAGCCAGGAAATTTAAATGAAAGTAAATAGTATTTTTTTGTGTATCACCAGTGAGGTTTGTCTGTATGAAAACATATATAGTTTAAAAATAACATTTTCAGTTAAACTGAAGAAGTACAATTGAAATGTGTCATTCATATAAATTTTATCCCAAATGGATAGTAAGAGCTAAATTAATAAGAGTCAGGCTGAAAAAAATAATGTTTTATGCCACATTTCACTCTGCTTTCACTGGGTTTCCAGTATGATTTCAAGATAAACAACGTTAACTTTGGTAAAGATGATAATCTAAGTCTGGCCTTAGTATTCTGAAGCACTAAAATGTTGATGAAGTTACAGAATAGCCAAACTAGAAGGAGTTCTCACAGGCAGGTACCAAGTTTTTATACTTACAGTTAGATGTAAGGGAGAGATCCATCAGTTTGCAATAGTGTAGGAAGAGAATGTTGGTTTTCCAATCATAGCTTTCAAGGAGGGGAAAAAAATATGAAAAAAGAAAATATGAAAGCCTTGAAAGTACTGAGAAACGTAGCAACAGTTTAATGTCTAAATGAAGCTTTCTGACATGGTAATACAGTCAAAGAGATAGTGTAAAGTGCTTGCTAAGATGTAACTCTGTGAAAGAAATTAAATTTTAGACTAACCTAGTAATTGTTACTTGTGAAAAGGATTGGTGGATGGCTTTCTAGTCACATGCTACTGGCACTCAAGGAACACCACCGAGATGATCCTAAGAAATGGGATCAAGAAATAGGAAGTTGGCTATTTAACAAAGTATTTGAGGCAGATGCTACAAAATTATTTGCAGCTACTGAAAGGATACAAAAAAGTGCAGCAAGAACATGTGGTCAAAACAATAGGCAGTACTTAAAGAATCAGTTGATCACAGATGTGGCAGAATAGCAAAATGTAGGAAATGACAGAGGAAAGGACATGTTTCAGTTGTGTGCTGGACAAAAGGCACCCAGAAGGAGCGTGCAGAGCCATTCTTCTCAGGCTCTATTACTTGTCTTGCTAAGTATGACGAACCCTGGAAAGCAGGTTTCCTTCTTCATGGCAAGCACAGGAGCTTTAAAAAAGGCTTGGTATTTCTACTATCAGAGCTAGTATACAATTATCCTCATCGCCAATCCAAGCTAAAATAAGCCACTGTTGCCCTCAGTAACTCTGAAGGAAATCTGGAAGGGAGAGGGCAGCTTGCAGAAGACACAACACACTGGAGCTGTTGGTTGAGACCCCGTGCACAGGACAGACAGAGGTTTGAAGTCTGTTAAGCTGCAGTGTCATACCAATGCAGCTGATACAGAAATAAAGGGGACATCTGAAGAATGTGGATCTCTTGAAAATGTCAAGAAGGATGAAAAGCTGGAGAGTGATGCAGCAGTGGTGCAGTGATCATACTTCTCAGCATCAAGAAGATCACTGCAAGTGATCATGCAAAGGGAAGTAACTGGTGGGCTTTGTGCTGCTGTATGATATGAGACCAGTGGAAGACCCTTATTCTACAAATGAAACTTTTCTGCATTTCACTGCTGACTACAGTAACCCTGAGGTCTTCCTGCACAGTTAGCTCATCTGTATCAGAAAGGAAAGGAATACAGAATGACAGGGCCTTTCCAATACCAATTAAAAAAATTATGTAGTGTACCAAATTGCCTAAAAACATTTCTTGTAACACAAAGAGTGCTATTGGACCTTTCCACATAAAAGTAAAATGGACTTCTTCCTTCCCTTCCCTTCCCTTCCCTTCCCTTCCCTTCCCTTCCCTTCCCTTCCCTTCCCTTCCCTTCCCTTCCCTTCCCTTCCCTTCCCTTCCCTTCCCTTCCCTTCCCTTCCCTTCCCTTCCCTTCCCTTCCCTTCCCTTCCCTTCCCTTCCCTTCCCTTCCCTTCCCTTCCCTTCCCTTCCCTTCCCTTCCCTTCCCTTCCCTTTCTTGCTTGCTTTCTTGCTTTCCTTCTTTCTCTCTCTTTCTTTCTTTCTTTCTTTCTTTCTTTCTTTCTTTCTTTCTTTCTTTCTTTCTTTCTTTCTTTCTTTCTTTCTTTCTTTCTTTCTTTCTTTCTTTCTTTCTTTCTTTCTTTCTTTCTTTCTTTCTTTCTTTCTTTCTTTCTTTCTTTCTTTCTTTCTTTCTTTCTTTCTTTCTTTCTTTCTTTTCTTTCTTTTATGAAATCATGTGAAGCTTTTGTGACTCATTCCTTACACAAAATTTTCTGTTAATGCAGTATTGGGGTAAATTACTCCATAACTTTTCTTGTGGAAAGGTTTTATAACAATGGATATCCCAACCTGTCACTCAGTTACAGAAACAAAAAACTTAACATGTTTACACCATGGAAAAAAGCACAGACACCAGAGGGTCAGGGAATTCTGCAAGCCATTGATCTTTGAGAAAGTCAAAACCAACAGAACTACATTTTCCTGACCAGTACCTTACAGAGTAAACAGTCATGCCTGCCTTTTCAAACAGTAGTGAATTGCTAGCTACAAGCAAAAAAAAAGCATATTTTTTTAGATTTAGGGTAATCCCTAAAACCTGGAGAGGAAGCTGAAAATAGAAGACAGGATGGCCCTGAGGCCTTCAGAAACTGCTGAAAAACTCACTATTTCTAGAGTGGCCTACAGCGTGTAAAAAAAGCATGAGAATCTCTGAATTCTGACACTTTAGTAAGGCAGTAAAAAAAAAAAAGGGGTGATTTTCTGATAATACCAGCTTTGTCTGAGAGAGACTAGAAGGGTGGATATCAATCTTTGTGCGCTAGAGGGAGGGAAATAGCCAGCTGGGCTAGAATATTAGCCAAAACACTTATGAACTGTGTGATTGTCAAGTGCAACTAAAATGTCACTAGGAAGGTTAAGAGTATGTTTTCTTACTGGGGAATTCCAGAGGAACTATTACTGGAAAAAAAAAAGTAAAAAAGGCCAGGGTTTACAGGGCAAGGTTTCAAAGCTTTTTTGGCAAGATATAATTTCTGCTGCATTATCACCAGCCCTCAATATCCTGAAGCAAAGGCAGAGACTGGAAGAAATGTGCCGACAAGATGATCCTTCCTTGGCACGGTTATGTACAGATCAGCTCCTGTTATGTCAGCTAAATAAAACAGACTTCACAGAGAAGCACTTGCCATCTCAGTGACTGACGCTAAGAGAACCTCTGTGTATCTACCTACCTATTTACAGAAGATAGAAGCTGTACACACCATGTTGACCATGTCCAGCTGTTTCTGAAATATTTAGATGAGAATTTAAGTGAAGAGCAAAACCAAATTGTTTCAGCAAAATCATGTGAGTACTTTTCTACAAAAAATGCTGAAGTCTGTTATTATCAGGAATACCTGAAACTATGTATTTAACAGAAACAGCAACATTTACTGTATTTCTTGCAAAGAGGTAACTGAGGTTAAAAAAAATCACATGATTTAATACCAAAGCAACCTCTGATAGTGTAAAAATAGGTTTCATACATATTGGCTTCAGTCAAATGTGTTTAATTTGAACAGCAAGAACTGGTATGGGTTTTATGCCTGTTTAAAGCAGTCTGAAGAAGCAGCTCCTGTGAAAAGCTCATGACATTCATTTGACTATGGCTGAAAAGTAGAGATGGACCATTTTGCTATTATCATTGAATACTTAACCATTTATATTGGAAACATTAAAAATGTTTCTCAGTTCTGTCCAAAATCCTCTAGACTTAGATTTCTTCTAACCCAGAGTAAATGCCTTCAACTTCATTCTTAACCTCTAGAAGGCAGTGGCTCCTGGGAAGAGAGAATTTGTGCCTGTGTGTTAGCTTACCACACTGAGATTTAGGGCATCTGAGGTTAATTTTAATGCCCCTTCCAGATAGATCCTACATGCCTATTGAAATGTCATTTGTCACAGCTCCATAGTGGCACTTAGCTGGTGTGTTGCCATTGTTGAGTTCTAGTGCTTCACCCTATGAGCTGAGTCCTGCTCTCCAGCTATATTTGAGCAGAGAGCAGGGCCATAAGCAGATATCAGCCTCCTCACAAATTAAAACAACATCTGACAAGTGATAGATCAGTAAGGACAGATGCTTTATTTATTCATATAAACCCCTCAGCAATTTAGCTGGTTCCCTAATTGTCTTCCTTAAGAAAAGTGAGTTGCCTCCACTTGTCTTATATTTCTACCCACAAAGCACTAAGGACATACCTAATTTTATCATTCTGAGAGCTGCTAAATATGCCTTTTACATACTTTATTTTTTCTCTTATTTTGGACAGCAATTGCATCCAGTGGAAGACTGCCTCTCTGTTAGTGACCAGTTTAAAGAGTCAGATACTCAAGAAGATTAAATGGTTCTGTAATTTTGCTTACGTAAAATAGGTGTATTTTTAAAAATTCACTCCCCAGAAGAACTGCAATCCCTTATATTTCTAACTGAGAAAAAGGAACATCCCTTAAAACTGCAACTTACCTAAAACTGAAATAAAAAATTTAATGACAATTAAGTGTGAAAAGAGATACAAGGAACTGAGAAATAATGTGCAATTGCAAGTGAACAAAAAATTAGCTGAGCAATAGGGATCTGAGCAATAAAATTATTATACTCATGCTTTGTTCTTAATGAACCAAGCAGTAAATATTTTATTGCAGAACTAAGACTAATAGGTCATTAAGTAAAGGAATTTTTTTTCACAGAAGTAATGTTGTATGATAAGCCTCTCAGTCAGTTTTCATAGGAAAGAAAGTAAGAAATATCCAACTTTGACCTAGAAGTACAGACCAGAAAAGCTGTACTTGGCTGCATATTGTTCTAATCTAGCAATAATATTCCCATCAAACTTAAAATCAAACAATTGCCCCCACAGCAAGTTCACCTTCAATAAGAAGTTGAGCACTGTCAATGCTCAGTTTCTGTACCATCTCCAAAAACAGCTGAGGAATCAGACCCAACTGCAGAGCTGGTGGTGCAACAGGCAAGCTATGATGGGCCAGCTCCCTTTTCAAGGCTCTTTGTGTTTTACAGTGCTGACAACACTGGAGCTTGTTTTCGTCAGTGTACTATCCAGATATGACTCAGAAGACATATGGAGAATGTGTACTACCAAGATTCAATTTTTAAAGTCACTTTTCTGTTCAAAACCACACTGAGAAAAAAAGAAAAAAAAAAAGAAAAAAAAACCAAAAAACCTCACAACAAAGATGTGCTAAACTGACAAAGACTGTTACTAATAGCTGCTTAAATCAATAGGTGGTCATCTCTTGCCCTCTAACTTCAGTGGGGATGTATAACTATGAAAAATGTTCATTTGAGGAAAGGTTTTAGATTAGCAAACCAGAAAACTGAATACTATCTAGATTACAAAATAAAAAACTTGGTTTATAACAGGTGAACATGAACCAATTTTATTGGTTACTATTCAAAAGAAGGAAAACAAGAAATAAGACTTCAGTTTGGTATTGAAACTATTACACAAAATATGCCTCCAAAATAAGAAGAGCCAATAAACAGAACAGGCACTTGTGAAGTCTGGTTTGGAGCTATATATATGGCATGGCCATTTGCTGGGGGATCCGTAATCCATACTAGAAAGCAACAGTAGATGGCCTACTTTTCACAAAAAGTGAGAGCTAGAGAAAACCACACTGTGCCATAGGGAGGGGAAGCACAGACATAGCCTTCATTATTAATTGGCATGCACAGAAAGAGCAAGCAGAAACAAGACAAGTAAAAGAAAGAAGGGAATTCTCCCCGGAAACATATGGGAAGCACAAAACAGAAGTAATAAAACATTAAAGAATGGGGATACAAACACCATCGTGTCCAGAAAGTGCAGTCATTAGTAATGAACGTAATGAAAGCACTGGAAGGGTGAATGCAAAAGTTAATGGCTTCTTTTACACGTGTGAGAAAGTGCACAGAAAAAGAACAGGGTATCTAAATCAGAAATGTATGAAAGAGTCTTCCAAGTATCATTTTCTATATAACTCACCAGGCTTCACTAAAGGGAGAAGTAAAGGAAAGCACATAAAATTCCACTTTGACACCTGTCTTTAGAAGCTGATTTCATTTTCACAATTTATCTTTGTAGTTACCACACAGCAGAGGACCCAAAGCCAAGCCCTGCCAGCAAGTCACTCTGGCCACAGGCCTGGTGTTCTACTCACTTTCCTTATGGATCCACTAAACCATCTCCATTTTATAATTAGCCACCAAGGATAATTTTCCAGCTAATTTTCAATGTAAACCCTATAAAGGCTTGAATCCCTAAAGAAAACTAAGCACCCAGCACTGCTGAGGCGCCCTCTCTTCAGGAAGGTGAGCACAAGCTTTTTCAATATTTTTGACTATCCTTTTCCTACCTGCTTGAGCTCTCAAACCACAAGTTGCCTGATGCTGTCAATTGACATTTACAACATACCTTGGGAAATATTTTTGCAGGTCACAGAAATTATTTCCAGCACTGAAAAAGCAGTGCATGTAAACATGCAGTTTGAAGAATTATTGCTAAAAAATTCTTGGTGAACACATTTTCAAAGTTCATACCCAAACTTTGTTGGACACAAATAGTAATAACATAGTGATGGCTTCAGAGTTATCTAAGTGATAGCAATCACCTATTCACTTGGTCTTGCTTCTAACTAAGATCCAGCAAACCTTTTTAAAAGCTAACAGTGTGATGTAGGAGTAACTTAATGGAATTGAATGGCAGCACAAGGAATTTATGGGCACAAAGAAGAGAGGAAAGAGCACTGCCATATTTGTATACACAGCTTCACTGCAAACATAATATGACTACATCTTAAACAGCAGTGGGTAACAAGGTTTGCAAGATACAGAAATGGAGGTGAATAATTCTGTCTTGGCCTGAAAAAATTACTTTTCTTGCCAATATTTTGGCATCTCCTACTGACTAATGCAGAAAGGAGTGACATTGGGCCTGAGGATGTAAAACAGATATGATGAAAATGAAAAGCTTTAGTAGCTAGCCTACATTAGTTTACCACAGCAATAGAGTAAGTGTGTGGGAGAGTGGAAAAATAAGAGATTGATTCCACTTCACAATATTCAGTCAGTTAAATGATGGGAGAAGGTCTGAAAGGGGCAAGGTTATAAGCATTTAAAATACAAAGTATTTTAATACGATAATAACAGACTACATGGGAAATAGAGCTTTGTGTGAGAAGTGTGCTTCACAAATCTAAAGAATGAGATTAATAATGGGATAACATCTAAAAGAAAATATGTAAGAAATGACTGCAACCCGTGAGTTAGAACCACAGAAGGAGAAAATCTTCTTTACATATCTTCCAGCAATAGGAGAAATCAATGAATTTTAGAGACAATGGACTTGACAAGAGTCTGCCCAGGATTTTTATTTAAACTGGTGAAAATCACCTTGTATTTCCTTCCAATTTATCAAGTCAATAGAACAACAGGGGAGAAAGACTGCTGTAATGGGGAACCAGGCCTTTCCAGCTGCATAACAGTGAAAAAAAGGCTAAGTGTAAGCAGTTGGTGTCTGTAGGACCTTGCCATGTTGTGCATTGCACAAACGAGTGGCTAAATTCATCTACATGTGTTTACTCTCAGCTACACTGCTACAGTTTATAGATCAAGCTCTGCCTTCAGGTACAGCCACGTATATCTACAGAACCTTAAAAAAACATCACCAGAGTTGCTTTGCATTTACAAGAGCAAAAATGGGAGAGAAGGAACAGACGGAATTCTCTGCTAAGCTGGTGCAAAGGTGTACCTCCCTCAGAGGACACTTTTAAAAGCAACCACGGAACAAAAGCCTCTCTGCTTGCCAGCCAGGCATACATTATAGTAACCACACCCTTGTAGGTAAACATGTTCATAGAGCAAATCATTTCTTTTGTGAATAGGGTTTTCTTTATGATTTTGAAATCCACACTGCTATTCTTTGACATATTAGTATGCTTAAAGGAATCATTTAAGGAAATAAGCTTATTTGCCTATGTTTACACTAATTTGTCCCCTCCTCTGTTATTAATCAAATTTGTCTAATATTTTTATCACATCGTTTTTTATATTAAAAAAAAATCATGATGGCCTTTCAAGTAGTAGTTGCTGGCAATAAAATAAAGTCAAGAAATCACATAGTCTCATGTGTGATGGGAGTAGTTGGAAAGGCTGTATTGCTCTAGGTATTCTGGCAACATACAATGACAATACCCCACAATATTGCAAATTTTCTGTTACTTTGAATGTCAGTGCTCTGCTGCAGGTTAAAAAGATGAAGCTGCAATATGTTCAATGAATGCTTCTTATTGTTAATACTGCATTTTAAGAAGGAATTGGATTGTTCTGTGTGATGATGTAGGGCATTACATGGAAAAGCTAGTTTTCAGAGGAGGGCCTGCACTTGGAACATCACTGCGCTCACAGTGCTCGGGCAGCCAACTGGACATGGGGTTCTGCTGGGGTCCAAAGGTCTGGTGCCACTTGCCCCAAGCCTCCTTTAGCACCTACTGTATCATGTTGTTTCAGAACAAATGAAAAACAGCTTTTGTACAACATATGTTCAGTTCCTATAGTAAGCTATTTTTGCAGTTGGAAGGCCTCAGGCACTACTATCCTTCCAAGCCATACACAAACAAAGAGGGTTTACCACAAAAAAAGAGCCTCTGCTGAAGAGTGTAAGGTTTACCTTTGCTCCCTCCCTCACGATCCTCCTTGATTTCATCAAGTTCTATAAAATTTCAATTGATTCAGTTTAATCTTATCATTGAATTCTTATTGCTACCTGACCTAAGGTCAACTATACTTTCAAAATAAAGAAAAAGATATAATGCAATCAACTGGTAAGTCTGAACCATTGCTATGTTATTTCTGTTGTACACAAGAACACACTGTGTTTTCAGCGTAGGTGCTCTGCCATAATCAGGGTAACAGTGGTCTAGAGGGCTCTAAACCTGCATGTGCAGAAACCAGGTACAGACTTAAAGATCTAGGCTATACCATCTACACTGCTGGAGTAGGAGCCAGAAGAGCACCTCTTCTAAGCACAGGGATGCATATCCTAGGAGAGATCTTGTTCCCAGCTGCTAAAAGTTTCCAGGCAGCTTCCTACCTTTTCTCTGCCTTTCCAGCCTGGCTGCAAGAAAACTTGAGTATGATGGTGTGGAGGTAGCTGAATCTCCTGCTGGCCCACATCTGTTGGCATCTGTTTCAGCCTTACCTAGGACCAGGCTATGTCCATTTTCAGCAGGGGAGGTGGTTTCCACTCACACCTAAGCGTTTGCTGTTCTTGGAGTCCTGGCACACGTGCAGATCTGTGTGGTAACATATCCAGCTACCTTTGAGGCAGGTATCCCTCAGACACCAGCCTGGCCCTCACACACTGAACAGGTTACTAGAACAAAAATGTTAGTGCACATTGCTGGACATAATTTGTATGTCCAGCAATATTCCATATTCCCCCCAGGTGGGGGAATGTGGCTAAGTATCTGGCTCTAAGTGACTTGATACATGATAAAAGAGGCATTAAACCCTGGTCTCCTGCTTCCTTGCCTTCCTGCTTCCTTTAATCAATCTACTTATCTCCTTTTATGAGGAACTTGTGAGGAAGTCTACATCAAAGGAAAAGATACATTTTTATTTTGCTTCAGATGTGTTAACAATATATATTAAAAACATTTCTGGCCAAAATGCCAAAAATCACCTGATGTTCAATTATAAAAATACCACAACTGCATTTGAAACTTTACCGTAACTACAGCCTAAAAGTGAAACTAAAAAAGTGAAAGTTGCTTCTTGTTTTATGATACACAGGCTGAAAGAAATGCAGAAAGTAAACAAAAAAGCGCACATAAACATACATAAAACTGGTTCTTGAATCCTAACATATATTTGCACCAGAGGGAAAGGTGGCAATTTATAAGACTTTTGATAGGAAAAAAAACACGTGTGATCATACAAGTGGTTAGACACTGATTCCAAAGTATTCCTTGTAGATTCTGTGACAAACACAGAAAAAATAGGAACACAGAGGTAGAGACTGCTGCTGAGATTTTCCAGAGCCTAAAAAAAAGCATGCAACTATCTCCTGTACATTTGGAAAATCCTGGGCTCACTGCTCTTCTCCCAGCTGAACTCCCTTCATGATTCCTTTTCTGTTTGGTTATGCCTAGCTAACTGTGCTGGCAATACTCAGCCCACGTCATGCCAGCTAAACAGCAGATCGCAACAGGAAAACAGTAAGGAAGAAGACAACGCAGCTCAGATTTGATGTTTAACCAGGATTCTCAAAACTTTCTATACATGCTTTTAAACTTCATCTTGAGGTTTATGTTTGTAGTGGAGGTGCAGGAAATCAAGTAATTCAACTTGTATTCACCACTTAGATAATTACTTTTATTAAATTACCTATATAATTTGTGTAAGTAAAAAAAAAAAAAAATCACCAGAACATGCAGTTACACTGTTTACAATTACTCTGTCAGTTGATGCAATTACTATAAATAAGCTCAGAGACATCATTAATTAATGAAGTTGGAAGGGTGATGTAAGAAGAAGTCTGCTACTTCACATTTAAGGCATATGATATCTAAGTTGAGATGTAGAAGAGTGATTTTCTTTTGGGCTTTGGAAAGAATATATTGTGAAGAACCCTCACACATCAAAAGTCCCCCAGGCTACAGATGTTCAGGAAATAAAGCAAAATAGTAGATTTGTGGCTTATTTCTAGCTAAATTTTAAACATTAACAATGAAGCAACATCAGTGCAGTGCATGCACACACCGATTTTAGTGGGGTTTATATATGCAGAGTTGTGGAAGACTGATCTTTAAACCTAGAAAAGAGGTGTCATTTGCCTCTGTTTTGAACACAGTAAGATGTGTTTTATTTGCAATTTTATGTAATCTTATGAACCAAATGAAGTGGATTCTTTTTTCAATTTGGGATGAAAAAATGTTTTTCTTCAGAGTCACTGGTACAGAAATGTAGCCTTGCAAAAAAACTGTCAGAAGAAAATTGTGCATATTAACAACCCTTCTTGAGAGCAATAATAGACATTCTTTGCATTTATTCAGCAAATTTACATTCAAATCAGGAAGATGTTGGATTTATCTCAGTTAACACTGAAATATTTGCAAAAATCAATAAAGGAAAGTGTTTCCTGCAGAAGAAGGAAGAGAGAACCTTGCACAGTTTTGTTTTTACCTCTCTGGGATACTGTGGGCAAAATGACCATACCACTTCAGTGAAAGGTGCATTTTCAGTCCCAGAGAAGCAGTACATATCCCTAACAGTAGATCCAGTGAATCCTTTCATATCCTTACAACTGCACTGATGACAGGCCCAGCTCTGGGCCTTGTGTGTATGTGAGCAACACTCACTGTTGAAGCAGTACTCAGAAAACTCTCTTACTTCTAAATAACTTTCTGTAAAGGGTCCAGGAACATTTTATACACACAAAATTTACACTCCCGTGGCTTATTATCAGTTTTGATTTTGCAACAGTAGTATCCCAAACGCCTGGCAACACTGTGGACACTAAGACACCTTCCTGTATTTTCTCTGGCCTCCTGATTACCTTCATTGCCCAAATACATATTTACTGTAAAAAAACCAAAAAACCAAAAACAGTCAAAAACAAAAACCCAAACTAAAAAGCACTTAAAAAATCCAATTTATATGAGTAGCCTTGTTCTCTGCAGATGCCAAAATGCATTTTATACAAAGGTGTACAACGGAGTTGAATTAGCCTTCAATTTTCCAGATTAGCATTAAACCCCCCCACTCCCTCGCAGAGAAGCGCTTTTCAGACGTGTCACTGTACAAAGCCCCTTCACTCTGCACCAACACTGGTCCCCGGCGCAGCGGACCCATTTTACAGGTAGGCAAACCTGCAAACAGGGGGCCGGTAGGCACGGCACCTCCTACCGGAGGCTCGGGCAGGGCAAAACAGGAACGACGTGCACCCTCCGGCTGATTTAGCACGAGGTGCGATCCCAAAAGCGACGCGTCCGCTCCGGGAGCCAGCCCCGGCTGCGCGCCCGTGCCCGCGGTGCCCGAGCCGGTGACTGGCGCTAAGCGGGAGCCTTGGGGCCCGGGGCACCGCGGCGGGGCGGAGCGGGGCTGCCCGGGGCTGTGCCCGCCGCTCGGCCCCGGCCCGCCCCGCCTCGCAGCCCGCTACAGCCCGCCGGCAGCGGCGCCGCGGGCTCGGGAGCGGCTCCGCGGCCCCGCCCCGGCCCGGCCCGCCCCGTCGGCGGCTCATTGATGAGCCGCGGGGCTTTGAGGAAAGGGCGAGTGCGCCGAAACCGCTGCAAAGCCATGATTTTTCAAGCGGCAGCGCAGCCTGGGAACTTTGCATGTTTCGCCATTTTTCACGTCCTGACTCATTCCTGTATTAAAAAAACGTGTTCTCTGGAGCTCATCGGACACCCGCAGCCCCTCCCGCCGCCGCGGCGGCAGGCGGCATCCACCGCCCGGCAGCAGCAAGGGGAACTATAGCAGAAATCCCCCGCGGCCAGGCAACCGCAGTCAAGCCCCGGGCAGCCCCGGGTCCCCCTGAGTTCCCTCCGAGTTCCTTTTCTATTGCCAGCGGGGGCTGTTTGCCCCCCGAGGGCTGCGCTCCCTGCAGGGAGCGGAGCAGGTGCACCCGCCGTGGCCCACACCCCCCACCCCCCCGGGCGGCGGGAGGCACCTGCGTGGGCCGAGGGGGTGGTCGCGGGGTCTCGCCCGAGAGTTCTCGCCCCATGGCAAGGCTCGCCTTCCCCACCCGCCGTGCACGGGGGAGAGGGGCTGCCCCCCGCCCCGACAGCTCCACCAGCGACAGCAGCCGCAGGGCGCGGGCACGGGGGGGCTGCGGACGCGCCGTCGAGGGCCCGCGGCGCGGGAGCGGCGGCGGCGCTGGCGCGGGGCGCTCCCGCCGCTGCCGCGCGGGATGGGCGGGGCGCGAGGGCCCCGTGGGGCGCGCGGCCCCGGTCCTCCCGCCCCGCGCCCCGCCGCCGCGGCACGGGCCCGCCAGGCGCCTGCGCACTGCAGGGGCGCCAGATTTGGCGGGAGGGGGAGTGTCCAAGGGCCCTTTGTTTGATGGCATCTCTGTTTACAGAGTTTACTCTTTAATCTCAACCTGTTTCCTCCTCCTCCTCCCGCGGCTCCTCGGCACTCCCGTGCGCGGCGGCGGAGCGCCCAGGCGCAGCCCGGCAGCAGGGCGCGGCGGCGGGCGCGGGCTCGGTCTCCCCCGTCCTCCTCCCCCAGCGGCCGGTGCGAGGATGTCCCGGAGACCCCGGCACAGGTAACCCGCTGTCTGCGGGCGGGGGACGGCCGGCTGCGCTCCGCGCCTGTCAGACGGGGCGCGGGACGGGAGAGAGGGAAAGCGGCAGCAGGAGACCGGCTCGCCCGGCGGACGGGCGGGCAGCCCCCCGTCCTCCGTGCACCTGGTCTACTCCGCCCCCGGTGCCGAGGCGCTCCCCTCCTCCGGAGGCGCCGGGGGAGCCGCAGCCTAGCGGGACGCGCCGCGGAGCCGCCGGTGCCGCACGCCTGCGGGGGGCCGGTGCTCGCCGGCCGCAGGAGCCCGACGGAGCTGCGCGCCCCGCAGCCGCAAGGCGGGACAATGTCTGGCGGGCTCGGCGGCGGCAGGTAGCGCGTCCCGTCCCATTCATTCATTCATTCCCGGCCGGGTGAGGCGGCAGGTGGGCGGCGGGTGCGGGGACTCGTTTCGCTCCCTCGACTTTTTTTTCCTTTTATTCGTGCGGCTCTTTCGCCCTTGGAAGCGCGACTCTCGCCTGCGGGGCTTAGCTTTTTTCCCGGTGCACGCCACTCGGCACATGCCGGAGCGCCGCAGCGCGGGCGGGGGGCTGCGGATCCGACGGAGCGCTCTGCCGGAGCTGTCAGCCGTGCCCGCCCGCCTGCCGCGCACCCGGGCCAGGGCGATCCCTGCCGCGCCATGGGCCGGGGGCGGCGGTGCCCCGGAGGCGGCGGACTGGACGGGACGGGACGGCAGCGCCGCGTGGCCGGGTCCGTGCCGCCGCTGCCGGGCTGGCGCACGGAGCCGGATTGTTGTCTAATTAGCCGGGAACGGCGGGTCGGACACGTGGAGGCTTTTTTCTCTTTCTCTTTGCAGCCCGGCATCCTCCCCTTCTCCCCTCCCATTTGGCCGGCTGTGACAGGGGAGAAGGTAGCAGCCCTGCCTGTCGCTTCCCGGGCGCCGGCCTCATCCGGTGGCACTGGGGGCTCCTTCTAAGGAAGAGGGGCTTGCGGTGCGGGAGGAGGCGGCGAGCCGCTGGGCCAGCGCCGGGCTCTACTTTCAGTGTCAGAGCGGGGCTGTCGCTAGGGCTGGCGGTGAATCACCCTTGCCCGTCTCTCCCAAAAGAGAAGGACAGCCGCCGCTGCCTCTCGGGCGCCTCCCGCAGGGACACGTCCGCCGCTCGGGGCTGGGCGGCCGGGGCGGCACGGTGCGGTGTCCGCCTGATCCATGGGCACGGCGCCGGCGGGAGCGGGCGCGGGCTCTGCCCCGCGGGGCTGGTGCCCGAATTCTTTCAATCACGGTAACTGCAGCGAGTCATTTCCTCTACACCTCCTCTTTGGTTTTTTGATGTTTTTCTTTTTACCTCTCCTTTTTTTTTTTTTTTTTTTGTTTTGTTTTGTTTTTTTAATTCTTTTCCCCATGTATCGTTGTACAAGCCGGTTGCCTCGGCGAACAGCGCAGCGCTGATGGGCGGCCGGGGGAGTCCTGCTGTCCCGGCCGGGCGGAGCGCTGTGCCGTGCCAAGCCACCCGGGGGGAGGCTTCGGGGCTGCGGCCGGAGGTGCAAAATAAAGTTTTAGAGCACCGCTGAGGGCCCGGTTGAGTGAAAAACTACCGAGCGTCCCGAAATCCCAGGGCACTTTTCTCCTGCTGGAGAGCGCAGGTAGTACAGTGAAGTTTGCTCGGTTCTGCGGTGCCAGCGAGGCCACAGTCATTTAAATAACCCTGTTACAGAACTGGCCCCGCACTGAAGTCCTTTAACGTGTTGGCCGCTGATGCTCTGCTGTGCTGCTGCTGCAGAGCGGCGTTTCCCCGCCGTGCCCGGCCCGCAGGAAGCGCCGCCGATGGATGCGGGCATACCTGCTGCTTGTCGTCTACGGAAAGCTCTTTTTCAAAATGATACTTGGAAACTGTGCCACAAAACTTCCTTTGGCATATGGGCAGCGGCGCAGCTGTCTCTGTGTGTCACTGAGAAAAGTGAATCTGCTTCGAGCGGCGTCTGGGGAAGGAGCCGCGCTTGTGGCAGCTGGAGCGTGGGAGCTTTTGCTCAAGCACGGGAGGCTCCAGCTGCCGACGAGGGGGGTGCGTGCGGAGGGGGAGCTTCCACGGGGGCTTACTGCCGGTGCTTACGGGGTCTGGGGAATAGGGAATGAACCGTGGGGCTGCAGGACTGCAGCGCGAGTTAAGGGTGGCAGCGATGGACTGGGCGGGTGAGTCAGGGGCACCCGGCAGAATCTGCAAGAAGACCACTCACAGCCCAGCAGGCTGTGGAAAACTTGTGTGGAAAACTTTTTGCATGTAGCATGTAAGCGTGTTCTCTCATGGCCCATGGCACAGGCCAGAAAACAGGGTGGAAAATGTAGGGTGTGATTAGCCCAGCACTTTTAAAGAATGTATGTTCAGCAGCTTGCAGTTTGGAGGTGTTTGCATCTTGACTAACAGACACCAGGCTTCACTGCAACTTAATTTCCAGTAATCTCCTGAAAACTGGTTAATAGCATAAACAGCGCCTGTTAATTTTATTACAAAATAACTTAATATTAATTTCTTAGTCGTACTTTTAACATACCACAGCACACCATACTATCAGATCACAGTTTTTAATCTTAATGACACTGACTCTTTTCTAACACTCATGGCTAGCATCTCTTAGCTGAAGTATCAGAACTGCTGCTCGTACCTTAAAAGGTAGAAGTAAAATACTGCCCACCAGAAAGGCACATCTTGTTGCAAAACACTCTCTTTAAGATTTAGTTAGCTGGGTAGAGCAAGTGCTGTTTGTGAAAAGAGTCATGGAGTCTTTTTACCCATAGATAGCCTCTGGGGAAATCCCTTAGTCATGAATTAGGTGGGCAGAGTATTTCAAAAACAGTATGAGGGATTTAGAAATAGATTAGAGGTAATAAAGTTATAGAAATGGAGAGTATAGAAGGATTCAGTCATTCATTTCTGGGTTGCAGGATATTAAACTAACTTGTCCTCAGTCCTTATCTGTCCAAACCCATAAATGGAGGGCATGCTTTATATTAGAGCTTATTGAATGTTAATGCTGCCACTTACTGTCTTACATAATTGTAAAAACCTGTGCCTTCTCATATAGGGTCCATAAACATTTTCTCAAGCAAGGTTATTGTTTAGCTTTTTGTTTTGCTACACAGTCTATTTTATTTTGGAGCAGTATAATAATCTGCTGCATTAAACATACAAAACCACTGATATTTTTCAGAATGTATGGCACGAGTTAAAGATCTTAAACATGTACTCGTGTGCTGGACACAGCCTCTAGTTGTCTTTATTGTCCTAAACATTGTATTTTAATTTGAAACCTTCATTGGTTGAAAGTTTGCCAAATGTGTAATTCACCACTGATCTAACATTAGGAGCAGGTCTAAACATGCACAGTAATACGAAGGTTGCCAGCCCTTTGCTTGTATCTGTGGATACCAAAAACAGCAGAACCAGTTCAGAATACTAGAACAACAGAATGCAGAAAAAAATCTTGTTGTGCAAGTTTTAAAACTTTTATCTGTGTAACCTTTGTAAGGATTGTAGTGGGGGGTTTTTGGGTTCTGTAATTAAGTAGCTCAAGTCCTCATGCTCCACTCTGTTTCGCTGTGTTTCCTTTTGCAGTATATATAGTAGTGATGATGATGAAGAAGATGTTGAGGTGTACGATCATGATTATGATGGTCTGCTTCCTAAGACTGGAAAACGTCACTTAGGAAAAACCAGGTGGACCCGCGAAGAGGTAAATCCAAGTTCATTCCTCTCCTGCACGTGAAAAGATAAGAGAGAGCATGGATCACATTCTTCTCCAAGTTGCTTCATGTTCTTCACCATATTGCTAATCTGCAAACTTCAGTGACAGTCCCATATCTGAGGACAACTTTTTTGACCCGCTAGCTACATTCTCAGTGTTTTATTTAACTTTGAACATAGTTCTCACGTTTTAAATAAAATGTACAAACACAACTTTTTAATTTCCACCAAGCTCTGCGTTACAGTGTGTGATGTGTGAATCTCTGTGTAATCCCTGTTGAAGAAGCAGATTCCGAATCACCTGTAGCAGTGCTTCATTGTTGCTGCTTGCCTCTTTCTGTTTGGAAACTGTTGCTATGCGAGAACAGACCTGTGTTCAGTGTCCCACAGCAGCAAACAACAGCGGCAGAAACTGCTGCAGTCCTTCTGTACCATTGGAATTTTGCACTTTAATTGCACTGTTATGATTCCAAGTGGAAATAAAATAAAGGCTGGAGGAGAGAAATCCAGCAGTACCAAAACAGAGCATTCAAGATATATTTTGCTTTTCAAGGTCAGAACACGTTTTAGTCATGACTAAAGACCTTGTAGTGACTTTCTGGGAGAATTGTGGTGTCAGACTCCTTCGCCAGGTGAATCTCCTTTGGCCATTTAACTGATTTGAGTTTGTTGTGGAATACATTAATACAGTTCTTGAGTTATGTTTTGACTTTCTCTTCTCTAACAATGTGTATTGATGTAAAAACAGTGGCAGGTCACCCCTTGCAAGCCTTTTATTTATTTATTTTAAATCACAGTCTGCCCTTACAAAGGTGGATGTGGTTGTGATGTGGCCAGGGAGGAAAGGATGGCCATGAAATCCATTCCTGTCACATGAACTGGGAGCATACTGGGAAGTGCTAACCCAGTATGTAAGATTTGTTTCTTTCGTCTTTAGGGTCTATATTTCTGGCCTTATCATTAGAAAGATTGGGCCAAATATTTTGCTATTTGCAACTATGCAAAACTCCCTCACAGAGAGCAAGAGCAAAAAGGAGCTGTTAGTTTTATTGTGCATTTATTGTAGGTGGATAGGCCTTGAGCAAATCACTGGAACTCCCATTACTTGCGAGATGCATAAAGCTTAAGGCTGTGATGTTCAGAGTTTCCCAGGTAGATGAGTGCCTGAGTGTTACTGAATTTCAAGGTTATTCTGATGCTTGGCATCTAAATTCCCATTTCCTCCTGTAAATCTGGTCCAAGAATAACAGTTACAGTGCTTTGATGAGTAAAATGTGAATGTATATTGTGAGTCAAAGAACTGCACAGAAGTCAGTCTTTCTCCTACAGCACAGTAAAGAACCTACCAAAATCCAAAGGAGTAGAAAAATCTTCTGCTTTAGGCAATTTAAAGGCATGAGAAGTCTGCAGGCCACCCTTCTTTACACTCAGAAAGCAGAAGTAGATGCATAAGAACAAATTTAAAAAAAACCATTTCATTTGGATTACAAGAGATTGCAATATTTATTATATCTGGGGTCTTTTTTTTTTTTTATGATTCAGGATGAGAAGTTGAAGAAGCTTGTGGAGCAGAATGGCACAGAAGACTGGAAAGTCATTGCCAATTTCCTTCCTGTAAGTGGATATTGGTTTCTGTTTCTAGGCTTAGTAGCAGCTCTTTATCAAGGGGTTTCCTTGATAAAGGGGAAGAGGAGTGGTTGCTTTATAGTTGTATTTTCAGGGGAGATTTAAAACTTCCACAAACGGAGACCTTAGAAATTTAGTTAGATTACTGCAGAAACCCTTACATTTATTTTTCCTTTCACTTCTCATAAAGAGTTGGAAAATATCAAACAAGCAAAAATGAGGGACGGTGGGTAATTGCACAGTAGATGGTCAATGTGACAATGAGAAAATGTCTAAGCACAGTGAAGAGAAATAACTTTAGTGAATTGTAAGTATGATTTTGAAGCTAATTGTTTAGTGAACAGTTTGGCTGTTGCTGAAGTAGTGCATGTGAAAGCATGCCAGCTGTTTTGCAGATGGGGAAGATAAAGTTTGTGTAGTTTTGGTGATGGAGTCCTCAATGCAGAAGTGATGGAAATCTTGCCTATTCTGTGAGCAAACTGATAGGTGACCACCTTCTTCTCAGACTTACTCTATCACTCTATGTTGTTTAGTAGTCTTAGCTGGCAGTGAAATACATCAAAACAAGTGTGTGTAAATAAGAGCATTCTCACTCTATTTTCATCTTGTCTAAAGGATTTTCCACTCTGTATTTCCCATTTCACTAGAATCGGACAGATGTTCAGTGCCAGCACCGATGGCAGAAGGTACTAAACCCAGAACTTATTAAAGGTCCGTGGACTAAAGAGGAGGATCAAAGGGTAATCAGTTTTCCTTTCTGTCTGATTAATGCCTTACTAGCAGATTTCAGATGTTGGGGCAAAACTCCTGGAAACTTTGGTGGTCTCAACATTATTATGGCCAGAGGCAGATTGTATTTGTGTAGTGCTTTCTAAGTTTTCTGTGCAAATAAATTACTGTTGCTTTACAGCACTGTAATGTAGAATTGCAGTGTAGAAATGCCTTAACTATTACCAGATTTTTCCTTTTGGGTAAAAATATGATTGGGAAGTGGGGAACCTTAATTGCTATTAGTTTTGCTGTGGCAGTTTTGAGAAATGTTGTTGAAAATATTGCTTCATCACAGAAAAAAAATTCATTGATTCATCATGCATCATTAAATACAGGCAGTTTTTATGTCCTTCTTTGAAGGTAATAGAGCTCGTTCAGAAATACGGTCCAAAGCGCTGGTCTGTCATTGCTAAGCATTTGAAGGGAAGGATTGGAAAACAGTGCAGGGAGAGGTGGCACAACCATTTGAATCCAGAAGTGAAGAAAACCTCCTGGACAGAAGAGGAAGATAGAATTATTTACCAGGCACACAAGAGGCTGGGAAACAGATGGGCAGAGATTGCAAAGTTGCTGCCTGGACGGTAATGACATATGCTTTTAGCTCTTAAGAAAGGAAAAAAATGAAAAAGCTGCAGGTCTGAGCAGTCTGTTTTGGTCACCTCAGGCTGCACTGTATAAAGCAAAAAAATTTTGGAATCAAAACCTGGGAAGCCAGTGACACTGATGTGCGTTTTTCTCTGTGGGGAACTTCACTGTTTGGTCAGTACATGCAACAATCTGCTATTTTTACAGGCTTTTAATGTTTGCCATAGGTAAAATGCCAGTAACTGGAGCAAGACCATAAGAGTTTCCTAAATGTCTGTGCAATCTTATCTGTGCATGTGATGACTGTCAACATTTAAATCAATTAAGCAGGGAAGGATCAGGCTTTGCAAGTGGATCGTAATTTACATTCAGCTATGGGTATGCCTTCAATATGAAATGTAGCCTGTCTATTCAAAATGATTTAAGAGAAGGTTTCTTCAAGTTTTGTAATTGCTCTTGAATCATCCAGATGATTTTGACCTGTTAAAAAAAAACATGTGTAAAGCAGGAGAAACTTTTTCTTCAAACTCTGGTCCTGGAAATACTTGTCTCATGGAAAGCTTTTGTACAGCTTGTATATAACCTCAAAGATCCAATGTCTTATTTGCTGTGATTAAAAGTGACTCAAAATGTGGGGAAGCAACTAATGCAAGCAAGGGAGAGGTTTCCCTTCCTTCTTTTCTTCCTGCTATTTGACAAAATATCTTCAAGGCCTAAATATAAGGCCCAAGATCATGATGGCCTTTCAAGCAGTCATTCCTTAGGCTGCTTTCACCTTCTAGAAGATAACAAGAAAGGAATTAGCCCTTGGGAATATTTTTGTAGCTTCCACACATCAGAGATGCTTCTTTGAATGATACCATGCAGTGGTGATGTTTTTCAAATAACAGAGTTGTTTTAAAGCTTACTCCTAAAATCTCACAAACTTGGTAAGTTTGCTTTTCCTGACTCATATATGTGAGGATTTGAATCTCAGTTTTTCTGCATCTAAGAAAAATCCCAGCGGTTTTGTTTACTGAGTTTGTGTACAGCATGATGTTTTTGTTGTCTAGGTGACCAGCTGGAAAGTTGCTTGGAAGTTAGTCTGTTCACAGCTGTTCTCCACAGTCTTTCTTTCCATCAATGAGACACAATAAGGCTCCACTGAAATATCAAGATATAGGAAGACGATGCTGGCATTCTTTTAGGATAGCCTCAAAGGGATGTTAGCCTTTGTTGTCTCCTCACTTCATGGGAATGAGGTGAAGATGAAGTTAGAAATTTCTTACAATTTGAGGATCTAAGTCATGAAGGATTGCTTTAAAAAGCACGTAAACAACTGTAGCCTGTTTTTCTTTTTCCCTAACTTTTATACTGAGCATCTTTCCTGAGAAGTAGGGAGTAGCATTTGTAGTGGTGGGGCTAGGAGGAAGGTCAGAGAAGAGCTCAGGGTTCTAACAGAAATGCTGACAACAGTTCCCTGCCCACTGACCTGTCTGAATTGGAAGTGCTCATTTTTCAAACTCCTCTGTATTTCTGTTGCAGAACTGATAATGCTATCAAGAACCACTGGAACTCCACCATGCGCCGAAAGGTTGAGCAGGAGGGCTACCTGCAGGAGTCCTCCAAAGCCTGCCACTCCTCAGCAGCTGCTGGCTTTCAGAAGAACAACCACTTGATGGCCTTTGCTCACAACCCATCGCCACCTGCCCAGCTGCCGGTGGCCAGCCAGCCCCCGCTGAGCAGTGACTACCCCTACTACCACATCCCTGAGCCACAGAATGTAAGTGCCTGAAAATGTCAGTGTGCTGGGGGCGCTTGTCTTGCCTCCTTGAATGGATGAGTGCCATTTAGCCATGCCTGGTTTCAGCATGAAGGGTTTTCTTCGTCTTGGTGGACTTGGGTGTGTTTGATGTCAGATGAGGATTTCTTTGACTTTTACTTAAGTTCAGTGGTGAAAATAAGTACATTTCAAACTGGTGGTGTTCAAGTGGTGGAAATGGGTACAGCGGGTTTAACGCCTTGGGAGCAGTTAACTTATTTCTTCGAGCTGTGAATATTAAAATTCTTGAATATCGGTTGAATCTGGTTAATTCTGTGTCCCATGTCAAAATCTCCCACATGCTCTTTAGTAGTACTCTGCTTGTGGGTTGCCTGTCGGAACCAAGTGAACAAGTATTGTTTTTAATTAAATTTCTTTTCTATTCTATTTATTCTAGTCTATTTATTCTATTAATAATGAAACAGGCTGCTGCTTCAGACAGTTGCATTGTAGAGTTTTAGATGGTAATATATTGCATCTTTTGCTTTTTCACTTCAATTTAGAAAATCCTTACAAATGTGTCTATAAATTATTCATCTTGTCTTGTTCAGGAAGGGTAAATATTTCATATATGAATTTTCTTTCTTCCTCTCTAATGCTCACTGTCATATTCCTAAAAACTTGATTACTTTTCTTGTAAACATTTTTAGGTTTTTTTGCTATTTCATCTCCACAGACTACAAATATTGAGTACCTAAAGCCAAAGTATGTTTAACACAAATTGAGAAAGCAAGCAGATGATAAGATGGAAATAATCAATTTTTGCTTTTTGACCTAGGTTCCTGGTCAGATCCCGTATCCAGTAGCACTGCATGTAAATATTGTCAATGTACCTCAGCCAGCTGCTGCAGCTATCCAGGTAGATAACTTGAACCTCATTTCAAGAGTCAATTTCTTAAATATTTGATAAATTAAAATGCAGACATCGTACATTAAGGAAACATTTTAATGTATTAAGTGTGGTGAAAACAGAAAATGGGGAAGGTCGGGGAGTGCTAACATGGCTAATAGTTGCTCCTTCTGAAGTGGATTTAAAATGCAGTAGTTGACATCTGGTGTGATGGCTTTCACTTTCTCCATTTCAATTGTCTATACTGAAATTCAGCAGAGACTTTGGTAGTGGAAAACACAATTGACATTTGTTTCGTCTTTGAATCTAATTTGGCTGTTATAACCACAGGTCGGCAAACCATGAGCATTTTAGTTGCTACATCCTATCAGACCTTTATCTTTTCTTTTCCCTTAACTCTTAATTTCAGAGACACTATAATGATGAAGACCCTGAGAAAGAAAAGCGAATAAAGGAATTAGAGTTGCTACTAATGTCGACTGAGAATGAACTGAAAGGGCAGCAGGCATTACCAGTAAGATTGTCACTGTGTGCTTGGATGGAGGGATAGCAGCCTTACCCCAGTGCTTGTCTTTTTAACTTTTTACTCCCCCTCTGCCTTCAGTACTAATCAAGGCTCTATATTTCCGTTTTAAAAGGATGAAACATAGCACATGTAAAATCTGTATCCGCTTTGTAAATTCTTCTATTGAAAAAGAAAATCCAAACATTTTGCAGGTATCTTACTTTGCAAAGTGGGAGCAGGATTGGGCTCTGTAACATGATGTAATATTGGAAACGTGATGATTGTACAAAAATTGAAAATCCTACAGACCTTTAATCACTAATGGGATCTGTGTTTCTGAAAGTGTGCAATGGTTCATGTGATGAAAATGTAGTGCCTGTGAGTTAGATTTTTCTTCTCTGTTATATTCTTTCCTTCAGCTGTGTTTTATAAACTTCATAAGCTTCAGACTTGGTGCATGTTTGAGAATTTGTTTTACTCCTCCAAATAATGTTAGATTCTTCATAACTGCATGTGTGGAGCAAGTGCTGGCTATTACTGAATTCTCGTACTTCACTATATATGCCATTGGATGTTAATGTGTGAAAACCCTTGTGTAACTACTTAACACCATTGTCAAAGCCAAGAATCCCAAAATCGTTTTTGAAGATAGGTGATAGCCAGCAGAATATTTATTTTTTTTTCCTTTTGGGTAATAGTTAAATTAATAGTAAAAGAACTGCATGCATGATACGTTAGTTTGGCCACTTTTTAACTTTAGTTAATGTTTTGCAATTTCTTCTGTTGCATGATCACACTGGAAAGAAACTTCTGTTAATTTGTTCTTCTGCTTTCCTAACCACGTTGATTTGACAGCCTCTTCATTGCATTGGTGTAAGCTGTAGCATTAGACAGGGATAGCAGAAGAGAAGGAGATAAGCAGACAAAAGCAACTCTAACTCTAAAAACTTTTAGCCTTCTACGGTGCTGAGCGCTCAGTAGGGAAATCCTGCCGTTTCATGCTTCTTACAGAAAAAGGACTTGCAGACACTTTTCGAGCACTTGGACTTACAAAGTATGAATTGATATGTGCTAGTAATGACATATGCCTATAATCCTGGAAGTAAATTATGAGGTAACTTTGGGATAACAAATACAATGCCAGTATTACTTAAAACAAGATCTTGCACTGATGAAAGGAAACATCTTGACAATTGTTTCATAGGCATAAGCCTTTAGATGATGATGCAACTACTTTTATCTTTCCTCCAGTGGCATCTGACACCTTGTGCAATTTCATTGCTAAGTTCCTTCTGCCTTTCCCCCCTCCCTTTTCTTCTTTTTTTTTTTTCCTCTTCCTTTAGACACAGAACCACACATCAAACTACCCCGGCTGGCACAGCACCACAATTGCTGACAGTACCAGGACCAGTGGTGACAGTGCACCTGTTTCCTGTTTGGGGGAACATCACCACTGTACTCCATCTCCACCGGTGGATCACGGTTGCTTACCTGAGGAAAGTGCATCCCCTGCACGGTGCATGATTGTTCACCAGAGCAACATCCTGGATAATGTTAAGAATCTCTTAGAATTTGCTGAAACACTCCAGTTAATAGACTCCGTAAGTAGACTTGCTGCCTCAGGTGGATTTGTGCATGGTCAAGGAGCAAGGGGTGAGGAGCTGGGATTCTCCTAAATGTGGCTGTTGGTTTTTTCCCTGGGTAATTTTGAGTTGCTCCAGGATCTGAAGCTTATCTTCTGACATAACAAAGCGCAGCTGCTTGTAAGTGAAGCCCTCAAGCATGGGTGCATATGCTTTTTGTGGGTGTCTCCCTTTCCTGCTACATCTTGGAATGGGAGTGTGAGTTTTGGCAAGCTGCACAGTAGGAGCTTGAAACAATCTCTCAATTTTAAGTCTCCTTAAAATAAAATCAGAGATACCACAAAAAATTTTAAACAATGAGGTGGTATTTATTGATATTTGAAGTCACACATGCCATAGGTTTGTGTGTGGCCGCTCATGTATCTGCATCATTTTCTAGAATTTTTAGTTGTAGCCTCTATAGCTGCTTCTCAAAGTTTAAGGAGCTTGCCCTGACATATGCAAAGGACTGTAAACAGACATTTAAATGTCAGGTATCTGAGTGACATGGGCCTGTTCTCATTGCAGTCTCTGGGATGCTAATGTAAAGAAGTAGCACATTGAAGTATGTTTGTTGGTGGCAACCTCCTTCAGAAGCAGAGATGTCTGCTTCATGTGGTATCATTTCCCTTTCAGCCCATCCAGAGCAGCATTGCATGTTAGGAGGAGGCCAGTTTTGGTCTATAGCACACATTTTTTTTGTAACAAAAGGCACCATCATCACACCAAGCAGAAAACACTGGGCAAACAAATAGTAAGGACATCATTTGGCTCATTTGTTAGGGACTCAGTTGCCAGCAACACTAGTAGGATGTCAGACAGTTTGATAAGATCAAGGTATGTACTGAGAACACAAATTGCGTTCACAGTGTTGCTGCTCCCATGAACAGGGTCAGGCTGAACTGAACTGGGAAAGACTTTGTTGTTGTTGGTTACAGGCATATCCTAGCACTGTATTTTCATGAGGTGGCACTATACACTGTCTTATAGCTCCGTGCCTCCCACGTTGTTTCAGGATCCTTCATCATGGGGTGATCTCAGCAGTTTTGAATTCTTTGAAGACACAGACACTCCGGCTAGCAGAGCTCCCTCAGGCACGGTCGCGCAGCTTCAGCAAAGAGGGGCCAGTGCTTGTAGACCTCAAGGACAGCCCACCACAAATTTGAGCAAAGTCATGTCGAGTCAGGGCTCTCTTGGCTCACCAAAGACCTTATCTGCCTCACAGGGCAGTGCGGCTCCGTGGGTCCTTCTTCGCAAAAGGAGAGGGCACTGCAGCCCCTTAGCCAGTGGCCACGGTAGCACCTTGGTCCTAGCTGACGTCAGCAGCTCAACTCCTCCTAAGCGCTCCCCTGTCAAAAGCCTGCCCTTCTCTCCCTCGCAGGTAGATCAAGACTTCTGCACAGATGTTACTAATTCTCAAAAGTCACCCCAGTCTTAACAATTTAGAAACTAATCATTTGGAACAAATGACTAATTACCGTTGTGCTTGTTGATTTCACTCCATGTTTGAATCTTCTCACTGCTCCTAGTCTTCACCACTGAGTTTAGTTAATCAGCAAGTTAACTGTTGATTCTTGTCTTTTAAATTCATCTCTGGGGCTTGGTTTTTTGTGTTTTGGTTTTTGCCTTTTTGGATCTTTTTTGTAGGGGAGTGTGATTCCTCGCTTTACTCTTGCTGCTAACTCCAGCTCCTAGAGTTTAACATTTCTGATCACCTGTGTTACTTTCCATCTCTGTCCACTTGCAGTATGATTCACTGACCTAGAAAACCCCAAACTGCATTTAAATAGCATTCAGGTTGTGAGACAAACTGACAACAACCAGAAAATTCAAATCACACTTGCCATCTTCTGCCCAGGCCGTGAGAGTTGGAGTGGAATAGGAATGAGGAGAATGACCTGTTAAAATGGCCTGGCGTACACTTTCAAATTCCTGATGATGGTTGCTTTGTTTCACAGCTGTAGCACTATTTAAAAGTGTTTTGGATTTTTTGTTTGTCTGCGTTGGTTTGCTTTAGTCTTTGATGTCAAAGAAATGTTATTTTGTGCAGGATAGTAAAAGATTTCATGTAATGATTTCCCACTGTATTTCCCATTACCTAATAGCTATTTTAATCATATGTAATTTTTCCACTGAAAGCCAGATTTTCTTATCTGCCACATTTTTATAAAGTGGCAGATTGAATCTGGAAGGGAATACGTTGTATTGTTGTCAGAATAAAGGATATCACTATGCTCACAAATTTGTAGATGCTAGAAATAGAAACAATATTTTAGATTACTAGGTAGAACACATGCAAGAGCAATTTTCTCCAAACAGATAGTGCTGCCTCTTTTTTAGTCAGTTGTTTCCATTCCAAAGCGTTCCACACACCCATCAAAGGTGGCAGCTTTCATTTTATGCTCTGAAAATGAAGTACTTTCTTTTGAGAGAGATGAGAGGAAATATATTTTCCTGTCATAAACACTTTATTTACTGCCCTAAGAGCTCCTAGATGCCCCATATAAATATTTGTGGAATTTAACCCTGTTTCCTGTGGGTTTGTTTCTGAAACATTCCTTGCTCATTTTCACCCAGTTTCTTGGTCACGCTGGTCTTAATTAAAATTTATTTGGAGAAAATCCAAATCAGGCTCTGGAAGTGGTAGAAAGTGTTTCTCATTGAAACAGTCATTTCCTTTAGAATTTCTCTCTCTAGCTTCCTGAGCCAAGCCATTGAGCATTTTTTCACAATGTAGTCAGGTACCCAACATACCTCTGCTCTCATCATAGGGTCAGGAGAGTGACTCATGTCAATCAGAAGAAAATAAGTTATTTTTCTTTCCTTCAATAATGTCAGTTTGAAAGGTCAGCCATGTAATCTGGACGTTCCTGTTAACTTTTCCTTTCCACACGTGCAGTTCTTAAACACCTCATCCAATCACGAGAACTTGAACCTGGACAACCCTGCCCTCACCTCCACGCCGGTATGTGGCCATAAGATGGCAGTTACCACCCCGCTGCACAGGGAACAGACTTTCAAAGCTCAGAAGGAAAACCATGTGTAAGTCCATTGTCTTGTCCAACTCATGAGGGTCCATTTCTTCACATTGGCACGCAGCCAAAGTTTGCTGGGTCAGCAAATGCTTTAGGCCCTGGAGGGTGGGTTTAGATTAGATGCAAGGAAAGAATTCTTTACTGAGAAGGTGGTGAGGCACTGGAGAGCAGGCTGGCTGGAGAAGTTGTGGATGGCCTATCCCTGGATCAAGCCTGGGGCAACCTCATCTTGTGGAAGGTGTGCCTGCCTGTGGCAGGGTGTTTGGAACTAGATGATCTTTAAGGACTATTCCAGCCTAAACCATTCTATGATTCTATGCTTCCTGCAGAGTTGTTTGCTCACACATTCACATTTTTCTTGGGTGGGAGTAAAACTTCCGCTTTATGAAGGTAGGTCATTAAACCATGGATATAGGTTCTCCAGTTTTTAAAATAAAGTCATTACACTCTATCACAGTCAAAGAGATGTTCTGCTCTAAAAGCAAAATGGATTATAGGATCGCAGGGAAATATTTTCTAAAGTCTTACAACAATACTGCCTGTATGCACGCATTTCTGTAAAGAGGTAGTATTTCCAAGCGTCTTCCTTTAAAGTTCCTCTCCTTCTTTTTAAAGTTTCAGGACTCCAGCAATCAAGAGGTCGATATTAGAGAGCTCTCCAAGAACACCCACTCCATTCAAAAACGCACTTGCAGCTCAGGAAATCAAATACGGTCCTTTGAAGATGCTGGTAAGAAGGAAACAATGATAAAAGTTGCTTTGATAATAGTGCAGAGGGATGTTCTGGGACTTGGATATAACGTTTCTTTCTTTCAGCCTCAAACTCCAACTCATCTTGTAGAAGATCTGCAGGATGTTATCAAGCAGGAGTCGGAGGAATCTGCAATAGTGGCTGGGCTACATGAAAGTGGACCCCCTTTGCTGAAGAAAATCAAACAAGAGGTAAATCTCAAACTTACCTGAGGCAATTTAATTCAGAACTCTTTGCTGAGAAACTTATAGCAATGCCTTTTCTGTTAAATAGCTGTGTCTGCTTTTCTTTCATGTGAGCCCCAAGATCTTAGTGTCGGTTCCATATAGTACACTAGGCATGTCTAATTCATCTCCCATTGATTTCCATAGAAGTCTTTCTGCTGTTTCCAGCAGGGGTTTGCTTGGGCCGTTCTAATGCAGTTTTCGTTTGAAACTTAAAAAGAAAAGAAAAATTAGACATGAATTTGGATTGAATCTTTCAAATATTGGTGAAAAGTATAGAAGAACCCCATAGGGACCAAGCTCCATGGAGTGACTTAGAAACCTGAACATTTGAGGACATTGCATTATATTACTTTGTCACTAAAGTTCTAAAAATACATATATTCTCAATCCTTTCTAGGGGATTAAACTCCTGAATACTGACAGAGCACTGAGTGCAAGTATTCAAAGTTTTATTAGATGGGGATTTTTTTTGGAGAACCTTGAACTTTTTTCTTCTGCAAAGAGCAAGGCTGCTGTAAAAGATGTGACTGTAAACATGCATTTTGCACCTCTGTGAAGAATATTTGTTAAGCAACTGAAAGAAATCTCCTGGTCAGTTATGTAGTGGTTGAATGGTGCCTTTTCTTCTTGCAGGTGGAGTCCCCAACAGATAAAGCTGGGAATTTTTTTTGCTCAAGCCACTGGGAAGGAGAAAACCTGAACACTCAGCTCTTTACACCTGGGTCTACAATGGAAGATGTGCCAGTAAGTATAAGTTTTCACACCATCAAAGGAATACTTTGTTTTACATCCCTGTTTGATAATTAAATGCTAGAGAGAGTATTTTTTTCCGATTTTCTTCACAAGTAGGCTTTATTCCTTATTTCTATGTCATTTTCCTGTACTAAGCTTAAAAAGCAAAATGCTACTCTTAATTATCACTGATAACTATAGAAGGTTGCAGAAGTTGCAGTCATTTTGCAGCCCACAGACTTTGAAGACCCTACACTTGAAGGATGCCTGCACCTGTGTATAGAAATGACTAGATCACAGAATTAAAAACCGGTGAAAGAGAGAGAGAATCTCTCGGTTTTTGCAAAGGAGACCTTGCATGAGCACAGTTCCCTTTGCATTGCCAGGACTTATGGGCTATTCAGTGTTGCTGTTATTCTTGAACTTGTGATTTGCACTGGATGGAAAACCTTTGCACAGGGCAATGCTCCTGCAAAGCCAAGTCCCAGAGACATGGGGCTGAGGTCTGCTCCTCATCTGTGGCTGTGCCCAGTGTAGCAACTTCTGCACTCAAGCTGAGTTTACTTACAGTGCATTCCAGTTCATGTTGTTCTCATGAGTTTCTGAAAACCTTTTTCTTTTCTCTTTTCCTGTTCAGAATCTTCTTACCAGTTCCATTTTAAAGATGCCTGTGTCTGAAGATGATGATAGTTTTCACAAAACAGTTGCAGTACCTAGAAACAGGCCACTAGCTAGTCCTCTACAGGTAATTATTTCTTGATAAAAGCATCCATACGTATAGATACTGCTTTCTCACAGACCAATTTTAAGTTTTGGGTACGGAAGAATGAAATGTTCAGATGAATGTGGCTGAGGATCTCACTTTGCCTGTGGAATATGAGAGCACAGTGGCTTCAGCAGAGCCAGGAAGCTAAACTGGACACAGCTCTGTGTGTGGGGCATTGTAACTCAGATGGGTGCAGCGTGAAATTGGTAGGACTGAGAATTAATGTGGGCCAGAGGGGTTTTCTTTCCTATAGGCTTCTTGTAGGTGGCACTGCTGTTTTTGGAGCTTTGAGTGATGTGGTGGTGGCCAGAGCTTGTGACTGGCCCTGGGGTGAGAGGAGAGACTCCAGCACTGCCTGGCTGGCACAGGTGTGACCAGTATTGCCCATCCAGTCCAGCACCAGGATGGCCTTTCCCCAGTGAAGGCTGAATGTGTAATTGTTGTAATGTAAGTCAGACTTCAGGCTGGGGTTTGTGTCTGTGCTTTTGCCAAGTGTTAACAAACACAGACTTTTGCTGTGCTTTCAAACAGAACTGTTGCACCAGGGGCCAATCCAAAGCCCACCAAGGTCATTAGCGGCCAGTTTGGCAGCTCTTGTGTACTTTAGGTGGAACCCACTGCAAGTCATTCAGAAAACAAAACATAATTTCTGTATTTCCGAGGTCGATGACTAAGTGATTTCGTAGCCTTTCTCCACTTGGGAGAACTAAAGGAAAGTGTCTCATTCCCCAGGGTGAGTCACTGGCAGGAAGGAAATTGTAACTCCATAGTTCCTGACTTTCAGACGAACAGTCCACATGGCTAATCCTTTCTTTCCTCCCTCTTTCCAGAATTTACATTTGGGCTTATTTACAGTAGGCAGGAATGAATAAAGACTGGTTTTGATTAAGCATTTCTAGCCAGGCATTAAAAAAGGAGATAGTAAAATTTCACACATGTCCCCATTTGGCACAGTTTGCCATGGAGTAGCCTTGTATTTTGTGCTGCAGAATCACTTGATGAAAAACAGCTTTGGAGAGCAGGGACTAGGACTCCCCTTGGCAAGGGGGATCTGTAGGGGCCAAAGACTCACACTCAGCATTGTTTATCTGCTCTGCCCTCATGACCTGTGTTTCTTGGCTGCACTGTAGTTGACAGCCAAGAGAAGGGTTTGCAGATCCTCTGTCCCTGATCTAGGGCAGTGTATAGGGGCAGAATTCAGACCCACCTGGTGGCAAAGGAGCCTGGGTCTCCAGCTTTGCTGGGGCTTGCTGGAGCTCCCTGGTGGATGTGTGGAAGGAGGCTGCTGGTCCCCCTGAGCTCAGCCCTGCTGTGTCCCAACACCTGTCTGAGAACCGTGACCCCAGCCAAGCTCCGGGCTCCTTCACAGATTTAGGACAAGATTTTCAGGTAGCTAAGCAGCATGGGCTGTGTGTTGTCCAGTAAGTGGTAGTTGCCTGCACTCTGGCTGTAATAAAAAAGAAGGATCTGAGAGGTCTGTAAAATGGGATCTTTTGATCTTTGGTGTACCGGTGTTATGTTTCCTGCTATCTAAAAATAATTTCTTTACAAGCTGCTGTAAACGAAAGGGCTTGTTTAACCTTCTGTCCTCACGCTGATTTTGTTCAGGAAGTTTACATGAGTCAATTTGTGGATCATTCTGGATTCAATTCTTCAGTCCTTGGTCAGGAAAACCATGTTAAAAGTCAGGTATGCTCATTGTTTGGATAAAGAGGACCTTTTCTTAAGTAGGAACTGAGTTAAAAAGGACTTCCAACTCCTCTCAGTGTTTAAAGTATGTTGAACTGAAAGTAGTTGTAAAAAGCCCCAAAATGAATAGTTAGCATGTAGCTTCTTGGTGTACTAGCATGAGGGTAAAATTGTTCTCTCTGCTGATGAAACATTGAGCTTTTCATCTGAAATGTAATCTTAAGTGAAGAGTGAGGCTTGAGGTTTCTGTGATGGTGGCACAGACAGCTTTTTCAGAATGAAATACAGACTTTTTATAACAATGCAGTATTGTCTGCCAGCGGCTGCACTATGTTTTGGACTTGGTGTCGTGGTTAAAAGTAATGGTAAAGCTACTTGGCTTCTTGTCAGAGGGGAGGAGTGTGGCTCTGTGCAGCTCAGAAAGGACGTGTAGTCTGGCTCTGTTTCACAGCAGAAACTGCTGCTGCTCTGTCCCTAACGCTTCCCCTCCTCCTCCCCAGTGTAAATGGACTCGTGATTAGGGCATAGCATGTCTAAATGGTGCAAAGCCATGGAAAACATTAGTCTTTGTGCTTGCTGTTGTCTTTACTGTTTGTGTCTTGTACATGAGCAGATTTTAGCACGTTTTAGTGTCCTGTGCTTTCTACCTTTCCTGGCTTGAGTTTGGTATCTCACCCTCATGCAGCAACACATGCACAGACACAAACAAATTCTGGACTAAATCCAGTGATCCCATGAAAGTAGACATTAAGCATGAGGGAACTCCTGTGGGTGAAATTTAATTGTGTCTGCATATGTTGACATTGCTGCTGCAAATATTTTGGGCCTGATCCAACTGTTCTGACTTAGGCAAATTCTCACTGACTTCAGGCCAAGAAAGAATTACAGCAATCTCTGCACCTTGGGATCTGTGCATGGACAGGGAAGAGAGAAACAAAGACAGCACTTAACTTAGTTTTTTTTTTTAATATGCTTGGTTCTTAAAATTCCATTTTCTTTTAAATTTGAACTTAGAAAAGAAGGAGGCAATATATTTACCGGCCCACGGTTTTCCATTGCTTTAATAATTTGCACTACATTTGCACAATGAAATTTGGCTAGCAAAAAGCTGATCAAAATCCTTGATTACGTATTGTTTTGCTGTTAAATTCCAAAGGAGGCAAGAGTAGCAAATGTTCAAACACATCTCTAATGATATTTTTTACTGCATTTTGGGTACACGATTGATCATATGCCATTTAGTAAATAGCAGCTGATGACCCTATCAGATAGCACAATATGATTCACCTTCACTTAGCAGGAGCAGCACATTGCATCATTTGGCATGTGAGGTCAGGTAGCTCCATATAACACCACTGGATTTTGGTGCTGTCAGTGCTGTATAGAGCAAAGGGAGAAGAAGCCTTTGTAGACCCAAGAGGAGTTTGGGCTTTATCCTCGTTCAATCCCCTGTTAAGTCTCCCTAAGTCATTGGCTGTAGAGGCAGTTTTGTGTAAGATCTTTCTGGTAAGGTGTGGAGGTTCAGCCAGCTCTTTTATCCTGTCTGACAAATCTCATGGTTGTGCATTGAGTATTATCAGACTGGCAGAAACAGGAATGTCTCACCAAACCCACATGTTGCCTTGGGGTAGACTTACTCTCCATTGCATTGTTCCCAAATATTTCTGCTTTGAATTCATGGGGTTAATTAAAACCTGTATTTTTGCACCCTATATTTTTGTCACTTAGTTGCATGTCAGGGGGATTTTGGTCTCACTAGCAGCTTTTCCAAAGGTTAAGATTTTGGGATAACATGCTCCAATACCAAGACAAACAGATGATCTGTACCGAGCATGTGCTTGAATTTTGCCTTGTAAGAGGTTACATAAAAACCCCTCTGTTTCTGGCCCTTCCTATGTCAAAGTTAAATTTTATTTCACATTATGTTCTGTAGCAGTAGCGGTACATAATACAAACTATCCTAACATAGACATTTTAACAGATAGAAAAGTAGGCTAAATCACAGACCTTCCACCTAACCCTGCAGGCTATCAAAAGACACCATGAAATAGAGCCTTTTAAGAAAATAGCACTGCTTTGATATCTTCTTCCCCCAGTAACAAAGGAAACAACACAAGGTAGAAGCCCTGCAAGCTAAAGAGAATGTTCTTCAACCCCTAGCTCCTGTCACTTTCCATTTTTTAACCACAGACTGACACATTTCAGCTCGAATTTCCTGACTTTTGGCGGTTTATGTAGCCATTTTCTTCAAAGAATAAGTTTAAAGGATTTTATAACAGTTACTTGGTTAACCTTTTTTCAGGTGTTTGAGCTGTCATGAAGCTTAATTTTCTCAGTTTAAAAAGTGAAATGTTGTTTTATTTGCAGCTAGTTGTAAGACGAAGTGGCCAGCAAGGCAGCATGGTCTCCTGCAACAGCAGGCTTTTTCCTCCATGGCTTTTTGGGAGAAGAAGGTCCTGAAATCTCATACTTTGTTTAACCAAGGGAGAGTGGGAAGCACCCTGTGTTTGAGATTTGCACAGCAAGGGAAGGTAGCCCCACAGGTTTCCCTCGCTTGTGTTTCCCCTTCTCTCCCCAGTGACTGATGTGTACAGGAAGGAGATGTGCTTGCCACAGCTGAGGGAGCCAGAGAAGGTTTAAAGTTACAGGCCTGTCATTATATGTTTTCCTCTCAGGTCAGCAGAATTTGGGTTCCAAACAGATTGGAAGTTAGGGCTGCCCTGAACTGGTGATGGTCTCTCTGGAAGAAAAGTGACAGCTTAACTATTATACATTTTATATTGTAATATAATATAGTATTTACATATTATACATTTGCAGAAATGTATGCTGGTCTCTGGGGGGGGAAAAAAAAATATTACTTAAGGACAAAACTAGAGAGGGGAAGAATAGGAGTTGCAGGTACTTAGGCCACTTCCATATCTTGTCCATTCATCTTACTTGGAAAGTAAGATGCATCTTGAGCAGGAGTTTTATCTGAGCAAGAACTTCAGGGTTAAGCTCTTAAAAATGCCATCAAATAGCTCTTTCTAGCTCTGGTATCAGGCTTATAACAAAAGCTGAAAAGTTGCACCACCTAATTCTTTCACATTTAGCAAACTGTATTTCTGAGCAACTTGGAAAGCCCCAGAGTTTGGGAGAAGTCTGTCCTGTGCCCCAGAAGAAGCTAACAACAGGGGTAGGAATAATGGTCTGTCTTGTCAAATGAGATAAAAAATTCATTTATGGTCACTTTAGTTTTTAATTAGTCTTTACTGTCTCGTCTTTATAAGTAAATGGGTTTCTTCTGCCAGTTCTGCATCCTTACAGAATAGAAAGCTGTGTTATTCATATGCTGTCTATTGTATTCTGCTAGGAAATTGTTATGCTTAGTGTGTTGTTTTACTGCTTCAGGAGTGCTACATTTCTGTTGCAAGCTCCTTTTCAGTGGCACATTCTGCAATCTATGCCATGTAACCTAAGGGAAAGCTGGAAAGAAATCCAGATTTTTGCAGGAGGGAAACACGGTAAGAGACCAATGCTTAACTGAGCATTTAAAATATTTTAAATACACTAGGTTTTTTAAAATTATTTTTAAATACCAGCAAAGCTTGACTAAATTAGTGGGAATGTTTGTAACACCACTAGAGCTGCTGAAGCTACCTGCCAGCAGAACAAAGATGTAAAATCTGTCTTCTAACACAGTTCTTTGCCCAAGGATTTCTACTAGACTTTGATCAGTTTGGGAGCTCAGCAGTGCAGGACTGCAGCAGTGTTTGGTTTTGGCATTGGCTTCTAACACAAAAGGTGTTGTAACACAGGAGCTTTCTTAAGCTGTAGAGACAGCATATGAAAAGGCAGTCTGGGCTACAAGAGCAGAAGGACTAGTTCTGTTAGAAATGCACCTTTCCACATTGTTTTCTTCCCTTACTCTGGTCTGTTTTCTCTAGATGGTCCAAGTTTTTATTTAAAGTGCTTTAACTGGATATCCCGGTTACAGCTTTGACAGTTTGTTTACAGTTCACATTTGCCTGAGGGCAGCTGAAGGCATATTACAGGATAAATAAGGTAGTTTTGCTGCCAGGAGAAGGATGTACTGGTAGGATTATTGAGGTTAAAAAATAAATAAAAAAATAAAGAGAGAAAGAAAAGGGACAGGGAGAATGACATAGCTGGAATTGTACCACAGATCTGTAATTTAATCCTATGGGAGCTTGCAGTACTACACTTTCTTCTCTCCCCGCCACCCTGATTTAACTTAAAGAGAGAAACTGCTGTGTTTGGAAGAGAAAAATACAGTGGAAATACTGGCTGAAAAGGTTTAAATTCTTTTAACTGATAGCAAAATTAAGACTAATCTCCTAGTCTGTGAGTCAATGAAAAAATTGTGTATGTGGAAAGAATTTACTGTGGAAATCACTTTCACTTCCTACTGGCTAGGAATTTAGGTGCCAAAACAAACACCTCACTCTTACATGACTGAATTGAAGCTGGATGAATCCATTGGCTCAATGAAAACATGTCCATCAACTTTGATGGGGTCTGGGTCAGTCCTTCTGGCTTCTGGTTACAAAGATCATTTCCACCCATTGATTTGCAGAGTTAGACCTGTAAGTGTGGTCAGGAGGGTGCAATGAGCATTCTGCAACAGGAGTGTTCTGGCTGGGGTTTCTGTGCCGTTTTCCTGCATGCCTGTAGCCTTCTGCCTGGGTCTCTTCTTTTGATGCATTTGTTGAGCACTGCTGTCTGTGGAGCACTGCCACTGTTCTGTAACAGAGCCCTGTCAGTACTTGCTGCAATGCTGGTGTGGAAGGAGGCATTGTAGCATCTCTTTTTACCCTTTTTACTAAGAAATCCCACAGCTGTGTGTGACCAGGCCCAGCAAGGCATTCTGCCTGGGTTGTAGGACCCAGCACTCCCTGCCAAGGAGGGAAGGAAAACTGCTGCCATCAGGATGACTTTCACACGTGCCTCTGGCACTGTGCTGCAGGGCTGGCAAGGCACAGGCATTGTGCTTTGTTTTGTGCTGGCTGCCGAGAGTCAGGACTTCAGACAGAAGATGTTTATTAAAAATACCCACTTAAATGTTATCTGAGTTCCCCGAGGGTAGAGTGGAAAACTGTGTTAGTAAATATGCTGCATAGAAAACATACTACTTTGGGTCCAATTCTACTTCCTTCACTGGAGAAGAGCTCTCACCATCATCACCAAGATGCAAAGTTAGCCTCTTTTTTATAAGTTGTCACAATAGGGAGAGGGGGGGAAAAGTGTAAATAGTGCCATTTTCTGGGAGAAATAACACGTGGATGAAAACTTTTCTGTCCCTACAGCAAGGCTGAAGTCGTTTCAAGCAGGCTTAAGTGAGGGGTGGAGTTGGTCCTCCTGTGCTTTTTGTGTCTGCTGCCCAGTGCTCCCCGGGGCAGCCAGGCCCAGTGGGAGGGCAGAGGGTTACTGCCTGCCTGAGCAGCTTCTGCCACACTGACATCAGGTTAAAGATGAAGACCAGGCTTTCCATGGAATGAGTGACATGTAGCAACCTGCTGAGATGTTGGTGATATCAGGATACAGATTTTTTTTTTTTTCTACTAAGCACATGGCTGTTAATACAAAGAGCTCTGTGTAGATACTAACAATTAAGCCTAATTTATAAAATAGGGACACTCCTTACCTGAAGTTACTTACATTTTTCAGAAACCGACATACTGTGGCAAATGGTCTTTTCCTTACATATTTTCAGTTATTTAAGGGACTGCTGATCTCTTATTTCTAGATTGGTTCACTGAAGCTTTGGGGGGGTCACAGGGAAATACTGGTTAGATGCATATTTTTGTCCTTGGGAATTATGGATATTCAGGAACTATCAGCTGCTTTTGAGGTGTACAGAACAAATCCAACTTCTAAGTAAAACTGATTGCATTATACCAGGCATTAATTTGGTTCCTCGTGCAAATCCCTCTAAAACAGCAGGGAAAAATATACACAGGTGCCACTGAGGATATATTGAATTGTAGGCTCCCAGCTTGTGTAGGTGCCTTTGAAAAAGTTACTCTGGAAGTTGTTTAACCAAAACATAAAAAGAGCTGTGGTGTGCTGCATGCAGGTCTGTGGCATGCAGAAAGTGTGTCACACCTGCTTTCTGCCATGTGCCCTCAGCTGAGCCACAGCACAAGGTGCACAGCTCTAGAAAAGAGGTGGACAGCGTGTCTGTTCACAGCTTTCTCACAAAAACTGCATAAACTTAATGATTTGAGGCCTGACCTGGTTCTCCTTCAGAAAGGAAACTCCTACTGAAGCCCAGCAGTTTTTGGCTCCCAGGAGAAGAGGCAGCATTTGGAACTTCTCTACAGAGAAGAGATAGCCATGTCTAGGGAAGCCCAGCAGAAGTTTGCAGAGGACTAACATGCTTGCTTTGTTTTTCACTGGGTTTGTCCCTTTTAGACTGTAAGCCCTCCAAGGCAGGAACCTCGGTCCCTGTGTTTGTACTGGTGCCCTGATTAGGGCATGTTATGTGAAATTATCTGTATTTCATAGCTGCCCAGCCTTTTACTATCTGTATGTCTCAGATAACACTGTTTACAGTCAGAAGAGCATTCTGTAAACATTTGGGCCAGAGAATAATGTAAGGATCCTCTTGCAAAGTTAGCAACTAGAAGTTGAAGTTGGCAACTAGAAGCTGGCAGAGAGAGCCATGGGCACGCCAGGACAGTTCTGCTCTTAGCAGATGGTTTGCAGTCCACTAATTATGATTCATCCAGCATCCTAGAGGTTGGGAGGGCTTTGGGCATTTCTTTGAGCAATGTAGGTATTGTACTGCAAAGATGATCCTTTTTGAATGCGATGGAGAACAGAGAAAGGTTTCTCCTGTTTTGTCTTTACTGGTGAATCCTGAGCATACACCTTCTTAATATTTAGCAGTACTGGGATCCCCTTGTGGAAAGATAAGCACAATTGTGTGCATTTTTGGAATGCAGAGTATTTGTACAGCTAACTACATGATAATAGAGGTTTTATTCAGGTCTTAGAGAAAATATCAGTGTGGAAAGGCAGACACACTGGGTAAGTGAGAGAGTTCAATAGAAAAAAATAAAAGTGTGTATCCTGGTAAATTCCAGGAGCTTTGAAATTTCATTGCTGTTTATAGCTCAAGGCAATGAGAAATGTCTCATGTGTAGTGAGTAAATAAATACAGCACACACAGCACTCTGCAGATAGGTTTATCTCATTTTAGCATTGTACTAAATGGTGTCTGCAACCTCCATAAATACCACAAGAAGTGAAATGGCTTACATGATAATTAAAAAGCTGTTTCTGCTGAGAGTCAGGCCCCCCCTTCTCCTTTGCCAGAGGAGCTGAGCTGTTGGCGGGCGCTGATCGCTGCACACAGGTGAAAGCGGCTTGGAGCGCGGGAATCCTCGGCAGCAGTGGTCAGGCTGTCGAGGTTGTCAGGGCCTTTCAGGGAACTCCAGGACAGAGCAGCTGCATTTTTAGGGTGGAGGTCCAGCAGGAATTTGTGCATGGTCATAACACTGAATATTTTAACTGTGGGCTGTAGCCTGTCTGTGCTCTGTTGACCCTAAAGTTTGCCTGCCAAGTACATTCTCGTTTAGACCTTTCTGAGGAATTAAAGGCAAGGCTGTAGAAGTGGCCTTATAGAAAATCAGCTGCCTGAGAGAGAAGCAGGAAAGTTTGGATCTCTTGTGATGTCCCCTCTGCAGATCATCTGGTCTGTCTGTCCCTGTGGTGGCTAACTGAGAAGTCAGGGTGACATTTTTTTGCCTGTTGTGTTGAGATTTCAGTTTCTCAGGGGACAGGACAAAATCCCACTGCCCGTTCACGGAACAGTTAATTGTGAGCTGGCCCAGCTTTTGGCTGGGACTATGGATAAGTCACACAGCATTCAAAATGAATCTCTCTCTCTTCTAATTTAGCATTTGAACAACACCTGGGAGTCAGCGTCCTGCGGGAAGATCGAGGATCAGATGGCTCTGACAGATCAGGCACGCAAATACATGACCACCTTCCCCACCCGGACTCTGGTGATGTGAAAGGGTCGACACACAGAGAAGCATTATGGTTTTGAGAACACTTCACCTCCACTGGGAAATTCCTGTTCCTCTACATGAGAACTTTTCATGAATGGGAGAAGAGCCTATCTTTGTTGTGGTACAACAGTTGGGAGCAGCACAAAGTGCATTTAGTCACTCAGCATATATATTCTTGTTGGATTTCACCCAACTTAAGAGTTTGTGTTTTTTTAAGGATACTTGCCTAAATTATTAGGTATTGAGTTTGAATCAGTAATTAATGATCTTAAGTGCAGTCTTATAATAAAGATAATTTTTCTTGTACTTTTTGAGATCAAGCAGACTTAATACACCAGTATTGTTATTTCAGTGATGTGCTAGCCAGGGGTGGGGTTTAGTTTGTTTCTTCTTTTTTTTTATTTTTTTAATTTTGTTTTTTAATAATAAAAGAGCAGGTACTCAAACAGATGTATTTTAAATCACTGAACAAAATGAATTGGTGTATAAAATACCGAAGTGAAAAGCATTACTACAAACGCTTGTCTGTGCAAAAGGGGAAAGCTGATCAAGATTGTGAATGCTCAAACATCCATGTCTCTTGAAATACTCCTTTCTGTTTTGGTTCTAGGCCATTATACATTGTGTGTTTCTGTTGGGGGGGGTGGGTAATTAGCTTGCTTTAAAAAATATTACTGTATGAAACATAGATTTATGAGAAAAATTATATTTTTATTCAGTAATTTAATTTTGTAAATGCCAAATGAATACTGTGTTTTGCTGCTACAGACCTTAGCGTGTAGACTTGCTGCTAGTGTAAAAGGAGCAGTAGAGCTTTATATGGAAAAAAACAAATGTTGATGTTAGCTAATTGACTATGCACTAGCATTTCAGATTTTTTTGTTTTAATTTTTTTTACATCATTTATATTTTTTTCCCCTATTTTTTTTACAAGCAATATTTTTGAACACTGTTCTTGGGAGATTTTTATTTGTGTGGATGTGTTGTTTTGTTTCTCATTGGTTTGTAACAGCATGCATTGCACCTTCATATGTTTGGGAGAACACTGTCTTGTTCATGTTGTCTCTTTTGTTCCATGTCTAGCTAGTTGTTCCCTAACTTGGGTCTTGTGTACTGAATCAGGTTCTTAGAAATACATGGTTCTTTGTACTGCCATATCAGATCTTTACTGATACGGCAAAACACTGATTTTATTTTTTATCTTTTTTAATTTTTTTTGGTGTTTTTATAAGAGCCTCTGACTTTGCTGCCTTAATAGCATTTGGTGCAGCTTTATCTGCACTTAATTTTTTATACAACAATGTACTGCCTTGTAGATAAATAAAGTGTGTTCTTTTTTACTTAAACCTTCATGGCCTCGTAATCTTGTTTGTCTTCAGTTTTTTGGCCGTAGTGTTAAAGGCAACAATCAAGCCAAGAAGGCTTTTCCCAGCACACCTAGATAAGCAAGGAATAGAGTTTTGCACATCATAGACTCAAAATCCTCAGTTCTCATTGATTGTTAAGGAAGTGGAAGGAACACAGCACAAAACAGCGAGTCCTGAGCTCAGTTGTGGTCTCAGAGCACATCTCTATTGACACCAAAGTCCAGGTCAGCTTCAGTCAGTGGGAGACTCGCTGCACCTTTTGTGCAAATCTGCCCTTATCCCACAATGCTGGCTAATTTATTTTTTCAACTAAGGACAATCAGGTCAGGAACCAATTGAATAAGAGAAAAATATTCTGGAGTTCTTGTAACTGTAGAACAAGCTTTTTTCATGCTTGTCTTAAGAAAAGAGAGGTGAGAATGTGCTTTGAAACCCTGGTTCAATGTGCTTCACAGCAAATAATTGGACAGACCTGCAAGAGCCTCACACAGCTGACATGCTGAGGGACTTTCAGCCCCAGGAAGGCTAGAGATAAAAGCAATTTCTGTCAAAACAAACAAACAAATAAAAGGCGTCCTGTCAGAAAAGAAAAAAAAAGCATTTTATTGAGTAGCTTGAAAATAAATTGCTGAAATGTAAGTTGATGCAAATGCTTCGAAGTTACGCTGATATTCATGAGAGCAGACATCAGTTCTGTGATGAAAGAGGGGCCATGGGTGTGCTGAGCCCCAGAGGTGCCTTCCAGCCCTTTTTGCTCCTTACCCAGCCCCTCCCAGCTGAAGCCCCCTCCAAGTTGTTTTGTGTGTTTCTCATCCATCCCTCCTGTGCTTTTTGGGGTCTCAGCCCGGCGCTGGGGGCCAGGGAGAGCCCCAAGGCAGGTTTCCAGCGGTTTCCACAGGCAGGACCTGGGGCCAGGCGTGGATGCCAGAGCAGGGGAAGGCTGTGGGAGCCCCTGCCTGTGCCAGAGAAAACCTTGTGCAAGATGCGAGGGCCCTGGGGGACTCAGTGGTGTGCAGCATGGGAAGAGGGAAAGGCCTGCCTTGAGGCATGCCACACAGCTTAGGCAATGGGTTACAGCTTTTACAGAAAAAAAAGGAAAAAGAAACACCAAGCTTACCACAGGGCTTCAAGGCAAAACTCCTGCCTTGTACGGCTCCAGTGGTAACTTCACAGACCCTGGCTGAGTTTAAACAGACTCTTATCCCAGAGCTGGGAACCACGGAAGCTCAGCCTGCAGGTGCCCAGAAAAAGGAGTGGGCTTTTTTTTTCCCTTACACCCTCTGTTGCTTTAAAATCTATTTAAACTCACAGAACTATTACAATAATTGTCTTCTTGATGGGTGCACTTACATCTAATACAGAGGAAAATGGTTATTTTCCCTGTTTCTCATTTCAATGAAAATGCAAAACACTCACTAGATTCAGGCCAGTTTGTGTATGTTTCTGCATGCATGTGGTGCCCAGCATGGGTGAAGGAAGAGGCTTTCTTTGGATGCTAGACCCAGGAAACTGATTATTTTCCCTCCACCAATAGTGGCTACATTTCCGTCGCAGTAAAGTTCCACCTCCTGCACACCTTTCTCACACAAATATCCCGTGTGAACCCTGCTCTTCTCACTGTCTGAAATACACATCTTCCAGAGGCCCAAGAGGAGTCCCACATCTCTGGCAAATTCCATCTTGAGCCAGTCAGGCAAGAGCTGTCCTGAGACGGGTCCGTGTGAATGGTTTGGTGACAGCTACCTGACCCAGCAGTGGCCCTTTGCACTGATGTGTGGCCATCCTGGGCCTGTTTAAACCTAGAGTAACCTACCAAAATGAAGGGAAAGCAGGTTCAGTCAAGTTCTCATTTAATGGAGAGTAGATATTTGGCTCAAATTCCTATTAACCTTTTTATCCTCTGTAATTACAACTTAATAAAGTTGTCAGCGGGAATTCTTTTGATTTCTGTGAAGAATTTAAATGATCATTTCAGCATGTGCCACTAATTAAAAATGAAGAGGCAAAGAAGCCAGGGCAAAAAATAATGAAAAGTACCAGAATGTGAGGTGTTTCCCAGATAATTCCCTGTCATTTTTCAGCCTTCTATGCAGGCTGGGGGGGTAAACTCTCACAGGTCTGACCCATGTGACAGCTAGAAGCCTAAACTGAAAAATGGCCAGAGTTTGAATTGGTTAGGGAGAAAATATTAGAGCTTGAATGAAAGAGGGCTTTGTAGTTAGGAGCCAAAATAAATCTGCTGAGGGTAAAGCAGAGAGCAAGCACAGCATTGAATATTCCAGAGCATAGAGTGATCCTTCAAAAAAGCCAGAAGGTTTTTTCTCTCTGTATTTATCATCTTGATCCTTACCCGTGCCAGATAAATCAATGGCAATCAGCCCTCCCTCAAGCCCACACAGGCAGGCACATAGGCGAAGGATATTTCTGTAACATTGTGACAGAAACATCATAATCATAACCTCCTCTTACTCCTGCCACATTTAATTGTATCTCTGCCTCATTCCTGGTCTGAGACAGGTGTGATGGCTTGTTCCTAGAAATCTATTTAAAATGTGTTGGGGTTTTGTTTTTGTTTTGGATTTTTTTGTTGGTTGTTGATTTGTTTTGTGTTAAAGGAGCATGTTAAAAATATTTCTGTTCTATAAAGAATGGTTCTGAGGCACTGGTCTGCATTTTGCCTGTGTCCTTGTTTCCTAGCATGGATGGAGTCTGTCATGAGAGCAGATGTTGCTCAGGAGCAACAGTGGAGTTCTGCCTGGGTGGCCAAGGAAAGACACTGGTCACATCTTTCAATCTCCAGTCTAATGTCTTAATTCAAAGGAAGTCATGTTTCCTGACCAAATGCACTTGTTCCCTTTGTTTGCCTCTTTTCTTTGAACTTGACTTTGATGTCTCAGCAGTTTTCACTGAAGACCCTGCTACCAGCATAAACTTGTTTGTGACTCTTTTGCTCTCAGTGACTGATGGAGGTGAGATAATGAAGATAGACCAGAGAGGTCCAAATTCTGCCTTCAGCGGTGTTTGCAAGTTGGCAGTGGTTAAACAGCTAATTTTTAAGGGCTGCAAAATGTATTCACTCTGCTATTATTTTTCCATAAATTACTGGTGATCGGGTTGTTGAGTTTGTTTTTGTTTTTTACAATCCCTCTTGATACATGACATTTCCAGAAGGCATTTTTCCAATCCATTTGAGTATCAGAATAGTTGCTAACTTCTTAATTGTTTTCTAAAACAGCCTGTACTTCTCAGACTGCGCAGATCCACTTTTACAGCCTGGCTCCACTTACAGCCAAGGAAATTTCATTTTGGGGGAAGACAACTTTTACCCCTTGATTCAATCACTACTTGTCACCACAGCTCCAGGATGCGCTCTGTGCACACACCTGTCAGAGAAGCGAAGAAGACGAAGAGGAAAGTTTCAGGAAGCTCTCCCCAGACAGGTTTCTACACTAACCATAGAGACCACCTCTGCATCTCCCGGTTCCTGCCAGCCCAGCTGCAAGCCTGCCGTGGCCCTCCTGACACAGTGAGCCCCCAGAGAGCCTTCAAAGGGTGCCTGCAGGTGTGCCTTCCTGCCCGCTGCCTCTCATGTTTCATTAGCTCTCATCAGTGTACATCGGCACAGGAGTTATCTGAAGGTGCAGGCAGGTTATCACTATTTCAGTGATGGGGTTTTGATATCTGTGTTCCTGCCAGCTCAAGGCAGAGACCTCTCAGGTGCTGCCTCAGCCTTCCTGTACAGATAAAAGTGCTGCTAGCCTGTGCTGCCGCTGGGAAATGGAAATCTGCAAGAGGTTAGAGCTCCTACCTGCTCAGTCAAGCCTTCTTGCACCAAAAAAGAAATAAACTAAGAAACAGCTGTGGTTTGCTGTAGTCAAAGGCCTAAAATACAGTGAAATAATAAAGAAAAGAGAAGATACTTTGCTTTTCTTTTCTGCTCTGCTCATATTGGCCATCCCCTCTGCACCCCTACCCTCTTCATCTCTGTTTCACCAAGGTGCACACCCCTGATGGGGCTCAGGCCCAAACACTGCAGGTGAAGGATTGATAGAAGTCTCTGGTCTCCATAACAACAGTAAACCCAATCCCATACTTGGCCAGGACTAAAGACATGGATCATTTCCATGCCCATGGCTGATGTGCTCCTGCCACTCCCACTCAGCAGAGGCCCCACACACCCAGAGTGGTTCCCTTGGTATCCCCAGGCTCAGGATCATCTTCACTGAGCAGCGAGCTCTGACTGTATCTTGAGTGACATCCTCCAGTCAGGGAGGGACACAAAAGCCTTTCACTGGAGGTGATATGCTCCTGGCTGGAAGGTCCACCGGGAGTAGGCAAGACAGCCCATGTTACACCCAGCTTTGGCACCTCTCAGCAGCTTCCCACCTGCCCAGGAAGGATATGGGTTCTCCTGCTGCCCCATGAAGGTCCCATGGTGGCAGTCCAGGAGCAGCAACTCACAGGCTTCCCTCCGAGCTATCACCAGCACAGAAGCACCCTGAACTTTCTTTAATCAAAGAGGTTAGAGCAATCCTTTTCTTGCCAACCTCTGATTTGTGGCCACATCCTTTAACAGAAAACCCATAACAAATACAAATGCAGCTTGCATGGTGATAAGCTACAGAACTGATGTCACCGAGTCACTCCTTCATCACTACTCTGAAACCCAGGGCTTTCTAGTACAAACCCTCATTGCAGCCAGCTGGAGTAGCTACTCCTCGGGTCTCAGAGCCAGACCCAGCGTGATCAGGGAGGACTGAACCCAACACACACCTGCACCACAATTTTGCCACGCAAAAGCATGATGATTAAAATAAGATGCTGGATTAATTCACCAGTCCCCCCTCATTTTCGTCACTACCAAGTTTTGCTGTGCTGTCTGTCTGACATCCAAAAAATACTTATTACCATCCTCTCCTGCAGTTGATCAATGGAGCAACTTGGTTTTTATGTGGCAGATTGAACAGAGTGAGTGTGGAAATTTATTTGATACCTTCATTTGCCTTGCTGTCAGTGATACAAGCTGTCCTTCTTTCCTCTTTAACATCCATAACTAACTTTTTCCAAAGGATTTCCAGTAACAGAAATCCACTTTTGTCTAGAGCACAGGAACTTTTCCAGAAGGCTCAATGTCCCAAAGGCAGCCCTGTACTCTCTTGAACACCATGCTGAAGGTGCTGCAGCTTCAGCCTTGCTCCACCAAAGCAGGTTTCCACACCCTAATCCAACCTTTCCAGTAAAACCAGGCTCTGTGAAAGAAGGAGAGCCCAGCTGCTACATGTGTAGGTTTGGACTGACCAGATTTCTCTTGCCTGAACACTCAGGCTGGCCAAGGACACCCTAGTTCTGGAGCAATGTTCAAGAGTTGCAGTGATGAGGATGTTTTGAGAAGTTGCATATAGAATAGCACAATCAAGCAACAGAGTCTGCTGCCCTTGCAGTTTCCAAGTCCTTGAATCTGCTGAGGAAGTTTGTGTTTGTAAGACAGCTGCTGCAAGTCAGCAAAGGGCTTCCCTGAAAGGTGATGATTTTCCCTTACCTTTACTCATGTTAAGTAAGTGCATGCAAATCTCTCTCTCTCTCTCTCTATTATATATATTTAGCATATTTTGTTAGAAATAAAGGAAGGATATTTTACTGAGCAGGCCCAAATCCCAAACAGCAGTCTGAATAGGCTAGGTGTATCACATGCTTGCTTTATGGAGCACTCTTGTCCACCAGAACAAAAATTCACCAAGGACAGAACTCAGACAAACATCAGACTCCGCACACAGAAAAAGAGAAAACCATCCAAACAAGAGATTGCTGTGAGAATGTATTCTGTGATGAGAACTGAAACTGCAAGTCACTGGTTTTCATTGAAAGCAATGCAACCAAGAGTCTGAAATCAGTCATGTCCCCCAACTGATGAGTCGTCTGAAATCCGCCACCTTCCAGATCACACAGATCCTGAGATTTCTCAGCTTCCTCATTTGTGATCTTTTTTACCTGTAAAAGGGTATTTCATGATTAAAATCAAATTAATAATAATAAGCATAAAGTCACCATAAAGAAAAAAAAAACAACCACACACAGAAGTTGTCTGACATGTTTGGGGCTTTTCCCCCCAGATGCATAATGTGTTAATTTTTCAATTTATGCTGCAAATGATTTAACACAAAACCTTTTATCTTAGAAGTAAGGTTGTCAGAGGTTGATTCAGATACATCATGGTTTAGAATGGACTGGACTTAATTTCACAACCATATTTTAACCTAATTCTTCCATGCCTGCTGCAAGAGTTTCCAGCCAAGTCAATGGGAGTAATCATGTGAATAACACACGCAGGTTTTGGCCTGAAAATCTCTACCACCCTCATTTGTGGGTCAAGGTTGGTCTGCTTGGGGGAAAGCACAATGCAGTGCCAACAGTGAATGGCCTTTACATGGTCCATTTCCAAGAGATACAATGATACCACCAAACCACCAGGACTGTATGCACATAATGAAAAGTGACAATGCACTCATTTGTGAAGGATATAAGACAGCCACAGTAGTTAGGGAAACATTTGCATAATCACATTAACTTTAAGGACCTACTTTAAAATTGACCTAACAATGGCTGTCATTGTTTAAAGCCACAGCTGTCCGTGCTGATCGGACAACATGCTTGGTCAACTTGTGTAGCAGCCATCTTCTTCAGGGGGACTTAAAAAGTTTGACTGAAAAAAATCAGAGGCTCCAGGACATCCTGTGAATGTCTGGCCTCCCACCGTGGTTCGAGTTTCAGAGAATCCACAGCTTTCAGGGCTGCACAACTGCTGCATTCTCATTGGGACTGGTGTAATCTGTGACACAGCTTTATTTTTCAGAATTGTTCATCTAGGTTGTGCGAAAAAAGACACGCTGATTACTTATTGGCTGCTAAAAATATTGCAAAACATGAACAGTCTGAGCCCTGATTATTTTAGGCTTGAGCAAACCACTGATTAAGATTTTTTAAAAAATCATAACTTGGGGTCCAGACATGACACTTCAGTCAGATGCTCCCTCTACACACAGGGAAGACTGAACCATCTGCATCTTCATACACCTTGCACAATAATCCCCCAACACAAAATTGCTGATATTCAGCCAAAAATGTACCTGGTGAATGTTCTTCAGTAGAAAAATATTTACATACATTATCAGCATGTTTCAGGGTAGTTAGTCATGTACATGGCTCTGATGAAAACCCAGACTCTTAGCTAAGATTTTTTTTTCTCTGATTTTAGAAATGCAGCCTTGTCCACTTTGAAAAACATGTTTATTTTTAACTATTTTCAGGATTCTCAGACAATCGAGGTGGTACTGGACTAGCTGGAGGGAACTCAGAGTTTCAGTTACAGTGTGTCTTCTTTGAATAACACTAACCACAGGTAGGAGAATGACTAGAGCACACACTCTAGAATGGAAAACAAATAAAGAGAAATGTCGAAGAAAAAAAAAAAAAGTTATAGCAAAAACAGTTCAGCCCTTTCTGAGAATGAGGTTGAGGAAAACTCGTTTTTCCTTGCCCTGGTAGGCCTAGTTAGCATAGCATGAGTCTGTGAACTTTAACTGACTTTTTGTTTTGCATTGCATATACTGTGATTAAAAACCCATTTAGGCTCCCCACTGTCATTTGGTCTCAAACCATAATAACCAGATTAAATATTTGTATATTGGTTTCAATTAAGAAACTCTCCTGGTTTTACGCTGTGGATTGGGGACTCCAAATTTAAGGCAGGAGTGTAATTTGTGGCTCTTATTCCTATGAGGATTCATATAAACTTGACCAAGTCATGTCCTCTGCGCATTTCATTTGGCACGGGAGCACCAGGGGCTCCCCTCTATTTGTCAGATCCCCTCCTGGACAGGACACACCGCCACTCTGAGGGTAAGGGGCTGCATCCACCACCCTGCTCTGGGCTGTAGGGCCGATGCAATGTCACACGGGTGCCTTGGTCCCTCCTGCTGCTCCACACCAAGCCTGCTGCAGGGCAAGGACGAGGCTACCCAACACCAATGCGGAGGGACGTGGGGCAAGGTGGGTGTAAAGGCAAGCTGGAAGCAAAGGGAATTCCTGGCTAGGAGCCAGGTGTAAATATGTGCATGAGTGTGTGCACACACATAAATGTGACTGTGTAATTAAGATTAGTATTGTAATGAATATACAGAAAAGTGGGGAGTGAGGGGAGGGAGAATTAATTGCATGTCAAACCTCAGTTCTGACTCCCTCAACTTTGAAGTACTGCACTCCCAAGCCTTAATGATCTTTTAATTTATACTTTAAATGATAACTTTTACCTTTTGATTATTCAAAAGATGGGCAACATTTGACACCAATAGCTTACATTTAAGAAAAGTAATTGAAAAGATGCAAATGCCTTTACTGAACAGATATGCAGAATACCCTTCTGCATTAAGCACAGGTAAAGTGAGCAAGCATATTAATATAGGCAAAGCTTCACTAACCACACTTATTTATATTTTAGGCACTTAGTTCATCATGAAGATTAGCATTTATTCCTCATATTCATATCTGATCATATTAAGGCAACTGGAATAGTTCAGTAGCATTTAAAGGGAGCTGCAACTAGAGCAAAGATAGGGATGAGGTCTCTGAAACCTCTTCAGAAACACCTCTGCTGTTTCAGCACTTCTATACTGTTTCGGTACTTCAGAAACCTCTGTACTTTGGGACTGAAAGATAATACAGCTTCTTATCACTTAGATATAACATATATCTAATATATCGTGTCATATTATATCACTAATACTTTTCCCACATGGAAGGAAGCCTCAGAGGTGAATACTGTTAAAGAAAAAAAGTAATGGTTGTGCATTGCTGTCTTCTGACGATCAAAACAAACCTTTGGCAGGGAAAGTGATATGACACCTTCATTTGTTCTTATTTTAGGATTCAAAGAGGTATGGTAGCCCCTTTATGTTAAGTCATTATGTAATTCCTAATATTGAAAATCAGCATTGTGGCATTTGTACATTCCTATGGATTTGGTTATTACTGCTGAACACAGTTTTGTTGCAGTACAGTAATGAGGTATTTCATTACACAAAAAGTCTTGTGTAAGTTTCTGCAGGGATCCAAGACTGAATGATCAGGTTTCATTTTCAGTGTGTCAAGGATGACATTAGTAGCTCCAGGATTTCTGCCTAGAAAAAAATCTTTATATTTCACAGGAGAGACGAAAATGTGTAAAGCACAGAGGGCCAAACTAGGGAATCCATTAGTGTGCTCAGTAGGTGGAGTATCAAACCCCTCCTCATCATGGGACATGGCCAGTACCACTTGCCTGCCAGGAACATTTCTGCATTCACACTACAAAACACACACCTTTAGATGCTATTCCCAGCCCATCCTCACATCCAAGCCCAGTAAACGTGGGCTAAACCCAAAGCTTTGCCAAGGGAAAGGCTAACAGCAAAACAACAGAACCTCCAGCTCAGGCCTTCTCCGCTGACTGGGCCCATCCAAAGTTTGTGCATCTAAAAAGGAAGAAAGAAGTTCTCCTCAGGAAATCACACTTGCCTTTCAGGCTCAGTCCATTTGAGGTAAAATCTTGCTCATTTGTTCAAGCAATGAGCATTCACTCTCCTGTTACCACTATTTGCTGACAATTTAGAGTATTTCAGGTTTCAGCTCCATCATTTTACACAGACTACAGCACTTATACTGAACACAGGTCTGCATTGGAGAACAACTTGAAATAACTTGAAAATTATGTCAAGTATGAGCTCACAACAGTGTAAAATCGCCTATTTACAAATAGTGCCTCTGGTTAAAAATGCAGACACTAAACATAACCTTAAATTCATCCTTTTTAAGACAAAATTAACTATTACTAATGCATCTGGATGGAAAACGAGGAGTATGAATAGGATCACAAGTGCTTTATGGAACTCTCCCAACCAAAGAGAAACAGTGAGCCATTTATCTTAATGATGCCAATATTCTTCCAAACACAAGATAAAACTTCACGGTGTAGCTAGAAAGTTCAGAAACCCATTCAAGCACCAAGCAAATTCTCATCAGCTATCAGGAAAAGTAACTCATTTACTACAGAGTCAGACAAGGTTTACGAGGAGAGCAATATTTTTATTAGACTGCCTGATACAGCTTCTTAGATCAATGGTTTTGCTAATGCAAAGACATTACAGACTTTGATTTTCTCTGCAGCAGAAAGCATCACCTCATGTGCACCCTTGGGCAGTCCCAGGTAGGACTGTAGGACGCACGTGGGACACAGTGCTGTCCCGTGACTGCCTGTGGAAGTGGTGGTGCAAAGCGAGCAAGACCTGCGCAAAGGTGAGGGTGGCACTGGCTCTGCACGTCACAAAGGCCAAACAGCACAGAGGCACAGGAGCACACTGTGTATGTACTACAGCAGGTAAGATCCTCCATCCAGCTCTTATCCTATTTTGCCTCACACACACACACCACAGGTGGAGGTACCAGCTGCTCTAGGGACAGGCGAGAACTACCTGCAAACCAGGTTAGTATTTTCTGCAGTGGTGGAGAGGCAAAAACCTTCTTTTGGGTACTGCATGCCCTGACAGGTGAGATGTAGTTAATCTTACTTAATACCAAGTGTTATTTTGTAGCCAGCTACCCATGTTACACACATAAATATACACTGTTTAAAGGCAGATTAACATTAGAAGGTCATAGGCAGCTCAAAATAAAATTACAGAAACCCAACCCAACTACCTCCTCCAAAGTCCCCACACACTTCATTGCAATATGCATGTGGGTTAATTTCAGCTGCTGTAACTCACTGATCTCCATTTAGCAACTTCTGGGTTTTTTCTTTGTTTCTTTTGTTTTTTTTTTTTTTTGAATGGCACTTTGAAGGCGTGGGCTTGTAGAGATGTGATGTACAACAACAACCCAAGAAAACAACCTAAATTAAGCATCTGTTCATATCAGTGGAAAGAGAGGGGAAAAATCAGATGTCTTTTCCTTCTGATACAATTTTCAAAACCCATGCAAACAGTGCATAACTCTTTAACTCTCCCAGTGGATATTTTGGGGTTTTCTCCCTGCTGAAAGCCCTTTCAGGGAGACTATTATTCTGGAAGTCTTATGTTCCACTCACATTTAAATATCTCAGATCTTACTACTGCTCTTTACCTGTTCATTTCTATCACAACACCACTCAAAAATGTCAAAGAAAGCCTGACTGTAAGACACAGCATAACACAACCCCCAGAAGTTCCTATTGTGACAAGCAAAATTTGCTGCTAGGAGAATTATTTAATAACAAAATATTGTTGTAAGAATAGATCTGGCACCTTCAAAGAGTCCATGTGTTTTCGGCTGCTTGCAACAGGCAGTGAAGAAACCTTCATGGGTAGGTGGGACTACTCATTTTCATCATGCAAGGGCATATTTTGACATAAAGCTACACAATTTCTGGGAGAACTTCTTTCATAGGCACACATCAAGACATACAAGAAGAGCTCCCAAGCAATATTTTGCCTTTCTTTTGCTTATTGGAGGAGCTGCAATAGCTCCTCTATTGAGGACCTGCAGTAGTGATACTGCAGGGTGTGTACTATACAGTGGTGGCTTGTTCCTTCAGTTATGGTCAACCAGTTTGGGATTCCTTCCATGTTTTCTCTGTCTCTTCTGGAAAAAAAGAAATTTTAAAACATTAAAAAATAAAAAGAGGGTGAGAAAGAAAAGAGGGAGGCAAAAAGGGAAAAATTTCTCAGCCTGTTTCTTTCACATGGAGACCACGTGCAGCCTGCTTCCTGCTTTGCTGTGTTCTGTGGCAATCACTTTGATCCCTGGGGAGGTGAGATGGAAGTTGGTCTTCACCATTTAATTTTTTTATAGATAGCAAAGTCCATCCTTCCACCTGCATCCAAAGCACTGAGGCAGCTGGCAGAACAAAGCAGGAGAGAAAAATAGTTGACCAGAATCTATCTGGAATTGCCAGCATACAGGTGCAGTCTTGTTTTTCATCTCAGTTGCAGCAGCCTCCAGTGACTGTCAATGTTTTACTGAGGCTAATTAACCCTTTTTTGCCTAAAAAGGAGCAGAGAAAAAAAAACCAAGAAAAAAAAAAAAGAAAGAAAAAAACAAAAAAACCAACTAAACCAAAAGGTATGCAAACTAGGATAAAATTATATGAGTAGAGAAATGCAAGAATCCTATCTAGCTCAGAACTGTGCTACAAGTAAAAAGTTTGTTATGCAAGTAAAAAAAAACAGCAAATCTGCGGGGAAAAATTTGCATCTTTGAATTGCTGAGACACCTCCAAGGTTAGCATGTTACTTCTAACACCTGAACAAGGTGGTAAAGATAAACAGAGAAATCACTCAAGAAGCACCGTCAAGAGTAAAGGAGCAATTGTTAAGCAAGGAATAGTAAAACTGAACAATAAACTTGGATAAGCGCTGTAGACGGGAAGTCAGCAAATCTAAATAACTGAAATAAAAGATAAGACTTTCAGGATAGATAAGAATTCCCAAAGCTGCAGTTTGGCTGAGCTATCCACATTAAATATTCCTTCAGATCCTCAAGGAGAAGCGGTGGCAAAGGAGCCTTATGAGGAAATTCAAGTGTAAAAGACAGGACTGTTCCCTGCAATGTGGTGCCTTGTGCTCCTTCTCTGTCTGGTTCTTCGAGTCCTAAACTACAGGCTTCCACTACTACCCTGGGGACATGATCCCATAATCCCAATGTTATGATTTTTCCATTTACATGTAGCCCAAGTTTTGCTTCTCATTTTCATCTAATTCCCGCTATTTATATCTCCTTGCATTAAAAAGAAAATGTCCATTGTCACCATTTGAGTATTATATACATATTTGCTTCCTTTTCACTCTCTAGCTAAGCAGCTGCCATTAAAAAAGGTGTATTTAGCTCTCTGACACCCTCTGTGGAATCCACCCATCAGTGAAGGGTCCCTCCAGCCCTTCAGGACCAGGCTCACCCCAGTGGCTGCAGAGAGGAAAAGGTCCTTGTTTCTTGTTTCCACCACCTGATGCCTCAAAATGCCCCTCTCAAAACACACTTGGCTTTTTTTTCCTTTCTCCCATCACATGCTGAGTGCATGTCTAACCTCACTAGCAGCGCAGTTTCTTGCCCTGCAGAAAGTTTATTTGGTCCAGGTTACTTTTTCCCCCAACATCAGTTTTTCCATAGCAACTTGAATTAGAGCTTGAATTGCCCCTCTGATTTGTCACAAATTCTGACAGTTGCCTACCCACCACTGAAAGCTGAGTGATGGCAGGACAGAGAAGTCAAACACTCAGGCAACATCTGGGCTTGTTTTTACCTTCAGCCTTTGGTGCCTCAGCTCTCTGGGTGGGGAGTTTGTAAGGATACTCTGCAGCTGCTCTTCAGCTGTGACAAAACCCAGACTTAGCTCTGCCCAAGCCTCTGTAAATAAGGCAGTTTTGATAAACAGAGAATAATGCATCGGCCTGGGAGGAAAGAGAGGAAAACAGGGGACAAATGCTCAATTGTGCTGGTACAGCAGGAGTCCAGCACCGGTGCCAGAGCTACTGAGCCCTTCCTGATTCACCTCAAACAAGCCAGTTCAAAACACCTCACCAGTGCGGAGCTGGGGATCCTTGAGCTGCAGTCACATTCCTGGCCCTCAGCGAAACCGCCCACTCTGACCCCGAGGAGCAGCGCCAGGAAAGCGATGCCTCCAGACCCAAGAGCTGCAAGCCTGCCACGGGGCTGGAAGTGCTGGAAAGCCTGGCTGTGATGCAATCCTTTGGCAATCATCGGCTCCGCTGCAGTAACACTTGCCTGGCTGTGCCAGTTGTGCCTTCTATATCCTCGCTTTGAAGAATGCCATGTGCAGACTCAGTGAAAGGGAGAACATTTCCCTTGCCAGGAGACTGCAACAGCAAGTCTTGGATATTATGTTGGCTGCAAAAATAGAAAACACTGCTTGGTGGTGGAGATGCCCAGCTCCTTCAGACCTCTCAGTTCCTCACACAATGTTTTCTCAAAGTCTTACCTGAATCTTCCTCACTGCAGTTCAAGCCTATTCCTTCTTTTTCAATCAGCAAAATCATGGAGATAGCTTGATGTTTTCCTCTTTGCAGCAATGTTAACAGTAACAACAGATAATTACCCTCTAATGAAATGGAATGGCATTTAGAAATATCAGCCATTAGGAGACTTCAGCTGAAAGGGAGCGGAAGTATGACAAAACCTGCTCTCTTAAGTGTAATATTTCAGGACTTAACTGGATTCACACTGTTAAATGGAAATTCCACAGCAAATGGAATTCTAGGCTTGCAAAACAACTTCCTCCCATTTATAAATCGTATCACTTTGCATATATTTGAATGGTCAAACATCTATTTAGTCCCTGGAATTATTTGTTCTTTCATTAATGGAGACTAGATGAAAGCTGCAGATAACAGCTAATAGTGATTGAACATAAAGTAAAACCTCTTTTATTGTACAGGCTCTGCAGCCCGAGCACCATGGCAATAATCTAATGATGCCAAAACTTGGATGCCCTTCAAATGCTCCAGAACAATAGGTGCTGCCAGCATGACCTACACGAGGCACCAGTGGCTGAGGAGCCAGACTCCAAAGTTGTGCTTTGACTCTGCGGCCCTGGCAGCACGAGGGCAGCGCCCCAGGGGCACCCTGCAAGGGCTGTGCCTGCACAGAGCTGGGCAAGGGGCCAGTGCTGCTCAGACCCAGCCTCTTGGGGATCCTTCTGGTTTACACCCTCCAAAGTCTCACCTCCCAGCTGCCAGGACCCAGGCAGAGGTAAAGTGGAGTCCTTGTTCAGGGTATTCCAGAGCAGGGGAGCCCAGCAGCGCACGTGGACTCCAGCAAGGCTTGCCCAGCAGTGAAGCTCCTAAACAACTCTGCAGAACTTCTACATTTTAAAGTTGACAGGGGCTTGGTCTGGGTAAGGTGTGTGAGATGAAAGTTGCCCCTAAAGCTACGCCAGCACTTTGGAGCCTTCTCAGGGACAAGCGTGCAGCACGCTGTGGACGATTAAATGCACTGATTGTGTGCACTCAGCTGTGCATCAGCAACTCCTTCAGAAAAAATGTCCAGCTTCCGACATTTGACACCAAAACCCAAATTATTTGAATGGTTGGTGGGATTATTCATTGTATGTGCCATAAAATCCACACGTACTCTATGCAGCATGAAACTAAAACACTGATGGAGAAAATACATTTTACTAGCAAGCAAAAAGTCATTTCTCAGACTAACACCTGGAGTAGATTTGGTGCTTTCAGAGAGTTTGTGGGAATGGGAGAGGGTAGGGAAAATAACAAAACCAAAATATGGTAACATAGTGTAGTTAATTTCCTGGCTATTGTTTCCCTCTTGTTCACCAAATGGTTGTGTTCACGGACTACCTAATTTCCTGAAGAGAAACCTTCTTAATTCTGAGTTGTGGAGAAAGAGTCCCCCACAAAGAAAAAATGTGAGTACATAAACAATTCACCAACTGGAATCACAAAAGAAGAGAAATGGACAGGGAAAAGGCCAAGTTCTTCAATAGTGAGACATTTCCCTGTGGTAATAATGTACCACAGTATTATTTTCGTTAAAACATATGGTTCAGTGAATAAATGAAATGAAGGTGCAGAGGTCAGGACCCACCAGAAATACCATCCTCTATCTGCTGTCATCATATAAGTCTGCATATTTTTCAGAAGTCTGCGTGGTCACAGCTTCTATTGGTCCTGTTTCGAAGTAAAGATACTTCCACTCCTTAATCAGAGAGTGCTTACAATTGAGATAAATACTGGATTTGCAGCACAACCCCCCTAGCTATGGATAGGACATTATTATCTCACGTTCTGTAAAATAATCAGGGTCTCCTCAACTACTTTTTAACACATTTCTGTTCTGTTATCAAATGGAGACACCATCATATGCACTGAGCAGGCATTCCTGTTTGTAGAGGACAGAAACTTGGGTCCTTTTCTTGCCAGCTTATCCAGCATTTATCTTTCCTCTCTGTTTAGATTGTAATTATCACTTTTGGATGCATGAAACCTTAGGGGATAAGTAACCTCTCTTTCCTTGCCATGGAACATACTTCAAGGCTTTCAGTTTTTCTGGCCAGACTCCCATTCCAGATTTTTTGAGCTCCACTGGAGCTTGCTCTACTATTATAGCTGCCAGGAGAGTGTACTGTAATAAGTTATAGTGTCCAACTACAGCTGAGTAATCCACCTTTACAAACAAAGGCCTTTTCCAGAGCTTTTTCCTCTCACGCCTGGTAGTGCCAGCACCAAAAATAAAATAATCAAAATTGCCTTTCCAAGCCATAAGACTGAAAAAAATGATTTTGCAGAAGTACTTAAAAAAATCCTCAAACCCTCAAAACTTAGTCCCACCATAAATACAGACTACCTTTCAACTACTGAGTCATAGGTATGTGACAGCTAAAATTTTAAGATTCTGCTTGAGGACTGGACATTGTCAAGACAGTCGTACACAGATTAACTCTCAGGCTGTCCACAGGAGAAATATTGGTATCTTCAGCTAAAGACAGCGAAATTGAGGTGGAGGTTCAATTTACCCAAGGTCATGCCATAAATCACTGGAGAAGCACTATTAAAACTGAATAGCCATGGGCTCATGAGTTCTGGAGAAAGATTCAGGGTCAGGACTTTTGCTCCAGCTAGAGATTTATGACAGAGGAGATAATGAATAAAACATTTTCACTGCAATTTTCCTCTCAAAGAATGGTTGTTATGAACCAACACTGATCTAAGTGAGTCTTACAAATGCTATTTTAGAGGAAGAAGAAGGCATCTAATAATAGTAGATGTAACAAAGAGAATGAAAGGAAATATATGATCATATAATTTAAATAAACCCAGAAATGCATTTTTTTGCTCCATGACACTGTTGCAAGATAAAACTAAACTTTTCCATGAGAGAGAAAAAATTATAAGCTTTGTAATGAAATAACATGGGCAAAGATTGTACTGAACAGAGCTGCCTTACTTCCTGCTTTCTGTAAAAACCTTAAGCACCCCTATTATGTGTCCCAATCCTTTCCTCTTCTACACTAACAGTTCCAATCCCTTGCACATTTTTTGTAGGTTTCTGAATCTCTTGTCATGCCTACTGCTGTTCCCTGAACCATATTCAGCTTGTTTGCCAGCTCCAGTATGCAGCGCCCAAAATTAATGCCAAGTATTCCTGTTGAAGCTTCATCAGCATAACTTGGTAAGAAGTAATAAGCTTCTGATCCTACACACTTCACCTCTGCTAATATCACTCAGGTGACCTTTTTTTCCAAACAGACATAGTGTGTTGATGATTCACTTAGTTTTCCTTTGAACCTGTCACCTTTCACATTTTTCTGCAATGAAACTGAAAAGTCACTTTACATTTTTGTCTTTGGTTCCTTCTTCCTCTAGCACAAATCTTACTGCCTCCTATTTTATTGATTTGCACCATTACTTCCATTTTCCAACATAATTTTTAATTCTGTTCATGTCCTACAAACAGCCTGCAAACTCCTGGTGTCACGCACACATTTTATAAATACAACTACATCATCCAGCTCATTAATGGAAATAGTGAATAGAAGTGACAGAGAACTGACCTCAGGGACCTCACTTGCAATATTTCCCTGGTATGATAACTAAACTTGGATAACTCTTTTTTGAATACAGCTTTTCTTTCTTAATTAGTTATGCATCAACTCCTTGTGATAGTTGACCATGTTTCCCTTCCTTTGGTAATAAAAAACATCATATAAGACTACGAAAAATCTTACTGAAATCAAGTCATGTCACTTATTATGTACTCTTATTCATTTAGACCAGTTTTACTGCCAAATAAGTGAGTTCATTTGAATATCCAACATGAGTATTTTTCATAGGAAGACTTTTCCCCAAAATGGTCTTTAAATAAGCACAGAATTTCTTTGTGAAAAACTGTCAAAAATATTTTCAATATCTCCTATGACAATGTAATCCTATTCTTTTTAAAATTTGTAAAATCACTGCTGGTATTTTTTAGTAAATACTGATAAAATATAGCTAATGAATTAGGTCATTGAGTATTTAGACACAAGTTTCAGATTAAAGTTAACTAATCTGATTTCAGTTGAAACTCACAAAACCAGCTGTAAATTAAACTCAGCAAAGTGGAAACAAATAATCATTTCAACATCTTTTGACAGAGCGTTTTCTTGGTTTTCAGACAGCACTAAGAACCCAGGCCACAACTTTAAATTTAACTTTCCAAAGCATTTCCAAATGCTTTTCTTCCTAGAGCAAATACTTTAGCACCTTAGGACAGAAGAAACAAAACTTAATTCTACTCACACCTGTCTAGTCAAAAAAAGTTGTAATGACAGAGGCAAATCAGCAGCCAACCTGCCTACACAAAAAAAAAGGCCAGCCTTCAAAAGGGCTGAAAAACAAGGCAGTGATATCAATATTTGCACAGATTTTTCCAGGAATGAGTTCTTTGAGCTACAGGAGGCACGAGCGCCTGAAGAAGCGAGTCACCCCGGGGATGGAGGGCAGGGCGCCCGTCAGAGAGATAAGCAGCGCTTGATGCCCGGGCAGCTGGCATGCTGCCACCCATCCCATCTCTCCATTTCAGCTGGAGCTTTACACAGGAGGCAGGAGGCCAGCAGGGAACTGAGGGCAGCTGGGAGGGAGAATGGGAGCAGCACCACAAATTGCATGTCCTTCCAGGAGTCCTTAATCCCGTGTGACATGTGCCACTGCTTACAAATCTGCATAGAGCCAGGCCTGTTTTCCACACTGCTGCACTGTGCAGAGAGACTGCCAGTGCCCTGCTCAAGCACTTCTCTGCTGGCACTGCACAGGTTCAAATGGCAGCAAATTCTCTTTTCCTCTCTCTGGCTGAGTTCTTAGTCAATTTACAGGATTCAGTCTGACCCTGTGAGACATATTCATGACAAGAAACTCCACACCTGAACTCTGCAAGTGAGGTTAACCAGCCTCCAGCTACTGTTGCAGGCACAAACACGTGCATCTTCAATTTGGAAGCTGTGCTGGTCCATTGCTGGGTCCTAAGAAAGCAAGTATCTAAATTTAGCTAATTCTAGATCTAGGATAATATGCTCTGGAAAAACATACCAACAGTTCAAATGAATGAGGAATGAATTTCATCAATTATATAAATTTCCAATGTTTTACCACACATTTAAAACAAAAAAAAGAGGAACAAAACCACTAAAAAAAAAAAGAAAAAAGATAAAACAAAACATTCACAGATGTTACAGCACTGATCTTAGTGTGGGAAACTGGTGGAGTTCAAATGACTCAATGAAGAAACCTCTGCCTACAAAAAGACCAAGACTTGACAGTGTTTGACCAATATCAGCCCCAATGTGCTGAACTAGTCATTCTTTTCTCTCCTTGCAAAATGTGTCCTTAGAACAAGCAACCTGAGCTAAATATTAGGTTTATCACCTTTGGTGGCAGGCCTTGTATGTACATTTAGGCTGCAAGATATTTGAGTCATACAGCTTTCTTCTCCTAGTTATCAAGGCTCAGGAGAAATCTTTGTTGATAGTGATGTTGGTAATGGCTGTCAACATAACTTGTTCTATACTGCCTTCTGTTTCTGGCATGAAAAAACAAACAGTGCTAAGCACTGTTAAAAATATTCACTCTCCTGACGAAGCAAACTGAATCAAGCTGTTGCTAGATGATAGCCCAAAACCATCAGAAAATTGCATCTTAGACTGCGTCTACACAGGTCTCTTTCTCCAACACAGAACTTGACTAACAATCAGAACCTCAGAATTATCAGACAATTTTCTTCCTTGTGAATTTAGACTACTCAGGGATCTAACTGGAGGCAGCCAAGTCTCTAATTCTTGTCCCACAAACCTGATGTCAAAAACACTGCCTCAAGTAAGTCTCAGCAGAAGCCAGGTGCCCAGGTTCCCAAAAATGACTTGAAAACCCATACTATTGTGTTGACAAAGAAAGGGCAAAATGCCAGAGACACTGAGGCTTTTCTCTGCTTTCAGAGAAAATCTAACCTTGACTGAAAGAATAGCAAGAAAAAAACAACTATAGTTGCCACTTCAACCGAGTGTGAGGCAAAAGTGCCGTCTAGAGCTTCACCCTCCTTCCCAGTGCTGGCTCTGTGACTGGCACTCATCCCTGGGGAGCAGGAAGCCTGAGCCCTGGCCCTGCTCAGTGCCAGCCCCTGGGGAGGGTGCCCTGGGTGCCCTTGCTGACCCTAAGGGCAGCCCATCCTTCTCATCCAAACCTTTGGATACAGGCAACAAATTAGGAGCTTTGGGCTCTAAACTAGGAGTCCTGATTCTGGGAAGTTTCTCATGGAAAACATCCTCCCAAGGAGAACAGGGCCTGCAAGGTCCAGTGAAGCTGTACCCTTGGGAAGAAAGCCAGGGAAGGGTCATGTGTTGCTCCACACCTTCTGTGTGCCTGCGCACATCCACGGTGCATGACCAAGGAAAGCCTCCCCGGGACGTTCATGGCTCTGTAGCTCAGCCTCAGATAACAGAGGAGACATTTTCAGTCACCCTCCATTGCAACCTGGACCTGCTCACTCCTATTCACAGCTCTGCTCATGCCGTTGCTGAAGGAGGAGGGATGTCAGGAGCCCTTGGCCACACTGCAGAGCACATTTACTGCTCCTTCTGCCCTTTCCCTGATGTCACTTTTTTATTATGACATTATACCAAACCACAATGGGGATTAACCACCCCCGTATAAGCTTATTATAGGCTTATGCAGGCTGCTAGAGCTTGGCTTTGGATGGCATTTATTTTAATGAGCCTCGGGCTGATGTCACTATTACACCCATGATTGTATATCCCCATCAAGCGCTAAAATGAATGCGGAACATAACATGAAGTTGCTTTATACAGTGTTTATACAAAGGTGTCAAAATCCTGATGACATACACTGAAAAAAGTGGGTTGATGATGCAATGGCAAAATAAAAATGTTGGGGTGAAACTACAGGGAATAATTATGTGCCATAAAAAAACATCACTGCCAAGTGAATAGCACTTGGTGACGTTAACTACTTGCGTGTACTCTGCACTGCTCACTGCAGCAATGGATATGCAAAAGTTTAACTTGTGCAGATTATAACACACAGTGCAAGCAACAGAGCAAACCAGTCTATTCTACTTATCAAAATTTGGAAGGGGAGAAAGAGGATTTCTTCAAATTATACAGTTGCACCGCGCTGAATTTGCTATGTTTAGCTGTGGATTAATGGCAGGATGTTCAACACTGAAGATGATCCCAAGAAAAAGATGAAATTCAGTATTTATTTTACTTGAGAGCTGAGGTAATGAATTTAGGATAAGCAGCTGAATGGAAGGACAACCTGTTCTAGTCACCTCTGTAAGAACAAGAGACATTAAAAAACTGCCTTGTGAGAAATCGGCACTAATTCTCTTTGCAACCCACAGACAATTTCATTGGAACACTTTCACTATTATTTAACAAAACCAAGAGTCTTAAACACAGGCAGAAAAACAAATATAGACTGACCAAGAAGAAAGTTAAACCAGCACTGAGTGTCTCAGCTTCACTTACTAACTTCATCACCAAAAGACATGGCTAGGCCTGCGCTGACTCAGAAAATGTACAAAAAGAGGCTCCTCAGTCAAACATGCCCACAGAACTTCATTAACTCTCCTTCTGATCCCAGAACAGTAGGATCTAAGCCAATATATTCTGCAACCATTTCCTTCCCAGCTAGTGCAGGCAGAGCACTGACTCTGCCACATGCACTCCAGGATGCTGGTGAATGTCAGTCTGGTGAAAAATTTCTATATAACGGAGAAATGATGGTAATACTGGGCTACCTTTTTTTTCTTTTTCATTTAATACCTGCATTTTATGTGACTACAGAGTTTTCAAACAGCTATATCATAACAGTCTGTTGCAAGCGTATTGGGTGTTTCAGTTTGCCAGACCTGTCATAAGAAATTAATTACAGGATGTTGCAGAAGTGGCTGAGTTCCAGCAGCATCTTGCACAGTTTAATATAGACCTATTTCCCCATTTCGATGTATTTGTGGTTAGATAAATCCTCAGAAAATTTACAGCTGCTACACACTAGTTGATTATATTCCCTGCCTTTGCAGGCAATATAAATGCAACAAAAATTTGAAGTCTGCTCAGAGCATAGATTTTACTGATATTGCTTTACTGGTGTGGAAACATTTTTTCCCCTAAAAGTGGCATCTGCAGTTTCTGCTGATTGTTTGCATTTGAGCATTACACAGGACCTGTAAACTTGCTTGTCAGCCAAACACAGTGAAAATTTGTTTGGCTTGACAAAGTCCTCACAATCAGGTGGACGAAGTTTTATGTGAAGTGCAGAGCTGACATCTACAACTGCGAGAGAGAAAATGTTTTCCCAGCCTTTAAAGTCAGTATACACTAATTGCAGCCATGATGTTGTGGCTCAAAGCCTGTTCCTTGCTGATTTTGCTGGAGCTTTGAGTATAGGGGTCCATCTACTCCAAGCAGCTTGCAGGATGGGACTCTACATAAACATCCCAGTGCTGGTAAGCAAAACCTTCTGAAGGGGAGGGCAGCAAGCAACCTGCATACAACAGATGAACAAAAGACAAAACTTTTGTCAAAACCACTGTGAGCAGAACACAATTTCACATAAGAAAGTGATCATATGACATTAAATGTTAGAAAGAGCAGCTTGATTCTTGAAGTTCCAATCTCTGCTGCAGCTGTTTTGCACCAGATGAAGTGGCTGGAGAGGACTGAATCAAGGCAGAGGTGCCTATAACAACGGACAAATCCAAAGTTGCCCCCTGAAAACCTGTACCAGAAATCAGGGAATGAAAGCTTCATCTCTCCTAAGAGCTCTGCAAGTCATAGACTACACAAAACTTTGTTGGCTGTATCTCAGAGTTAGAACACCAGAGAGCTAAGTTACTGGAGAGACATAGAATGTTGTTCATGGGTTCTGAGAGTTCATCCAGAAAGTTTCTGTAAATGGCACCAAACAAATGTTTTAAAAAGTGAAGTGGTTAAATATCTGAATTTCTAAAGTCTAAAAAACATGACTGAAGCAACCAAAGCTCTGCTATAACACACCTACACGCTATCTTCTGTTCCTTCTTCTTAAGTTCCAATTTCTAATTGCCACATTTTTGCAAGTGTCCCCCAAGCAGCAGCTTTCTTCTCAAGTTGCTTATTTCCCTCTCTCAGACCTCCTCTTGTTTCTATTCCCTACACACAGTTTTGTTCCTAAAGCATGTCTGCTAAACTCCAAGCAATAAACCCCCTTGAACTAACAGAGTATATTTTCACAAGCCCAGGTGTACAGCTATAAGTCAATTTGTTTGAAATACGCTGTATGGACATTGGACAGAATGCTAAGGGAAAAACCCTGGAGTACCAACCTTTACATGAATCTTCCTGGCCCCCCTCCACTAGTCAGCAAATACTTCTTTCCCCTCCCAGTTTCCACATCCATAAAATAGGTTGCACTGCATACATACTAATTTCATACGTGCTGGAAAAGGATCATTAAAAAAACCCATCACTCTTTGTGTTTACCAAACAAGTGTTTTTGCTCTAGCCTGTTCCCGCCTTAAACGAAGTATTTCCTATTCACCTGAGTAATTAGAGCAGAAGGATGTAGTGAATGAAGTGCCTCATTATCAAGTTTGCATCCACGGTCCCCGCAGAATGACTACCATGCCGGCTATTTTTCATAGCTGTCTGCTTTTGCTTGTAATGGGCCATTGTTAACCCTAAATGATCCTGACATTCAATTCTCTGTCAGACAATTGCGTCCAGCCGGCAGATTTAGTTCACTAGTCAACAGAGACTTTCGGTTGTCATGTTCCTCTGTGTTCTCATTAGCCCTTGTTTGACTGTGATCCATCCCCTACTGCCTTCTGAATTAAGTGATGCTACAAATACACTTATTATGTTTTATGATGTCTGTTCCTCAAATTATTTTAAGGAAAAAACTAAATGCAATTTGATGGCTATTGGGAAGCACAGGAAAAACAGGGCCACACATTTTCTTCTGCGCTGCTGATTTACACACGGTTCTCGATATCTCTGCTCTATCATAAAAACATAATAGCAACTCTATGGTGTAACCACACACACAAAACCTACAAACACCAGAACAATGAAAGACTCACAACGCTGCTATCGCCAGGCAGCTATAAATATCTAATATTCCCACTTTTTAAAACAACATTTTATCTGGTTTGTTCCAGCAATGAACTTGTGTCTCCCTCTAAGGAAGTCTCACAGAGACTTTCATAACTCTTGCATTTTAATTCATACATTGTAGCTCAAGGAGCAATTTTGCAGGACACTCATAATGCTTCATTTAATAAAGAGGAAAAATTTTCAGTAGGCAATCTGGATCCTTCTGGAATTCTTTTCTTCCACTGAAATTTAAGTCCTCTAAGTACTTAGAAAATATTCAGCAAATGTACATGATATTCATTGTAAAGTGATTTTAGAAAATATGTAGATTGCATCATAGAAACAATATGCAATATATAAAGTTTTTTAATTAAAACCTTATTTTTAAACCATTATACTAATCTAAAGTGTTTAAAAGTTTTATCCTTTTTTGTAAATTTAAAACACCAACAGCAATGCCTGAAGAATAGACTACTAATACCAAAAAGCAGTTTTTCTAAAAATGAATGTATCAACCGTATTTCTGAATAAAAGGTAAAAACTGTCTTTGACATTGTGCCATGCTCATAATTTGTTAAAGAGATTTTAGGGTGAAGGCTCTAATTTTAATACTGAAGGATGATAGACTTTTTTAAATTTCAGATATTTTTGTTCCTTTTCTGTTCAGAAAACTAGCACCACAGTGACACTGTGTATAAAGGAAAAGAAGTCTCTAACCAACCTTGTGGTAGGGAAAAAAAATTATAGAAGCAAAACAAAAGCTATTGCAATTACAAGAAAACATTATGAAAAGTTTATTTTCAACTCCTGCATTTTCATGTTTGGCTCTTATCTGATTCCTTCTGCTTAATTGTTATTTGGAACTGTGCCTTGGAAGACACTACTGCTGCCTCTCCTCTCAATTTGGAAAGTGTGGCAAAGCAGCTCTATTCAGCTTCAGAGCAGTGAACATAATTGGAGCCCTAGTTCGCAAGCATGAAAGGAGGTGCTGTGCCTTTGATTAGAACTTCCATCTCTCTGTGGTGTTTATCTGAAGTGTTATTTCTGTCTTCAGTGTCGACAATGGCAAATTAACATTTTACAATGCTTTCCAATGAGCTCCCAGATCTTGGCTACTGCTCAGCTCTCCCTGACGTGGAGCCTGATGTCACACTCTGCCCTTGTTTTAAATGTGACCCAGGACATTTTAAGAAATGTAAGATGTCGAGATTTTTCCCCTTTATAAAATTCCTAAATGCCACATGTCACAGAGGATGATGAGCTGAAACACACTGCAGGGACATTAGAGGTGGGGAGTATTGACAGAATCAGGCAGCCCCAGGACTGAGGTAATTTTACACCACCTCTGACCGGGGAAAGAGACATTACTAAGTTTCCAGTACACCTATGCAAGCCCTGTTTAGGGCAGGGCTCCCTGCACACACTCCAGGCAGAGCAAAGTTAGGACTGCTGGCAAATAACAGCTACCAGTGGGGTGAAAAGAGATGATTTGCTGCTGGGCTTTACTTGAAAGAAAAAAGTTTACAGATTTTTCTGGCTTCAAAACACGTGAAAGGAAGATATTACAATATACAGCAACTAGTCTTCTGCATCTGGGTGCATTTCACACATCAGTGCCCACCATTGTTATTTTCACTTCTTTTTTTAATGGAATCAAGTGTCCTGTCTACTAAATAAGGGCTTTCTAATTTTATGTTATTTATTGCTTCAGAGGGGGAGGAGAAAGAATTTCCTAGCAGAGTAAAAATAAACTGGACATCATCAGCCAAAAAAAGTACCAATACTAACTGATAGAAAGTGTTTTGTTTAATATAAAATATAAATTATTTAACACCATAGATAATTAGTGAAGTCATTCGTAAAAGTTCACAGAATAATACTCCAGTAAAAAAATAGATTAATGACGCTTACAAGTGAATAAGGACTACAAGTAAAACAAACAGCATGGCTGGACATGAAATATTTCATTCAGACAAAAGAAAGTATATTTGGCAAGACTGCTGCCAAAGCAGCCAGGAACTCTGACAAAACTGCAATGAATCTTTACTATGTGCAGTACACCTCATTTGAAAAATACAACTGCCTGGAATTTGCAACACTAATTTATTTTGATAAGAACAAGTAGTCCTACTGAAGACATAGTTGCATAGGTAGTTACTCCACAGTTCCCTTCAGAGCTGCAAAATGCAGTCCAAACAGATTTTTGATGTCAGGAAAATATTTTTTGAAAGCTTGTGTTTTCAGGTAGACCTTTATGTCAGCACTCCTTTGGTATTTTACCATTGTGAATACTCTTCTATTTTACTTACAGCACATTTTAAAATGCAAATTTAATAACTTACATAGTGGTTGAGCTTGTTTTGCTCTAGATCACACTTTTTCACTTGATTCTTTTCTCCCAATGGATTGATCTACAGCCTACATAAATGCCTAAGAGAAGGTTTAGTCAGATACGAAATTAGGAAACATTTTATTTGACAGTTTCAGTTTTTTTTCCAGTCCAGTGAGGAGCTGAACCTCCACGTTCTGTTGATTTCAAGGAACCCAGGGCAAAAGTCATCCAAAACAGGTTTGCACCATTGATAAGTCACAACTGGTACCATTTTGCATATTTAAGTATTTTAATTTCTTTGTTTGTTGTTAATCCTAGAAGAGAGATCATAATTGCAGCCTTCAACGCATGTAATGAACATTGCCCCAGTATTCAGAAATAAATTATGCCTCTGCGTCATGGCACTCGGGCTCAAAGGCAATATTTGTCCTTCCATTTGTGCTTAAGTTTGAGCCTCTCACTGCCTTTTTCTTCTTCTTCCTCAATTCCACCCCATGGGATGTAGGTTCGTTTTCAACACCATTAGTTGTAACTGATGACAGAGGAGTATCGACACTCATTAAGTTGTGCTGATTTTCTCTCTCATTCCTTTGTATTCTTTTCTTCTTTTTCTTTGTACCTCTAGAGGAAGGTGGATATAAAAAGAGTAAAAGAAACACAAAGTTAGCCCAAATTTAGAGCTTTTTCCACCTACAGCTGATGTGTTAGAGCAATTGTCTGCCTGTCCTCTTGAGCACAATGCTGAAACAACTACAAAAACTACTGTTCCACAGCAGAACAAAGACAGAAAAACCATGAAGACAAAATATCAGACCACTCCACTAGTCTACTTTTTATCATAGCATTGCTTTGAAAAGAACAGCTCATGATCTTAAAAATCAGTTTGTCTTGATCAATAGACAACACATGTAATTAAAAAATACAAATTTCCAGTCTCCTCCTCTCATAAAAGCAATTGCACTTGTTTTTTTTTCACTTTCCTAAGCTCAGACACCAAAATGCTTACAATTAAGGAGAGATTCTTGGTTTATTTATGCAACAAGAATGAGACAGGCAAAGTACATAAGATTAGTTTTTCCATTTTAATTTACCTGAATGAGGACAGTCAGAAATCACTTTAATGTCTATTTATGCTACAGTGCCAAAAGGACCAGCCAAGCTCCTGTATCCCAGCTGATGCCTCTAACTGGTCTTGCACATAATGGCAGAGATTTTGCAGATGTTACATCACGTCTACCATGAATTCCCACTCTTGGCAGAAAATGTAACTTTATTTAATTATAAATATAAATATGTAACAATACTTCAACTCTAACCTTTCAAAGGAAGGTATTGCCTTTGCTCGAAATTTGCTTTGTGCCTAGCACAAAAGTGTCTTGGCTTATGACCTGAACTGTTTAATGCTGCTGAAACACATAAGCAAATGGATGAATCAAGACTGAAGAATGTAATGTGTGTTTTTTCCACAGAAATGGTGTTACAAGTTACACTGCTGATGACACTGTCCTAATTTAATCAGATTTTATAGATGAAAATGCTTACACATTAGCCTTGCTAATGAACTGATGAATATCTGCCTGTAGTTAGAACTGGTTTTTAAGCTAAACTGTATACTTATGAATATGGGGATTGCTGCAGCTCTAGTACTGGAACATCCTAAGGAAAAGGTTTGGGAGTCTAAGACTCTCTGTGTAAGGATTCCTAGAACAATTTGAGGAGTATTGCTGCATGAGGAAATTAGGGTACAAAGTCATAATTATTCAGTGTTATAAGTACCAATGTACCAAACCCAGTTTTCAGCTGGGTCTTGTGTAAATTTATGCAGAGCACTACCTAGTGCAGCTCAAGAAAACTGTAAAATAGGAACATACCTAAGGACATATTGGCTGTGCTGACAAGTAGCAGCTAATCATTAATATTCGAAGGGTAAGGTTACTACACTATTTCCAACATAAAGCTACTCTAATTTTGAGAAGCAGTTTTCATCTTTTTATTATTTGAACATCAGATGTGATGATGTATCAAAACTTAGATTAAAATCAAGCAACATAATTTCTCTGTTTCTTCTAGAATCTGCAGAAGACACATCAACTGCTTGGCTAAGATAAAAGTCTACTACCATCTTGTATAAAATTTGTTTTCCTATTGCAAAACTGTACTTTGCACCCAGAAGTTCTCAAAAAATAGACATTTCATAAGGAACTTGCCATTCATGTTCTTTTACAGCAGGTATTGTGGCTGTAGCTCTAACTAGCAAACCAGCAATCATTCATTTGGCTTAGTGAGTTGTGCAGGAGTTAAAGTTTCACTTCTCCATACTGGAAGTGTGTACTTGGCAAACTCTTAATTCTTAGGAATAATGCAGTAAATAAATTTCGTGTCATATACATCAATGTGACATGAATATTCAGTGTATTTTCATAGAAAACAGGAAAGTAACAGCATGTTTTAGGTGGAACAACTATAAGTACAGATTGGACTGGACCTCAAGTCATGTTGATATTGCTGTTAGATACTGAAATACAAACTTTTTTCCAGTTAAGATGGCAACACTTGCATGTATGTAAATTTTTAAGGATATTTCAAGACACATTGACTGCAGTGAGCAAGAAAACCAGAGTCCTGGCAAGTCATGTTTTGGTAAGAGTAAAGTGAGAGTTTTCAGGAAAAAAAGGCAGCCCTGTTTCTGAGCTGTTTTATTATCTGATGTGTGCTGTATAAATACCTATAAACAGAAATACTGACATCAGCAGTGTCAGAGGATTCTTTCCTAGCTCTCAAAATAAGGCAACAGCTTGTAGTCTTTTCTGAAAAAAAACCTGGTACATTTGGTCACTGCTGAAGAGCTATGACACAAAGCATGAATGAATGTAGACTGGAACGTCCATGATGCTCCTGCTCCCTACACCTCAGGATGAAGGAGCACATTCCAGTGACTGCATGTAGATGTCCTCTCTTACCTTTTTAAAATGTAACGGAAGCAATTTTTGGGCTCTGTTCCTCCAGTGTGACATTCTCTCAGGATAGCCCTAGTTTCCATTAAAATGAACATGTGTATTTGGTATGAATCAAAATTCTTAAATTTTCTTAAATTATTTGTGATTTCACATTTTAAACCTGTGGTCCCACATTTTTCAGTGGATGCCCTGGAAAGATCACTCAAAATAATTGTTTCCTGAAGTCCTACCAATGGGAGTTGAGTCATCCCAAATTTTTGATACTGACTTCTAACAGACTGTATCAACCGTCACAGCAACTGTGCTTTCAAGGCATTTCCTTCCTTAATGTATGTACAGCTAGAATAGTTGTGTCCAAAATTCAACACTGAATTTTGCCAATGCGTAGTTGTACAGCTCGCTCCTCATCATACTTGAGGGTTAAACTTTCCACTCACAATTTATTTTCAAATCTAGATACAGCTGGAGAAACTAAATTTCAGATTTAAAGGCAGGTTAAAATGAGGTATGTATGTGCATCTTCAGTGTAATGTACAAACTATTTATATCAGGAAGGAACCAGTCTGGAAAATGATCAGTGAAATAACTTTGGTTAGGTGACAGATACAATGGCAAACATGGGAAGTATTTTCAGATATCAATTTTTGAAGCAAAAATGATTGCAAAAGTTAAAGATATTGTGGGAGCTCCTGTTCAAAATGCTGAGATCTAGTCTGATTACAAATTTCATGCACCAGAGAGCTATGATTTTTAAGAAATGCAAGTGCCACCAGCAAAGGTGCTGCTGGCATCTTCTTAGAATGTGAAAACCTTTTGGAATTTACATTAATTAACTTTCAGAAGGTGCAAAAATAGCTTTCAGTCACCAGCAATAAATCCTAATGCATAACTAAGGGATGCCAGTGAGCAACCACATATCCCTGAGTTTTGACTGTCATGTACATTATAGTCCTTGCTCTTCTGGGGATGTACATACGTATATGAACTGTTACTTTCACATTTTGGGCCTGAAGCAGTCTCTCATTGAACACCCTAAAGCTAACTTCTTGTTTTGCTTGAAAAAAAAATAACCCTTCCAACATTTGTCACAGTTTTCAAACAGCAGTTGCAGGAGTAACACTGCAAATTGTTTTAAGCATTGCTTGCTTACTGTGTTGCAGGTGAGTCACTATCTGTGTCATGTTTGGAGATAAATTTCAGGTCCCCTGACTTACTGGTGACTGGTGACATCTGTAAAAGAAACAAAAAAAGCAGGAAGGTAAAAAGACAACAGACAACAGGGCCAACACATGTGCATAGAAAACCCACCAGCTTCCTGAATAAGGAGAGAATATACCTCATTTGAAAAAGCATGTCTATCAGCCATAAAATGTTAACTCCTATGTGGTTACAAAGAAGGAAACAGTGCCCTGCTTTAAAAAAAAAAAAGCTACTTGCAAATAAAAGACAGTTTTCAGGTATGTGTAGAAACAAGAGGTTATGAATCTACTTGAAGACAGCTTAAAACATACATTGTTTTTAAAGAATTGCTATTTGTGCTACTACAAGTGAAAAAGCAGAATGCTATAAAGCCTTCTTATTGCATAGTTTTCACAAGAAAAACTTGTCCTTTTTTAAGCCTGCAAGTGTCATTCAAGAGCAGTTCAAATCACTCCAGGTTACTTTGTAAATCAGAGCTAAAAGGATTTCCCAAATCTGGAAAAGTAAATTCTCTCATTTCCATAGTAATTAGAGGGTCTCTGTACAACTTGCTCCCTCTACAAACAAACCTAATTCTAACAGGTCTCAAACTTGATGAAAGAATTCCCATAAGGAAATGTGAATGTCCTTCCTGAATCTTCAGGGACAGGTTATTTTATTAGTTTAACATTCTTTTTCTGCTGACTTAGAATAAACAGGATCAAGCTCCCACTGACTTACTGAATTCATACATTCACACTGCCCACAACAACTATGTTCAAATATTAGTCATTAGAATTAGTCTGCTGTAAAAACACAAGATTGCTGGATTAGTTTAGACAAAAGTCAGCCTATTAGAATACAATAATGTAGCACTGGCAGGGCTAGGAAGAAAAATCATCTACTTCACACAGAAAATCCTCGTTAATACAGTAATAAACTTGAGACTAAGTCAATGGTAAAAGTAAACACAAAAGAAGGAAATACAATACCACTGATATGAAAATACAAGGGAGTGTTGTAAAGGGAATGACTCCAAGTAATTAATACTTCCATCAGCATTTATAACCTTGTGGTTCCTTGCCATACACAATCATGAATTCACTCTGCTTGCAGTCAAAACAAAATCTTTTTCAGAAAATCCTGTGTGAATGATGTTGAACCATTTTTACCCACCTTTTTGAGCAAATATTACAGAATCTTCTCACTGTAATAATACTATAATCAAATATGAATCATCTCAAAGAATGGTAGAGTAGAATCCACTAAAGTGCTACTACAGAAGACCGACCTCATAAAAAATAGACAAGATTTTTTACACTTTCAGACACCTAAACACAGAAAATTATCCTTGTTTTACAGTTAAAAGACTAAAGTATCCACTAAATTAAGTTGCTTAACTGAAAATTCTTAGGATATTTTAAAAAGCGCTCATCACATAGCCTTTCATATATTAAAGCACAGCTTCTTAGTATGAGTACCAAGGAAAGCAGAGCACACAATTGGAGACATTTGAATAGCTGTTCATCTCACATGGCAACTCATGAGAATTCCTAGGTCTGTGGAGACAGACTCCCAACACTTACAATATTGTTTATTTTATTATTTATTTATTTATTATGTACAGCTTTCTTACTTCATTCCTACAAACTTTCAAGCACGTTACAAAGAAGGAACTAGATACTAGATCTTTTTGAAGCAGACTAGGTAGAAACTGCCACCACCTCCTTTTGTCTGTCCTACACACTTTTCTATCCTTCAGTCTACTCCTTGACCTTTTCCCAACCTAGTGATGTAAGAAGTAGCAGTACTGAAGAAATGAGGGACCAGTGGCAAATGCAAGGAGGCCGTGCAGGAGCTGGTGAAGCAAGGGGATGAAGCATCAGGAGGAAGAAGTGGAGGCTGGCAAAACATGCAGGAGATATTTGGCAAAGAAGGTGTGGTAATGCATATTGGGAACTCACTAAGGATACATCAACGTAAGGAGCAAGCCAGGGAAGGCTGCAGTATGGGGGAACTGAGAAGGCTGTTGATCTCATCTTTGTTCATTCCTAAACCTCTCGACCACTTGTTATGCATAGGCAGATCTCCCAGGAAGCTCCAAAAAGCTCTGCACTATCATCATTGCCTCTGTACTAAGATGCAGTAAAGCTGGTGCTGGTGTGAGCCATGACACTCCTCCAGCTTGCAGAGCCCAAATATTCATATAGCATTATTAGGGCAGTGCTTGCTTTAAAGAAATACACTCTAACATTTCAGATACTTATGTATATTTTTCTGTTCACAAGAACAAATACTGAATACAGTACAAAAAATTAGCTCATTTGTACAGTGCCACTAATGGGTGTTCAATTTTGTTGCCATGATCTAATTTTCTCCCATTTTGTGAAATATAGCCCACCAGAATAAGAGAACATTAGTTCATGTCAGCTGTAGAAGCTTGGATTTTTCTCAAGGTTTTCTAAAGGTTTTTGCTTTATGACCATATAAATGAAAGCTGTAATAAAGTACATATTCTCCTTTTCTAAAGGGCTTGCTTGCTTTACAGCTCTTTTGTTTTATATTTAACATTCTCTCTTGCTGCCACATAATAAGCAACCAAGGCAATATTAATAAAGGCAAAATACACAAAAGCATATCAAGTTCCTGATTCCTGCTGTAGAATCCACAGCAGTAAATCAAGCACTAAACCCTTCCTGTGCAACTTGTGGGAGCAATCAGGTATTTCAGAACACACTTTCTGAAAGAACCTGGAGCAGAGGGCATCTGAAGGAAATACTAAGGACATCATCTCATCCCAAATCTATGTTTTTGGTAGTACTTTCCTCTAGGCTGTGCAGAGTTGTCCTTAATACTGATGGTCTGCAGAGGTTCTCTGGCACACTAGTAGGTAGATGGACAGAATGGAGTGCTGCAGGAAATCTATTCAGATGATTCAAGCCATGACAGTAAATGAGTTTGCTCTATAACCTACAGAGGAGCTCTCATAGAAGCTGTTTCTACAGAACTTCATCTAATTAACAACTCATTGGATCACAAATGGCAAGAATGAACATGTCTCTGTGCCTTTTCAGACTCGTCTTTAGGACATTACACTCAGTACTAAGTCTGCATTTTGTTTTCTATTACGCAGTCCATGGATAAAAGATTCACAGCCATGTATTTAACTACCCAACACTATGCCAATGCCTGCTGTCAAAATTGTTCTAACAAGTCAAGTTTGGGAGAAATGCAACACCACACCTCACTCATCATTTTCTTCCCTGCTATTCTGCACCCATCCACACATTTCCCCATTAAATGAACAACTGGCAGAGACCTTCACTAGCAGAACTGCATTTACTTCTTTTGCCATTATATTCCTATTTAAAATGCCATTAACTTACAGTTGTTTTTTCCTCTCTTTAGTGCTTTTAAAGAACAAGCCTATCTAAATCAGACTGACCATATTCTGGCTCTTATATCTAGCAGTATTAGCTTAGTTGTGAGAATCTAGCAGAACCATGGCTCTGTATACAAGACAGACATTGGCATGAATTTCTCTCTTTTGCATAAAAGGGTAAAAACTGTAGTCATGGCTGAACACCAGCAAATACTGCATCTCAGAAATCAAATCCACTATGTGCGTTTTTAAGGCTTAACAAAAGGAGAAGGAGGAAGAGTGGAGACAAGATACTTTAGATTGAAGCAGTATGGCTTAGAACACCTGTTTTCAGTCTTGACAATTTGGCCTCTGGGAATTTATATGGGATCACAGCTTTGCATTAACATTTGCATAAAAAAAGTTCAATTCTCTTCAGAAAGAGGCTATGAGGACCCAAGGAGAAAAATGGGGAAGGGAGAAGTTAACTTGCTCCTGAGATAATATGTGTTAGACAATAGAATTTTTGGTTCTGCTTAACCAACTCAGTGGCTCAGCCTGATTCTTCCTATGTTTAAACAGACTGGTCACCTACAGTAAATGTCTATGCATGAAATTTCAATAAAACAGGTATTAATTTGCTTATAAACCAGATACCTTCTCTTTCAATTGCTCAAGTAATACTATAGACATAGGCGTAAATATTTTTTGAGATAGAACATGTAGCTACCAGCTTACAAATAAAGTAGCACCACAAATGCTTAAGAGAGAGTAATTCAACTTGCACGTGCAGCTGACAGGAGGGAAGGGATGCCAGATGGACCTCGAGAAGCTTGAGAGCTGGGTCTATGCAAACCTCATGAAGTTCAATGAAGTAAAGTACAAAGCCCAACACCTGGGCTGTGGCAATCCCAGACACACCTACGGGCTGGGCAGAGAAGTGATTGAGTGCAGCCTTGTGGAGAAGGATTTGGGGGTAATGGCTGATGACAAAGTCAACATGAGCCAGCCATGTGTGCTCACAGCCCGAAGGCCAAACAAATCCTCGGCTGTACCCAAAGGAGTGTGGCCAGCAGGTCATAGGAGGTGATTCAGCCCTTCTACTCTGCTCTTGTGAGACCCCACCTGCAGTGCTGTACCCAGTTCTGGACATGGAACTGTTAGAGCAAGTCCAGAGGAGGGTTGTGAAATTGATTAGAGGACTGGAGCACCATCCCTACAAAGATAGGCTAAGAAAGTTTGGGCTGTTCAGCCTGGAGAAGAGAAGGTTGTGTGGAGACCTCACAACCTTTCAGTATCTGACAGAGGCCTACAGAGAAGCTGGAGAGGGACTCTTTTTCAGTGTCCTGATTTCAGCCATGGCAGGGTTAAACTTCGTCCAATAGCTGGGAGGGGCACAGCCAGGACCCAGATGTGATACATCATTGTATGTGATACATCACATCATTGCCAGAGGTGGGGGAAAAAGGATTCTCTTGAAGGATTTCTTCCAGTCAGAAACTTGATGGCGGGAAGCCATCAAGTTAGTAATTTATTGTAGCAGTCTCCACAGAGAGCATCTTTGTATGTGAATCATTCTCTCTTTTGTGCACTTTTGTATTTAACATTGCTGATGTTACTGTTAATTTCCTTATCTCATTGCTGTTTATGGTAAACTGTTCTTATCGCAACCCACGATCTTCACCTTTTGTGCCTCCAATTCTCAACCTCATCCTAGCATAGTGGAAAGAAGGTAGGAAGCAGGAACAAGTGAATGATGTGTGGATTGGGACAGCCTCGGTGGGGGCACTGGATTGGGGGAGTACCATTCCTACAACAGTCTGTAATGACAGGACAAGGAATAATGGTACAAACAGGGAGAGGGGAAATTTAGGTTACATATTAAGAGGAAATTTTTTACTGTGACGGAGGAGAAATACTGAAACAGGTTGCCCAAGGAAGCTGTGGATGCCCCAACCCTGCCAGTGTTCAAAGCCAGGTCAGATAAAGCCTTGAGCAACCTGGTCAAGTGGTAGGTATCTCTGCCCATGACAGAGGGAGTTGGGACTAGATGACCTTTAAGGTCCATTCCAACCCTTTCACATTCTATGATTTTATCTTGAGCAGTGCAAACTGCATTTTAAAGGAAAAAGAGAGTACCAAGAAATAGGAAACTAAAGAACTCAAAAGCTAAAATACGTTAATGTTGGGTAGATTAAGAAAAATGGCCCATTCCTCATAAATGGTGCCATAGTAACATTTCCTTTAGATGAATGATTTCTTAAAGAATAATCAAAGTCATCACTACTTCAAAAGTAGAATTTGTAAAGATATATCTATTTTACAATGCTATTTAACAATTTATGTGGAAGACTACACAGTAGCTTTGCAGATTGACTCTAGAAAAGCATTGTTTCTTTCAGCCCAGATGTCAATACCTTCAGAAAGAGAGACCTGTAATCATATTAGCTAGGAATGAAGCCCAAATTATGAACTAAACTATAATACATTCTACTTCAATTGAAAAACACTTTTTTTGTATGTGCTATCTCTCTGAACCTTGAAAATGAACACACTTCATGATGTGTCAAAAGTCTTCAGCTCTATTCACTGCAAGAGTTTCATTGTATTAATTCTTAGTGTTTCCCTCATCAGCATAATCACATCTTCCTATTTCCCCCTCCTCGTCCTAAAAGATAACCAGTCTCTGAAATGTCCCCCAGTAACACGAAGAAAGGTTGGAGAATGGAGAAAATAGAAACAGTACAAACAATAAAATAAAAGCTTTTGATGAAACTAATAGAAAAATTTCTAGCTATTATTTTTGAAATATGGAACAAGCTATCCATGCTTTTTAAATTTTTAGATTCAATAAATAAGTCTTAAGCCCACAAAATCACCCACATGTAAATAGCTCAAGCCCAGGGAAAAAGCACCAATTGCTTGGCAGGTTAGTTTCAGACACACTGGGCTAAGTATTCACAAAGTCTGACAACAACTTCCTCTAGGGGAAGAAGAGTGAGACCATGAATTATTTATGTGAACAGTGATAATCCCTAACTTTGTTTAAATATACATGGAATCAAGTTTTGATGACCTTTGGGTAGATTATTCAAATTGTGCAATAATAATGTGGTTCTTGCCAGTAAGCCTTTTCTTTTTTTCTATTTTACATCTTGGCATCATTTTCCAAAGATAAATATACCAGAAAGAATACCTTCCTACACTTTTAATGGAAGTTTTAAATGTATTGTTTTGTCTATTACTACTTCCTAGAATTCTCATGTAACATGGCATTGCATATTTAATATTCAGAATCCAGTTACATGTATTTCATATGGTGAGTGGCAGGCCATTGAATTATAAAACATGTCCACCAGATCTTATAGCCAGTAGAAAATTTCTGGAAAAAAGAAAAAAAGACATTCTATCGACTTTGAAACATTTCTGATTGGCCAAAATTTTGCAAAACCCACATTCTGGTTTCTAATAGAACGCTATCTGAATTCCCGTCCTTTCCACCTTCATCTTACGGAACCTGAAAACAACACATCAACTGCAGTAGCCAGATGATAAATCCATCTCTATTTCTTGGAATTCTTCACCAGTGCAGTGAGAACTTCACTCCATGAAATTTCTATTGGCAGTTTACATGCATGTTGTAATTTAAGATGATTATGACCTAATTTTGTGGCTCAGGAGTTAAGTAACTCATAAGGCAGGAAAACAAGGTTTGCATAAAATTATTATGTTATGAATGCAAAACTGATGGCAGAAAGTATTTTGAAAGAAAGTTCTTTGAACTAAAGCTTTTCAAAAAATTATTTGCAAAGATTAATATTGGCTCTTAAGTATTACGCCCTCTTCTAATGTTAATAATTCCATTTTATTCACTCATAAAGCTCTGACGATTAGCTAGATATGCATGTGTAATATCTGCAGTTGGAAAGCAATTCTTAATTAGACTATCTGGTATTCTCAGTAATTAAGACCATAGTCAGCATTTAAAGTGCCTTATTTAGTCTTGAACAGTAGCAAAATCTCACAAGTAATTACTAGGATGACTTTCACAGTAACAGTTTTGAAGTCTCAACAATGCTAAACATTTGACTAATCCTCAAAAAACCCCAGAAAGAATAACAGATATAGCAGACCTAGGTATGACTAAATATTTGGGGAAATATGCTTGCATCCAAAAAACAAACAACTAAAATATTCATTTATATTTTCCTGCTCGTGTCAACTAAAGCAACAACTTATTTATGTACTCAATAAATATTTTTGGATTAAAAAATAAAAGCTTTTCTTCCAAAGCAAAAAAAAAACCACCAAAAAACCCAAAAAACCACAGGGTTTTACAAAGTAATAGTTTTACTTATTTCCCATATAAAGGAAATTGGCATTTCCCTTCATCAGGTTTTGTACTGAAAAAAAATGAAAGGAATAGGAAGAAAAGTTGCTGTGTCACTGCTGCAAGACAGGAACTGCCATAACCGATGAGCCCCTTCAGTGGTCATCTTAGCAGTTTTGTCTCGGAAGTCTCTGGTGTTGCCTAAAGCCAAAACCCTGTACAGCTTTCATTCATTCTAGCAAACAGCTGAAAGACAAATTGTTTCTTCTACATAGAACTCTGCAGCTTTTGTAAAACTATTATACTTCAATGCATCGTAAGTCTTACAGAGATTTGATTCATCATTTGGTTCAACTCACTCTCTTCTTGATGGTTTATACGGTGCTGATGTGACTTGAAATTAAAAATAATCCTCCACATTGTGTTTCCCAGTCATTCTGATGCTTTTGAAATCTCAGCCATTACCTCAGCCTAAAATGTGTTATTAAAGCAATTAATCCCTAAGTACACACATTGAAGAGTATCTTATAGTGGCTGAGTTCACCAAGGTAACTAAGCATAAACAAAAATTACGTTCTACTGATAGTAGATGTGTTCCATCCCAGCTTAATGCTCACTGACCTTGTTTAACAGCAGAAGGAAAGAAAAGTAAAAGAAAGAAGAGTGCATTGACTTCACACCAGGTACTTCTTTGTATGCTCTCTCCAGTGCTCATTCTTTGCTCATTTAATCTCATATATCTCCTTATACAATTTTTTTCCAGGACCTGTTTCATAACTTTCCTCTAGACTCTGTACGATTTTGTACTGCCCTTGGCTGCTGAGCAAGACGATAAGCAATGTATTTGCTTGGTTTTGGACTGTTACTGTACATTTGATTCATTATGTCTTTCTTATGTCTGTAGGTACTACATAGTAATACTACTGTAGACTACTACAAAACTCCAGCTAGTTATTAAATATGTAGTTAATTTAACTCAAGGTACAAGCAGAATTCAAGTAAAGAACATTTTAATTATATATTACTAAAACTGAGTGTTAATAAACCAAGTACTACTAGTAATACAAAAACTAGTGCTAGAAAAATATGTCAACCATAGACACTTGAGAAATTCTAAGCAATCAAAATGAATCAAATGTTGCTTCTCACAAAGCTGAATAAAACATATGTGTTGCAAATGTTAGTAACAATAGTTGGTGTACATGAAAGCATTGTGATATAGTAAATTGACTAGATTCCTACCAGATTAAAACACTAAAAACTATATGGGTAACAATAACCAAGTCTAATAACAATAGGTATCTCAGTGCTTCTCTCTCTTCTAATCCAGGTATGAGTGAAACTGGGTGATTACAACAAAATCCTCCTTGCCCCTAGCCATGTAGACAATAAATTAAACCAATCTTCAGTAATGTAATTTTTCCTATATTTATTCTAGTCTGTCTTTACAGAAGTGTCTGGAAGTAGTGCACCCTTGTCTTTCCTGGACAACAGTTTGGCTAGGAATTTCTCAGCTACAAAGAGGTGAAGGATACTTCAGAGTAATTACTACTACTCAGTGTAGTGATTAATTCCATTTTCCAAGTACAGTTAGGAACAAAATACTTAGTAATTTGATTTATAGCTGTTGGCTTCAAGAAGACAGCTGGCTTGAACAAGATTACCAAATGAGTAATCTGTACTCAGTAATTTATTAAATGCTACCTCTCTATATTCACCTACTAAAAACAGAAGCAGCACAAAAAAGGTCAATAGAAATAGTCTTGAATGTTTTTACCTTGAACACTGCAATGTCTTCTCCAGCCTAAATAATTCTATGATGGCATACACTATGGAGCAAAGATTAGATGAATCACCTGAGAAGAAGCCCCGAAAAGTTGTAACTAAGCAACACAGATTATGCTTAGAGTCTTCCAAATCAGACACAAAATATTAGATTCAATTTTAGAAAAGTACATGGAAAAGTCAAATAACCTGAAAGAAATTTGAACAACATTTTTAAAGTAGCTGTCTTAGTACAATTTCAGTAAATGAGCAGTTGTGGAAAGTACACTTATTAAGGATACAAACATTCTGAAATAAAAATTTCTTAAATTCTAACAGTTGTTGAACTAATTTTCATTACTTTTTTTTTTTCCTAGAAGATATCCCATATTTTAAGACAATCATCAATCTTACTTCACAGAAGGGGAACATAAACATGTAAAGTTTCTAGTCCCCTGGAGAATTGAGAGTCAATTGGCCTGCTTTGCATATAGTGGAATCTCTAAAATTCAGGGGAAAAAAAACCCAGTCCATAAAAATCAAATGTCTGTTTTTTCTTAGACTAAAAACAGGGTCTTGTTTCTTTGTTCTTCTCTACATACTGTATATTCTGACTAACAAAAATCACAGAAACAGGAATGCTTACACACACATAACTTGTGTAAACTTGGAGTCAATGGGGGATTTGCCACCCATTACAATGGTGGAAGTAAGCACGATATTTAATTGCCACATCATGGAGCAACCAATTCTGCAAAAGATAAATATTACACTTCTGTTGAAAATACACCTGCTTGCCTGGAATGAGATCTACACATAAGAATTTTTTACATAAAAACCAAAAATTAACACAGTGCATGTGGCACACAAAAGACAATCTACCACTACTTACAGAATCCTTCCTTCTCAAATTACCTTAGCTAGTGTCAGAGAACATTCCTCTGTTTCTGTCAGTCCTTCTGGTAGGAGAGGAGCAGAATCTGGTACTAATCCTGAAGATTGTTCTTCATATTCTTCTGAAAAGAGGAACCATAATTCGCCATTATTAGACTATGAAAGAATTTGTGAACCACCATGATATTACAATCTAGTGAAAAACAGGATATGAACAAAAACAGGTGAAAAACGTTTGAAGGCAAATGTTGCTTGAGAATTTATGAAAATTTCTCACATAAACCTTTATTTATACTAGCAAGTTTAGATTTAAACGTGATTTATATATTGGTTATTGTATAAAAACATTCAAACATTTACCTAAGAACAAAGTCCATACATTAGGAAGCAGCTGATACTTAACAAATCTTACACATTGTTTTTGATTCAATAAAATGATCACCAACTGCAATAGTAAATTATTTATCAGAGATTTTTTTTTCACAGTTGGACAACTGCCTCAAAAAGTTTATTTAGGTTTTTTTTGTTGTTGTTTTTCAGAACATTTCTTTAAGGCTCTCACTGAAGACTCCTCCTTCAGACTTCTCTCTGGGTTACCTTGCAAGGAGGAAAGGCAGGGCAAAATGCATAAGATGTAGAAGGAGAGGACAATAGGGAAGGGCATAGTAAATCTAACTTTAATTAACCTCATCAACTGAGCACAGTGTTATGTGGAAGTGTTTTTTAGGAAAGAGGCTTAAACACTAGATTTCCCTTCAAAGAAACAGGGAGGAACTAAAAAATGGGAGAAACCATCTTGAGAAATGTTGGGTTAAAATATTTCTAAATACCAGTATAACTTATAGTTTGATAGTTTAGGAAGGCAAATGAATTTCTTGTAGTGTGCAGCTACATGCTGTGTCCACAAGCTGAGTATTTACAACTGACAGGACACTGAGCATCTTTACAGCAGTGGACTAAATAGGATGGTTCCTGTATTATTTGTTCAAATTCATCTAGGCTTGTCTGTATCAGTTTAATCAAAACTGTTTTAATGAAAAGGACCTGGTAGCAAGTTCAATGCTTGCTTGCAGATTTAACCATTACTGTTCTTTTAAAACTTCATACTGAAATCCAGATATTTGGGAACTGAACATTCTCCATTAGAGCAGGGGAAAAATTAAGAGTTTATACAGAAGCTAGATTTAATGGAAATTGCCTAAGAAAAACCCCAAGGTGTTTGCGAAATGCTCTGATGTGTCCTAAAACACTGCCAAGCTGGGACCTGAATTATGTTGCTCTGCGTTAGAAGAGACAAGGGACCAATCCAGCTGACAGATAATCAAGTCAGTAATAAACTGACTTATTCCATAAGCTGAAATGCTTAACCAAGTGCAATGGTTAGCTAACTTTATACAGCTTTTGCACCACAATAAGTCATCATTATGCCACGTGTGTACTACATAAATTCCTATCTTCAGAACAATAAGCAGAACAGCATGGTAAAATCTTGGTGCATCAGTTAAACCCACACCGGTATACCAGGAAGACAGCAGTAAACTTACTTTCACCAGCCACATAATTAGCTGGAAAATAGCCTTGCTGTCCATTTGCTAGGCTGCCAAACCACCAGTTATCATTATCTTTGTATAACACTTGGATAATGTCACTGCGATGGATGGTTAGCTCATCTGATCGATGCGCTGTGTAGTCATAAAGAGCCACTACCTAAAAGAGAGATAAGAACACCACAGCTTTATCACAACCATGCCACAGAGAAAAAAGCACAACATTCACTTCCTCTTGCAGAAAAGCAGCTGAAACCAAAGCTGCACTTTGGTAAAAGCTGAGGCTGCCTCAAGTTTTGCTAATGGGATCAGGGGTGGTGGGAAAGCAGCAGGAGAGGCAAGATAAAGGACTGTGGGATTGCAGAAATGGTTAAGAACATTCAATTCACTAAGATTAGCTTCAAAACAGCAGCTGTTAGTTTTATAAGCAATTTGCTTGTGAAGCAAAAGGGAAAAAAAACTTCATACAGTCACTTTCTCAGAATTGTTATACCACCTTCAGATCCCATTCTCTGTGTGCTCATGAAGCATATGTGTTTGAATAAATACTTCAACAGTATGACAGCTTTATCCAAGGAAAAATTTAATACAAAAAGACATTGCAAAGTTTTGCTTTGATCTCTCCGTTTTTTCTTTTTTTCTTTTCTTTTTTTCATTTATTTTGTTTTGTTTAGCAATAAGCATTTGATATAAAATCATGTGAATATCTGCAAAAATACTTTTATATTCCATTTCGCATAATAAATCTATTTTGACAGTGAAATTCAGTGCAGCTATAGTTTTATGAAAAAGAGTACTAACACTCATCAAGAGCATGCATACTACATATAATAAACTACCAGAAGCCTGCTTTCTACCCTGAATACGAAAATAACAATTTCTTATTTATTTTCTATGCCCTATGAACAAAAATCTGTCCTAGTGAAGTCTGAGGAGAAACACATGAAAGGAAAACAAATGAACTGAAAGAATAAGGGAATTGCTCACTTCTCTCATCATAAGCGAAGAGCAAAATTATGACCTATTTTACACACAGAATGCTGCTTCCCTACCTACAATTTTCACCTCATATTCCTCTACAAAATAGTAAGTAGAGGTCAGAAACAAGGATCATTAGGAGCAATAGGATGGTTAACAGGATTGAAGGAGACAACAAAGTTATCATGATACAGATAGGAAAAAAAACTTATTTTTTATTACTCATGAATGAATTTAAATTTTAAGACTGCTCAATTCTACAGTGTTTTTTATATTTGCATTTCTGCTCTGAGCAAGATAACCTGCGAGTTTTGTCTATAAAAATATAGCCAAGGACACTTGTATTTTCATAGTTCCATGTCACCAATTAAAGAGATTAAATCAGTTATGAATGGTAAAAAAATGGAAGTGATTCTACCACTGTAAATTTTATGTAGCAATTTGTGAGCTGGTCAGCACCAAGGAATTAGTATCAGCACAGTTTTCAGTAGACAGGAAATTTACCTAAATATGCATAAAGTATTCCTGAATTTACATAGAGAATTTAAACCATGAAATGTGTTTTATCATAACTCTCCTCCCTGCATTAGGAAAACTAACAGTAATTACAGGTGATATTGGCAGTACAGAAATAGGAACTGTAGAACAGAACAAAACTAAACCACACTATTGAGAACCATGAACATGTCCAGCAAGATGTGTTCTAACAGTGCCCATTTCAGTTAAGTGACAATCTCATGAAACTGTGAGGTCACTTAAGGTAAAAAAGTCCAAAACCCAAAAAGGCATGTAGGAATGCAACACTAATTACTTGGCAGAATGAAAAACAATGAAAGGCAGAGTAACAACGACTTGGTTTTGCAGTGTCTTTTGCAAGATAATTCTGGTGCAAATGTGTTTTTTTGAAAAAAATTACAAAAATTCAGTCACATTGAAACTGCCACAAACAGTTCAAACCAATCAAGCAAGTCCCACTATCTGTCTCTCAGAAATAAGAAATTAATATACCAATGCATTCTGTAATACAACTGGTTTAGTAAGCATGACAATTTAAATAAAATGTGGAAATTGCCATTATATTCTCTGCAAACATATGATCAGGAAAATGACCATAACAGGATATAAGAAATGCACCTCAGAACCAAAGAAGAATGTAAACCACTCACAATTACACCTAAAGCAATGGACTTCTTCTCTGGTTTGAAATTTAAAGATTTGTCAAGTTCAATTTGGCTCAAAGTTCAAGCAAAAAATAAAAAATCTATATTCAAGAAAATGTTGCAAAATTGTTTTTCAATACTGATATAAATCCAGAAGTAATGTAGTTTTACAGTTATGAACCTCTTTGTAAGAACTACAAAATCTACAGTTGAAAAAAAAAAAATTTCTTGGGATCATGATAAAAAAGAAGGGCATGCTTTCAAAAGCCGATACAGTATAACAGGTACAGAAGATATTGCAAAAAAAATTACATAACACTTACTGTCTCTTGCCTGGGTGGACAACTGTTTCCTCCTCCCGTTCCCAGTGCAGTTAGGCTGTCCCCATTCTAGAAGAATAAGTTGTTTCAAATTTTAATATGAAGCATTTTGCTAAACTATGATTGTATTTTCATTTCTCCTGTAAGACAATAGGAATTATCTGCAACAAAATGCTTTTTTCAAAAAAGAAAAAGCAGAAGTGATGTTAAGCAACACTGAGTAATATTGGCTATAGGCTGGTAGATGTTTAGAAAAAGATACTAAATTTTTCAAGTATGTACACCACACTAAAGACACAACTGGATTGATGACTATGCAGTCCAAGCTTGTTTGCATTACAAACACTACAGCAGATATTTAAGAAGTTGTTGGAGTGAAATTTACTTCTGAACCACTAAACAAAAGATGTCACTTCCATATAATCGAGAATTTTAGGTTGGTCTTAATCACCAGTACTTTAATTCTGAATGTTCCGTCCTTACCACTTGCTCTTCAGACTTTCAATGAATTCAAAAGAATAGTAGGTATATCTTGTAATAATCAGGATAAGCCTGTATCTTAAAAAAATGGATTTCTGTAAAATAATCAAATGCTTAAGCTGAAAGAAGATTTAGAATAGAAAAATTATGAAAAAATAGCAGAGGAACAACAAATTAGGGAAAAGAAAGGAAGAGCTGGAAGTCCTTTCTTGGTGTTACTTAATTTTTTTTTCAATGGTCTATCTTCACAAAAGGGAAACCAATTTCCCCTTGATTTTGTGTGCATCAAAGGATACACACTACCATACAGAATAGAAATATTACACAATTACACAATATTACACAATTACAGCAATCATAATATTTTAGAAGCATCAAATGTGTGCTTTGTGAAGCAAACATTTCCACTTCTAACAGATATACTGCCTTATAACCATTCAAATCTGAAAATTTTAATCCAACATATTTAATCTCTTTCATATTTTACAGCCACTCCTTTATATATCTTTTACACTAACTTTTTTCTCTTCTGCTTTTAAAAAATATATCTAAAGTGTATTGTTCTTTTTATTTTCACTGTTTTAGGGTTCTTTTACTTTTTATTATGGTGGTCCAAGGAACATCATTACAAATTACAGAGAAAATCTTTGCAAATCCTCAGAAGAATAAATGCCATTCTTGGGGACAGGGATTCTTGCCCTCAGTGTTGTTTTCATAATTCAGCTGGGCTTATCCCATATGGGAAAGAAATCACTGACTATCTGAACTCTATCCAGTCTCCAGATTGTTTTGGTACTGCCACAGTAGTCACAGACACACACAGCAGTTAGAGACTAACTCAGTGTAAAAGCGAACACTTGCACTCAGTTCTTATCATCTACCAGAACATCTAAGCCTACCACCTAAAGAGTTCTGAATAATTATGTACATGCACAGAAGGGAAAAAAAAAAAAAAAAGTGTAACTGCCTGATTTGATAAACAAATTTTGAACAAAGACTGGTGGAGTTGCAGTTCAGAGTACGCTGCTTGTTCAGTGGTCTACTGGTAGTCAGCACTGCTGTTCAGGTTTCAGCTAATTCTCATTTTCCATTCTCAAGGTTAAGAGAACTGTGCAGGCAATGTGCTTAGCCTGTGGGATGGGAGTGCCTCCTGTTGCTCAAAAATGATTCATCAGAATTATTAGCAGTATTATTTAGGTATCTAGTTCAGGTACTCATATTGCCCCATTATTGTGTCTCAATCTGTCTGTCTCTCTTTTTTTATTAAGGTATTTATGTAGCTCTCAAACACTCGAGAACAGCTCAAAGAGAGCAAGCTGTGTGGAAATAACAAGCTAACATCTATGAGTCACCCCGAGACTATGCTGAATGTTCTCAGACACTGCCTTAAACTTTTACAGCAACAACAATCCAAAGAGGTGCCTCTTAAAGAGGTACTCTGAGTACGTCATCAGCTGCACACACCTCTACCCCCAGCTGTCCAGGGCAATTGCCATGGCTGCCTACCACACACACAGAAACTCAAGGCCGCCTCTAGTGTGCTGTGCCATCCCTCAGGTAGTGCTGAGCCATTCCTCAAATAGTTCCAAGTACCAGTTACACCACAAGAAACACCCAACGAAAACTAGCGGCCTTTCAGCTTAGAAAGGCCGTTCATCGTTTTTCAAATGCCGTGTCACAAGATTAAGGCATGTTTTCAGGATTTCAAAAAAGCAACAGGCATGCTGAATGGTATGAATACATAATTCTTAATACAATATTAATGTCTCATTTTTTTTCATGCAGGATGGAAACTAGCTAATCCTCTTCTTGCACTGGAACAGATGTGAAGCTATAGCTATGTTCTGAGGAGTTGGTCTTTTTGGGAGGCAGACCATCTGTGAGGAACAGAAACAAAATGCTTGCTGAAAAAGCTTGCCATGTCACACTGATTGTGGTTGAACAAAGCTGTTAGGAGCTTTCAGCTTTAAAGACCATCCTCAAAGAAAGATAAATAGATCAATCAGCTGATGCAGCATTCTAGACCATGGTTTATCACGCTGGTTATCCATGACTAACCCACTTAGACACCCTTGACATTTCCAACTCAAAACCAAACAAAAATGTTTTGAGATGCTGATACAGAAGAGAACATTGCACCTGAGAGTAACTCGATACATTGTTATATCAAGTTTTATGGATTCCTGATAGTAGCCCTAATTAAAATGTTCATGTCTTCCTTTCAGTGGATCAATTTCAGTGACTGCTCAAATGGAGGTTTTGTTTTTTTGATGCAGAGGTACAGTGGCCAACAGGATTTGGGCATTACATAGCGCTCATTCCCTTAGGAGAAGGAGCGCTCAGAAAGAACAAGTGGTATCTTATTGCTGCCTTTTCTGTAAAAATGTCAGGAATTTAACTTCTACTATTGAACCAATACACTTCAGTTACCACAATATCAAAATTTAAAGAAAAAGAGAGTAAAGTCTAAGATTCATATAGTTTCATGTACTTCTTCTTATATGTAAACATATTCATTGTAACAGAATAAACATATAGATTAAGTCCCACTTCTAATTAGCCATTAACTCTTAATAATAACACTTGGAAAATAAGCTTTTCTAACATTAATTTTAGGCAGACCCTACACATTCCAGGGTGAACCCCATTGTGTATGCACACGGGGCCAAAGCCCCCTCCCTCCTTTTCCCTTCAGTGACAGATTCAGGGACATGAAGAAGAACATCTATTTCCTGGATGTTTCACAGTAGCACTGCTTCCCTCCACTCCACCCTGCTATACCTGCTATTTGATGCAGTGTAAGAGAAACTGGGACTATTACCTATGCAAACACTCCAGAAAAGACACAAGGAACGTGTGTTACAGATTCTCTTGTCTGTCCAGTAAATCTGTGCCTAAGTGTGTAATAGCCAACATTCTGAGGCTGCTTTCATAGACTTCTTTTGTTGCTGCTTTTGGGTTTCTTGATTAGTTTTTTTTAAAGAAGAAAGAATAAGAAATTAAGTTAAAGAGCCTGATTGAAAACCCTTGGTTGGCTTAAAAGATAATATGCAAAACATTAAAAAATTCTACAGAATAAATCTGAGATTTTACTGTTGCTCCATTGTCTTTCTTCTTCCTTAAGATCCTAAAGGTTAGAGATCTACTTAATTGTCTCTTCCCTAAAGAACTCTATGCAATCTCTTTACTCCAGTAAGTGAAATTTTAAATTAAATGCTATCTAAGATGAGACTTAGAAGTAAACAGCTGGATACTGCTAGCACATTTTTATCGTTCTCTGATCCTAGCTCAGGACCAGTAACTACAAATTTAGTATATGGGAAAAAGAATTACAAATACTAGTATTAATATCTAAATTAAAATTATGCTAAAAGTATCAATTGGCAAGAATGATAAACTCTCCTTCAGTCAATTAATCTGTCTGTAGACACTGTAAAGTTACTTCCTTAGGCTTCAGATGACTACAATCCTGATTTGATTAAAGCCCTTCAATATTTAATAAGCACAGGAATCTATAATTCGCCTAGAGGAAGAAAGGACCAATACTGTACCAGGCTGCACTTTATTGAAACCTGCAATGTACAAACAGAAATCAGAAATGCAAACACAGCTGCTGCAGTAAAACCTACAAGGATTTAAAAAAAAAAAAAAAAAAAAAAAAGAGAGAAAAGAAAAAAGGGAAAAGGATCAATTCAAAAGCATGTGAAATACTCCAGCTCCTGAAATGATTCAAAACCTCTTCAACTATTTTGCCATTTCTAAAAATGCTAGTTTTTGATATTAATTACTCGGTTAACCTGCACTTATATATATTAATGTGCTTATAATAGAAGTAAAAATTATATTCAAAACCTTAATTCAGCCCTCTCAGAAAAAACTATTTTAAATTAGCTGTTACCTAGTAGAGGTACTACTTCTAAGAGATTCTATTTCACAAAATAGTTGGTCCTGCAAATGTTTATCAGGCTTGCTGTGGTGGAGAACATTACAGTACTGGTTGAACAATATATATTTTTCCCTAAAAAATTACGTATTGATGGCTAAAAATTTGAAAACATGAAAACAGGAATCATTTAGCAACTAACACAAAATCAACATAAAATCACACTTTCAAAATTTCTTAGTAAAACCTGTTTATCTTACAAGACTTCCACAACTAACAGATTCTGTTAAAAAATGTAGGTCAAAAAAATCCTAAAGCAATCCAAACAAAACCCCAAACTGTAACTGTAAAACAGATATAAATTACTCATGTAATTTATGTCCATTTGTAACACTTCTGTCAATAATCAAAATTAGTGCAATTAAAACAGAATATTCAACCATGGCATTCTGTCCATGAGAGCAAGAGGATTAACATCTCCAGTACAACAGGCCCAGCTTCAAGGAGACACAAACACGTTCAGTATTCAGAAGTACCACTTGCTCTTCACTAGTTTCTCCACACATTTTGTGAATACAGGTTCATCAAATGTATAGTTGCAATTAATGACATTTACAGATTCTGTTGGATTTTTATTATGGTGATCAGGAAACCAGAAATCAAGAAAAGAATGAATATAATTAGGAGAAGCTTACAATCAATATTTAATAGATAAGCAAATAAGTAAACAGAGGATAGCTGTGATTTAACTTGTTACAAAAAGATGAAGTATGAGTAAACAATGAAAACATGGTGCTGCAATGAGAGTTTCATTCCAAGTTAATGTCTTAGCTTTTCTCTCAGCTACTCATCAATGCCTGTTTTCTTAGTAAAACCAAAAAAACATGTGAGTGTGATTTTATTTTACTTCTAAACAACAAAAATTCAAGCATGAAAAAATACAAAGCTTTTGATTTGCAGATAACTGATCTCACTACCAGCTGGTCACAGCATAAGCTAATTTGGCCCTGTAGACAATTGGTTTGAAGATACCTCTTTTTTGAATAAAGACAGGATAAAAAAAAACACCTCTCTACAATGAGAACTTGTGAATAATGACATTTTATAGTTAAACATCAATTTAAAAAAAATGCAAAGAGAGAATCCCTTACCTTCTGTAGTCTACCCAATAGTGTTTGACTAAGAGGATTTCCTACTGGGCTGAAGCACCCTGTGAAAAGAAAAAGCTGTGAATTTTCTGCTTGTTATCCTTTTCCATCGAATAAACCATTTTATTTTAAAATCATTATGTTAGCAGGGTATGTTTGACAAAATTCTAATGAAAAGCAGCAGCATCTTTCAGTCACAACTATGCATCCTTCAGTCAGGAACAGTTGGAGGGTTTATTTAACTAACAGACCTGACACAAGGTTAACTAATCCAATATTTCCATTCAAATGATTTGGAGAAGTAGCTCAAGCTATGTCCACATGCCACCTCGTGCTCAAAGCTGACACTATTATCTAGGCTGTATTGCTTTTCTCTTCATTGAATTTCCAAGTAATGCATACAAAGTTTTCCAACAGAAATGATCACAAAAACTCACAAAGGAATTACTTCCTTATTTTATCTGAAAGAATAACTATTCCTATTCAGTAGTCCCCTTTGATCATCTGAGTTCCTATCACAACACATCTTGCTGTTTATTTTATTCACTCTCTACACAGAACACTTGAACAAGTACTTGTAAATTCTTTTCTTTTCAGACTATTATGTTAACTACTAAGCTCAGGAAAATCCTTTTATCATCTATGGATTTATCTTTTTGTTATTGGTCTCCTCAGCTGTATACTTAAGAAAACATCTTAAAAAGAAAAGATAGAAAAAATGGGAAAATCGTTGAACACGACAGTGAAAAATACTACCGCTTCACTGGAGAACAGTTTCTCAAGTACAGAAATGCCAGGCAACACAGAGTTAAGCTCACTGGATTTTCCCTGTGAGACACTAGCTTTGAAACAAGTTTTGTTTTTAAAGAAAAATAAGTTCAGAAAACTCATTTTCATTTGCCACACAAAAAACCTGCTTTTGAGGAGTTCAGTATCTGAATAAAGAGGACTTTTCAGATTCAGATTCCCATGTACTGGCAGAGCTCCATAAGGAAACTTGCGCAACTCCACCTACAGTATACTTTCTAAAGCCTAGTAGCTTAGACTTTCACAGGAGATTTACTCATAAATGTACAAACATTAAGATATTTTGATTTTTCTAACTAGAATAAAAGTTTCAAGCTCAAGAAACTGTAGTTAAACAATGCTCCTGAAAATTTTCATGTAACTAATCTCCTGCTTGTGAGAAATCCTAAAAACATGCAATAATGGATCATTCAGCTTCATGTATGAATTAAAAACATTTTGATCTTAATAATTTTAAAAAATCTGGTATAAATTCTGAAATACTTTATTTTGAAAGGCTTACTTTACTTTTATTACTTTTTTCCACCTCTTTTAAGAAGGTAGAGATGAGAATGTAAACCATTTTCTGAATTCAACCCATACTTAAAGACAGTAGTCCTGAAGGCAATCTTTTTTCAAATACGCTATTTGCTAAAACATTGTTCAGCACTAACCAAAAGCCAGTGGGGATGTTACTCCTATTAATATTGTTATCTACACACTCACAAAGTGAGAAAACCAGATGCTACAGAGACAATACTACATATAGATATACTGTCACATACACATGTTGTATCAAGTCTTTGAATGTAAAATGAACAAACTGAAAACCAATAAAACGTCTGCATGACTTTTTTTTTTTTTTAAGACATCAAATTTGAGCATGGGAGTGTTGTGCCAACTCACACAAACCTATACTAAGATAAAAGATATAAAAAATATTTGAGAAAAACAATTGTTTGTCTGCAAAAATATTCAAGTTTTAATTAAAAACAACACTGATCTGCACTTTTATCAGTAACATTATTGACCTTCATATTTTTCTAATGAAAACATGCATTACTTCCAAGTGCTCCTGAACTGAACATTTATGCACATCAGTACTCCTGTGCAGCCTCTATATTCAGCTGCTTATTAGGTGAAAACTATATGGTTAGACCAATATTCCCAACTAAGCCCCAATAAAGAGCAATGCAGACCTGCTATGCTGCAAGCACAGGACAGACAGATGTGTAACTCAAAGATATAAGGAGTGCTGTACGGAATTCTTGAAGCTGGCACTGGTTCAGACTCAGGGTTTTCCATGAGAAGAGACAAAACAAACAGAAAATTCCTATTACTCTGCTTGAGGTGTAAACAGACCACAGCACACCTGGGCACAAATACTGTGATCATGCCTATTGGTTACCATAAAGTAGACTTCAGTGTCATCTCTTACTTGTTTATAGTTATCAAGCATTCCTTTAGTAGCCCCTACATTCAAAGTGATCATATTAAAAAATGCCAAGCTTACAAAACAAAAAAACTTGTTCAAACCTTCCTCATTCACAAAACAAGCTCCATTTAGCAAGCAAGTGAATATCCATCCGTTCTTCCCCAAATGAAGCAGTGGAATTTTAAAGCAATGTTCCACAGCTATGGGCTTGATATAGTTCCATGCTTGATGAAGCATGTAAATGACATCAAGCAGGTGTGACTAACAGCCTCAGCAGTGCTTGCTTTGGTTCTCTCTCATCCAGGCTGTACACGCTTTTCAACTACTATATTGAAACTGAGGTCTGGATTCCAGAAGGACATTTCCACTTGATCTAAAAATTAAGTTTACAGGACACCGTGGCCTGCTGTGACTCTCGCTTAGTCTGAGCTTATAGAAAGGTCATTAAATCCCTTGTAAGGTCAAACGCGAAACAACCCCAACACCCAGGGTAATCTAGACTGTCCTATCTTAACACTGCTTCAGAACCTCTAATGGAGAAGCATTTTTATTGATGCAGATGTTTTATTTGTTCTCTCTAACAATCTTCTTTCTTATCTGCTGCCTTCGCCTTCAAAATCACATACATCTCGAGAAGCTAATCTTCCCCATGTGAAAGTATCAACATTTGAATTACTACATTTCCTATTACTCTGCATTGATTCTTCAGTAGTTTGCTTTACATGGAACTTTACATGAAAACATATTACTTCTAGGAGAAATTACTGCTAAAGTCTAGCTGCAAATAAGTCATCTCAAAACAACAGATGCTAATCCTTTATCTCAAATTACCAGAATTTTCACATCAACACAATTTAACAGCGGGACAGCTCTTCTTTAGGGTCCACGTAATCCTACTGTTACAATTATGCCCTGAGCTTATCAACTAACTGGTTTGAAAAACAGTATATCTGCCTGCCTTGAGAGAGTCTGAAACTGCGGTAGTTTCCTGTACAATTCCAACATGGAACTGAAAGGGCACCCTCAGTTCCCCTTGGTCACTTCTGGCAATTTATTCTTTGCCAGTATAACTGCAACCTAAGAGGAAAGAAGCCAGAAGCCAAGCAGTTGCCCTGTCCAAAATGTGGCTGTAATACCAAGTCCCCACTTTCATTGCATGCTTTCACTGAAAAGCTACCATCTGCTCTAGACAAACAGATCAGTGTGAGGTGATCAAATTCTAAGTAGTTGGACTGAAATGCACTAAGTAGATGAGTTCCCTATCAAATAGACTTGACTTATACAGAAATTGATATGACAGCAGCAACAGTGCCCCAGAATAGTACTTGTAATAATTAAGAACAGTTCATTTTAAGTAACAGCATCTTTAGTGATTTTGTTTTAAACTAATAGCATAAGAGGCAGAATTGGGAAAGAAGTCTTTCTAGGTAGTCACATAATTCCACTCTTATCCTACTGGACTGTCTATAACCACCCAATGTGAAATGTTTCTGTGAAAAAATGCTCTTTCAAAAAAGGCTAAGAGTACATTCATTACTGAAGAACTCCTGTTTTAATGAACTTTTCAGAAGAAGGCTTTTTCCCACTTTCTGAAAAGATCTTGATAAATTAATTTTTTAATTACTAAAAGTATTTAAGCATAATAAATCTTTAAAGATTCCAGTCACATAGAATCTACAGCTAATGAAAGCATTCAAAGTTTATCCTGGAAAATTCTCAGAAAATCACAGAGCAAAAGACAAATATATACCTATGAAAACTGAAATATTTTAATATTCACACATTTCTGTGACAAACACCTCTAAAGCATGCAGAGAGAAAAAAAATCTTACCTACTGTAGCTACACATTATTCTATTTTTAACTGAGTTTTACTTTAGGTTTACACTAATTGCTAATGTCCCAAAACCCACATAAAAATCCTGGAAGACATGAAAATAAACAATGCCTCTAGGAAATGGTGTTTCTTACTGCAGACATTCTTATGAATTATATCATGGTCTCTTGCAACAAAGTGTAGTTAAAATACACCCAACTAAATAAGAAACACTGGAAAAAAAGTCAAGTCAGATAAGAGATGAATATGTGTACATCAGCTCATTCCTCTTCCTTCTCATCTTCTCATGAAACTGTTTCCAGTAAAGAAAACCATGTTTTCAGCACGGTCACCTAGTGTAGTATGCCCAAAAGTATAACCTTTGTGACCAAAGGATGTTTTAGAATGCCATATAATCTCTACTTGAGGTTACAAAGGTTTCAAAGGAAAGTTTTGAGGTTTTTAAAGTAAAAGCTTTCAGCTATTTCTGCAACTTCATTTTTCAAACTATATATAATGTAAGGGAATGAAGATAATTTTGTAATTATCTAAATATATATTAATCTTCCCTCAAAGGCTTTATCCTCAAACCAATTATGCTCTAATAGATCAAACAGAATTCATTACATAAAAAGACTGTTTATATATTGGGTAAGAACCTGTTTTCCTTTATTTAAAACACAGGATCACAAATACATTTAAAACCCACCACAAACATTTTCAGATGCAGTTAACACAAAATGAAAGGAGTAGATGCACCTACCTAATACAAGCGTACCTTTTTGTTTTACCAGCAAAGCAGATGTTTCGCTAATATCCATTGCTTTAGGTGAAAATCCACTTCCAACTCTGTTCTACATAACTTAGTCTAGCACCTATAATTTTGAAGATACTCCAGACTGAACAGGAGAATTGATAGGACCAAAGTGTATTGAAAACTTTCAGTGAATTTAATTTGTATCATAGTGACAGGACAAGAAGAAATAGTCTCTAACTGCATTAGGGGAGATTCCAGTTAGACATCAGGAAGAACATCATGGAAGAGGTTGTTAAGCGTTGAAATGGGCTGCCCAGGGAAGTGGTAGTCATCATCCCTGGAAGCGTTCAACAAACGACTGGATCTGACATTTATTGCCATGGTCTAGTTGACAAGGTGACTCTTGGTAAAGCTTGAGATCAGTGATCTTGTAGGCGTTTTCCAACCTAAACAATGCTGTGATTTTGTAATCTTGCAAACCACTTAAAATGAATGTGCTTAAAACAGGCAGTTCTCACATGCTGTATATACAAAGGTGCTGTGATGGCAACATTACTGAATGCAAAGGTCTTCTGCAAACACCCGTATGATTCTTGCAGTGTATTCTGCACTGACAGAAGTCTACTCAGTGTCATGCCATTCCTAGCATTCTCCTTGTCTCTTCCCCACCTTTTTCTTCTATCAAAGCATCTGGAAAAGGCTGAACTATCTCCTCAATGTAATTCTCATTTTCTAAGTGAGGCTGCAATTTATTAACCTAAATCTATCCACTTAAAACCAAAACTCAAAATCTACAGGACAAATAGAATCCCTCTTTGTTTACAGTCTCACTTTTTATAAGTTATATAGAGAAATATTATTTTGCCCATTTAGTATAAGAGCTGTTTACATGCTATATATCCTTCAGTAAAATAAGAGACAAAAAAGCTCTGGCAGCTCTACTGCTGCCAAACATCACTCCGCCAGTTAGTGGAGATTGATCTAGATGGCAGGCATAAAAAAACCCAAATCCACTCCTCCTTAGCCTCTCCAAGTTCAGCTGAAACAGCTATGCTGATAGGTGGAAAAACATAACTTATTTTTATTTTCCTTTCCCATCCCTATAACTACAATGAAAACTTGTAAACTAACAAAATAATCTTACGAAATTATGTCAATAGATCGAGCTTTGTTTGCCATTCAAAATACTACACTGTATAGAAAAGTCTGTACAGAAGTATAAGCTTTCAGTGAAAGAGTAAGTAATGTTTACCTTATCAAACAACTGTTTATAGAACACTGGTATGAAAAAGAGTTATCTAGGAAAAACCCTCTAGGGAGTTACACAATTCAGGACCATGCAGTTCCATATATCGCACTGCAGCTTCTTTAACACAGCATGTGACTTCCCAGTGGATGTCCCAGCTGCAGCTACAATGAGAACCCTGGGTTCCCAAACCATGAGCAAGTCAGTTTTCCTGAAGTGAGAGACACAACTACTCCAGTGTGCTTTAACATAGTAACTTCCTTACCTAAGGACTGATGCAGTTACCTCTAGCTAATGCATCTGGCTGTCTGATTCCACAGCTCAAGTGACCAGGTAGTTTGTCCTTGCAGCAGAGTTAAATGAACACTGGAGAAGTGGAACAGAGTAAAGCTTAAATTCACACCTGTAGATCCACAGAGAGATACCTTTGCTGTAACATCAACCAATTCCAATCCTCATATAAGAGACCTCGGAATTAGACAGCACCAACATGAAAACTGCTGCTGGCAGTGCCAGATCCCACAACATAATTATATCTCCCATCAGCCAAAAGAATGCATAGAGATATTCATTCAAGGTTAGCCATAATTTTCATTCCTGGTTCAAGGTATACAAGGGCACATACATGTGTTTGCTCTGAGAATAATCCTCCACGAGGAGAACTATAGAGACAGTCTGTTTGTCACTGGCTTTAGGTTGAATTTGAAAACATTTATTCTGTATTTAGGCACAATGAAGAGGCAGAATTTGGCCCCTATTTACAAAAAGCATAATGAAGTAAAAACTATTGCATCACAAAAACAATTAAAAAATCCAACTTTTTAATTAGAGATTAAAATCAAATACATTTAGCAGCCTACACACCCACCTAATTATTTCTGAGTAATCTTATCAAACCATCATCTTACATTTTTCTTGCAAATGTTAAGTTTCTACAGTACCATATATAAACAATGCAAGTAGTAGCACGTGTCCCAAGCATTCTTTTGAAGTAAAGAACATTTATTGAATTCATGCTAATCAGGAACGTGCTAATTTACAACAACTTCTAACATTACATCACAATGGCTGCAGATATCACTGAGAATGAGGAGAGGTTATAGTACCCAGTTGTTTCTTTCTACGGCTTGGAGAACAGAAAGCGTTTCTACAGCAAACATCAATAAGCCTGCACAGATAGCATCAGCTTTCTGAAATCAGATTGGCAGCATTATTTACAATTTTAAATAGCAGATAAAAAAAGATGTAAGGAAAATACAGACTATGACGCATTCTATGTATTAATAAGTTATTTTTCTTCTAGTGCTGCAGATATCCTGAGAAAGCCATTATTGGTTTTGCTAAGCTCACCTGGACTATTTAAAAGCAAACAAACTAAAATAAAATAATAAATAAACTTATTTTGTATTTTATTACATGCAATTTGTGGTGCTCCCTATCAAAAAACACTTCATGAAATATAAAAACTGCAGTCCCTTGGAGCTGTAGATGCTCAACACTGAAGTAGCAACCTTCACTTTTGGATTTAGTAATACTTTTGCTTCTACTTTACTTTACCCTCCCTGAATCAGAGGAAACGGAGCTCTTAAGCAGGATTTATTATTATCTGTTTTCTAAAAATACGTAGAACAGTTACATTTTATTTATTAATATAGGTAATTCCTATGTAATACGATTAAATAGAATTTAACTCTATCCACAACTCTCAAATTTATCTGCAGATAAAAGACAAAGAATGAAAATTATGCGAGGAAGAAAAACAAATTTTTTTGCATGGTTCTTTCCACAACGGGAATTCAGCAATGCCTAGTTACTCACTGTTACTTAAATCAAATTAGCTTGCCATTCTGCAAGTAGAAAGCTGTAAGAAAATACGTTTAGAATACCATAAATATCTTTTAAAATCAGCCATTAACACATTTTTGCAATGTAAAGTCTTGTCAGCTAGGTAAAAACAACTAGTTACTACATAAACTACTGAATTTCTAGTTACCCAGTAAGCCTCACAATGTCAAATCATATCCTGACTGGAAAAAAAAAGTCTAAAAAAATACTCAAATCTTGTAACTGTTTGAAGAACTTAAGTAGCATTTTCCTAACATTTGCATTCAAGGGAAAATAGTATCACCAACATCTTGTGCAACATTCTGGAAAAAATAAGTCAGCTTGATATTTCAGGTCTTTATCATGACCAGAATAGCCACTACTTTCTCTATGCCATTAGGACTTTCAGCCAGTGCTGAATATTAATTTTGACAAAGTATTACCAGAAAATTCCACAAAATAGCCAGATGATTCATACATTATCAAACCTGAAACATGCAGGACCATTGGCAGATACTGTATCAGGAAACCATTATATAAGATTTTTAAATTGGTCTCAAATCAAGAGAGTAAGAAAAAAGTTCATGGAAATCTATTTCTATATTCAGAAACTGAAGATTTAAAATACACCCCCCAAGTTTACTTTCCATTTTGTAGTTCAGAAATTAAGACTGATCAGATATTTCATGGAAGTATGTGTGTGGTGACACCAAACTATTCCGTGACAGCTTTCCCACATGCACATTTTTGAGTTTTCAGAAAATTTATGAACATACTTTTAGAAAGAGTTTTTCTACATATCAGTGATTGGAACATGTATGAATAAGTAAGCCCTTTCTAATTAGTATCCAATTGTATAGGAAAATAAAATAATGGCTGCAACCACTTTGGAAACAAAAAATCTGAATATACTTCCTTGTAAATAACATATGAAAAATCACTTGAGACTAATACTGGTATCATCTGTTACAGAGGAAAATATACTGAAATGTTATGTCCAACATTAAAGCAACACACTGGAGATCCAGCTGGGCACAGATTTCAATGATGTTGATTTTTCAGTTTCCTTTACCTACAAGGTCTGCAAAATTTTTTTAGAATGCAACAGCCACCTATTCCTGCTTTACAGCAGTGGATTTTTGGGTCTTAGGTTAGGGATGTGCAAAAAAAATAAGTATGGAAAATGTTTGCAATGAACATAATTAGGAGGCAATACTCCTTTAATTTACAACAGTGGTACCTGATCTAAGGAGAGGTGAAAGAGGCAAATCAAGACAGTCAGATTCATAAAGGGTGGCCATGCCCAGCTTTAGGCTAAGACCACATTTCTAAAACTCTGGATTATCCTGGACGGAACAGAATTCTCTCCAAGGTTGAATCAGGAACACAGTGCTACAGCTGGAATTAGAAGACAGTAACACTTTTCCCTATCTCAGTGGCAAGGCAGAAAGTAGAACAGTCCTATCCAGTGAATTAGTATCTTGTCTACATAGGAATTCTGCAAGCAAAGCTATTTGCACATCAAATCTAAAGATGTAAACAAAAATAATAATGAAAATTAAGTTCTGAATGAAGAAATACCTTTTGACTAAGTATTTTTTATAGTGACATGAAATACAATTTAAGTACTTTATAGAATACCATACATAGCTTTTTTCACATCATCAAACAGGTAGTGCCAAACTGTTAAAAACTACAGTACTTTAACATGTAAGCCTAATTATATGACCCATCCTCTCTGGTTTGACTACCAGTTGCAGCTAAAATCACTACTGACTATGCTCATAAGGCATCTCCAATAAGCCAAAACACAGACAAAAGCAGCAAGTGCTAAGTTTTCATAATCTTAAAAGGAAGGTGATTAAGGTCTGAATATTCAAGGACATGAAATTCCTCTCCATAGCCTTTTCTAAAAGGAACCACCCACTTTGTGCATTATGAATGATATTTGTGTTTCTTCAGAACTGATTTCATTACCAACTGCTAAGAACATTTGCTTCTTCAAAAGGACCAAACAACTGAAAAATCACAGAAAATTGTCTAGTAACACTCTTGAGTCTGGAAGTCTCAAAGCATATGTTTAAATAGCCTTATTCAGTAAACCTTCCTAGATGGTTTTTGCACATCTGCATTTACATGCCAATTATTAACTCAAGAACTGGTGATACAGACAACCCTGGACACACCTTGCTCTCTTTGAGTGATTCCTGGAACTTACTCTGAAAACTGTTTTGGTAAGAAAAGCTGATTTGCAGGAAGAGTCTTAATTGAAACCACAGTTTTAACAGCTGAAGATCCTTTACATGTGTGAATAGCAAACAAAGATGGAAGTTTCCTTTATGCTCTGTACCAGAAGCAAAACAAATTTCCAATGAAGTACTGTTATCAAGGTACACATAATGCGGTATATTATAGATGTGCATTAGGTGGGAATTACACTCCAAATCTTGTAAATAACAGTAGAATAATTATATTTCTTCTCCTCTTGTTGCTGTTTTTTATGCAGAAGTAGCCAAATCTGAAGCAAATATAATTCAGCAGAACACACATTATATTAGATTGAACTGCTGGACACAAAAGGTGAAAAGTTGTCACTAATTAATCAACATATATATTCCAGAACTTGTGTATAAATTATTTTGAAAAGGAAAAATTCCAAAAATGTGCTTGGAGTCCTTATAGGAAAGAAACACCACCTTGGTTTTAGCTAGGACCTGGCTCACAACAGAAGTTCTTCAACTACCAACATGTGTAACTCTGTTACAACATTCTCCCCAGCAAGTAGAAGAGGTGAGATACCTCATGGTACCTCCTCTGTATTGAGACAGTCACAAAAACCAAAACAAACACTTTAAGGACAGATCACCCCTTTTTACTACAAAGGTGAACTCTGCTTAAATGTGACTATCCATTAATGAAAACTCAAAGATGGAAGGAGTAGGAAAATGAACATATTCAAGGTCTTCATCTGAAAATACAACACCTCACAAAATGAATCTTATTATGCTCTGCAGGTGCACAGTGATAACCAGAAGTTAGGCAAATGAATTCTCATGACATTTCATATTGCTACTAGGCAATTTGTCACACCAAAAGATGCTCAACCCATATTTTGAAAGAAGCTCCAATTTTCTGCATTTTATTATTTGGTATATTAGCTGCAGCAGTCTGCTTCCTTTGACCAGTCAGGCCTGAAAGGATTCCAGAAAGACCTGTATCAACATATGCCACTGCAACACCCTTCAGCTAATCTGTAAAAAACCCCAATCAATGAGGCACCAGAAGCTCTAGCATAGATAGCTGTAGTAGAGACTAAAAAAATAGGAAAGGGGGATGTTCTGTCTAGAATATGGTGATGCAGTCTGCTGGAATCAATCTTTAGATGAGATGCAGAGTATCGAATATTTTTGATATTCTGTTACATGGTGGCGTAAGAGCCTTCTGCAAAGCGACTGTCCAGCAAGCCAAAACAAAGCCCAGGGTCAAGTGAGCACTAAGAAGAGTTTTTTTGAATTTGCCTGTTTGTCACTTCTATATTTATTCTTTGCCTGAGGAAAAAACTGAAGAAACTGAGCCGTAATGGTGAGAAGAAAACATGAGAAAGGAACCTCCGCAATCTCCTCCTTCACTGCATGCCATAAGGTTGCAGAAAACACCAAATACAAGTTTTCAGAAGCAGAGTTTTGAGAGAATTCTAGTCCTTCATATGAGGCCAACAAGCAAAGAGTCACTGCTCCTTACAACCTCCAGTGAGCAAGAAAGCAAGCTAATAATGAGCACACAGACTCCAGTGCAACTCTCATTTCATCTGGATCAAGGTAGCACATTTTGGCCAGCTCTGTATATAACCACAAACTACTGTGTGACAACAGCAATGCCTGAGTTATACACCCAAAGAAGCCCTCACTTCTCTCTACCTGCCTTCTGCTTTCTTAATGCTCTTCCAAGCCACCATCTTCTATCATTAGTTTTTACAGGACCAACATGATTCATATCAAAATACAATGACCAAACTGCATCAGTACCACAACCTACTGCAGAGCATACTACAGACCACATACACCCAAAGTTAACTTTAAAGGTGTTATATTAATAGAATCAATCACGTCAGGGAAGTTTGCTCTCAGGAACGAGAGTAACAAGGTGCATATGAATCCATGGAAGTTTAATTTCTTCACACATAAAAATCTATCAACAAAATTAGCAAAGACTTTTTAAGCAGTTGAAAAAGTATGCATGGTACCAAAATGGGATGGATAATGTATGTTTAAAACATAGATCCTTTTTATTTTTTGATGCACTTAGGTTTTGCTAACTTGTCAAAATCAGTGATGAAGTCAAAGTACTTTGGTCTCCTCTTGGGAGATGTCTCCCTCCTGTGCACCACGGCTGCTACCAGGAACAGAAGGATTTGAGCAATACAAGTAGAGATCAATCTCCTCATTTTATTCACTCATGTTTATTGCTGTACAGACAGCATCTTTGCTGATGTGGGCCTTCTGTTGGATGAGAGAACTGATACTTTATGGCACAGTCCTTGGCAGAAGGACTATTTCCCCCTCTGTGACCAGCTGAAATTCCAATCAAGCATGTTGTCTCATGACTCAGTAGCTCAAAGTTACAGACAAGCTCAGAGTGAAAACAGTTAACAGGACCTCTATACTTAGGAATTAATTAGACTCAGTTGTTTTAGGATCCACATAACTGAGAAAGTAAGGGCACACTTAGGCCAAATCACTTTTGGCAGAGACTTTCCACAGTTCTACGTCACACCCTGATTTTGCAATCTATATCCACTGCTGCCAAACAGAGAGTAATGCTTCATTTAATCCACACCCTTGTATAATTTGGCTGAGAGTACTTCCTTTAGCCTGAAGGCTCAGCAGTAATTACCCTAACATACACCAATTTCAAGTAAATATAAATGGTGTTCTTTAGATAAAGTTTTTGGAATCTTCAAAGATTGCTGTTATTGTGCTCTGTATTTAGTGTAATTTTTAGAGAAATATTTTAATTAACTTACCTAGAAGAAACATGAAAAAGAACATATAATAAAGGAACATGTGTATCTTTGATCTCAGTATAAACAATTCTAGCAAGTTTAACTAAAAATACAAACTCTTCTGACATTTATAACATCTTATCAATCAGATAGAAGAAACTGGATAAGCAACCTTTTACAATAGAAGAACTAGATTGTCATTAATGTTAATGGTTATGTCTCTGTGTCTTTACTATTCTGTTGGAACCCATTTGTGGTCAGATGAATCTATTTATACAACTTATGTTTTCAAATTAAAAATAATTTTTACTATTCATTTAGTAAATGTAAATAACCAAGTCTTCTACCTTAAAACAAGGTCCTGTATTTGTGCCTGGAGCCAGAATTCTGACATTGTCCAGTGATGGGGACAGTACAGCAGGGTTACAGAGCTCTGAGAAGTTCCTTCCACTGCAGAATGGTCTGAGCTTCTTGTAAGCCATGATGAAGGCACAGGTGTGTCCTGATACTCTTAATTTTTATTTACTGCCGAAGTCGGCTGTAAGCTGGAACATCATGAGCCCTTGTAATCTATTTGCACTGAAGAAACTGAGTCACAGCTACTTCAAAATGTAAATGCTATAGCCAAATAGGTTATAAAAGAAGGAGGTATAAAAAAATAACAAAAAACATCTTATGATAGATGTTCCTATTTTTTTAAAAGAAAACTAACTTTGAGAAAAATATCTGTAAGCTGTATTTTTCAGTTCTTCCATCGTGTTATAAGCAAATAATAACAAAAAAAAAATTTTCTTTCTTTCTTTCTCCTTCCCTTCTCTTACACATTTCCCTCAAGTCAAAGTGAGAGAAATGAATATCTTAAAATGAATGATCATTTTCCCCAGGGGAGTTCCCATTCAAATTAACAGACATAAATAAAAAGTTCTTTAGACTTAATGCTCTTTTGCTTATGGTAAAAATACTTCCAGAAAACATCAGCATAATTACGTCAGTTGACACTTGCTGAGAGCTGATCTGTGGTGTTGAGCTGGTGATTTCTTTCTACTGAGTTCTCCTACCATCTTTCGAAAAATAAAGAGAAAATCTGCTAACTGGATCTAAACCTTAATTAATTATAATAAATTCTCAGTGGCTATGCAGTAATCTTTAGTTAAAACAAAGGCTTGTAATGACTGTAAAGGTATGTTTAACTTTGGTTAATAGGAGGAAAAAAATCCCACAATAAAATAATATACTCAAAAACCAAGGGAATAAATTAAGTCAAATTTACTCATTTAAAAAGTGCTAGTATTCTGCATTATTGTTACCCAGACCAAGTGGTGTTGAGGATGTTTATGATTTCCAAAAGAAAGAAAACATATATATTTGATCCAGCCACAGAGTTAAAATCAATTACATCCTACAAATTACAGAAAACATGAGAATTCTGCAAATTTGCAATAAGTTATTTCATGTAATAACAGAAAGAAACTCATGCTTCTACATTTAGGAATGTAGAAGAAAATACTAAGCAAAATTTTTAATTTTTTGCCATCAGTATCCCACTAGAATAATGAAATGAAAAGGATAACATTTTTAAAAAAACCCAAACATCCCCATAAAGATATTAGAACAATTCTCTTGAAAGTTTTTTAAAGTTTCAATTTCTGAAAAGTGTGTCAGGCAGAATTAGTTCTTCAGATATGAGACAGAGCAGGAAGACAGCAAACTGCATAAGAACATAGAAAAATAAATGAAAAGTGAGAAACAAGTACTAGGCACTTAATTCTTTCATCTTGATGAACATTCCCCTTTTTCAAGCGCATGACATAATCTACTAGCAGCAGATTGTAGCTTGCAGGAAGCTAACCACTCTGCAAGCATTTATTCTCATGTATCACTTCCTGTGTTGGCAGCACCTCTACAGGACAAACTAAGTGTTCTGCATTTCTGTCCAGTTCCAGACTTAATGGGTTGCAGACTGCTAATCAAAACATATTTCGCCCACTGGACTGCCTGTTCGCATCAAGGCCATTGAGGACTTGCATTTCTCTCTCTGAGAAGGAGGGAGTAGGAGCAGTAAGAATAAATAGAAAAGATAAACAGATCAGGCAACCAATACAAAGACTACAAAACCATTTTGCATAGGCCTCATAACATCACTTCATTATTTTCTCAATCAGTAACACAAAAAAAATGGCCAGCAGATTCACCAATGCTAATGAAATTGAGAAACTTTGTGAAATTATTATACATTACCTACTTCCCTTTTTTAAGCTTTGTCATAAATAAAATGAAGTAAAATTAGTTTCCTATCATTAGCTATTCCTACTAGCAGATTATACTACACTCAAACTACTTTCAACTAATAGTGTGGGTTCTGAACCACTTTTAGGTGTGTATATGGTTCTCCTCACCATAGTATGCTCCTGGCCCAATTTTAAGAAGATGTGGGGATAAAAAGAAAAATGACAATGGGACTTAGGCATTATGGCAAATTGCTACACCATTTCCATAGCTCTGATCTGTGCAGCCCTGGAGGCTTAATTGCTTTCATCATCACAGCAAATCTAAATGAAGCTACTGGGTGAGCTAATGAGGTAGCATACATTATAATTCAATAGGGAACAGATATACCAAGATTCTTTCAAAACAAAATTGAGTTGTTTTCTTATGTTTATATTCTTGGCAAGAAGTCTTTTACACACACTCAAGATATTTCTCTTAAAAAGTGAATAGGAAGATATTTCACTCCCATGTTAAAATTTGATGTGTTAAAATACAGTGTTAACACAAATATGCTAGGATTAAAAAAAAAGTATGTGTTCGGTGATCTATGTGCCATTCCATTTGTTGGCATGGATTGGATACCAGTAACAGATTTCACCAATGGGCACTCCCACTGACACACCCTCTGAACAAAAATGTTCACCCCCAAGGTCAAAATTACACATTTTCAACACAGTAGTGCAGGGAAGATGACAATGCTGCTACCTGTGCCACATGCCTTCTTTTAATCATCTTATGTCTTTCAATCATTTCTTTCAAGAGTCACTACAAATATTGTATTTCATCTTATACGTGGACTATATAGTACAAATACATGCACCCTTCAATCAATATATTCTGTTGCATTTTTTAGTATCTCTTTGGAATATCTTGTTCATGATTATTCTCAAATTAGAAAAAAATAAGTTGTTAGAATAATGAAATTGAATTCAATTGTTAATTTGATACATTTTCATTTACAGTTTGTCTAAGTTTTCTATCCCCTGAAAGTTTCTTAGTAAGAGACAAAAAGAATGAGGCCACACTGAACAAACTTTCTGCAGACATTCTTCCTTGAGTGGCACAAATTACATGAAAGGCATATATATACCTGCCAAAAAACATAAACAAACCCATCCAATTCCTCCAGGGCTGTTGCAGTATTGAAGGATGGATGTTACAGAGTTGGGGAGAAAGTATGAAATACTTGGGGGGGGGGGGGGGGGGGGAGAGCAATGATTTAACATACATATGAGACTGCAACTTTTGCCATGTGTTTCTGCAGCACCTCTGCACAATGTGAATTTTTCTACTTGGTGTACCTCCTTTCTCTGATTCAAAAAAAAAACCCCAAGAATAAAAATGGTATTTTAAGAACATTTAACTGATATCTTTGATGTAGAAATCTATTTCACCATCTGCTTGAGACCTAAAGAAGAAGTTTTAAATAGTAGACCAAATGTAACAGAGGACTTAAATATGAAGTCAGTTTTGTTAATCTTTAGACAGCAATAAAGAGTGCTTTGAAGCTTTCCCTTTATATAGGTGGAAAACACCTTTGACTGTCAGTTGTGTTAATGGAGAGAAAATTTCCAATTGTTCTGAACCCTGCCAAAATGTTGTGCTTTTTGTTTCTGAGATTTTCTTTAAAGATACAAGAACCATCACGTTTCTAGCACATATGTAATTAATTTTTAAGAGCAAGTTTAATTAACTGGTTTTATTGAAGTCCAACTTTCAGTGAACAGATCTGTGTAGTATTTATAGTCGAGCTTCAATCTCCCACATAATTAACAATTAGGGTCACTGTTAATTACAATGACTTGAAACCTAAAACTTATTTTAGAAAGCACGTCCTGAACATAGTGGTAGTTACTGAACAGTCACTGTTGAATAAAGCCCAAAGATGCCAGATATTTCTTTCATGGCATGCCACAGACTGGCAAAACAGTGTCTCATAGGAAGGTGATTTCATTGTCCAAAGATGCTCACAGTCTTAAGGAGGAAAGGCAAACAAAACCAGAGGCGATTTTAATGTCTGTCAGATAGAATGAGCAATTGAAAATCTGGAGCTTTTGTTATTTCCCTATTTGTTTAAAAAATAACAACTAGGAAATGGTTCATCCTGGAAGAAGTTATGAAAGAGAAGCGTATGAGAAGAGACAGGAATGTTTAAGACAAAGTCCTGGATAATGCTACAGTGCAGTACTGCAGAACAGCACTATTGGCCAGGTATGATAAAACCATCACTAAGCAGGAGTGTAGCCAGAGCTATACAGCACAGGCAAGGTAAAACCTCAATTCTCACTATCAAAGACACATCTTAATCAAACTGCATTACCAAGAAAAAAAAAATTTGATTACGAAGAGGAAAAGAAGTTCAGCAACCTTAAATATAACAAACCTTTTAGGGACAGATTCCTTTCAGTACTGAACACCCATAAGACTTCATGAATCTAAATTACAACTTCAAAACTCAAAGAGGATGACTTTCTCTAAAGACAAACATCTAGCAAACTTTTCAAATTATTGAAATAGCTAGGAGTGCAGCTACAACTATATTGAAGCAGGCACAAAAATTATCCTGATGTGGTAAAATGAGTCAGACTCTTGATGAAAAATTTCAGCTAACAGGCTATCATGACAGACAGCAAGAAAACCTAAGTTCCATGCCTTTCCCTCAAATTTCAAACAATCTTTGTGAGAGGAAGGCACACAACACACATCTTCATTAATTAATTATGCTAAATCTGAAAATCTGATGAAATGTCTCTAATGAAGTGCTTTATACACAATACATAAAAATAAGTGTATCCATGTTTTCTACCTGCTTTGTGGCACTTCTTTTGCTAATTACTGTTTGAAATAAAGTCATGTTTTTCTGTCTTGCTCTTGACAGAACTATCTCTTGAAAAGCACTGCATAGAATCAATGGGAAAGCAGTAGATGTTGTTAACCTTGAATTTGGCAAGATTTCTACACTGTCCCCCATAACATTCTCACAAAAAACAGCTCAGGTGTGCACTATGTAAAACAGACAGTGCAGCAGACTGGAAGTTGGCTGAGCTGGAGTTTAGAAGTTTGTAACTACTCACATGCAATCTAACTGAAGACTTTAGACCAGTGGTGCACTCCACAGGTTGATATTGGAGTCCACACTTGAAACTTCTCCATTAATGATATGGATGATAGGACTGAGTACGCCCTCAATGAATTCAAAGATGATAAAACTCTGGGAGGAGAGGCTGATAAAGCAGAGGGACATGCTGCCATTCAGAGATGCCTTGACAAGCCACACCTTGGGCCAACAAGAACCTCTTGAAGTACAACACGGGGAAATGCCAAGTCCTGAACTAAGGGAGAAATAATCCCACACACCAATGCAGACTGAAATACACAAAATACATTTTAAAGGTAATTAAAAATCCTTTCCTGTGAGAATAGTCAAATACTGTAATAGGTTGTCCAGCAACCTATTTTGGAATTTTGGAATCTCCATCCTTAGAGATACTCAAAACCCAAATGGACACAGTCCTGAGCTCTAAACCAATCCACTTTAAGGAGGAGGGTTAGGCTCCATGGTCAATAATATCATGATCTTGTCTTTACTCATCTCACAAAAAGAATATTCTGTCATTGAGAAAGATACTGAAGCTGTCTATCAGATGATTAAACAATTAATTACTTAATTTAGAGCAAACTGGTTGGAAACAAAGGCAGTCTTGCCTCAGCATCCATATGCTAACTGATCTTGAGGGAAGTGGGGAAACAGCAGAATAAACAGCAGAATAAATAGCAGAATAAATAGCAGAATAAGACTGGGGCTTCATTAAAGCCTACAAACCTGTGAAATTATGCACTTGAAGAAAAGCCAAAACACACGATATGTCAGGGTACAGAACCCATTTGTCAAAATGAACACACATATTTAAAAGCCATGGCAGTGAATATTACTTTTATTTGAAGTATTATATTACAAAGTCACATACAGCTAATTCTGCAAATGTATCTGGATATGAAAAGAATTACTGCTACTGCCCATATAGCACATAGATGGAAACACTGTTTTTCTACTGCTTCCTACTTCAGGCAAGACCGAGACAATTAAACTGTCTTTTAAAAAGAAAGGGCTGCATATATTCAGGCTACTACACTGCTCATACTACAAGATATCAGCTCCCACCTTACCAAACTACTAGAGCATTCACATACACCAGTTATGTGTTTAAATATATTAACAGAGGTTTACGCTAAATGGAATTCTGTATTTTGCCCCAAGAAGCACTGAATCCACAGCAAAAGGTGACAGAACTGAACTGTCAACATAACCTTCAGGAATATGCAACCACCTGCTGGATCCCTAGTATGGACAATTATAACAATTCAACATCCCAATTAACTTAAGTACAAAATGAAAATATATTTTGTACATAAAACCAACACAGAAAATAAAGGTTCTGTCCTTCCAGAACAATCAATAAATCAAGAGATGTGCTTAAGTACAGACTTTCTGTTATTCAAAAGCAAAATATAACTGGCAGTTAGGCACTATGAACACGAGCACTTATCTTCACAGTTTATAACCAATGGGGAATGATGAAACAGATGAGTAAATGCTTTTCATGTTCCACTGAAAACAAATCTACCACAGTAGAACAACTTGAAGGCCCAAAAAATGACAGAGAAGTAATTCACAATTTTAAAAGACTTTCTTACAGTAAAATTGATTTCAATTGTAGCCCACTAGCATTTTTATGGTTGTCTTCCCTTAAATATCTTCCTGTTCTCATGGCTTCTTCTTTACTGTATTTCCTTTTATACTATGCTTCCCTTGTATAAATACTATCCTGTACCCGTGAATCATCTTGGAAGTACCGGCCAGTTTTGGAAACAAAAACACAGAGTGTTCATCAACAGCTGTAACATACACCTATGTTTGCTCATGCTATTTAGGAAGTCTCCATCAACACTTCTATCTGTGCTTCCACATAAAGTAAAATTCAAGAAAATAAAATTGCTTGGTTTGAGCAATACTAGCAATAGCCATGTAGAACAACTTAAAAGTATTTGTTAATGCTCTTTAAAGGGTTAGTCCACTTATTTTAAGTAGTCACACTATGTAAGCATATGCATTCTGCCTCTGTAAGCTTTACACACTGCGAAATAACATGCATCTGTTGAGCAACAGAGGAATATTATTATGGCTCCAAGCTCTTTTCTTTAGGTAGAAAATAAAAATACTTAAGTTAATTGGTGTATGGCCATTTGCATTGTGAATTAGTGACTAAGAGTGATTCTGAGACCAGTGGTCAATGTTTTAGACCATGCTAAGGACTATTTCCCCAGCTGCTCAGAAAAAGTAATCATAACTTCATTTGCGAAAAAAATTGTCTGCCTTTAGGAGATAATTCTATATAATTATAGAGATTATTCCTATCTTTACTATCTACATTTTAAATCTCTATTACCTGTTTTTATATCATTATATATTCCACCCTCCCTCTGGAATTCTTTTTACTCTTCTCAAGGATACAAAATAAAAACACTTTGAAATTAAGGTGCCAATATTCTGTCTTATTTTACAGGTGCCCAGAAAAAAAGAAAATGGCATGAAATTATACATTTTATTATTAAATACTGTGATTAGTAATGAAACTGGTATTATTAGCAAAGTAAGCAGCACAAATGTACATGATTGCATTGCTTAACTTTTTCTCAAAATCTTTCAATAAAAAATATCTTTAGGAAAAAAATCTAAAAATAGATTAAAAACAACTTCAAACAAACTATCAAGCACTATGGTTCTATAGTAGTATATATGCTTTTAAATTTATTCTTTTTGAGTGACCATGTTTAAGATACTTTAGTAAGCATTAAAATATTATCCAAATATTAAGTTAAGAAAAGCTGGCAATGTCATCCTCTTACAGCACTAATAAATAGGTGTACAGCTTAAAGAAAAAAGAAAGTATTACAAAGAAACATGCATCAGCATTGGACTGTATCACACCGCACTTAATAAACAATATCACTTATAACAAAAATGCGTTAGTGTCTGAAAGAGCTGCATAGTGAAATTTTAAAAGGCAGAAAACAAAATAATCCTCATAGAAGATATCACCCTCTCCCTACAAAGAGTGAAGAAGTAAAGAAACTTACCACTTTCAGCAGTGAAAGAATACAGAGGATTCAGTGGAACACTCAGAGAGCCCGGCAGTCTTAGCTTGGAGTGTGGTGACAGAGATGATGCAGGAAGCAAGAGATTTGAGTTTGCCTGTAATAGGAAGACAAATCAGAAAGTAAAGTGTAATTTCCTGGGTCACTTACTGATGCAATAGTTAGTACAGAAATATTTGCTTACTGTAAATAACTATTAAATTCCAGGAAAAAAATAAAACTCAAGTTGATGATGACTAACAACTTCAATATTTATTTTTTCTTAATATTTGGAGATACAGACTTGGAAAAATTACTGGCACAGCTATAGACTGAATTGTATGTTCATATATGGACACTAACTCTCAAGCAGTGCAAACAATGAAACAGAATTGTTTGAACCATTCTGTTTATACATCTTCATGTATAAAAATAAGAGGACATGTACATATGCTCATAAACTTATAAATGTAAAAGAATTTCTCATTTTTGAGTACTCAAACTACACTACATCCATGAGAGATATTCACCATTATTGAAAAAAAAAATCTTAAACCAATTCTAGTACAGAACTGATTTCTGCAAAGCAATAAACACCAAAATCCCAGACACTTCCTATATGTAATTGATACATAATATAATTCCAGTCCTAATTTCCACAGCAACAAAGATAAAGTAGATAAAATCAGTTTTCCTATGGACTTTCTTGAGATACATGCAACTATAACAAAGCAAAAGCCCTTCCCAAATTCTACTCTTGTCATATTATCCAGTACAGTCTATGAAAAAAAATTTAATGATCTTAAGTTTTTGGTTGATCCAGTTGAGAATTTTACTGTTTGTTAAATATATTTTCACTGCCTTAACACACCAAAGCCAAAGCAGAAAAAAAATAGGACTTAAATAAAATATGTGTAGCTTTCTTCAAGCAAGATATTCATATGATAAAATTCTTGACAGCTATTTACATAAGACAACATAATCCTTGGCCCTTTCAAAAGTCAAGCCTATTTCATCTTATAGAATAAAAGCATATGGTCACTTAATCCAACTAAAAGCTCCCAATTAGTGGAGCACTACCTTCGGCCTCAGTAAACTCAGATCAGAACCTTAAACTTCAGTTGTGGGCCAGTGATATTTTGTAAATTTTCCAAATACTGGCTTGCAAATTCTATTTGAAGAAAAGAGATAATCACTGATTCACTTTGGTTTAACTACGTAAAAAATTATATATTTTACATAATTATTATTTATGTAATTAAATAGATATTATTCAATTCAATAATGAATATTTGGGCATTGGCAGGTCTACTGGACTGCAGGTAATATAGAAGTAAAAATGCATGTTGAATACTTGACTGGGCCAGAGGGTATCTGCCACCATCTGCTCTTCACCACTACACCTGACCTTCATCTTAATGTTTGTTTTTTGTGCAGGAATATGGATTTAATTCTAATGAGGAAAGTTTATAGTAAAAACTATCTTTGACTAACATGGAATCTTGCAGAAAAAAGTGCACAATTGTAATGACTATACTGTAAAGCTGACAGAAAAAAAAGACAGAAAATCAGATTAGTCATTGAACATGATTTTTAAAAAGCATTAAATCTGCTAGATTTTACTACAGTGTACAAATTTAAATGAATGATAGTAAACACTAGCTGGGAAATGTTATCAGAATGGAGGCCTGTTTTTCTGAACAAGTGCAACAACAAAATCCATCTGCTTTTCCTACATTTACATATACATTCAAGTAAGCTTCATTAATATGAATATATCTCTGATATAAAAAAATGGTGGAAAGCCATGAGCTTACATAATTACTCAAACATAGAAAAAATAATCTGTTCTGCAAATGTTTTGAGCTTAGCTTCCCAGCTTCTACTGTAAACTCTAGGGAGAGCCTTTCTCCCCAGATAAATGAGATCTCCCCTTTGCATGAATTTCTTGCTAAGTACACACTACACCATAAGACAAATGGAAGTCTCTTTCAAATCTGCTATCAAAAATTAGGTTTCAGATAATACCAGGAAATGAAGACAAGTTGAATATACTGGCCTTTGGAAATCAAACTAAAAACAGGATAGCGAAAACTATTGAAAACTAATACTTAATAGATGCCTCCCAAGTTCATCCTGGTAGGAAGAATTATGTAGCTAAGCTTGTCTTGATTCTAGTCTTTGAACAAATTATGTAAGAGATATGGAACTCTATGTAAATTATTCCTGTACAACAATTCATTTCTCTTTATTTTCCTGCTGTATTATGCAAACACTCTTACTATACATGCCAAATAGCACGCTTTGAAATCAAATGCAAGAAGACACACACATGAGAAGACTGAATGTACAGTCCTGAGGATTTAAGAAAATCACTCATTCTAAAATGCAGCGTAAGTTCTCTTAGAATACTTCCTTCCTGTCCAAGGCCTTAAAAAGAAGATAAAAACTTTTAATAAAAGAGATATTAAAAATTAAGTTTTAAGTCTAAGCAGTCTTACAGGAAGTGACTCATTCCTCCCATTGATGGCAGTGAAGCTGAATTCAGGTGAGCTATAAAAGACTGCCCATCCAAAGTAGAGACAAAACTAGAGCCTTAATGACCTTTGTGTCACTGGTTCTTAAGCATTATTTAAATCTCTAAGAGGCCCAAGGAAGAAACAACAGCACAACATTGTAACAGAAATGGGAAGCACTCAGCTAATAAATGAGGAATAGTGTTTCAAGCACAACTGCTTCCAGGTGAAGATCACTGTTCTATGAAAAACAATCAATTCTCCTACAACAGGCAGACATAAGACTACCCACAGAACAAAATGAAGCAATCCTTTTTTAAATTTTTTAAATTTTTTTTTTAAGCTGTAGGAAATCATTGCTAAATACATTTACAACAACGATCAAAGTTGGCTAAGATAGCCAACCATGAATTTACTTATTTTTCACAACAGGCTCTGCTTTCTTCATGCATAAACTACAGCTTTATCAAAGACACAGTTTACTACTATTGCGAATTGAACAAAACTAAGAATTAAAACTTTATTGTTTCTGTCACAATAAAGATACCTATGTAATTTTTGCCAGGCTTAAACAAATGATTAAACAAGATGATTTGCGTTTTCTTTTTTTGTGTTAGAGCAACTCTATGCAAATTATGCAAATACACATTTTCAGTGAAACTAGTTTTCACATTAAAAATGAATTGCACGAGACAAAACATAGAATGCCTTAAGACTTGATGAGGTGGCAAAAGCAATTTATTTTTTTCCTAAGAACACAATTCTATGACCTTTGCAATCAATACAGCCAATATTTCCATATATACTTGCAAACTAAATCACGTTGGTCAGCTCTATATTACTTCTGAATCTTTTAGTTTTACGTTTCTCTTCTGAAAGCTTATGTCTCTAGGACTCTACTTTTAAAGACAGTTTAAAAGTATTATTAAGACATTATTCTTTAGAATTTAAAAGCTGAATCTGAAATAAAAACCCCCACAACACAATCTGATATTTTTTTCAATGTAAGAAGAAAATACTGCTTAAAGTAGGAATACAGCACTACAGCTTTTAAATTTGAAATGTGAGTTTGAATCAAATTTACATCTACATAAAAGTACAATAATTTCTTTGACAGTACCACTAGAAGGACTCAAAAGAAAGCTGGGATTCTATTGTGGTAAGGTCCTGCAATCTTAGATTTAGCTCTATACTAAAGAGAAAAGCCAAGCACAGTTAAAATGAGGTATTATCCACACACACAGGCAAAACTGAAACAGATTTACTTTGCTTGTCTGAAGCAAGTATGTTCCTCTAACATTTCCTACAGTGCTCTTACTTGTCTACCTGGCAATATGGTTTCCTTGTAACTTGAGTGCTTAACTGTTCTTTCCTATAGAGGCCCAGAAGTGACCAGGATATACAAATGAAAATTGACACTAACAGGGGCTTGATCCTACAGTTCAGTCACTGTCTACAGATGCTGCCTCATTACAAAGTAATTATGTATATTCAGTTTCTTAGTTCTGCCAGAGCCCTGGAATTTCAATTATACATTACTTCAAATTATTTCTTCCTTTTTTTTTTTTTGGTCTTTAAAAATGTTGAGGAGAAACACTTGCAATAGTAAGCTTATTTCATTTAGCTACAAGGAACACTAAGTTTTTTGCACAAGACACAAAACGTTAAATAAACGCTCAGTTTTACACAGGACTTAGTCATTACACACAAAGAGAACAAACTTTCCTGGATTGGATAAAACTGGCATTTCAGCTTAGGAACATGCCTAGATATACACATCCTAGCAGAAATGGGCAATGTCACTACAAATAACAGTAAAAAGTAGATCTGTCTTATTTAGTATGAGCCAAGTAGATTACTATATATAAATTGTGACCTCATGTTACAATTAGCGCTATCAAAAAACATATGACCAGGGGGAAAAAAATCCATTACTTCAGTAGTTAATTTTAAAATGTCTTCTTTTTTTTGTGCAAGTGAAAGATGGATGTAACCCCAATAAAAAATACACCCAAAGATACTTTGCCTTCTATTTCTCTATTACAAAAAATAAGACACCAGAAAATCTTTTAACTCACATTTTGTCAAATACATATAGAAACCTATTCCTTTGTACCTGCTGGTAAAGGACATTAAAAAGAGTACAGAGCTTCAGGTAATCATGTAATCACTCAGATGTTTTCAACCCCACCCCACCTACCGCATACTGCCCCCAATCCCCCTTATATTTGGTTATACTTTATGCTTAATGTTGTGTATCATTCTTTAACTCTCATCTATAGTCTCTTGGTATCTAAGCCATGATCCATTTCCTTTCTGCACCCAACACAGAATCATTGAGTTGGCAAGGACCTCCCAGATTATCAAGTCCTGCCTTTGAACAAACACCAACTTTTCAGTTAAACTACAGCACTAAGTACCAAATCCAGACATTTCTTGAACATTTCAAGGAATGGTGACTCCACCACCTCCCCTGGACAGGCAGTTCTAATGCTTAACCACCCTTTCAGTGGAAGAAATTCTTTCTGATGTCCAACCTGAACCTCCTCTGATCCATCTTAGGCCATTTCCTCTTGTCCTGTCACTTCTTGCCAGGGAGAGAAGGCCAACGCCCACCTTTCCACAACCTCCTTTCAGGCAGGAAGAATGTTCATGTTGTAAGAAACTCTATCACAGCCCCAATAACTATTAACAAAGCTGTCAACAATGTAATTAATTGACTCAGTGCCCATTTACGCTCTTATTAAAAGTTTCTAATAAAAGCTGCTTTCTCAACATCTTGGTTGTTGAGACCCAAGCCAGCTGGCAGAAAGAGAAGTAATTTGCTGGGTTTTAACATGAATGAATCCAGCTTTCTCTGCTTTAAAATACTATTTGAATAAACACAGCAGTACTCAGAAAGCCCTGTTTAACTTTATTCAGCAGGGACAAAATAAACATTGAGTTATTAAACTTTATAACTTTACCAACATTTATGACAAGACAGGTAATATGGTAAGACCGGAAACAAAATTAAAGAATCAATCAGTAAAAACCATACACAGTAAAAATGCTTTACCAGTGAGTAACTTCTCCTTAACTGTACAAACTTTCACGGCAAGAAAGCTAATATGGTAAAACCAAAAACAAAATTCAAGAACCAACCCAACCAGTAAAATCCTCACGCAGTGAAAATTCTTAACACCATCTTACTTTGCCCTCTGATACAATTATTATAGTGTATTATTGTGCTTAAAATAAATGCAATGCATTTTCTGGCTGGCATACCATTTATATAAATCATAAACCACTGGGAGACATACAGTGCTGAAAGAGGTCATGTTTTGACCCTAAGCCAGGCAAAACCAGGACACACATCAATTTTAACTGTGTTGTGTCAAAATTCACCTGGTGGTTGCTAAAAATGAGGAATGTATTAAAAAAAAATCTTATTAGGCAAAAAATTTCCTAAAATAGAAAAATATAACAGATTTTAAGAACCTGACCTGCTTTGTAAGATTTTCAGAGGGCAGGAGAGAGGGAATCAAGCAACAACAACAACAAATCACAGAGAAAAATCAGCTATTTCTCACCTTTTACTAACACAGGGAACTTTATTAAACCTAGAAAATTTAATGAATTGACAAGAAAAATCCATAACAATTTTTAAAACCTTACTTTATAATAAAATATTTCTGAAAGACATACAAAATAAAATTCGGGCAAAACTTTTATATGCTATTAATTATTTTACGTATATAAAGCTTCCCATACTGATTCAGCCACTTCATATCAACAATCAGTTTATGAAATCACAATGATTCAACAGTATCCTCTTGGCAAAGAGAAAAGAGCTTTATAAAAATTATTGTTACATAGTAAATGAAATATACAGGTTTACAGAGTATCAGATGCATCATGGCATATAAAATACATGCTTAGAAGTCTGCAGCTGGGAGTAGATTTGTGCAAAGTAATAATTGCAATAAAATTTCTTAGAGCATTTCCTAGCATTCTAAAGAGGAATACAGGAACAGGAGAAAGCCTAAGTCACTATTAAAAAATCCACCTATTTAATTTAAAAGCTCTCATCCAGTGAGATGCATTGTCCAGGTCATACAGAAAATGACTGCCTGTGTTACAGGATCATTACAGGAGCTCTACCAATATGATAAAAAAGTAAAAAAGAGGTTTTAAAAATACTTCCCATTTCTTATACATGATAAGATTACAGAATACCAGGACCTTCCCATGTAGTTTGTAGATAAAAATTTGTATTGCAGGCATGATCAAGTGAAACAATTGTTTCAGCCTGCAGAAGCACTGCAGCATTATCTTGTACTAGGCCAAGAACGTTCACAGAATAGGCAATGTTTTTGAAGAGTCCTCAGTACTTCATGTATTATGATGTCTGGTTTTCCATCTCCAGGTAGAAGTTGTAGTAAGTAACTTTAGAACTTTGACCTTCCAGATCTGCACTAAACCCCAGAGGTCAAGCATGGTATTTCAGAATTTACCAAAACTAAGAAGAACCAAGGAAAGATTCTTCTGAGACTGAAAATGGTAGCATAAAAACAAACACTTGGGCATCCAGGTCTGCCTCTAGGTCTTTGTTGCAGACAAAAGCACAAGTTTGTCTTCTTCCACTTGATAGCTCAGTATCATGTTTATGTGTTCCCCAAAAGGTTTGCACATTTTTTTCTTAAAAGTGGTGGCTTTAAATTCCATTCTGTTTTAACATCAAAAGATGTATTTTGCATGTCCACTAAATTCTAAAAGGAATCTGAAAGGACTAAACAGTATAGTATTTGATGTACACTACACCAAAGTATCATTTATGAATGTATTTTATAGACATACAGCTCAATGATAGAAGTTAAGTACATCTCATGCAATCCAAGATATAGGCTTCTGGATTCTCCTCACAGTACATACTTCTTTATGGATTATGCCACAATAATAAATACACTCAAAGACCAAAAACCAAACAGGTGTAAATATTCCTGTACACAGGAAAGAGTATTTTACATTCTACTTGTCTAACATCATATTTGATACGCTTAGAGTATCAGAATTTTGGTAACCACTTTGATAATCTTTTAACAACACTTTTCAGAAATACATCATGAAGTAATGGCTGGAAAAGCTAATCATACTTTAACTTAGAAGCATTCATATGTTGAGTGATAAAGCAGCCAACATGTAATTGATTCTAAGACTAGTACTACACAGTATATATAGATGTTATTCCTAAGTGCTACAAAGGGGTCAAACATCTAAAGGCCCATTTTCAGAGCTAGAATACTATATCTTCAAAGAAAGCCCCTCTCTCCATACCTACAAAATATATATCATTCCCTTGTTATGGATAGTTATGAACAGGTTTTTTCACTGCTAAATGGAAATGAAATTTAAAAGCCAGAAATAGTAACATTGAATGAAAAACATTTATTAGCACTTCCAAGAGCCAGAGATGAGTTAAATGCTTTCCTATCAAAAACTTCCATGAATCATACATTAGTACTAGTTCCTTGAGGTAGAGATAAATAAAAACTGCTGCCAAGAGTCACTAGTCTGTAATTTCTCTGTGTGGTGCAGAAGCTAATTCTGCATTCTGTTTTCATACACAAATTAATTTTTATCTTTTGTATCAAAAGGTCTTAGCTTTTGTGAATTGCTAAAGCTTTAGCACAATAGTCAACTCTTGGTCCTAATTTCTGGGCTAATAAGAATGGCAATACTGCAGAAGAGAAAAAAAGAAACTTCATCTATCTATCATTCATTAAAGTTCATGTTTAGGTAAAAAGAAGAAAAACAGAAAAATAAAAAAAATATTGGTTCTAATGGGACCTGGAAAGGGGGCACAGGTTATAAGACAAAGAATTTATACAGTATCAGAGTATTCTCTCTATCTAGCTTAACCCAAACTTTGATGTATTGACATCACATTTTTCAGTCCTGTCTCTAAATCACAGAACTCCAAACTCTACACTTTAAAATTAGTTTTAAATCCAGCAGCTATGCTGTTGACACACATTAAAAGCAGAGACCCCCATGTTGGCAGATTGCTGTTTGTATGCTCCAGCACCTTTCTCTCATAAAACATGACTCCAGGTGTGACCTTAGGCCGGGTCTACAAGGTATGCTGCCACCACGCTTGTCCCAACATGGTATTGCCTACATGTCTGTGACAAGGGCATGCAAACATGACCCAAAGACCAGGACTACTCTGCCCTGGGGCAGACTCACCTCGAGTGCTGTGTGCAGTTTCAGGTGCCACAATGTAAGACAGATGTTAAACTATTAGAGAGTGTCTAAATGACAGAAACAAAGATGGTGAAGGGCCTGGAAGGGAAGCTGTACAAGGAATGGCTGAGGTCACTTGGTCTGTTCAGCCTGAGGGGAGACCTCATTGCAGTTACAGCTTCCTCATGAGGGGAAGAGGGGCAGGCACTGATCTCTTCTCTGTAGTGACCAGTGACAGGGCCCAAAGGAATGGCCCGAAGTTGTGTCAGGGGAGGTTTAGGTTGAATATCAAGGAAAGTTTTTTCACCCAGACGGTGTTTGGGAACTGGAACAGGCTCCCCAGGGCAGTGGTCACAGCACCAAGCCTGAACCAAGAGTTCAAAAAGTGTTTGGACAGTGCTCTTGAGCACATGGTGTGACTCTTGGGGATGGTGCTGTGCAGGGCCAGGAGCTGGCCTTGATCTCTAGGGGTTCCTTCCAATTCAACATATTCTATGACTCTGTGAAGTACATACAAGCTAACATCTGTGTTCCCATCTGGATTTTTAATGTTCCAACTTGACCACAGGGCAGCAAACTACCCTATGTGTGGTTTCCTAAAGCCATCTTACTCTATTTTCACTTGTCTGTTCCAAGAAATATTAGCAAATTCTCACACATGTGGCTGAGTGGCAACTTTTAAGAGTTCTACTTTGACAAACACTTTAGCAAACCATTCATGTGAGTGTGCATTCTAATAAGCCTTCCAGCAAAGCCTGCACTTACATACATACATAATTTTTCATATGAGAAAGAGAATTGCACACACATTAAAAACTAATTCCCAGTTACAAATTAGTAGAAATTTTGAGTTTTAATGTTGTACATTTTACTCTGGGGCTGTCCAAAACATCGTAAATCAGGCAGGCAATACTGCAGCCATATGCAAAAAATGATCCTATGCCTGCTTGTTAAGTATCTACCACTGTCCCCCGGTCTCATGTTGGATCACTAAAAAGATTAGCATCAAGACTCCTTTTGAAGAAATCTCCTCTCCAATATCTCAGTGGTTCATAAAGCCCTGCAAGGAAGCACTCTTGGTGTTTACAATCACTACTGCTATGTGACAGATATCAAACTGGATGTGGATTCTTTCAACCACCATTCTGTACTGTTTGGAAACTCACACAGTGAGAAGACTCAGATGAACTTTTTGACATCTCCCACATGGGTAAAGGGCTTAGAGGATGCTGTCAAAAAGACTCATCATTACTCTGCTCACAGTGGACTTCCTCATCCCAAACTAGTCCTTGGAATTCTAGGGTTACAAAACTCCAGTGGCTGAAAGTTATTCTCTCAAACACAGTTGTAGGCTTATCTATTTCATCTACTCACACAGTAATACGGAACTTCTACATGCTTCTGCTAAACCAGATTTGTCTTCCACAGTCCAGAAGCACTGGTTAATCTGGGAGTAAACAGTTGCAGTGATGAAGACTCAAATTCTCTAACCCTGTCTTTTTCTTCGTATGACCAGACATCCAGAACAGTAAAAATTTATCTTGGAGTACCTTTCTGGAGTACTTGTCCCAGACACAAGGCTACATGCTCCATTCTGTCCATGTTGTGCCATTCTCTGATAAACAACTTGAGGATACCAGCGCTCCCTTTGTAGGTGAGCAAGAACAAAATGAGCAGAAAGCAGAAACAAGGTTTGCTTCCTTGTGTCAGGCCACACATAATTGAAAGGTAGAAGGAGCATGTTACTGTTATCCATGAGAGCTACCATGTGGTGTTTCATGAAGGGGTTCACTCGGAGTTCACAGTTCAGAAATCTGTGGTCTGTGTGAAGGTCTGTGGGATAGCTTTCTTCCAGACAGTTTCAAAGTTCAGACCTAATGGGGATGCCAAAGCTAAGGAACCAGACTAAATCTAATCCAAAGTAAAACCCCTAAAGCATGATGACAGTAGTTACAGCAACCTCAGCAACAACTGCTTTCATCTACTCATCTGTTTCTTTTGTGATTCACTACTCATTAATGCAAACAAAACCTAAAACCTTAATTTAATACCTTAAAAAAAAAAAATCTACATGTAATAAAGTACTTCAAAATGAAAAACAGTAAATGCAAACCCAAATGTGGTTCATGTCATTGTGAAAAGTAATTATAACTTCTCAGTACTATTCAGGAACATTCTGCATCCTTGTTGCATGCAAAATTGTCTCAAGTTGGGGAATTTAACTTAATTAAATTTATTGCCAATTACAAAAGCTATAATTAGTGATTTGGGTAGTGAGAAACGAGACAAATAATAAAACATCCAACCAAAGAAAACACTTTTTATCCCTCTTTTTCAGTCTCCACTTCAGGCACCTCTTTTTACTCCTTTCTAATCCCCAGTCTCCTTGATTTTGACATTATATTACACTCAATCCCTTTGGAAAGGCAGTGGAAGAGTGGGGCAGTAGAGTGAGGTTAGCACATAGTGGCCTGCTCTTTTTGACTCTTCTATTTTATTGCTCTTTTCAACTGCTTTAGTATGGATCCTCCACCAAACATCCCTTTGGGTATTGTACCAGCATGGTACTGTCCAGTTTGGATTCTTCCATTGTTTGCAACCCATTCAGAGGTGTGCCATTATCTGTGCTTTCTTTCACGTGTTCTCATGTATTTCTTGTCTTTCCCTTCAAACCTACTTGGTTATTTCCCCTGTACTTCCATTTCTGCATTGTTTTGTGTCTTGCATCACCTTTGTGCCTTCTTCTGTGTCTTCTTTCACATCTCCTCATTTCACATGACTCCTCACACCCCTCCTCCTGTATCTTCCTTTGTGCCCCCTGACACATTTTCCTTTGCATTTCTGTTCTGCTGTGGTGTTTCCTGTCTCATGTAGGTTCCAATCTTTCTTAAGTCTGTTTTCTCAAAGGTGCCATATTCTGTCTGGTTCCAGTTTAGATTTTGCAGTGGATCCATACTGTCCTTCACTGAGCTGGCTTGAAGCAGCTGTGCCCAGCACAGGGCATGCTCTCCTCTCAACCCTGCAGCTCACTAAAACCCCTACCATTTATGCCACATACAATTTTTAAGGTGGATAGGAATCTTGATCATCTATGGATCCCTGATTTCACATAAATGGACAAACAGCAATGGGCACTAGCACAAAAAAATCCCTTGTCATTAGTACTTGAAAAACAAAATTAAGTTTTTTATGATTGCTCTTTTCTTAAGAGCTACTTACCCCTATATTAGTATAAGTGAGAGATGTATTAATTTCTATTAATTAATAGAAATTAATGACAACATATACGGGTTTTTTTAAGTATACCAGTTCCAGAATATGGGAAGACTATACACTACTGAAATTAATTAAATTTTACTTACCATAACAGAATCAAGCTTTTGTTTCACTTTCTGCATTCTCCTTGATGCTCTTGCAACACTGACAAACTGATCTGCTGGAGATATCACTGAATTTTTTTGTACAGGAATTTCAGGAAAGCTGCTAAAGAAGTGTGGCCCTCTTGGTGCAGTTGTGGTAAGTGATGAACTGAGATCTCTTACAAGTTCAGCTTCTTGTTGTGCAACTGTAGGAATAACCAATGTTAATGTCTCAGGTGAAACCTTACATTGCCAAGGGGAAAAAAATTGAAGTATCACAGTCATTTTGTCAGCCATGTCTTCAGTGAAACACCATCAGAAACTATACCAATAGTGCTATAGGGAAAACCTGAAAGTGACAAGAAATTTTCCCCTTACTACCCCATTTTCCCCCTAACTCTTCTGATCACAATATCTCACTTCAGTTACTTGTGTTCAGTAATCTCTCAAACAGAACTGGTATTTTTGTATTGCTTATAAACAATAGTGTTCCTCATGCAGAAATATTTGCATTGGGTAGGGGGAAGAGTAGAAGAAAAAGGAATTTTTCAAAGGCAATAAAGTTATAAAGCCTGCACTGAGTTCAAGTCAGTGACATTTCACATTTTTTCCAGCCTAGTTCAAGTGAGTTTATGATGCCTGAGAGCTTTATTATATTATACATGCATAGCATACATATATTATACAGGCACAGGACACACTGCCTGACAAGTTGACTTTTGCAATTCTTTGTCTCAAGATAACAAAGGTTAAAAGAATTCTTCATGGAAGTTCTGCCCAGGATATTAATAAAACTGTTGGTGTATCTAAAACACATGCTGTCAGAGCCTTAAAAATTGTGTCAGTGACTAAAATTAGTATTACTATATGTTTAACTATTTCAACACTTATGGTAGTATGACTGTTTTCTGAAACCAAAAAAGGTGCTTTTAACCAAAAAGGAACATAAAGATAGTAACCAATGATACAAAAAAAGACCACAACCTATGCAAAATCTTACTGCCAGCAGTTAAGCAGTCAGAAGACACAAATAACTACCACTGTACTGTGTGATCTCTAAATGCCTATGCACACACATATATATTTCAAACTAATGTGTTAAGTTTTTTAAGACTCACTGACCTCTCAACAATCAAAAAATTCAGGAGAAACCCTTCATCCCCCAAATATTTCGTTGTTTTTTAAAATACTGATATCCTACTTAATTGAAGTACAGCACTACATATTGACTGCGAAGTCATTCCACTTAGTGCTCCTGCAAAAGTCAACCAATTCAACAACTAACCTACACTGAGATTTTATAGGAGTAATCCTATTAGTACATGTTACTTAAAAAGCCAGTGTATAAAGACAGGATTAGCTTTCCAGATCTATGTCACCTGTGAATGTAATTCATATCAAAAATTACTGCATAATTCACATTAACACATTAACTCTCTAGATGCAAATGTCCTTAACTGAACACAACTATCAAAAAAACCTGCAAAGGACAATCTGAATTTTATTTTGTATACCATAATTTCAAAGTTAGCATTTATTACTATCTTCTCTTCAGTGTAACATAGGGAATAAACATATCTTGGACATAATCACATCACAACTATAACAGCTATTTATAAGAAGTCTACACACTCGCATTCATTTCTATACAGCTCCTCTACATTATTTTGTAACATAGCTGGCACAAACTACTCAGATTCCAATTTAGCTACTAATTAGTTTTCCAAATAATTGTATTTTCTGGCCCCATAATCCACCTTGATATTGCAAAAAGGCTTCTGTATGATGCTGCCTATATATGATAAAAGGCTGCAAAAATCACACAGTATGAAATATAAGAAACTTAAGGGACCTCTGGTGATTTTGGCACAGCCAAAACTCTTGATTAAAGCAGCATCACAGAGAACAGGTTGTGCAGGATCATGCTCAATTCAGTTTTGGTATCTCCCAGAAAAAAGATATGCATTATCATCAAATTACTATTTCTCTCAAAAGAAGTACAAATACTAACAGATCGCTTCTAAAAATAAAATACTAATAGCAAGTATCAAAAAAATTTGTACTGTACCTTTATAATCATAAATGTATACAAGTATTGGATGGTTTTGACCAAAGGCACAAAAAGACACCATATGTTCGTGTGGATGAAAAGCAACGTCACGAAGTGGAGATGTGAAGGAGAGTTCAGAATATATGGCCACTTGATCTCCTGCAGAAGTGAAATAAATTTATTAATGCCATGGAAAAACACTTGAAACATTCAATACAGCAAAATAACAGTGGGTTAAATCTTGTATTACTGCAATGTTTGCCACCGTAAATAAATGTTCTTCAATTTCCTGATTGAAAAGTATTATTTTGGCATAAGACAAAGGAAATATTGCATGCTTTTAAGTTTTTCAATAAGTCAGAAAAGTTAGTGCTGTTGCAATAGCTGCAGGAAATGCCAGAGGAGGATGCACCGGGTTAGATGAGTTCTCTTGTTCTGATAAGCACGTTCTGGAAAGGTGGCGTTCCACAGTATTTGTTTGCGCTTGCATTGTACAAAGATAGCCATCTTACTTGTGGATTCAGCTACATAATACTGATTACAGGAGTAAAAGTTGAGCAGAGAATTATTAAAAATATAAATAAAATTAGCTCTTCAGCTGATAGCACTATAAATGCAAAAACAGTATGCAAACAAAAGTCAAAATCCAATAAAAGCATACTAATGACAAAGTTCCTCCTTCCTTTAAATTTTTTTTAAGTTTTCAGGCAAATTATGTAGCTGCAGAGATGCAAGCTAACGTAGTTGGAAACATGGAAAGAAATTCCAAACAGAACTGTTAGTTATCTGCCAGTTACTTTTTTATTTAAAAATTATATAGATTACAATTACAGACAATATGACATCATCAAATCCAAAATGGTATTCTGCTACTTTGTGCTCTTATTTTTGTCTCTTACCTCCTGTACAAGAAAATCTACTCTGCATTTTTGTCACATTTTTTCAGAAAGGTTTTGGTAGCCATTTTAAAACTCCTTGGCGACTAATTCACAGAGAAATCTTATATACCATACACCAAAAATATTCAGTCTCTGACCACCCACCAGAGAGATGAAGTGGTTTTGAACAAGAGCCTGATTCTCAAATCTAAACAACACAACAGAAAAACTAACCTGACCTAAAACATTTTTTGTGCATTCCATCTTAGGATCCTCACCACAAGTAAAGAGTTGCAGTATACAAAAATCTGAGCCTCAGGTGCTCCAGTCATGCTGGATATTACAAATGTTACCTCTAATTTCCTCTAGAGAATTAAATCTCAGATATTAATAACAGCTACTTAAAAGGTGGAGCTAAAGCTCTAGGATTTAAGAACGTCTTACTGAAGTTTTATTCCATATCAAAAGTGTTTCAATAAACCTTAAAATATCCTTTCTCCTTCAGCTTTGATAATTCGGCTTAAGCTCATAAAATAATTAGTTACCTGTTTCTGGATTCCAAACATAAGCCTTTCCGTCTTCACTTCCTGAAAACAGGAACGTACCACATGGTGTTAAGGTGCTGTGAATTTTTTCTCTGTAATTTGTAGCACCTACATATTTCTTTGTTGCCAAGCTAAAGGTAAAGAAAGTTTGTAAATATTGAAGATACATTCAGAATAGACAATGTAACTTAAGTTTCAGTTCCCCCTCTATTCCTCAGAAAAATCAGTACACCTTGCATCCCAAACAGATACGCAAGCACACTTTCTGCAGAGTGCAGTATTTATTTACCCTTTATTTTCCCTAACCTTCATAATGCACCTGACAGTATAGACGAAAATGTACATCCTTGTCTTTCGGCAGAAAAAGGAAATCCTCAGATCTAGAGAATAGATAGAGATGCAGTAATTTGCACTATCTTGATCCTGGGTTTTGCATAAAACAGGGAAATTGGCACTATGACTCCAAGCTCTGTCAGAAAAGTTTTCATAATGCTTCTTGAGTTTGAATTATTAAACTTACTCTCTTCAGCTCTTCAGACTAATGTCTCCTTGGTCAGAAAACTAGCAGTAGAATCAACAAATTTCAGATGTAAGTGCTGACTTACTATTAATATGTTTAATGTTATTTTGCAACCCAGGCATCCTATCTTTTTTCAGTGAAACACAGTCAGCACAGTAATAATGATCCACCATCAAACAGTCTGTAGGCATCAAGTAGGAGAGAATCCACAAAAGGATGGAAAGAAGCATAAATCAGTTTGTGTGAGGGTATTTTAAACATGAGGCACAGCCTGGAAAAAGATATCGAAGTTCAACATGGAGACTAACCCAGCAGGAGTATTACAATGCAGAATTTGAGGCAAGAGTAACAGCAATAGGCCACCATAGCCCTCAAGGACAGAAGACAGTATTATTTCATATTTGTTACTGCAAAAACAGTGGAGGTATGCAGGGAGAAGTGCAGTATATTTAATACGAGAGGAAAATCTTTTAAACAATATTCCAAATAAATATACCCTAGATGACGTTCTATTTGGCTAGTAAGAGAAAAGGAAGCTTTAATGATCCCAGTGCAAGACCATATTAGCCCAAATAAGAATTCTAGCTGTGTGAATAAGAAAGATAGTATCTCTGAGATGTCAGTAGAAGAGCCCTGCAAGATGTAAAACTAACCTTCATACGAAACCCTAAGGAGAGGACTGAACCAAAACAAAATCCCTGATCACATACCTAAATGACAGGACAGCAGCATTATCCAAAAAGATCAGAAAAAGCAAGTTGAAAGAGGAAAGTTAAGAGCAAGTAGCTGTCAATCAAAGTGAATTGTGTTCATCTGTGACCTCCACCCCCTCTTTTCTCATGCAGGGAATGAACAGTTAATGCTGACGTGTAAAATTATCACTGCTGGGTATCTGACCCTGTGGTTTATTGATAGACCTAAGTCAATGTAACTGTGGGCTGTGGTCAAAGTAGCAGTCCTGGTGGTGTCCTCTCCACCCTTATTTTCCCAGGCTCTCCCTCATTTCTTCTAGTGTTTGGGCAGCGATCAGATGAGTTTGATCAGATAGTTGATTAAAATGAAAATTAATAATTTGTATTTGTAGGCTAATTTTTAGTTGGATCAGCTCACTGATCTGACTTAGCCCGCATCAAAAGATCTCTATAGATGATGAAAAAGGAATGCTAGGAATACACGGCCAAAGGTGTGGAAGATTGCAGGAGCTGGTACGTCCTATGGATAAATGGATTTGCTTAAAATAATTGTGAAATTGCACCCCATATTAAACCCTTTCTTAGAGATTAATATGCATGCTCATCTTTCCCTCTCAAACTAAAACTCTCTGAATGTTTTAGAAAGAGAAGCAACAGAAGAACACTGCCTCAAAAACTACAGGTTCCCTCTCTTAATCCAGTAATTTCATGCTTTGATTAAGTGGATAGTTTAGCTTCTAGCATGACATTATAATTTATCACTTGCAGTAAAAGATAAAAGTGTACCATAAACCAGTAGAGTCCTCAGCTAGTTCAATGCACTACAATAACAGAATTGCTAAGTTTGGAAAAGAGCTTCAAGATCATTAAGTCCAACTGTTAACAGAGCATTGTCCTGTCCACTACTATGCCATGTACCTAAGGGCCACATCTACACATCTTTTAAATACCTCCAAAGATTTTCTGTGTGGTGAGGGGAAGAAACAAACCTATGAAATTAAGGATGAAACATTTTAGAAAAGTTATTTATATGTTTAATGTGACTTTCCAGAACAGAATGTTCAAGTGCATCTTATCAACGTATGTGATTGGTAAGACACACTGCTCACTCCCACCCAATGGAAAGACAAGAGGGAAAGGACATAAATTGAAATATAGCTAATTCTGTTTAAAATAAGAAAAAAGTCTTTTATTTTGAGGGTGAATGAACACTAGAACATGTTGCTCACAGAAGTTGTAAAATGGTCATCCTTCAAGATATTAAAAATCCAATTGCATAAAGCTTTGAGTAGCATGCTGTTGTGATTTGATTCTTGGGTTGAACTGGTCATTCTCCAATATATCAAACTCAAGTGACTCTATAATCTCTCTGCTTTTTATTTTTGTTTGTCATTAAAAAATCATGCTTATGCCAATTCAGAATGAGAAGATCATCAAAAATTGCAAAACTATCTCACAGCCTGCTTAATAAACCACAGGATGTACATCACTGCATTTTTTAGTATTTATGATGACAACCATCTTCCATTTCATCATCAAAATATCCTTCCCAGGATATTTTGAGTCATAAAAATGCAAAACTAACACACAAATGTTACCACTTCCAAGTCCTTCTCATACTCAGATTGCATTTTGAAAGGCATTTCAATCTTTAGAAGACTAACATCGCATTCTTCATGCCACTTTAGGCTTCCAAGTAATCTAGTAATTTTTAGATATTCTATTCTAAAAGACCCAATATCACCCAAAAGGTCTGCAACACAGTAGTGTTTTGAAATCATTTCCTAACGCTAACATTTCTATCCTTCATTATTAGGACATCTTTCTTCTCCCCAACTACACAACTAATGCCTTTTGGTATATATAAAATAATATAAAATAATGGTATTTTATTTCCCCATGTAAATTTTAAAACATAAAGGAGATACACATTTGTCACCAAAATTACGAACATTCTGAGATCCATAATTCTCAGGGTACTGTCTTTGGCGTGGATTAATAAATGCCTTCCATTCGGATGCACTTCCAGATGATTTATTGGCGTTCCTTTAATATCATTTTCTTTTATTTCCTACAGAAGGATGGAAAATAAAGAAAATTATATAACTTTGTGTTTTAAAACTCATGTTTTTACACATTATTGCCCATTTTTCTCTTGCAATACTCTTTTTCTGCTCAATTCATTTTATTTGGTTAAGGAAAAGCTTTGTTCCTATATTAAGGCATTACACCTAAACATCAACTTTTTACAACCATAAGGCAGATTCTGTTGCGACTAAATTTTAAAAAAGGTAAGCTGACTTAATTAAAAAGTCACCAGAAATACTGACTGAACATTAGGGCTCTAAGGTAGGAACAAAGGTGTTTTTTTAAGTCTGTGATCTATTTAATTTTTGTCTCTAGAGAACAAAGCATTTAAAACTGTTAAAACTGTGCTATCAAACCTCAAGTATTTTAATGTTTTATATAGAAAAATGTTACAGAATCACAGAATCCTATAATATCCTTAGTTGCAAGGCCCCACTAGGAACACCAAAGACCAACTCCTGACCCTACACAGCACAGCCCCAAGAATCACACCATGTGCCTTGAGAGTCCAAATATGTCTTGAATTTTCTCAGGCTTGGTGGTGTGATCACTTCCCTGGGGAGTCTGTTCCAGTGCCTAACCCAATTAAGTTGCAAAAGAATTCAAAAAAATTAAGAACTGAATCACTGCATATTGTATCAGTTCTTCTGCACCAATCTTTAAAGAAAATACACCTCTGCAATTAAACAAAAGGTAAAGTATTAAAAAAAATTAATTCAAATCAGATTACTCATTTTAGAACAGTTCACATAAAAATTACAATGCTAGTTTAAGAAACCTGTTTACCTTATTGATCTTCCAGTGTTGAAAAAGGTGTGGAGAACTTTCTTTGATAGGTGTATTCCAAACCATTATCAGTCCTGAGCTATCTCCAGAGAACATGTGGTGTCCTGAGAAATAATGTCTTGTAAGTAAAATACCAACCACAAAACCGTAATACAGAAAACAAGAAACAACGTTTTGTTCTCTCATTTTTTTGAATAGGCAAATACCAATTCTTCCATCTCTTTTGCTATAATACACTCATTACAAATGCATTTTGCTCATATTTCATTACATAAACCAACTCCATAAATCTGGATGTAGCATATACATTAAATACTGAGATGCAGAACATATTTTTTAATGTTATAAGTTTTTATTCATATTCTAAAACCATCAAAAAGTGAACATTTACAGCTCAACAATCTTCACATGATAGCTCAATACTTACTTATACATTCAGTAAGACAATTTTGAATGAGAACAAATAGTTTCTCAACACTTGTTCTTTAAGCAAAAATATTTATTCTTTTAAAAATACAGCTTTCCTCTTTGTAGTACCTGCTCCAGTGACTAAAATGGACCATTAATGATGTCACTAATACTAGAAAAACTCAAACTTTAATTTTCACCCATCTTCAACTCTTCCTCCACTAGTAGATGTCAGTACAACATTCACTTTCAGCTGTTAATCTACCAGTTAAGAGGCATGACTCACAATGGTCAAACCTCTGTCCTTTTCTCTCCATGCTTCCTATTCTCTGTCAAAATTGAAAAGTTCATCACCTTCCTGCTTCTCCAGTCTAGTGCTAAAATTCTCACAATCTAATTACTACTACCTCATTTTCTTTATCAAAGAGTCATAGATAGATTTGTGTTGAAAGGGACCTTAAAAATCATCTAGTTCTGACTTCGTGAAATGAGGAGGAACACCTTCCACTAGAACAAAACCCAGACCAACATGGCCTTGAACACATTCAGGCATGGGGCACCCACAATTTCTCTGGGCAACCTGTCTCAATGTCTCAGCACTCTCCCAGTACATAATTTCTTCCTAAGAAGAATACACTGCCTCCTTGAAATAAAGAAAACTAATAGCACTCAAGTTGGTCTTCAATTTGAAAGACAGCTATTTGCAAATGCAATATTAGCAACATACCTTCTGCATCAAAACAAAGTGTGTTGATGAAACTTTTATGGCCATCAAGCTCCTGTAGCAGTTGCCCATGGATTTCTTTCACATTTGCATTCCAGATTCTAATCACTGAGTCGTAACATCCTGTCACAACCAGCGAGTCAGTAACTGGGTGGTATTTGGCCGTGTACACAAATGAAGGATGAGGGAAAACTCTCACTGCAGATGTTGCCTTCATTTCTATTTTCCACATTCTAAAAGGAAACAAAGTTAGAATTTCTACTGTATAAAGCAGTCACACACACACAGGTGTAACTGATGCCATGTTTTGTGCTACCGGTTCTAGAGGCAAACACTTGCAAATACTTAACAATACCTGTTTATCCCACCAATTTGTTCCACCTCTATCTAATCCTTTAATATGGTACTTTCTAATAAGAATTAAGAAAAATTTACTACTTTACACAGTATTTGGTCTTCAAAGCAAATGAATGACTACTTACTCACTTAATGGATACATTTCTCATTTTAAAATACTCATAAAGAATTCCATGGAATGAATTTGTTTCTTTCTTTCAGGAATTACAACCAAATGAAGCTTTTCTGGGGTATCATTCATTTAAAACAATATTAGAATGAGAAAAGCCATAAAGGAACATTTAGACCCACTAAATATAAATAAAATCCCAGAAAATTTTAGAATAATAATTCTCAGCCACACAGTGATCATGATCACAAGGATGTTTGCATCACATAAATTCACTTCTTACTATTAATCTATTTTCTATCCTTTGCTACCCACAGCTCTAAGATCAGATTTTTCTAAGGGTTTCCTATTTGATGGTATGCATTTTATTAGTGAGCCTTCCCCAAATATGAGTCCAAAAAGAATAAAACAGTATCTGGATCACTAAATACAGGTGGGCAGCACATTACACCCAGTATTCAGTTAAAAAATGTTATTGAATTGTTTTAGTGGCACCCTTCCAGGTGAGGCAGCCACTTCTGGTGGCTATTGGAGAATTCTAAGCTTACTCAGAGGTGACTTAATTACAAAATTGCAACCCTTTAGAACACAGAAATTAATTTGCAATTTGATGCGGAAAGGCCACAAGGAGTTTACCTATCTTTTAGAATGGTTTTAATCAAACAAAATAAAATTAATTTATTGCTCACAAATAATGTGGGACTGAACCCTGAAGGCCTGAGGATAACAGGGAACACTATATAAAGAATTCACATAAGTTTATGAATTTACCTTCACGTTGCCTTAGAACTCAGTATGAGATAATCCAAATAATAAACTGATAATGACTTTAAAGCAGTAGGGTGCTGAGACATTTTAAGAAGCTGAAGGCAACTCACAACAAATACAGGAACTAATAACTCGTACAGCGACTGCACATAGTACACAGAAAAGGCAGCAGACCACTGCAGTTTCAACTTGCTGCCATGAAAGTTCAAGAATTCAAGAACTGAGGAACAGCTAGGCCTTCTTATAGGAAGCATAAATTACTGAAATTGATATTTATCTCAATATAAAAAAATCTTACTTAATCCACTCCCAAATTAAAAAAAAAGTGCTGAACTCTCAACACATTCTTTTTATGCCTACATACAAGCAGCAAAAAAACCCTAAAACAGTTCCACATGTACAATATATCATTTAACAATTCTTCTGGTATTTCAATTATGCAACTGCCTGTAGCATTACTGAGTTGCATAACAGAAATAATAGATAGGGATCTGAAGGGCTAAAAAAATCCAAAAAGCTCTACAAAAACCAATGAAGTTGCTCACAATAAAACTGTACAGTGTCCCAGCAATATTTCCATGTGTATCTACAGCTTTGAGGGTTTTGGATTTTAAATCTGAACAGACCACACTAACATTAACACTGAAGGGAAGTACACTTTAATTGTAGAGGATTCGATTTAAGAAATAACAGTATCAAAATTCGTTTTTATCAATTTAATCCGAATTACTTTACTAAGTGTAAAAAACCAAAAGAACACCATCAATATACATATATGCAGTTTAGTAAATTTACACACAACTTGAATCTTAAATTTTCGATTTCCTGCTTAGTGCTCAAATCTGCTAACTTAATACTGCATTCAGAGTATGGCAATTTCTCCAGGAAAAGAATATTACAGCTGTCTCAGCATCTTCTTGAAATACAAACTCTTCTAGTTTTTTACGGCAGTGTAGATTTAGACACTAGAGTTTTTGGAATAGCTTTGGCTTCAAATACAAACACATTAGAAATACTAAATATAGCGTAAGTGCTTAAGGCAATCATAATTTTTATATTATTTTAGTCACACAGTAACCAAATCTTTATTTATAACATTATAGAATAATTTGTAGTAAAACACTGAATTGGACCACTTTCTTTTCAACTTCTGATGGTATATGCCAGAATGTGTCATCATACTGACCTGACAGTGCCGTCAGAGGAAGCAGTAAGAAGGTACTGATTGTCTTTTGACCAACAAAGATCATACACTATGTTAAGGTGACCATAAAATTCTCTCAGGAACTGTCCAGAAGGAATTTCATACACTAGGGAAGTTGAAATAGAAAAATAAAAGTTTTTTAATTATTTGCAGTCAAGCAGATGTAGCTACTAGAGCCAAAGTTTAGACTAATCTCAGGTTGATTTTCTGCTAGCATAAATCAACTCATTTTCTTCTCATTTTGAGGCAACAGGATAAAATAATTGTTAGATATGAACAGACAGCAAGCATCTACTTCCATCTAGTGGTTCATGGATGTCACAAATGTCTTACCCCTTAAACACCTTGTCTGCATTAAATTATTAAAACCAGATTAGGATTATGATGTGTTTTTTAAATTTTGACAACTAATTGACCAATCTTAGAAATATTTTAACACTGAGATAATTTTCTGGGGCTGTTTAATAAAGGAATCTAGATTTACTGTTTCTTGCATTTAAACACTTACTTTGTGTAGTCTTAAAACACTGCTCTCTCTAAATCTCGAAACTTTTATGCAAGGTTTAAGCACTATGCAGTTGAAGCTACCATGATGAAGCAGTCAAAAACTTGAGTTATAAGGAATGTTTATACTTTGACTGAACTGGACTATGGAAGACAGCAGCTTCCAGTAGTCTGTCTGGAGATAGTAACATTCTGGTATCTAACTTTCAAGACAGGTTAGGAGAAAAACTTACATGAAAAGTGTGTGAAGTGGAGGCTTAAAGTGTTATTTCCCTTAAAACATTATCATCAGAAACTATGTTCCTTCTGCAAACTGATTTAGTATTTCCATTAGGCCTCTGGGCAGATATGGTGTCATTTCATACCATTAAACTGAGTATATGTAACCATCTAGGAAAAGCTAGTTCCAGCCCTATCAACACAGAAAGAGCATTTTCCTCAATGCTCTTTAAAGCACAGAACCATCTTGTAATCACAACTACAAACCAGAAACTCTAAAAAAAGCACAATTTAAAAATTAACTTCCCTTAATCTTTCATTTCCAAATAAATGGATTATAAGCAAAAAGACAAAATGTACATAAACTTACAAGCAATGGGATAGCCATTCCTTCCTGCACATGCTGCTGCCAGTGTTCTCCCATCGTGAGAGAAGCGGATACAGAAGCAGCCCATATCTCCACCTCGCAGGGAAAACAGGTGCTTGTTGGGTATGTGGCAAGCCTGGCTTTTCAGGGAACAGTTGGTAGCAATATTAACTATCCAATGCGTGGAACACACCCCTAGCTCCTGACATGCAAAAGTTCTAAAAGGCTAATAATATCTTAATGGCATTCCACAGTAAAATTCAACATATTATAAACAGTCAGTTTTGCAGCACATCCTAGGCCCCATGAATGTAAATCTCTTTCTGCCCCATTATTACAAACAATGAGCAAGTTTAAAAAACCTAAAATAATTTTAAATTGAAATAAATTCCTTAATCTTAAGAAATGCTTAATAATGCCTACCATCAATGATGTAAGCTGTGGAGTTAGACTGTAAGTGAAGCTTGTTTAAGCAGTCTAAGCACAACTTTTAGTAACCTAATGACTGCAGTGTGAACTCAGAAACCTAACTACAGGCACTCAAACTTTTGGTCTTCTACCAAATCATTTTAACATTCCTTATCTGTATTTAAATATCTGACTTTTAAAGACAGAACCAGAGATGAAACATTTCAAAAAACTGAACTGGTATTTTAGACCCCTTTCCCTTCTCCCAACATATTTCCTCTTTTTGAATGGCTTTTTCTACAAAACTAAATTCAAGTTTAAGGTGAAGGGCAACATCAACTAGCTAAGTGCTAATGCCCCTTCAGTGTAAGCTCTTTCTGTCATAGTTTAAAAATTTCTTCAACAAACAAAAAGAAAAGTCAAGGAAATATATTTCTAATCAAGCTGAAATCTGTAAACTGGCTTCCTCTCTTACTTCCATTACCCAAATTACCCTACTATCTCAAACTCTTAGAGAATTCTTCAGATAAAAATACCTGGCTGTTCTGGTGAAAAAATGGTTCAATCAACCATATTTGCTAAAGTTAAGCCTCCTCTATGATCTGTGAGAGTTTTTTGTTTTGTTTAATATCTTTGTTAAATATTTTAATTAATTGCTTGCTTCATTATACTTATAAAAATATAGTAAAAATTTAAAATATTTTCATTTAAATTTCAAAGAAAAATGCTTCACCTGTCCAGGCAATCTTGACCATTTAAATGGCTCTTTTTTCTCCTCTGAAGGTTCACAACCTTCTCTCTGGAGCTGAGACAGTGCTGTATTGTTTTGTTCCTGCTGAACAGCTGCCATAGAGTGAAAAGAAGGACCAACCTTAAGGCAAACAAAACTAAGTATCAGGGAAAAAATATTTTTGAAGTGAACAAAGTGATTTCTAAAATGGTTAAAAGGTACTTTTAATTTAAATGTCTTGCATTTTTATATTTGGAACACAGAGATTGGAAAAGATTAATACATGAAAACTGCATTGCAAAATGTCATTTAAAGTAACCAGGAAATGAGAAGTCAATCAAATGGCATCGCAGTTTTTTTAAATAATCAATAATCTCCTATTTTTAGTAACTATCAAGGTCAGTGAAAATTAGAATTACTCCACTATTGTACTGTACTACTGAGAAGGTGCACATCTCATCAGGCTTCCACAGACCACCCTTCATAGTAAAAAAGTGACAGGAAGAAAGCATTATTACAGCTCTAAATACAAATGGGAAATTATATAATAGAACAATATGGTACTTGCATCGGAGAAAATGACATATTTATCTTGCATGCCCATCCCAGCACATACCAGTGCAAGCCTATTTTTAAAGAAGCCTTCATTTGTGAAAAAAAAAATACAGCTCAATACAGCTAGAGGGTGCAGGGAAGCAAAGTTAAGTAACTTGCATCTTTTCTCAAAGACTTTATACACCTGTATGAGTTCAGCGACTTAAAAATGGCATTTCTGCTAATAAGAAGGAACATTAATCTTCAAGAAAGTACTCTGAAAGTTTTATGACTATCAGTGACAAAATATTCCAAGTTGCAGGTAGAAAAGCCTATTTTTCAAAGATACCTATGAAGGGCTGAGTTTGAAACACCTATCTTGATATGTAACATTCTTATTATATATTTTATATAATGCATATAAGCATAGCTTTTATATACATGCATACAAAAACAAACTCACATGCTCTATCTAGGTACTAGTTCCTACAGAAAAGCCTGCATATTTCCAAATATATTTATATTTTACATATTTAACTTACATGATCTGGCAGTTTTAGGCCTTTTACAGTTACATATAAAGTTGATGGGTAACGATTTCTAGGACATTTTGCCCACCAGTCATAAACTTCAACAACCTTTGAATGTGATTTGGTCCTTGAAGGTGGGTAATATAATTGCAAACGAAGTTTTCCACCAATGTTTAGAACTCCATTTGCACCTACAAGCTGGAAGGGTGATTAAAAAGACGAAAGAGGAAGAAAGATGAACACAAAAGTAATTGATAATTTCTAATATCTTAACTACCAGTATAAACCCTTGAAATCCACTTCCCACTGCAGAAATATACTAATTCTAAAAGTGATAATGAACTAAGCATGTATTTAATCCTCCCAGGATCAAATCATGAAGACTAAATCTTAGATGGCAACCTAGTTTCAAAAGACGCTTCACAGTAGTAATTATCTTGAAAGCAGGGGGACCTCTGCAGTACCTCTTTTCTTTTTTTATCTACTACTTGCTAAAATCAACCAAATCTCAAAGGACTGCCAATCCATGAACAGCTTCTTCCAAATCTGTCCTCTTTGAATGCTGTAATGAAGGACATTGGTAAGGCTTTGGTTCAGAGCAGAAGATGCAGGAATGTGACCTCTCCAACTTCAGAGGAGACAGAGTTCTCTCTACTGAACGGAAAAATAACAGAAGTACCTCCTGCCATTAACACTGATCACTGTTGAATCAGGACATTTCTACATCAACTGATACCAATGAAAGGATAATGCAAGGCAGGTGCAGTAAGAATGAAGAACAGGCAACAATTTTATTCACATTTATGAGCTGAAAATTTGTTCTTCCCTCTGTTCAGGAGTAGGCTGTACTGAATGCCTGGATGCACAGTTCCTACAGCTCTGCTAACAGACACGGGATAGCATACCCCTGATTGTGGTAGATTTATCCTGGGCAGAGCTAAGGAGAATCTCTGTATTGAATTGCTATGGAGGCTCCCATCCCTTCACTTATAGTGGCAATCCATTATCTTCTCCTGTATTTTTCACATTTCCTCCATGTTGTGGACTGCTCAATGATTGTCAACGATTATCACACAGGGGTAGGTGTAAATAAACAATCCTCAGGGAAATTGCAGTTTGTGCCAATTAGTTCTCAAAGAACTAATTGATACATGCAAGTCTCTCTTAAAAGGGTAGAAAGAATGTGCTGGCTAAATTACCCACATCTCACATTTGGCACGTTTGTATCTCAATTGCCACAGCATTTAAAACCCTGCTACTGAAAATGAGCAGCATTCTATAATTAAGTTAGAGAGTCTTTTCAAAGACTGGACAACTGAAAATGCCACTAGAATACAAAACAGCAGAGGTACAGAAATTTGTCATTTTCTTCACAATCACATAAACACAAAGAAAATCTTAAAAGGAAACAATCTTCTGTACTTTACGAAGAAACAAAAAAATCTTACAAATTCTATCCTTTCTTGAAAAACACATATTATTTAATGCAAAGCCTGTTACTGTGTTGATTCCATGGAGTGGAAGAAGAGGAAAAGGAGAGAACAAGCAAACAATGATTTTTTTCCCATCTCTGTTGCTGAAAATATTTTAAAATTCTTTCCTACTTTGTACAGTTAGAGATTTTCAGCTAAAAGGATTTATGAATTTTGTTTCTTTATTTAAATATTTACAGTACCTTTAGAAATGCCCAACAAATTTTTCGGTAACGACCTTCCTGAATTTTTACATCAGAGCTGGCTCTCACTTCATGTGTACTTGAAGAATCAAGGACCTAAAGTATCAGCAGGAATATAAATGTATTTCTAATGAATGTATAATTCATGGTAATTTAAAAAAAAGTGCTAAAAATATGCTTGGTCAAATTCATTAAATTAACAGATTTTAAAAAAACAGTGGTTTTTCCACACAAGTATGAAATTAGAAATAACAGTTCCTTATGCATTTATCTGATGATTATTTATGATCTCCATTAAAAAAGAACAGAAGTCTAGTCTTAAAAAAACTTATTCTTGCTCCCCTTACATCTCAATAAAAGAGAAAAAACAATAATATGTAATTTTCTTAATAATTCAGAAATCATTTAGATCACAAATCTGACAGCTAAAACCAGCTGCATATTAATCTAGATGGAAAATCGCAGTCAAGAATTTAGTTTTCCTTTCCTAGCTTTATCAGTTTTGTCATTGAATCAGTCATAGAACACTTTGGGTTGGAAGGAACCTTCAAAGATCACAGAGTTTTGAGCCATGGGCTTGGACAACTTTCACTAGATCTGGCTGCTCAAAGCCCTATCCAACCTGGCCTTGAACACTCCCAGGGATGCCTACAAGTCTTCATTTTTCTGTCAGGGACCTGAGTTTTCCCATATTTCACTACTCCTGGAAGTTTACCTGGTATACAAAAAACCCTTAGAATAATACTTTTTTCAAACTCATATTTCATAAACCAAACTGAAGTCAAACAGCCTTTTTTCATACTTTTGGTTCCAACATTATTTCCATGAAGAATCTTTACATAAAAACACAATTAGTTTTGTGTTAAGCAATTAATGATTCTTAATTCTATGAATATGTTAATTTACAAGCATCACAAAACATTAAGAAACATACAGCAATAATTTATATTCAATCTATTTGAAATAGGAAAAAAAAAGGAATAAAACATATTTATTGTATTAGGTTTCCATTTTTATGTTAATGCTACAGAATCTTTATGTACAAATATTGAAATGCCTAATCTAAAAATTACATTGCATATATAACCTAAAATTTTTCCTTTAAACATAATTGTATTAGAGGACAAATAAATAATTTCTTTATGAAGACTAGAACAGTAGAGATAGATGTATAAAATGTCAACAGAAACAATGCAATTGCAGTTTGCTTATTGGTATAATGAGGTGCTGCTACATGCTGAGAATTCTACCTTTGAGTTTCTTGTACTTAAACCTCTCTTCAAATTTCTAGAATGTGAAAAGAATGATATCCACCATACCTTACCAGCCTTCCCCAGAAGTTTGAGACCTGATTTTATAAGAATGCTTCATACTTCTTGTTACCATAAGAACAGGATCCTTTTCTATAGAAAACCCCATTTTTTGGTATCTCAGCTTGACCTTGTACCATAAAGCTATGCTATGAACCCAATTTAACTTAAATAAAACACTTGATTCAGTCAAATATATACTGCTGAAGACACAAACCAAAAAAACAGAATGTGCATAAATCGGATGCAAAATATTTCATCTTACCTCAAAAAACAGGATAACGTGAGGGTTTTCCTCAGTGTTTTGAATAAAATAAGTAAAACGCTCATTAAATATTACTTGTTCTTCCCACTCTGGAATTGTTGATTTAGACTTTCTAAAGTCACATGGTTGTGTCATTACAGGAAGAATGTGCTCTATTTCTTCTGATTCATAAGATGAATCTTCCTTCTTGCTGTTTGAAGATTTCCAAAGAATTACAATTGTTAGAGCATTTAAAAAACAACCTTGAACAAAACAATATTTTTAGTTACTGAAAGCTAAGAAACATGCAAGATACTATTTGTCTGATTCTAGAAAAAAATTTCTAAACTCACCAAAAATTTAAGACAATTTGCAATATATATAGAAAAACTACAGGCTGAGGTTGAAAATCCTAACCATTAAGTTACTGTTAGTAAATTAATGCATAATGATCATGGTGGAATCTACTGCTTAAGCCCCAATAAAATTTGGTTTCAGGAAAATAATGGATAATGACAGCAGAAACAAGCAACTGAAGTAACTAGAAATGAAAAGAACTAAACTTCATTTAAGGATTTCAAAAGTTCTTAATATAAAAGACAGACACTATTTATACTACAAGAATTTAGCTTACATGTTCTTGGCTTTTATACATTTTTGACACTTAAGCAATTTTGCCTCTGGGAAGAATATAGTTGTTGGAAATGTCACAGGTTCACAGAATAAGCTGAGTTGGAAGGGGCCCACAAGGATCATCAAGTCCAACTCCTGGCCTTGCAAAGCACCATCCCCAAAAATCACACAATGTGCCTGAGAGCACTGTCCAAAAAACACTTTGAAAAAAAAAAAACACTTGAAAAAAAAAAAAAAAAAGCTTGAAAACACTGCTTGAACTCTTGTCAGGCTCGGTGCTGTGACCACTGCCCTGGGCAGCCTCAAGAGCAATACAGCAGTGCAGAGCATTTAAAAGTGCCAAAAGGAAAAGCAAAATATCACCCTCATTAATTGTGTGTATATATATATGTGTGTGTGTATATATATGTGTGTGTGTGTATATATCTATATGTATATATGTGTGTATATATATATACACATATATATCTAACGTATTATCATAGATGTAGAAACTAACAAACAGCTACACAAGCTTATTTTTTCACACAAACCGTTGTTTTAATTTTAATTTTGTAGGGAAGAGTACACCTATTTATTGTAATCAGTAATAATAGAAACAGATTATTAAAAGTCACCTATAATCCTTCTTCACATATAAGCCACTTCTCTGATCAACAATATGGATTTTAACCACAGGATGAGATACCAAGTGGTCAATTTTAAGTCTATCCGATCGATGGATATAAACTCCCAAAACAAGATCATCGCCAAAACCAAATTTAGATTGAGCTGAAATTTCTGAATTCTTCATTTCCTCATCATTTTCTGCAGCAACTTCCATGGTTTCTTCTAGAAATTGGAGCAAAGTAAACAAGCTGTCACTAATGGGACATAGTAACTTCTGTCTCAACTTAAAAATACTTATAGTAAATGTATTTTCAAGATTTTAGATTGATTTATCAAATAAACATCCTCACATAAAAGCTTCAGAATTGGAAGAACAGAGGTACGATTGAGTAACTTAAGAAATATAAGTAACTCAAACAGCACAATCAATTCCATGTTACTGTTATGGACAAATATATCTGTAGCAGCACACAAAAAAAAGGGCAGCAAAATAGTACAGTATTATAATAGTATAATAGTACAGTATTACATATATTTGTTGGCAGACCTTTTCTGGTTTTCTTCTTAACTTTCTTGGCTTTAGATTTCTGTTTATCCATGCTTTCCTCCAGTTTCTGTCCTTCTGAGGTAAATAGCCTTTCAGGTGACTGACTTTCATTGCCACCTTCTTTTGGATGATGCTGCAGCTCAGAAAGGGACATTGCACTGCAAGGTAATGGACCGTTGTCAGCAACTACAGTCTACTGCACATATTGATACAATTACACATTGCCATTATTAATACACTTGAAACTTTGCAATTCATCATCTATATAAAACATCTATTGAAAACAGAACAGCCCCCAGCCCTATTAGCATCTTGCCTTTTTCAGTGCTCTCCCCTCTTCCTTTCTCCCTAATTTCCAGACAATTGCAGAACCATTTATGTGAAGAGTTAAACAAATACTCTTTTGCTGGATCAGGGCTATCACTTATTATTAAAAAAAATCATGCACAAAACAATCTTAAGTTAGTTAAGAGTGAGTTCCACAGTAAAAAACCATCAAATAGCAATGAAGACTATTTAAAAAAAATTAAAAAGAATCCATGAGCTAAATATTAATCATGACAGCCTTTTGAGAAAGGATTTAGTACTATTTTCTTCAGAACAGAATCAGCCAGTTAATCACTTAGAAAATAAGAACCACTTATCAGAAAGCTGCTGCCTATCTTAAAATGAAACATTTTGTTTAAGATTCACAGACACAATGTGTACAGTTTGTCATGTTACCTTGTTTCAGCTTCACTTAAAACTGCTCGCTCTTTCTTCTTTTTCTTCTTTTTGCCCGCTTCACTATTCAACGCAACTTCATGCCTTTGAACAGTGGAGGTAGATTCAGACATCTGTTCTTTAAGTTTCTTTCTCATTTTCTTTTTAATTGCATTTGCTTCCTCCTCAGCCACATGCAGCTGATAAGCTTGAATTAGCTGCTCTTCCTCTTCTAATTCAGTTACATTTCTCACTTCAGTCAAGGAATTTTTGATCTTTCTATCACCTTCTTGATGAGGTACATCTGTTTGTGATTTACTTTTTGTTTTCTTCTTTGGAAAATCATTAATCTTTTCTTCAAAACTCCCCAATTTAGTTTCATATAAATATTCCTCCTCATTAAATTGTTCTTGTAACAGTGATTTCTTCTTCTTCCTGATTGACTTTGGCTGCTCATTCTCTTCTCCACTAACAACATCATTGTTTATTTTCTTTGCAATTGACGCTTTCTCTCTCAATTTATTTTTTGTAAATCTTGGGCTCTCTTCTTCAGGATTATATGTGTTGTTTATAATTGCTTCATCATTCACACTTTCCTTAGATAGATCAATATTATTTCTAAAGGTATCAAGCTACAAAAATAAAGAACATGAATAATATTTGTACTAAAAACCATATTCCAAGGATAAACACTGCACTTCATGTTATTCCTTCAGCAACATTATTCAATCTTAAATTAAATCAAATATCTAGTTACTTTGTTGTTTCAATTTGACAAATGAGAGATTAAAAGTCAAAAGAAAATTCACACTGAAAAAAAACATTTGGTGTTTGGGCATCTCATCCTCAATGTTATACTATGTTTTCATACAACTTTTACATACATTCATTAAAAAAAGGAAATCAACAAGTTACTCCATAAATAAATGCCAGTGTTTCACAGTGCGGAGGATGAGAAGACTTCATGTACCACAAAAACAAATACTTTCATCCACTGAAAATCCAAGTTAGAGAAAGGTTTCAGGCTCGGTTGTTTGTAGTCTCTTATACCGAAAGCTGCTTGTCAGAACTAAATTTCAGCTAGTGCATTTGTTTAAGCATTTCTCAATGGTTTTACAGAAAACACATTGAAAAGTTTCCTGTCCTTCAAGTTTCTATTTCTGGTTACTAAAGATTATAATGCCACTTCCCTGCCTCCTTGGATATGTTCAAGGTCCGGTTGGAAGGGGCTCTGAGCATCCTGATCTAGTTCATCATCATCAAGATGTTCCTGATCATGACAGAGTGCTTGGGTTAGATCACCTCTAAAGTTCCTTTCAATCCAAACTAAGATTCTATGATAATGGCAAAGAACACAGCAAATAACTTTAGTCTGATTCTGTAAGGTCAACTCAGAATTAGATTTCTCTTCATTGTATGTAACTTGTATAAAGTTACTGAGGTTCATTTATGCTGTTGTTTTACCGAAAACTCTTAGAGCCTCAACATGAAGCATTAGAAAGGGCTTTAAAACACAGCAAAAGCAAATTAAAAAGTTTGGAAAAAATATACATATCTGCTTACAAAGTTTTATTTGCCAAGATCTTCTTCCTCAATAAACACAGACATTGCTCCCTTCTAGTCAGGATACATCTCCCAGTTACAGAATCATGTTTGTCTCAGAGATTTGTAAAAAGGGACAATATGTATAATAAGTATTAAAAAATTGTCCTTGTATTTTCATCTTATACTTGCTTAAAGAAACCACTAACATCATATTTATTTGTAAGTCAATGATTCAAGAGGATATGGAAAATTTCATATAAATAACTTGAAATACAAAACAGAGTAAGGAAAATGAAAGAATTAAAGAGCAAGCTTTGTATAAACTAAGAAAAAAACCTCAAACAGAATAATGTTCCTAACAAATTGGTCATTTCCTTATCTTTATTTCTGTGAATAGCTTTAACTGTAGAGTATTAGAAATGAAGATTAAAACACACTGACAATTAAAACCCAACAGTGGCTGAGGTCATGCTGATTTTTGTCTTTGATAAAACATCAATCCACTAAGTGCAAGTAGTAGAATTATTTGAGAAATCCTAAACAAAAAGCCCTCTTCTATGACTTGGTCAAAAGTTTCTAAAATAACTCTGATATTCAAGAATAATCTCCTTAAAGGAATCTACCTGTTGCAAAAAGTGGCTTGAAATACTTACTAGAACTTGTTATTTATTATTGCCTAAAAACAAACAAACAAAAAAATCAGATTCATAGAATCACTCAGGTTGGAAAAGACCTCTAAAATCATTGAGTCCAACCATTAATCCAGCACCACTAAACCATATCCCCAAGTGCCACATCCATATGCCTTTTGAACAGTTCTAGGGATGGTAACTCCATCATTTCCTTGGGCAGCCAATGTCTGACTCTCAATGGAAAAGTTTTTCCTAATATCTAAGCCTCCTCTGGTACAACTTGAGGCCATTTCCTTATAATGAAAACAAACCACAGTCTCAAACTACAGCAAATTTCAGGAACATTAATAGATAGATACTGCAGGCAGCACAAAGCTGCTTCAGCAGTTCAAACATAAATTCCTCAGATAAACAGCCTGTATGATCTCAATTCCGGCCACCTTTCCCACATGCTGTAATTACATGACAATTAAACAGAAAAGAAAGATGCAGAGAAGTTACAAAACAATGAAGTAAAAGCCAAGGGGTTCAAAAAAACCTTAAGATTAGGATTCTGGCAGAGGTGGGAATATTGGTATAGATTCTCTGAAATACAGTACTGAGAGATATCAACTAAGAGCAATCATCAATACATAAACACTGAACTGAATTAAAGAAAGGATTTAGGATGGAAAAGCAGCTCAGTAAGACAGGCCTGTCTCTGGAGTAACTTCAGAGGGTTGCTGACCTGAACCTGACTTTCTCAAAATACAGAACAAATAAAGCTGTTTCAAAACAGCTCCGTGGTCACATTACACCAGGGTAGAGGAAGCACTCCTCCCTGAAAACAGCCTTGCTTGCTTGCTGGCTTTAGAGGAGCAGGGGATGGGCACCAGCTGGGATGCACACACATGGGCTGACACTCAAGGCTCACACCACAGTAAGTCAATCACAGGTCACACCACTGCCATTAATGCCCCAGAGCTGAGAGCAGGGACAACGCCTAAGGATCTCACACCTTTTCAAAAGGACTTCTCAAATACACATGAGTGGAAGCTGGCAATGCATAGAGGGAGTTTGTCATGGGTATTTGGAAACTTGTGTAACCTGATTTACAGAGGGACCTGAATTTCCACCCATAATAATACAGGCACACCTTGAAAAATTAGGGATGGACACTGCCAACCCACTGAAGCACTGATATGTACTGGTTGTAAAAGACCATTAACCTACAGTTGAATTGCTAATGAATGTACTTGTGATGGCTTGTTGGGTGGGATGTTTAAGAAAATCTTAATGTACTAGGAAACCAATTTTACTGCCATTGCTTGTGTGAGGCTATAAAATATAGACACTCAAAGCAACAAGAACTTTAATTTACAGATAAAATGGTGGGTTTGGAATTTTTTCACCAAATCTAACAGAAAACATTGAGAAAATGTGTGGATCAATTATATAGTCAACTATTATCAATTCTCCTATTTCATGCACAAGAAACAAAGGTATAAAATCCAATGGAAATCTCAACAATTATCCAGTGCCTTTCAGCCTACAAGACAGATAAATCTGTTGCAGCTCTGCCTTGAAGTTACCAATGCCTGTTCATGCCAGTATTGTAATCTGATCAGACTACAGTCTAAGAAACAAATTTTTGCCTCCATAGAGGGATCTAATCTTATCATCTGGTAGAAAATTCTTAAACATCCTCTTTTCAACCACAGAATTTAGATTTAACCAAATCAATCATTTTCATGATGAATTTAGACAGATCCATGTACTTGGACATTGCCTGATCTGCAGCTTGCCTCATTCTAAATTGTAATAGGAGGCACAGTTGGTAAAAAATAAATATGATGACAGCCCTAGAAGGGATATTGGCAAATTCATGTTCTGACTGTGTCCCAATTGCTTGTTTTTTCCACTATGCCTCTAGGCCTCACACCCACTGCCCCAGTGCCTATTTGTTGAACAGCAAAGCAGAGCTTTCACTGGCCACAGCTGATGTGTATTTCCATCTCCATTACAAGCTCATCATTCCTATCAGTTGTGGCTTCAAACTCATCCTGTCCTGCAGACATTAACCTTTCCTCTTCCAAGTAAACTCTTTCCCTGCTGTCCGGTAGATTCTCCAGGCAATAGGCACACAGATCAGAGCAGGCAAGCAGGCAGGCACTCCCCTTATCCTCACTTCTGTCATTTAAGACCACAGAAACCCCCTGTAGCTCCAGAACTCAGGTTTCAAGGAAACAGTGGACTATAAGGGAAAAAGTCTTATTAATCTTTAAGAAAAGCTAGAGTAAAGACAAAGGAAGGAAATAGACTGGAACATTTCAAGTGGAAATAGGCTCCCTACCATGACCTGGTTTTGATCAAAGCTGGGAGACCATTTATGGGAAGTGCTTGACACGAAGCCAACCATCACTGACAAATTTCACGTTATTTCAAGATATGTGAAACTCTGTACAGTTAAATCATATGAACTGAAGAAAATGGGAACAAAACCAGCCAACCTCCTCCATCTACCTACTCTTCTACTCCCACACACATTTATTTTTTTACAGAGAAATGACTGTTTATTTGCTGAAGCTTTTACAGAAACTTCTATTTGAATGCAACCAGCGTAGAAAATACCAACCTGAGCTCCTCCAACTTTGCCATACTTTAAGGAAATACTCCTAATGGTCAGTAACAGGTTTCAATACAAGCTCTCCTCAAGTCCTTAATTTTCAAGTAGTTTAATTTGTAATATTTATACCTTCAGCACAGCTAGAAATCTGGCTTCCACACTGATCCTAAAAATGCATCTTAATTTGTTTGCATAGCACTGAGTTTTCATTCAGGTCATTGTGATATTAAGTGTTTCTACATAACTCCAAAACACTAGTGTTTTGCATCAGAGACCTCTGTAATGGAAACCAATTCTAAAACCAAAGCAAGTTTAAAATATTTATGAGTAATATGTAGTTGCATATGAACATACAATTATGTGTTCAAAAATACTTACATATTACAGAATTAAAAATTCACAATTCATAAAAAGTGAACTTAACTGAGGAGGAATTTAGTGTTTTTTTACATACGTGCCAGTAAATAAGGGAAAAAACCACCTTCTAACTCTCTGTACTATTTTTAGACATCAAGTTGATTCTTTGTATAAACTATTGACTAAATAGCATATACATCAAAGAAAATTAATTTTTAAAAGTCCATACAAAATCCAACTTCAAAGTGTCAATCTAAAACCAAATATTTAGCAATATTAAGTTTAATGTATCTATTCTGAATATACTTAATATATACAACTACACATAACATTTATGACATTACATGAAATACCACTCATTTGTCTTAAATGAGTATTAATGAAGGAACATTAATTTCCAGAATCTGATATAGACACATTTGTAAGAAAAAAGACTGAAAAAATAAAACCTATCAGGAGGAAAATAAAAAAAATAGAACATTTGTCTTCTAAGCAATTCACTTTCTTTCCAAATTCCAAATCTTCTAAGTCAATAATCAGGTATATACAGAACAAGTTCATATTGAACACTTATTCTCCTCTTCAGGAAAAAGACTACAATGTGAACCATAACTCAGAGGGATTTCTGAGGCTCCTTTAGTGACAGATATGCCACAAACAAAAATGTCATCTAAAGTGTGGGTGATAGAATCCTTCCTAAGCTGCAAATCACAAGCTAAGGTCAAAATCTTTAAAAAGTTGACATGGAACCTCTCAAGACACAAAGCTCAGCGCATGCAGAAACTCAGATTACTGAGATTAAAAAAAAAAAGAGTAGAAAATTGAATCATTAATTATTGTGTCTAGTATTATTATACTTTCTCATCAGTTCTCAATTCACAGCTGTATTAGACAGACATACCTGTATTACACAGATGTAGTACTCTCAAAATTAAATACTTTCACAGCTGTAATTCTACTAGCCCTCAAACATGTAATTAACTCCCAGTAAAGTCAGTACTGAATTTGAAAAATTTTATGAAAAAATGGTATGGAAAAACAAGTACTGGTGGACATTAAGGAGTGTACATCGGCATGTGCCACTTTCTTTTCACCAGTTGATATAATTTTGGCATACCTCCAAGTTAGAAGGATGCTTTTGCAGGTACACAAAAAAGAAAATAAAACCCACACCAAAACCAAGGGGCACATGCAGAAACATACTTTACACTTAATTTTTTTAAAATGCTTACATCTCCTTTCTGCAATACATTTTCCTGATCTTTTTTCTGTTAAGGAAGGCAACCAAACAAATCCTGAATATGTTGAAACTCACCACAATGCTCTCTTGAGAGTCAAACTTCTTTTTCTTTGATTTCTTTGTGTCTGCTAAGTCAGCATGGCGTCTGAAGATCTCCTCAAAGCGGACTTTGGTTTTTGCCTTTGCCTCACTTTCAACTGCAAAAAGAAATTGAGAGTAATATTTGCTATCTCAGTAATCACCATTGCTAAAAAGTGCATAATCATGCTTTAAAATCACAAAGAATGAGAATTATTTATCAAGGAAAGTTTACCAAGAAATTCACTTTGTATTCAGCTAAGAATTTCTACTGGTAATATAACCCATACAAGGTTAACTCAGCAGCTTTGCACAGACACCCACACACCAGTCTTTCTCTTGTTGCTGAAGTCAGCACCATCTACTCTGTCTCCTGAAGAAAGCACACTTGGAAGAGAACATGCATCAGGATTGCTGATGCCTGGCTCTGAAATCCAGGAGAACACTGAATTTCATACATGAAACTTATGGGCATGTTTTCATGGTGTTACATGAAAACAACTGTTGAAGTTAGATAGAAAAGCTAAAAGTGTGTGTAGATCAGAGAGTTTTCTTAAGTCACTGGGTGAAAAAGGTAGAGTTTAAACTAGTTTAGAAAGCAGAAGACAAAATGGAGGATTTAGAGTGTTGTCTCTTCTCCTTTCTTCTTCATGTTCTTCTTCTAGAGGTTTTTGAGTAATAGTAAGTGATTGGATAGAAAATTCCACAGTGCAGTACACAGGTGTTGTGTCATCGGGTCATTAATAAAAATAATATATGTGTATACTGTTAATTGGATAAGAATAAGTATAAAGATAAAAAGGCTGCACAGTTTGAGGCCATTCTGTGCCATCAGAGCCGAAATGTGCCAGGTTGCAGTGAATCAAACTTGTGCAGAAAATCTGGAGAGACCTGCCAAGTTTTGTGATAACATCGTAATAAACATGAGAAACAAGATCCTAACAGGCTTTGGAGTTTTCTTCCTGACCCATAAACTGAGATAAATGGAACTCCCCATGAAGGAGTTCAGCTCAGAAGAGACTGAGAAATCCAGGAGTGAAAAGCACAGCAGAATCAAGAGAGAAAAACAGATTAAAAAAGTTATAAAGATCAGCACAAAACTTGGGCTAGCCAAAGCAGAGGACAGACTACTTCCAGGAGAAGCAGCAGCTCTGGGTTCTTACTGGGTCTGGAAACCAGAGCAGCACCATCCTGAGACAGATCTGTAAGAGCCAGAAGCTGGCACTCTTGCCTTTCTATGAACCTCTATACTGCCTTCAGCAGCATTTCAACCCTTGAAGTAGTAAGTGTTCTAGTTCCCCTCAGGTAATGCTTAATTTATAACGAAGAATTCAAAATGCAACCTGGCACAACACTGAAAACTTCTGTTGAATCCTCAGCTACAGCATAATTACCACTGTCATGACAACTTTTATAAATATAAATTATTGAATAATAATATTGAATTATATATATATATATATAATTCAATAATAATACTGAATTTAAATTTAAAAAATAACACCATTTGGAAAATCAGCTATAGTCATGAACTTAAAAAGGAGCCAATGGAGCATTAACGATTTATATATGACAGAAATAACTTCTATCATTTGCACCTAGTTCTAACTATAAAATATGTACTGGAAATCAAACAAAGTATCCTTACCTGCTCGCATTTTCAGTCCTCAGTTAGAAGTGGCTCAACACAACAGCTGCTTCTTCCTCAGAATTCAACATTCTATTTAAAGTATTTAATAACTGTCATTAACATAAGTGGTCCATAGACTTCAAGTTAATTAAATCTATGCTAATTAGTATCAGGAATGAGTACATTTTATTTAGAAATAAGTATTTCCCTATTTGACTAAAGTATTAGAAGTTTTCTGCTATCAAATCCCAGTTCTGATGCTTATTATTTGACGGGTAAATAAAAAACATTACAGCAATTTAATTAGTTATATTTCTGGGTAGTAGCCAAATAATTCAGGACTGTAGTCCTCCAATCTTCTAAAACAGCTAACAGTTTATTTAAATAATAATGACCCATAAAACCATTTATGTTGAAGCCTTTCAAATCGGATTCCTCTCCTGAAAGCATCATTGAGGAATCCAGATGATAGTTTTCAATGCAAAGGTTAGTATCTGCCAGCAAATCTAACTTTATTACAAATCTCTAAATATTTATGCTTATATAAAGCATTTGTGTTTATTATAAAGCAGACAGGCAACTACATGAAACTCATTTCTCTCAAGAAAAAAATTGTTAGGCCCTCCTGGTCATGGAGAAAATCCTGCAAACGCAATCCAAACAAAGCTTGAAGGCAAATAAAAATATTACACAGGTTTATCTTTTCATCAAAAAAATTCAGGATGTTCTACAAAAAACTTTAATACAAAGAGCTGTTTTATAAACAGTGGAACTAATGAAGTTCCTATGAAGGTGTGATGTTCCCCTTAGCCTTCCATGCAAGGAGCTCTGCTACCTACGTCCTCCATAGCCCACCAGGTACCAGCTCCAAGTTCTCCCCAGGTTACACCTCCTGTTAGACACCAGTAACTCAAATTCACTGCACACCCAGACTACACTGATCCTAACAAATTAAGACTTAGCATTAAGCACTGCCAGGATGTGTGGTTGCATTATTCTCACACCATTTTGGTCCAAGCCACCTAACACTCACCCAAACTATGCCTGCATACAGTTTAGGAGTTACTAGGGATTACTATAAATCAGCAGTTTGCATGCAGCTACTCTGATTTGAGGCTGAGAGAGCTGATTAGCAGTGAAGTGAGCCAAACACAGCACTCAGCCTCAGCACTAGAATTCTCTCCTGGGCACACATATTTCACCAGCACCGGAAGGAGCTGAGGCTATACTTGGGTCCCCAAGCATCTGCACCACCCTCCTCTCACATCTCTCATCTCTTGCACAGCGTTACTTGCACAGGCCTGTTACTTTCAGGTCCTTTCACACTCATTACTTACAGAGCTTTGGTCTGCTGGCTATCAGAACTAAACCAAATTAAGGGAAAAAAGGCAGTGTTCAGGTTGGTTTGGGATTATAGATGAGCCGATTAGTCAGATGCCCAGAGGAATTAGTTTGCTTCCTTTATGTATATGCCTTTAGCATTTATACTAAGTATCCAACAACCTAAGGATGTTTCAAAAGAGCAAGGGCAGCCAAATGGACCTCACTGGCAGTAAGATGTTTAGTTTTGCGACATGCTTGAAATGACACTGATGAGGTTGCAATATTTTCACTACCTAAACATGTTCTTACTCCTACAGCGAAGTTCCACTGTCACAACTAAACCAGTAACTGTTAAAAATAGCACTTCTTACTATAAATTAAAAGAGAAAATACCATTGAAAAATAAAACTGCTTTTGCAATTTATACTTGGCTAAACCAAGTGGGCATTTTAAAAGTACTAGTTATTAAATGCTGCTTTGCAAGTGGCCAATTCACAACTGACTAGAAAACACATAATTTAGAAGAGTAGAAAACTAAATAAATTCAAAAAATACAGCAGATTCTGTCACTTTAATAATTGACTGAGGATCACAGAAACATGGAAAAGTACCTTATAATAAGCTGATGATTTCAACAAGCCCTCAAAAACCAATTAGAAACAAGAAACGAAATACTGAAGGGCTCTTAAATTTAAAGCAAAATATATGAGAGACAATATAGTACACAAAAGCAAAATGAAATAAGTGCATACCCATTCTAAGAATGGAAATAAGTTTCTGGTCAAAGGATAAATAAATTAGTACACCAGAAAAAAAAAATTACCAACCTATAGGTTGATTAAAATATCAATTTTGCAGATAGGTTTTGATTTTAATGGAACCAAACATCTTACCAAAGGCTAGGCTCACTTCGTGTCTACAAGCACTTTCTGTAAAATGAAGAATTAGCAAAGTTCACCAATGAGTGCATCCCTGTTTATTTATTCAGTGTTTACCTGTTGTGGTAAGGAAACTAAGAGATAAAGGCCTCTAAAGACAGTGCAATTGTTTAATAGGCATTTCCAATTTAGAACTTCATGGTCTTTGACATGGTGCATTAAATCAGCTATCATGCTTGTGTAAATATAGATCATTAATCAACAAGGATAAGAACAAGGCTGTTTACTTAGTGTAATCTCACCTTAGGAGAGAATTAATCGTAAATCAAAGTTGAGCAACCACCATGCCCCAATCTGAGCAAGCTCAGTTATCATTAATTTTGTAAAACGTGGTTTTTGCCTGATCAGATTGGATCTCTTCCATGTTAGTAAATATAAGAAAATCCAAGACTGACAAAAGCACGTACTTGTAACAGTGACATAGTCCAGTCACCAGGAATAAACAGCAAAACAAATTCATAAAGCCCAAACTTCCAATTACTATACTTCCCTGAAAATAATCTAGTTTGCTCTTTTCTGACTATTTTACAATACTCATTGAGTTGCTATATTCTGCATCTGTAATACAGGGATTCTCTATGCTAAACATGCCACAATGGTCACTTTTACTGACCACTAATAAAAGATAAATCAAACCCATACTACAATGAGCAGAACACACAGAATTTGCACTATGCAATGTGAAGTGAAAAATTTCCTACCTAAAACTGGGTAAAAACTTCCTACCTGGGAAACTGACCTGACAAAATAGTTGAACACTTAGGATTTTTCTGAACTAAATTCCTCTTTTTTATTTTTTTTCACAATAAGTGAGCATAAATTTCTGTGGCTGAAAACAAGCAGAACATCAGGCCTTGTTTATTTCTCATCTTATATTTCATAAAGGGTATCTTGTGTTTTACTAGTATGTTTCTAATTGAGCTACATGTAGGGATCATTACCCTGAGGTGTGAAAGAGCTTTAGCTCAGAATTATACAACAAAATTACACTGAGATGAATCTGTTCCTCTTCACTATTGACAAATCTGATATCAAAAAACAATGTAGTTTTATTAATGAAAATTCAGTATTTAAGTACAGAAAACTAACAGACCAGGTAAATTATGTAAAAACTAATAAAAGTGCAGTAGTTTTCTACCAGTTTAGATGTGCCTGTAAAAAACTTACGCTCATAGTAATAAAAAAGATGTTTTAAAAAGCTGGTGCTACCCTCAGTTTTCTAGTAGTAAGTAACATATCAGAAAGTTTTTGCTTCATAGGAATCATCAGGTTGGGGTTTTTAACCCAGAAATTTGTCACCTTTCATCAAGAGAAACTTGCAGATTCTGATGGCAAAATTACAGACTTCAGTTCTATGGAAGGAAATATAGAAGACTTTTATTGTTTATTAAGTTTTATGTTTCTGCTTTATCTTAGACGGTAATTATGAAAATGTGTTCCCAGCAGAAGTATTTCCATACCAATAGCACGGATATTTTTACGCCCTAAGTATTTCCATTTCCAATGTAACATTCTGCTTTGCCTGGAAGAACTGTGGTAGATTTAAAAGGTATAAAGGGCCATTCAGACCACACACTAAAACCGGACTAGCCGATGGAATTATACAAGGAGGATGTGAAGCGCATCCAGATGCACATCCCCCGTTTGGAGCCCAGGGTGCCAGGCATGGGGAAGCACTGTATGTTCACTACAGCTACCCACGCATGTCAGCCCGGTGAGCTACAAAGCTCGTGAGGAGCGGAGGGGTGGGGAACCAACACCGATCTGGGGATTAGGGCTTCCCGCGTCTCTGCCCCGTGCCGCGGCGCCGGGACCAGACGGCGGCTCGCCCTAGGCCGTCTGTTCCGCCCGCCCGGCAGAGCCACCGCGGGGCTACTCCTGGCGGCCCCGCCGGCTACGCCCCCCGCTCCCGCTGCCTGCTGGAGCCCGCCCGCGCACCCCGGCCCGCGCTGGCCGCCGCCCAGCCCGCTCCCGCTCCCGTTCCCCAGTCCCGCTCCCGGTTCCTTCTCCCCAGCCCGCTCCCCTTCCCGTTCCCCAGCCCAGTCCCGCTCCCGCTCCCCGCCGGCGCGCGCCAAGGCCCGCGGTCCCAGCGGGGCCCCTGAGCGGCTGCGGCCGTGCCCAGCGCCAGGCTGAGCCCCCCGCCCCGGGGCGGGAAGGGGAGCCGGGGGAGGGAACAGCGGCGGGGAGGAGTTACCCAGCCCTACTCGCCCCCGGAGCCGCGCCCCGGGACGAGAGGCGGCACAGGCCCGACAGGGCCCGTCCCGGGGCGCGGCCCCGCTCCCCGCCGAGGGCATCACTCACGTCGGCCCCGTCCGCTCCCGTGGCGGCTGCTGCGGCCGCCCCGCCTCCCCCCCGCCCTCCGCCAGTGGGCTCTTCCTTGCCCCCGCTCCCCCCTCCGCAGCGCCGCGTGCGTGGTTCCGCCCAAAACAATCCCGGCTCCCAAGGAAACGGCGCGCGCCGCGCAGGCGCGCGGGGAAGCGCGGGGAGGGGGGAAAACAAACAAACAGAAACCCAAAACAAACAAAAACCAAACAAACAAAAAATGAAAAGGCGTTGAAACGCATTAGAAACAGGAGTCCTCCCACTTCGTGGTGCATTGGAGAAGAAAAGTGTCGAAAGTACGTCTTAGCTCTCGGAGTTCAGACTAACAAATGTTGCTTGCGGAAGAATAAAGTCTCTGGGTAGTGGGCTCTGTTGGGCTCAGGAGGAAAAGTGATGACAGGCGTCTGGGATGCAAGTGACACGTGTTTGGAATGCACACAAGGTTTCTGCAAATAGCAGCACAAATGGATGTCCTCGAACTATGCAGAGGTACTGGAGCAACTTTTATTTGTTGCCTGATTGAGTAGTTGATTTGAGCAGTGTTTTGGGGGATTTTATTTTTCCCCACTTAGGGATAATTACCTAATAAGCACATTTGTCATTGAAAAACTGTATATTCATTTCTTCTGTGTTAAAAAATATTGATTAAAACTGTACATGTCGAAGGTCCATCATGCACTAGATAGTTTGAGAAATCAGTGCAAGGTTTTCAATGAACATAGCTAGTTTTTTCAGAGGTGAGGTAAAATCAGCCTTCAGATGACAGCAATTTGCACAAGCTAGAGGTGAGCAAATGCTTGTGGTCCTGAGTTCGTGACATAGTTCCCAAGCATTGCATCCTTCAAAATCTGCCAATGAATTACACTGGCTTCCAAAAGAATGTACCTTCTGAAACCTGGCTTCCCTGTTCCTCATGTGTTATTAGTGGCAGACGCTACTATCTCTCTTTGTACTTACCTTTCCTCTGCTTTCTCAAATGTTTGTGTGTACTCAACTGCTAGGCAGGGATATTTCTTTTTTTCATAAGGCAAGTGTCTTGGGTTGCCTTGGCATAATACAAACAAAAACCAACTCCTCAGCATTCTTGTGCTCCTCTTTATCCTTAGTGTATCTCCATTCTTTTATCTCTTTGTCCTTCATAGTACCCCAAAGTCCATGAAATAATGGCCTTGAACAACCTTGTCTCACTTTCAGGTTGGCACCTTGCATTGAACAAGAGAGTGGACCAGAAATCCAGATGTTCCTTCCTAACTTCCTGGCAGCTGAGAGGCTCTGTTATGGCAAACTCAAAACCAGTCATTTTTAATCATTAACATAGAAAGCAGATTTGATATTGTCTAATTTGACCAGAAGTAATGGGCTATAAAGCCTTCTAAACAAGCCTGGCATGAGACATCAGGTTTTCTATTACTACTAAAAGCTTGTATCAAGTTTCCAGGAACACTTGTTTTGAAAGAATGTCTTTAAGATTTCTGTGACCATTACACCTTTGACAAACACGAGGTATTTGTGCCATCTGAGATCTATAAGCAAGTAGTGGTCAGGCCCATTTTCCATGTCAGGGGCGAATAAATCTGACCTCTTTAGCTGACTTGTTTAGTTGGGTTTTTAAGGAATAGAGACAGACGACAATAGTGCAGTTCTTATTAATAATAGATAAAACAAGTAAGTCTGCATTAAATTTGTTACTTTCATCCTGGACTAGTTAAAAATCATTATTCTGGAGTTAAGAATGTTTCATATAGAAAGCTACTATAAGCCAAACTAAGATGACATGCTGATATAAAAAATACTTTTTTGTCTCATGTTACCTCTTACAAGGTCCTATGTCTTACAGTTCTGATGTACGTCGCATAGTGCAAAACACGACCTGCTGATATTGAGCAGTTCTTGAGGCTTCTAATCACACTTTTATTAGAACTAAAGATGCTGCAATGTGTGTTGCTGTGTCATTGTCACGAATATATTTTTTTCCATTTCCTGACAGTGAATTTTTGTCAAAAATATTTGGACTTTATTCATTATTGCAAAAGCAGTGCAAGTCAGGAGCATCACCTAAAGAATGCAGGGGAACCTGTACAGCCCCCAAAATGACAGGATGAGTTTTGTCTGTACTTTGATGGCCTGTGGAACAGAACAAAGAAAAGAAAGCATACTCCAAACACAGAACATCCTGTTCCTAAGCAGAGGTAAGTGTGCAATCCCTATTCTGCTAGAAGGAGAAAAGCAAGGCTTTTGAAAAAGAACATGTATGCAAGGAGTTTTTCAATGGCTTCAAAAGCATATGCTCACTTTGTTCACCTGATTTTTCAGATGCAGGGGCTTGTACAGAGAAAGCTTTCCATTATTTTACATTTGGGATGTGAGGGAAGTAGAAAGGGACACAAACTAAGGGGGCATATTGTAGATTACAGGTAAATAGTTTGTAGATACCATATGCATTCTTAGAATCTCACAGGAATTCCAGGATGATGAAGAATGGATCAAGGTTCTTGTCTGAGCGTAACTTTCAACGAAAGGTAAAATCTGTCACAAGCAGGGACAGCCTCGAGGTGTCACTCAAGTGCACAAAATAGAAACAAGATCTGGGGTTGGATAACTCAGAGAGCACTAAAAGTGCAGTGATATTTTGGCAGAAGTTAATTGTTTAACTGATCAGTGGCCTATTTTCTCTTGGTAGCAAAATATCATCAGCTTTCTGGTATTTGGCATTCTGAGCAAATGATTATTTGACATAAATTGAAGCTTTAGTTGGGGCAACTGAAAGAAGAATTTTACATATATTGATAAGAAAAAGAAGTGTCAAAAAGTTAAAGTCAATAATTAATATCTTTAATAATTAGAGAAAAATTGTACAAGATATTCTGCATCCTGAGATTATTGCATCTTGCATGCTAAATTTCTAGTGCTTTGAAAGCAAGTCATAAGGACTAACTACAGTGGAAAGCTGGTGTGCCCCAAATATGTGGATATTGGTAGTAGAAATGCCTATATGTGCTTATTTGGCAGTCTAAATTTCTGTGGCTGCTTCTCAGAGATCTGAAAGTCTTTGAACTCAAAAGATTTCCCTGGCAGTTTAGTCCTTGACTTGCCTCCTAGTCCTTATGGGGGCAAGTAAGCAGTCCTTTCTCAGAAGAGAGTTTAAGAATGTTCTTTATCCTCGTTGAATTTGTTGAGCCCCATTTACCTTCTCAAAGTTTTCTCCAGAGTAGGTACAAGAGCAATTGTGACCACAGATTTTATTATTGTTGTGTATTATCAACTTTTTGTGGGTGGCAGTTCTCCCAAAGCTAAAATTCTGTATTAAAAAAGCGATTTTTCCACAATCTACTACAGTTTTCACTTTTAGGCCAAAACCAAAAAAAAATTTTACATTGAATTCAGCAAAACATTTAAAGAAACCTAGTTTATTTTTTCTTTTTTTGAACAAAGGTATGTATTCTATCACCATCTGTTAAAACCAGGTGGGACAGTGTTCTTTATCTCTTCCATGACCCATCCCTCATAGCTCCAGGCGGATATCTTCTGTTAATTGGCCATTGAGTCTCACTGCATGACTGATAAAATTACATCATCCCATTGTGATTAAATTACATCATCCCATCAACCCATCCCTGCTCCACCCCGCGGGAGGAGCCAAGCATTCCTACCTGGATGTAATCTGAGGGTTGGAGCACCGCAGGGGGCCTTTCTCCACTGGATTCCCAGAGGAAAACCGGACCCATCTGGACCACCAATGGACCTTCAGAAGAAAACTACACCCTTCTATAGGATCATTGCTTCAATAGATCCACATCTGTCACTGCAGGAGGACTGCAGTCACCATTTAATTGGACTGCTATCAACACCCTGACCAACCAGGGTGTCAAATTGTATTCTGATTCTGTCAGTGATTTGGTTTTCTGGGGTTTTTGTTTTTTGTTTGTTTGGGTTTTTTTTGTTGTTGTTGTTGTTGTTGTTTTGGTTTTTTGTGCTACTGCATTTTTGTTTAAGTTTTCCTAGTAAAGAACTGTTATTTCTATTCCCATATCTTTGCCTGAGAGCCCTTTGATTTCAAGATTATAATTTTGAAGAGGGGGGGAGTTTACATTTTTCCATTTCAAGAGAAGTTCCTGCCTTCCTTAGTAGACACCTGTCTTTGCAAACCAAGACAAGGACTTTAAAATGTTTTAAGGAAATCAACTCTTAATCATCATATTAATAGAGAGACTTGAACAAGTCTGGAATTATAAAGTGGCACAATCCTAGGCATCTGGTATTAACAGGGAATGTAAGACTCCTAAATTTTTAATAAGTAATTTTATTTTTCATTTTAAATGGGATGAAGTTATTAGGAGAGTTACATGAATAATCCCTCATATTTCAATATGTTCACCATACTAGAATGTCTATTTATTTTGCAACATGAAGAAAAGAAGGTAAACACATTGTATTTCACTGCCAGAAAGCTACGTTTCAGAAGCCACAGGTTCAAATTGTATGTCCAGACAATGAGATCATGAGCCCTCTGAAGAAAATATTGTGTTTTCAGTATTAGTGTTTCTTGAGCAACATCTCCTGAGGTATAGCTAAATCTCTACTGATGTTTTCCTGTCCTCAGAACAACAATGCTAAGTCTTTCTGAAAGCAGGGGATCATCTGGGAAACCCTTGTGTTCTCAGAAAACTTCGGGTACTTTGCCGCAGGATGGCAGCGTAACTGCACACGACATTAAGTCTAGTTTTTGTGAAGTCTGGAAGCATTGGATATTGGAGCTAGAATTTGTCTGTAACTAAGTGCAGCATTGTTGCTTTTTAACTTTTCAAAATACAGCTGTTTGCCTTGTATGGTTAGTGCATCTTTGCATATGTTTTAATTAAATAATTTTCTTTTTGTGCTGCTTATTAGCTATGCAAGAAATTTTAATTGAGTAACAGATCGCCTGAATATCCCTATTGTATCCCATGGTTAAGCTATTTTATTTGTAAGCTAATTCCCACAATATTTTTTTCAGAAAAATATTTATTCTTTGAAATGTACTTGTTTTGTTTCAGAATGTAATTGTTGATGTGGTTAATCAGATTTCTTTCTTCTAAAGGGTTGATTTTTTAATCAAGTCAGTTTGGAGACTTTAGTTTGCAGTCCTTCCACATGTTCTTATATCTCTTTTTTTTCAAAGTCTTCAAGCCTATCTTTTTAAACATTTTTGTTTATCTCCCTGGGATCTTTCATTTTTCAGTACTTTATTAAAGTTCATTTCTTTCCCTGCTTCCACTGATTTATTCAATAAGTATCGCTATTGTCAGCAAACAAGTGGCCATTTTTTAACTTGGGAAATACTTTAATAGTTCTATTGCGAATATGGTGTTCACACATCTTGTTCACAGTCTAGCATTAAAAATCAACCCTGTGGTGCCCTGCTGCCCAGCTTTACTCCACCTGTGCTGAGGGTTGAGAATACCCAGTTGTCTTTGAGTGGCTTTTGCTGCAGCAGGAGGCAATTCCTCGTTCCTGCAGCTTCCAGCAGTGATGCTGTTATCTGTCCTCATTCAGTCCCATCTCCCGCAAGCACACTTGGCCTTGCTGAGCTATATGCAAGGGATGCCATTCGCACCCCTTTTGCCAGGCCCACCTTTTTAATATTCCACTGTAAAACAAAAGGATTCTTCTTTGTTTGTGCATACAAAGAATATGGGAAAAAAAAGAGAATAAAATCTGTTCCTAACTCTGAGTTACACCATAGATCTTCCAGAGGTTGATGTACTTTCTTCCCCTTCTCGTGTCATTTAGAGACAAAATTGATGTTCTGAAAATAAACAGAAGAATAGTCACTCTAATGTTTGTGCAAATCATCAACATTATTAAGAAGTGCTTTTCTCTAGCATACACAGTAATTATTTGCTTTCCTCTCACCTTTTTCTTCTCTCTTGCCCTGCAATTTTTCCTTTTTTTTTTGTTCAGCTTGTCACATGGTGGCAGCTGCTTCCTATCTTCTGGTGATTACAGCAAAAAAAAGAACATTACGGGCTAGATTTCTTCTGAAATCTATTAGGATGGGAAAATCAACACACCATTTTTGCATTTAAGCAGTGGGAAAGAGTCCTGCTATGTCATGAAGCTTGGTCACAAAATCAGCATGGGAGGAGGAGCAGAGACAGAATTCCACATCTAAATAAACTATATTTTTGGAAAATTTAAGCTTGGTTTCACAAAATCTTGCTTGTCTGGAAAACATCTTATGTTTGAAAGAGTTCAAATCAAGGTAAATCTAGGCTAACTCTCCTGCAGGGAAATGGAGAAAGAAGCACCCATAGGTTAGTCAAGCCTCCCAGAGCCATGATATCAGGCCTGGATGCCTCCCAGAGCCATGGAAAAGAACTGTCACTGGAGGTGTCAGGAAATTCTGGATTAGTCCTTCAAGCAGTACTGCAACGACCAAAGGAAATTGAGTGGTGCATGTTCCAGCAGCAACAAAAAATCAACAGAAACACACCTGACCCCTAGACTCCCAGTCAGTAACCAAAGCTAATTCCAGAATTTTTAGCTGTTGTTCTAGTTTTCAGTGTCACTTAAAAACATGCCACTTCCAAACAAAATATCTGTTGACCTACATATGAAAGAAATGTACACCTGCCCAATAGAAATGGACCTCTAAATCTGAACAAGGATATTTATATTTTAATATAGATATAGATATATATATATACTGATGTAAAGTATATTATAAATCTATATCTAGTATTTAGGTATTTTATTATTGCTATAATGAACCCAATGGAGATCAGGCTCTGCAAAAACTCATTTTGGGATTTTTAAAAGAGCTACAGCTAAAAACAATAAATATTTGCAGACTCTCTGCTTACTCCTTAATACTCTTCATCAATGATTTATGGCTTCCATTCTGACACATTAATCAATTTATTTTGTTTGAATAGCTCTTCTATAACATTCTTTCTAGACAGCACCTTTTTCTTGGATTCCTTCCAAGTCCTGAATATTGTTCCTGTCTCCAAGCTCCTGCTCTCCTATTCAGTCTGTACTTAGTTCCATATCCCCACCACAGCCATAAGAAGAAGCTACTTTTTCAAAGCATGTGGCCCTTAGTGTGGAGTTTCTCCCACTACCACAGACCCCTGTACTCTCACCCAGGGATGCTGGAAATGGTGGTGACTCTCCTCCACTTTTTCCTGTGTGATCGTCTGAGCAGGCTGTTACAGGGGACTGTGCTTCAGCCTACAGCCACTTCTGCAGCCTGCTGTTACCATTTCCCTCACTAATCAACCAGTGGGACAAGGTCAGAGAAAAACCTGAATTGTGAACTCAAAACCAGCCCCCATTGCTCAGGTGTAGTACTCAGTATGTCTCTCCCTGCTTGTCCTGTTGTGCTACAGCCCCAAAGGCTTTTCTTGAGCTTCATGCTCAGTAAATTTGGACGCTTTCAGAGCCTGTTGAGCACAACATTTCCCAGAGCACACAAAAGGCTTGCTGCCATCTGGCACTTGCTTTCTATCCCCCACGTACTGTTGGCTTTGAAAGTTCTGCCAACAGTGCTGTTCTTTAAAAAAACATTGGCACCAATTCTCTCGAATAACTGGCCAGACCCAAAAATTGTTACTGTTCCTTTTGGTTCCAGTGCGACATTCTGCAGGTCCTGCAGGCAGGGTGTAATGGAAATTTCTGGTATTTGATACTGTCTTTCTCTAGCAGATGCTGAACTGTGCCTGCTGGGGATCTGCCCCCCTAGGTGATGCTGTTGCCTGCAGAGGCCTTGAACAGTCTGCCTGGAAGGCACAGATCACAGCAGGACAGACGTGCAGCGTCCCCCCCAGGGAACCCAACAACCCCCTGCCTTTGTCACTGAAATGCTGCTGCTGCTTCATGTAAACCAAAGGTTGCTCTTGATTTTAAAGTTTAAAAAAGGCTACTATTCTCAGACACTTTTGTCGCTGTAACTCTCAGTTACCAAATCTAACCAAATCTCTTTGGTTAGATTTGGGGTGACTTGTCAGAATAACAGTTTTCATGTTATTAAGCATCACATTTGGAAATCAGGTTTCTTTTCCAGAAATCTGTCTGACTCATTAACAGCCCATGCTCTTGCTATAGGATGTTCTCAGGAGCTAGAGTGTCAGGCCTCCACTTTGCCATATTCTGTGAATCTTCTTTGTCTCGATTCCACAGTTATTTGAGCCTTTTCTATGTGTTTTTTTTTTACTTGGGATATTTATTTGGCTTTTGTGAGAATACAGTCTAGATATCTTGCATTATTTTCTCACCTGAGAAAACAGTTACAGTTTTATCTGTTCTCTAGCAGCATGGGAATTCTTGATTTACTGTCAGTCATCTGTCCTAATTCAGGCACCTATTTAGGTGATACTTCTGGCAAGATTTACTGCATTTTCCAGTCTTTGATGTGCCTAAATAATAAATCTTTTTTCATATTTACAGTTGAATACTAGGACTGTGTCATTACTACTAGGACTGTGTAAATACATTGTAAATATATGTAAGAACTTGGACGCTGATTCTGATGATAACAGCAGCACTTTGTCATGTGATAGGACTCTGCATCCTTGGCACACAAGTACCATCCTCCTCATTTCATCTGTCTGGGTCTGCTTTGGTGATCTGTATGTCTTTATTCTGTCATGTTTTCAAATGTAGTACCACTGGATATTTTTTGTTTTCCTATATCTTAACCCTGTAGACAAGTGCAACACTCCAAAGCTTTCTGAGTGCTAGAAAATAATTCCTTTTTTTCAAGAAGGTATCTTACACAAGATGTCAGAAGACTATTGGGTAGTTTGTGACTAGGAAAGGTGTTGCAGTGTTTGAAAAACAAGTTTTGAAAAAGTTATTAAGGTAATTCCAGTTGCTGACAGCATCATCTGTTTAAATTTTTACCCCACTTCCATCGACTTTGCACCCCACTGTTTGTGATGACTCATATTTCTGCATTTTCTATGCCAAAAATACAGTCTTTGGGACACACAGCACATGTAAATGGCATATCTTATAGAAACATACTTTGAATTAAAATATAATAGGATCAAATGATAAAGCTGATCAGCAAATTTTGTATGATTTCTAATGCAAAATTTCCTGATCTCAACTTTGGAGCTTACATGAGAGTCAGGAAAAAAAAGAACCAAGCAATTTTTCCAATGTTGTCTTCCGCAAAAGCAAGCTGTGGAATATAATGACAAGATCTTTTTGCATAGGGACAGAAAAAATATTAAAGAATGGAGGAACTTTGTACAACATCTGTTGAACTGTCAAAAACACTTTTATTAACTGATTGTAAACAAAGATGTTATAGTAGGTTGTATTCACACACAAACACTCACACATATGCATGCCCACACACACATGCAATTTGTTAAAATATTAAGCTAAACCTGAAGGTAATATTCTCACTTTGCTGACATATTGTTGAAAATCTCTGACTCAAGTGTCTTGAACTGATCCCATTCCAAACAACCCTGAATGGAATATTAACATCGTTTTCTGCCTTATGCTTTTAAGACTTACTTTTGATAAGATTAAGCTGGTTAGAACATCCCTCTTTTATGCAAGTTAATGAGCCAAGAATGAGCATGGAAATAAACCTACACGTAAGTGACAAGAAGAAAATGCACTTGGAAATTTCAATATACACTTTGTGTAGAAAATGGGGGTGGCTTGTCCCTCTTTTCTGAAACTGTCACAGATGTAAGGAACTATAAACATTTATCTTATTTCAATGACGTTTCTAGACAGTTGATTTCATCACTAGCTGGAACCATCAGTTAGGAAAACACTTCAGCACTGATCATTATATAAAACTGCCTAAGTGTGTAGAAAAAGACCAGAACAGCACCTTACAAATAGCAGGCATTTGCAGGGGTCTTTGGAAACACTTGGACAACTGTTTGGTAAAATGAAAAATTTCTCCACACAGTCTCTCCTCTGCTTTTCTAACCAGGAGTGGAATAATCATTATGCTTATTTTCCTCATTTTCTCATCTACATTCTGCTACCAAATTGCCCTCACCCTCGTCCAAGGACTTCCCAGTAACTCTAAACATTTTGAAGAGGTGGTCAAAGGGTCAAGTTGCACCATGAGGTGTCAGAGGAAGGACTGATAAGAGTTCAACAACCCTCCCTCTGCATGGGCTCCAGAAGACAGCTCACAGCTGAGTCCTGTGACTTGGAACAGCGGAGACAGGAACTGCTCGCCTCCTAATCACGAAGAAGTGCAGAAATGACCTGGCATGCACCAGTCTTTGAGGAGCCTGAATATAAAAAGATTCTCACTTTCTTACAGACTCTTCCAAGAGGAACAGAACTAAAAAGAAAATCAGACATATGGGTTGCATTTCAGGCCCTATTATGTGCTGCTTCTCTGTGTTTTGCAGCCCCACATGTAAAGAGTGGGTAGCACTCTTTAGGCAGGGTCATGACAGCAGTACAGCAGGAGAACAACAAACCCAAAGGACAAGTTTGGCTGCAGGACAGGTGCCCCCCCTGACAGAAATGTGGAGCAGGCTAAAGCAGATCACCACAGCAGTTTTGCTGAACTTGCTTCCCAAAGCAGTGATAGTGCTGGATGTTACATCCTGGGATACTCAAGCAGGACTCAAAGCTGCACAAACCCTCTGCTGTCCACAATTCCTTAGCTTAGCTGTGGTTTCTCTGATGTTCTCTATCTAGGAAATGAAGAATGATTTTACCCTCTTTTCTAGCAGCAACATGATGCAGTTGTCCCTCATGTGCAAAGACATGTAGCACACTGTGTGCTAAGTGCTGGCTGTCAGATTCTCTATGGCTTTGATGCTCTCCAAAGCTCTGTTAAATGCAGTTGCACGGTCCCTGTATTTCCAGATTCTTTTTCAGCAGTGCAGAAACCTCACTAATTAATTCTTTAGATCTTTCTGCTATAAAGGTAACATTCAGTTTGCTCACTTCTAGATTCTCATTTGTCTGACTTTGTTCTGCTGGTTTCTTACATTTGGCAGCAGCCAGAACAAATGCACATTTCAGAGACAGAGGCTTTCACTACTGGAAAAACATCCTCTCTGTATCTCCTTACTGTAATTTTCCTTACCTTGGATCCATTAGCATCTGTGGCCAGAAATCACAGAGATGAGTTCATCTACCAGATCTTCTGCCCTCTGTGTTCTTTCATCTGCAGAGCAAAGACAGAATTTATTTTTAACTTAGCTACCTTTCCTCCTCCTGAACTCCTCCTCCCTACCTTACATTCAGCAGCACCTGCTGTTAGAAGCCATCCACATTATCCATCTGGTGTTGCTGCCCAAAGTTCCCTCTGGCTCTGTGGATCAGGGCTATATACATCTCACTCTTGTACTTTTTCTGGTGGTGTTTGAAAAGAAAGTAAAAATACCTTCCTTGTTTCCCAGCTGCTCATGGCTCTGTGTCATGGCATTACTCTTTGGAGCAATTGCATGAACTCCTTTACTTCATGCTCATCCTGGTCTTGTGGATGTGCAATGCCTTAGAGATGCCTTTTGAAATTTTCCATTCCTTTGAAGATATTTAAAGATAACTAAATCTTTCATTTGGTTCTTTCCCCCTAGCAAGTAAGTGATATCTCAAGTGTCTGTTTTCTGACATTTTCTGATTGTGAAATTTAGAGAATTTATGTTTAAGGAAATTTATTTTAAAAAATTGTGCACTGTGTTCTGACATTTTCTGCAATTTCTTTTTTGGGGGTATTTTTCTGAACTTACAGTACACCCAATTTCAAGGGTCAACTTCTATTTAAAAAGCCTCCTACTGTTGTTTATATTTTAACCATTGTGCTAACTAATGTACCCTGACTCTGAAATAAGATCTGATAAACTTCCACCTATGGGTGGGCCTCACAATGATCAAATAAATGAGAACAAACACCACAAGACCAGAACTGGGAAGAGATTTAGATACTGTGTGCATCTGTGAGGGAAAAAAGGAAAGAAGGAAAGACACAAAAGGATAAATCAACAGTTTACAAGAGATCCTCTCAAACACAATGCCTTGACAGGTCACATCCTTGTCACAAGACAACAGTGAGGAGTGCCAGTGTGACAGATGAAAGACACCTTTGTTTTGTTGTTTTCTTGTGGAAAACTTACAGAATTACTGTTTTTGACAGTTGACAATGTTGACAATATTCTCAAGTCCAGTTTTCCAGGATCAGATCCATTTAGACAGAAATGAATAGATTTCTTCAAATCTGCATTACCACCTTTGAATGATATGGCAATATGGGTGTTCTTTTCTTTCTTCAGAGCATTCACACCAATGTAGGTGCATTTTAACCTGATTTGAGACAATGAGACTGGGAGAAGAGCCAGAGCCAAACCCAAAAGTGGCAACAACTATAGACTATAAAGAAGGAGTTTAGATTGTGAAGGAGTATATATGAGGAACATGAGGAAAGCCTACAAAAGAGTTTGCTTACCTGATGCATGCAAATTTTCCCAAACTATCCTGGACATGTGTTAGAAACCTTTGGCCACCAGAATTAGCTTCTTTGGTTTTGAAAACCAGTAGGAAAAGCAAATCTGATTGAAATCTCTAACACATAGTATTTAATGATGAGTTTTACAAACTAAGACTCACAGCCTTTCAAACCTCTCTGTGCATCAGAAACAGCTGCACTCACCCATTTATGCAGCTTTATTTCTTAGACTCTTACCACCAGATGTGCACCACAACAGTTAACCCAATGACTACCTCAGTGGAAATGTGGGATACAGAAAAATGGGGAAGGTGCCAAAGATGCTGGAGAGGGTAGGGCTGAGCAGAAAACAAATTTTGCATTGGAGTAAGGAAAAGACCCACTATCTGGTAATATCTGACTGGAAGAAGGCACAGAGATTGGTAAGCAGATGATGTTTGTAGCCAGGGAGTCAGGGGCTGTAGAGCAGGAGAGACAGAAACCAGGATCTGGAGCTAGAATTGAAAATGAGGTTAAGATTGTTAAAAATGTGGAACCAAACCAGACTTGAATAGCTCTCAAAAGCCTGCTTGCTAGTAAAGCCTGCTTGGTGTTCTGTTTCTTTGTTTTACCCTCCTTTCCCAATGAGTAACTGTTCCTAAAACCTGATAAGCCTGATCCCACATATAATTGCGTTATATGCAACCCATTCTCCCTGTCACCCTTCAAACATTTCCCTGAGCTGAGTCCAGCTCCAATTGGCTCCTCTCCTTGGCCCATCTGCTTTGTTTCTCTGGACAAACATCAGTGATATCCCAAGCCTCTACAGATATCCCATGCTTTGTTGTTATCCACAAGTTGCATTAAAACAGATTCAAGCACAGAAAACAGGAGAAAAATAGCATAGAAGCACAAGCAGGATCAGCTTTAAATTTTTCACTTTAATTTTTTTTATTGATTTAATAATCAATAAAATATAAACTAATGTTGTTCTCATGTTAGAATGCCTCTCTCACATATTTACTCTTGCACCCCTAGCTTTATCCCAAGCCCTCAGTACAGTGTAACTTCTACTTAAAGCAGGCAGAATGACATAGAATTGGACAGCCTCATTAGTTTTTAGAAGCAAGTCATGATTCTGTAAACTTTTGGCCTTCAGTTGCAGAAACTTGAATTGCATGATCCAGCAATGTCCATTCAAGTCTGTTCACCACATCCAGTATTCATCCTGCCTCTGGTGAGTCACTAGCACATTTGATTCAATAAATTGTTTGGAAGCAATACCATAGAGTTAACTTTTCCAAGGTAAAGGCTGCTTGGGAAATGCAAAGTGAGCTGATGTTGAAATCAGGATAACACACAGATGAACAAAGTCTGACACCCTCGCTAGATGAGTTTCTGCATATGCAGTGTGAGGTGAAATGTCTGCTAAGGAAGAGCACTAAATTGCTACCTATGATTCTTAAACGTAATTTAAGGTTTATAGTTTACCTCTTAAATCTAAAGTTTAAATGAAATTAAAATTAAGTCTTACCCCCAGATAGAAGAAAAAAAATAAAGAAAAAATAAAGAAAACTCTGGGTCAAGGAGACAGCAGAAAAGACATTCTTTAATAAAGAAGTAAAGTTAAACTATTTTACAGAGAAAATATTATCTGAATCTTATAATCATGCTTACCATGAGATTAAATAGAAGTTGCTCCTTATAAATCAATACAGATATGCATGGCTGAAATTGCTATTGGGACTCTAATGTCAAGAGAAATTCATATCCTGCCTGGACACATGATTTCCCATGCTTTCCAGCAATATTATTCCTGCCTTTTCTCTAGTAGAGAAAGACCTAACCATTTGAGAACAAAATATATCCTGCAAAACAAGAAAGTGCCTTTTCATTTAATAGCATCCAGTAGAAATGATTGAATCTGATTTGGTAATCCATCCAATTCAAGGTTGTTTGAACGGCCACACCACGACAAGGGGGGAGCAGCATGGGAGAATGATTAACTTAATCCTCCTGCCTTGTTTGTTTGATGCTGCCTCACTCCAGTGCGAGTCAATAAAACTTTGAGCACCGACACACACAACTTCCAGCACCCTCCAAGCTGGCCCAAAATGGGGATTAGCAAAGCTGCCTTTCTCCTCCTGTTCTTTCTCGGCTCAGGTAAGAGTCCTTTGCCTTCTGCTTGCCTTCCCTGGACGATGATGGATTTGGGGCTTGCTGGACAGCAAGAGCTGCTGCTGAGTAGAGTGAGAGCTGTTGTTGCTCCAGGGTTGTGTTCATTAGAGACACCAGAAAAGGGGCAGCTTTGGTGTCTGCACGGGCAGCTAATGGCTCCCAGGAAACATTTCCTATGGCCAGAGACAGGGACACCCTTGGGAAGCAGCCTGGCAGAGGCTTGTACAAAGGCATGGCTCCCTCTGGTTTCAGCAGCCTTTTATCTTAGGTTTGGGGATTTCTTTTTCTGTGTTATTGACAGCTTCTGTGATCCTTATTCTGATTGCTTTAAAGTTTGTTCATCCTTGTGCAAAACAGAATCACAAAGGAAAGCTTGTTCTACACACTACAGTTTCTGTCTTTTTCATAACCACATTCTTAACAGTGAATTTTTCATTTCATGTGATAGGAAGACGAAATCTGATCAGCGTTAGTTTCTGGAATATTTTTGGTATGAAAAGATGTTTTTGTGGAAGGTGATACAAAAATTTTGGAGCGCACAAGATCTGAATTGTGCTCTTTAGATATACATATTTTGCATGTTTCATATACATGCATATTCTCTGTCCTGAAAACCTTAAAATCCAATGAACTGTCAGATTATGACCATACATCTTCTTACAGGCATCTGTATAACCTCACAATATGTTGTGATTGCAGTAAAAAATAGTTATGAGTGTGCTAATGCATATATAAAGCTGCAGTAAAATAAACATTTTACATGTGCAGTTTTAAAACATAAGAAATGGTAACAGCTAGGAAAATATATGGAATTAGCTGGAATTTAGCTGGAAATATTAGAGACATGCCCCAGCATAAAAAAAAAAAATCTGTTATTTAATGCTAAGAATTTTTATCTTAGTTTAAATTCTAGTTTCTAAGCTTTGTTTTTGAAAAAGAACAGCCTCAGTAAAATCAAATATCATTCACAATTAAGTAAGAATTTTATATGGGCAAGAAAAATATACAGTTTGGGTTTTCATCCAAAATACTATACTTTGTTTTGCATATCTTTTATCAAATGGTACTAAACATTTACGTTTCTGAATAAGATAGTAATACATCTTTCTGAGACTGTAAAACACCATAGATATAGGGAAAATGGTAGCATGAAAATTTACTTATTTTTTATTCAGACTGCATATTTTCCTTTTTTTTTTTTTTTTTTTGAAAGTATTATGCCCTGACATGTAACTATAACAGAAAAGGGGAAAATATTTTTATGACCCAAATCAATTATGACCCTGTCAATATTTCTAAAATCAAATGTAATCATAATAATGATAATGCAAAATGTCAAAACAGAACAGAATTAAGTTTGCATGGAAGCTGTACCATACTAGAAATTCTTTATTTGTTTTTCTTTTCCTTGTGGAGAGCATTGCAGCATCCCTATGATATTGTCTTAACCTAGTTTAATGTTTTGTCTCAAAACTCCTTTCTTCCCAATGTTTTTGTTTTGAAATAGCTAATGGAAATTTCATTGGACTCTTTTTCACTTTTTCTTTTGTTTTCCAGCAGCTATCCTTTTCTTCCATACTGTTAAAGTAACTGTCACCCCTTAGGGATGAGCTCTTCCCTTGTCTAAATGCAGAAAAACCCCTGCAGTAACTTCTATGCTTTTGCAATTGTATGAGAGGAAGCATAATTTGGCTTTTATCCCTGTTTTACCTGCTTCAACTTGTAGATGCAAAATGATCTTTAAAAAAATACCCAATTGCAGGCTGAGCTATTTCTCAGGTGAAGGAATTTAATAGTAGGACACGTATGATCCTGCTTCCCACCAAAGAGTGTTACTCAGGAAAGGGAGCAGCTGTTGCCTTTCTCAGCTGGAAAGACATCACTGAACAACCCAATGGAGCCCCCTCTGACAGGCCGTGGGTCTGAGTGGGACAAGGAGGTTTTTGTCCCTCCTGCTGGCATTGGGCCATGGCTGAGACAGACAGGGGTCAGAGAAAGTGAAGAAGTTCCTCTCTGCAGCACGGCTGTTATTCCTGAGATTCCAGTCATGGTCTGGTTCATCCCTTGTCTGCCTTTTATTCAGCAATTTCCTAAGGCCAGGCACAAAAACACAGAGCAGGACTGAGATGTCCTGCAGTGACCAGGGGCCAGGGTGTCTGTTTGGGGTTGAAACCGTACATAACATGTTTCTCCCAGAGCCAAATGTTCGTCAGAAGAGTCATATGCTCCACTGATAAAGAAACTGTAAAAATCATAGGACTCATGCAAATCCATGACCCTGCAGCTGGAAGTCATGAAAGTCACTGTGCTATGCACTAATTCTGAGATTGCAGAGCTGTAACAGGAAAATACTAAATGCCAAAGTCCTTTACAAGGAGAACTGTTCTTGAGCACTCTTTGAGTTTAACATTAAACATAGCTGTACATTTTGGTATTCTATATATTTGACATGCAGCTGTAGCCAGGAGGTTGTTAGGTGAATTTATTTACCAGTTTAGTGTCTTGTGTTAATTCATTGCAATGGAGAGCAACAACTGCTACCTTGATTATTAAGTAAGTTCAGTACTCGAGTTATTACAAAAATGACAAACTGAACATCTGACAACCCCAGTGACTGAGGGTGGTTGGTTTCTTTTAAGAGTAGGAGCCTTTGAAAGGAGGTGATTGATAAATCTGAAGTCATTCCATGTGACTAGATGGACAGCAATGGACAAATGTTTCGCATCTTTCTTGAATCCCATTCCTCTGCTTTGTCCAAAGTATGCATGGCCAATATTTTCTTTCTGAAACACCTCACCTTTTTTTGCTCCTTGGGTTGTCTTCTGTGTTCTCATTGCTTTATAGGGTGGATTTGTGTTATCACTGTTCAAGCCATTTCTCTGTCCTACTTGACCCTGGGTTTTCAACGATGCTACCTTTTAACGTACCAGGGAGGCATTTTAGATTTACCCATATTTTGTCAATATTAATCCGATTATTCCAGCAATTAAATGGTGATGTCACATGACTAGGTAACAAAGAATTTAATGTGACAGCTTGAAATAAATCAAATAATCATTCCCATTTTCACTCCTTTCTCTCTTTTTCCTTTTAGTGCAAGGAAGCATCCTAGATGGCTACGTGAGAACAGAGGGAGCTTGGTTGCTGAACCCAATGAAGCAAGTTTATAGAGCAAATAGTGAAGAAGAATGTGCAGAGAAATGTGAAAATGAAGATAAGTTTGCTTGCAGGTAGTTTCCACTGGTTCCCACATATATCTTTCATTTCAGGTGATGGAACAATATGCCTTTTTATCAGCAGTCTGAACTTTCAAGGGTTTCCTTTATGACTATGTGGGGGTTTGAGGTTTGCTGGAAAAACAATGTGTAGAAGCAGAATGCCTGGGACTTATAGATGAAAACAGAAGAAACAGAGAAATTAAGAAAGTTATGTTGAATTTTTACTGAAAAACGTTATGATATCTTGATGCACAGCTTGACGTTGCAAACCAACTTGACATGGTTTTATCAAGACTCTTCCACTACTTCTGCAACAGGGAGTCATAATTAATTTATTGGAAATTTAGGACAGCAATAATGGCATTGCTTTTTTCATTTCATTGGCTATCTTGCAGATAAATCCACTATCTGGAATTTTAAATTCACTACCTGGAATTTTACTAGAATTTAGACTTAAGTAACTTCTATTTACTTTGAGAAAGAGATAGCCACCTAAACCTTAATGACTCTAAACTCTTCTTTCAGCCCTTCTTTCACTACACTTGCCTTAACCAGGCTCAAGGGGTTAGAAAACATGAAAGGTGTTGATGAACCTGTATCATTGTTCTTTGCTCAGCCTTCTGCCCCACTGGAGCCTGTTGCTCTGACCCTAAGGCTTCTGGATCTCCTGTGCCAAAGCCTTGCAGCCCATTGAACTCCAGCAGGAAAGCAGGGCAGTGAGATGTCCATTACTGCAGTGGGAGGCAGTCCAGACATGGGTTTTCTGTTCCAAACTACCACTTCTGTAGCACACATTTTTGAACTCAACAGAGTTATTATCTGCAATGCTATTTCAAGCACTTGGTTCTCCTTAATGCTTTTATTCAAGGCAGAGATTCACTGGAGCTTCTTAATTGTGTTTTGTAGCTTTGTGTTTTAACTCAAAAGAGAAAATGAGACTTATTTTAAAAAGGTCTAACCCTGAAGGATGACAGGGGTCTGCTGACTGAATGAAATACCACCAATTCCTTTTGATCCAGCTTCACTCTGAAAACCACAAAGAGGTCAGAGCTGCAGAAGCATGTGGTTCAGGAGAGTAGGAAGGAAGGCAGAGCAGGAAAGTCTGTATATTCAGATTATATATTTACAGTTTGCAGGGAATTAATGCTCCCTTTTGAGGCATATTCAGACACAGTATCATTCCCTTGCTTCTGCCCCAGGGTCTAAGCCTGCCATCACCTGGCACTGGAATGACATCGGGTTAATGCCTCCTTAATTAATTATGTGAGATCTGTTACAATCAAGCAAGAACAGGTGCTATCTGGCAGGAAGGATTTGAGGAAAGAAAGATAAGTGTAAGTTACAGCTTAAGACCTGTCCAGCACTGCAGCACCCTCACATTAATGCTTCAGACCAATCTGTTCAGATCAATACTTCAGACTTGCTATCCCACCTTAGAGGTGGATTGGGCCATGCTCCTTAGTTACTTCGCTACTTAGAAATTTAACATTTCTGACAGCTTTATTGGCTTAGCTGGTATGGATCTGCCCACTGAATGCCATGCTGCTATTGCTGTTTTTGGTTCAGAAAAGCCATCTGTAGGAATTACTTAGCCTGTCAGAAGGTTTCCTTAGATGCTATCCTAAAGCTACACCATCTGCTTCAGTTTTGCAATTTACAGCCTAGGCACTTGCTGAAAAGACAAAGGACTATGACTTATAAGGTGTGTACTCTCAGAAAGGTTACCGCCAGATAATTTAAGGTCCTGGACTGTGTTTTACCTGCTCCTTGGTAACTGCTGCTTGCTGTGGAATGTCTCACTCCTTGAATGACCGCTAATATTTTTGAAATAAGGTCAAGGTGTATTGTGTATATATCCCCTTCAACATGGTCTCTTGAAGCTCTGGCATGTTGTAAACCTATCCCTTGTTATAATTTGTTCTTGTAGCTCCATTTCAACCTAAGTTTGGTATGAACACTTAGAAGTGAAAATCACCACTGCAAATGTGAGCTGCAATACTCAGTGATTTGAAAATATTTCTGTCTTAAGTATCACTGAACTGTAGTGTTTGATAAAATGACAACTGAATACTCAAAAGTGTTTTCAGGAAAATAAGCAGATATTCACTATTGTTTCTTACATTGCTCTCTCCTTTTAATTTCAACAGGGCCTTCTTATTTACCAGTAAAGACCAACAGTGTTTAACATTGACTGAGAACACCAAAACAGCAATGATATTCAGAAGAGCAAATGCAGTCCTTTATGAAAAAAGAAGTATGTCTATATCTTTTTTATATTATTGGACTGTGGTTGAGATAAAAATTATATATTTTCATAGTATTTGTATATTGTTGTAAGATGTTCATACTCTTCAGTTAATTAATTTGGTGACATTTTTATCCTATTCTTATTTTTATAGTGTAATTCACTAACATGGTGAATTTTTGTGTTCCCCTTTTGTACATATTTTATTTATGAATATTTTTGTTATAGGTGAGGATTATTTGACAGAAATGATCTCTAATTCTTTCTGAAAATAAGAAGTGTGTCTCTGAGAAATGGCAGCTACCCAATGCTTTTATCCTGTTTCAAAAACTATCACTTTATGCCAGATGCAAGGAAACAATTGGATTTTAAGACTATTGAGCATTTTTAAGATTATTGAGCATGGAGCCCTTGCCATACACAGGGAAGAAGGAATGTGGTTTATTTTTAATGAAACATTAATTTCTTTGTGCTGTTCCCAGACTTTAGTAATATATAAGGGAAGATCTCCTTAGGGATCATTCAGATATAAGATAACGTGGTAAACTCTGAACAGAATTATTTCTGTTCTGTGTTAAATGACTTAATGAACATTGTGTTTGACCATTTGCTTATTTGTAACTTTGAAAAAAATATTAATACATTTGAAAATATTCAGAAATTGGAAGCTATATTATCTCAAGGCTTTGGTCTCCTCCAACAAAGAAAGGTTTAGCAACAGCTAAAATGAACCAGGTTCTCAGCTGCTGAAAATCATCAAGTGGTTTTGATGGGCCAGTTTCTAAGCAAAAGGCAATAATCTCAATAACTTGACAGTAAATACCCATGAGCTCCAGAGAACTGCATCTTTACTTCTCTGCTGAGCTGCCCTTATCCCTCCCTGAGGGATAAGACAATGCTGTGTGTATAGCAGCTACAGGGAGATTTTAGATAGTAGTTCAACAGCTTTAGCTGGATTGCAGCCAAACATCTAAATGAGATTTTGTTCAGGCACTGTGAATATAAGGAAATAATTATTCACAGAAGGATGGGTAAGTCCTGGGCCACATTGCCCAGAGAGGCTGTGGAGCTCTCACCCTTGCAGATATTGACTGGACACAATTCTGAGCAGCCTCACCCTCCTTAGAACCTGAATGTGCTTTTTCTGTTGCTATGGACCAAAGACAGCTGAGAGTCCCTTTCAACCTAATATTTTTTGAAGCTTTTGGCCAGCTGCATTTTTTCTGTAGGTAATTTAATATTTAGAAGATTGTCTCTTTCATTATAAACAGAAGCAGGTGGGAATTTCCATAAATCACAATTAAATAATGCTAAGAAATCTTCTACAGTTCCTATTTAGAGGGAAAACTGAGTGGATCAATTAACAAGTAACAAAGCTTAGTGACTGAATGAGTAAGTTATATATAAATAATTATATTGGTTTTGCTTACTGTGTTCATGAGCTAGATTGCGATTTTGGTTTATTTTTGAGACAACCCTTGTATTTACTGAGGTTAGAACCTGGTCCTGAAATACTCATTGGGGATTTGTTACTACATGTTTTGAGGCCATAGACATGTGTTTTAGTTTCTTGAAATAACAGAACCATAACAGTAAAAGTGTAAAAATCTGTTGTTTGATGAAACCAAAATTTCAAAAAATTTGCACTTCTGCCTGCAGAAACCAAAAAATGGACCTTGTTACCATAAATATCAAAACCACAACCTGCTGTGTATGTGTCAGATGGTGTCTGTGTTGCCCATCTTTTTATTTGCAGTATTTTTTTCAGTTGAAGCAATTACTTGATGAGACCTAGTTGCTATTTATCATTGTGTTCAATGCAAAGGATGACAATTACTATAAAACTGACAGTTTCAGAAGTTGTTTTTTCTCTAGTATGTGCTATAAAAGAGAAAGTTAATCTTCTCTGGCTTACAGTAAAAGTAACAAGAATTAAAGCTGCATTTGGGAATTGTTACCTACATATCTGTTTGTAAATAGTTAACCCAAGGGACATGGGTTGAGTTTGGGGATCAAAGTTAGTCATTTGTCATCAGAAAGGAAAAGCCCTAAAGGTTATATAAACGGTCAAAAGTTTACACAAACAAGAAGAGTCAGCATTTGACTGATTCAGTGTTCAGTAATTGAGGGGTTTAATGTTATTTTATTGCAAAATTGTTTGAGAGATCCAAAAGGCTTCCAGCTAAAGTTTCTAGAGTAAACTTGCCTCTAAATATACATTGAAATAAAAGCATGCCCAAAGCTGCATCTATAAATTCAGGTCTAAACTGTCAGCCCACTAAACTATCAGCCCTGAACCATACTTTGGATTCAAGTTTTAGTTCTTTTCACTTTGGGCAAGACAGGTCTGTGTAAAATGGCATTATTTCTCCAGATTTCTGTTTATCTTCTGCTTGTATGTCAGCTTTGTTACAACTTTGGTGCTGAGAAAAACTGTTGCAAAACTGGGTTTCTACAAATATTAGGTTTGGACACTCACACTGAGACAAAACAGGTCACAACCTAAAAGAGAGATTGCTTCCCTAGGGAAATGGTAAATTAGTTTCCTACTCAGTTTTCTGAGCCAGAGGACATGTTTCTTGACAGTGACTCTCCCTACACTGCAGCTGTCTTGTCTTCAGCTGAATTCAGGAGATTGTCTTAAAAGATTTGATTTTAATTGCTGTGTATCACTGTCATAATCTCATAGAATGTAAGGAAATGTGTTTCTATTTTGTTATAGTATCTATTTAAATGTTTAAAGCATATTTTGTTATTTAAATATACTAAGGCATGTTCTCAAAATAACTGGGTTGTTACACATTTCTCTGGAATTCTGGTATAGAACTTTGTTTTGCTTTCACATATGTTTTTCAGTCTCAATTAAGTCAACTTAGACATCAGCTGACTAGCAGGTTTTTACAATGTAAAATGTCTAGTTTAGAGAACATAAAGTCAAAATGTGATCAAACATATTTAAGTGTGTTAGCTTGAAAATGGGTTTTGTATATGTTAGAATCGAATGGATATGCCATGATACTGATTAAACACATATCATTTCAGTTTATCTTCTAGAATGCAAGGAGGGAAAAGGAGTGAATTACAGAGGAACAGAAGCCAAAACTCAGAAAGGTGTGCGGTGCCAGAAGTGGGCTGATAATGCCCCTCATAAACCAAAGTAAGGTCTTTTTGTATCTGTTTATGTGTTATTCTGAAGTTTTGTCAAGCATACATATATGCTAATTTGTCTTGTAAGCATTTTTTTTGGTGTTAGAAATTTCCTTATAAAATATTTTTCTATACCTATCAAGAATAATATAATTCTCTGAGTTGTTACTCAGACCTCTAAGTGGTGCTACATGATCAATACAGAGACACTGTCAGCTTTGGCAGTCCTGTTTAAATTTTATGGTCTTTACATGAGCAAAACACTAGTCAGGGAAACATCTGGTTCTTCTGAAATCAGAATTTTTCAGTAATCTCACCAGCGCAAGAACTTCTTCTCCTGGCCAAAAGTAAAACATTTGGCAGATGAGATAGAGGTGCATCATTTTATCAGTGAATACACAATTAACAAGGCAGTAATTCTTGTATTTAATAAAAAAAAAATACCTAAATGGGTTTATTTAGTAGCCTTCTATTCAGAAGCTATAGCATTCAGGTTACAGAGGACCCTCACATTTCAGAAATACATTCTCATTGCATGTCCCAGGGAGCATAACCAAGAGGCAGCAGCTCACTACATGCCACATGATACCCTGACTGAACAATAATTGCTGGAAACCAATAGCTAAAGAAAATGAATGTATTAAAGGCATAACTGGCCACAGAGGCACTGTGTTTCCTGAAGTCTATCATTGTAGCACTTCTAATGCTTCAGCAGTGGCATACAGTCACAATTAGGGGCTCTCTAAAGACCAACATCTACAAAATTGTCCTCAGTAGTGATTTTATTTTTAGAGTCCTCAGCTGAATAATTGTGACACTTTCCTTATTCTATAATCCCATTTTATTCTGTTCCAGTTATACACCTGAAAAATATCCCAATGCAGGACTGGAGGAAAACTACTGCAGAAACCCAGATGAGGATGAAAAGGGACCCTGGTGTTATACAACAGATCCTGATACCAGATTTGACTACTGTAACATTCCTGAGTGTGAAGGTTAGGATACACATACTGACTTCTTGCCATTTTTTGCAAGATGTGTTCAAGAATGTGAAGTTATTTAGATACTTTTATTTTCAATTGACAATTTTTTTCAAACTTGAATTTAGTTCAACACTAAGCTTTCCAAAACATTTTCAACATCAACAAGGAAGATATCAAAAGACCCTGAAAACAGCTATACGAAGTCTTTTTTTTCCCCCTAGATAAAAAAAAGCATATGGATGTATTCATATATCATAAAATTAGAATTGAACCAAATGACAGTTGCTAGTGCAAAACTCAATAAAATGTGACAGTAGCAAAGCACAGATTTTAAATTATATGTTAATAGATTCAATTTAATTCTTTTAAAGCCTGTAGTCTCTAATGTCGGTTTGCAGGGTTTTTTTTTTCATGGACTATTACAAATGTAATCAACCAGTTAATGTCATCTTATCAAGCAAAATAAGCTTTTACTTTGCCAAAAAAATGGCTGTACTTCAGCCTTGTGCTCTGGTCAGGCTCTTGTGCTTCATGTGAGATGAGTGGGAATGTTTTTGGACCAGTTCAACCAGGGGCTTTCTGTCTCTCTTTGTCCTTATTCTGCCTTGTTCCTACAGTAGAGTGCATGCATTGCAGTGGAGAAAACTACCATGGAGTAGTTGCAACAACAGTGTCTGGGCTTGAGTGCCAGCGCTGGGACTCCCAGCAACCTCACTCTCATGGATACCTCCCAGAAAAGTGAGTCATCTTCTGTGATGGTCTTGTTATCATCAGTGGTGGGCTGAAGACCACCCTGCGCCAGACAGGATAATTGTTACAGCTATTAGTAGCATACCTTAAAACCTAAAACTTAAAAATCTTATTTTTCTGGTTCAGTTTTCCAGAGAAGGATCTGAAGAACAATTACTGTCGTAATCCTGATGGAGAACCTCGGCCCTGGTGTTTCACTACCAGTCCAACTAAACGCTGGGAATATTGTGACATTCCTCGTTGCAGTGAGTCTGACTTCTAGATTTCTCCCAGTCAGAGTGGTGCGAGGATCTAGAACAAGCAGAAGAGGTCCCAAAGATAAAGAAAAGTATAAAAGAGAGCTGAATTTTATCTCCAAGGAAAAATTAATCACTTTAAAATGAACCTCTGATAGCTTTACTCAGGCTAGACATTTCTGTCCTAGGCATTTCTAGTGGTTTTGTCTGGAGCACATCTCCCTTCCTTGATGTGTTTTTCTATGACCAGGCATTTCTGGTGTTTCTTCTGATGTTCCTCTTTTGATACCAAGAAGTTTCACTCTTTCTGAAAATACTTTGCCTTATGTTTTGCTCTTCCAAATCAATTCTCAACCTTTTCAGTTTTCTTTTCCCTAAAGGCCTGTCCTTGCCATTATACTTTTCCTTGTGACTTCTCACTAGACCTCATCCTTGCTGTCAGAGTATTGTCTATTTTACATGTGCATCTATCTGTATCACTGATGGGCCTGACACTTTCATCCCAGTTTTCTTCACAGTATTACCACTTGCTCACTTTCCAGCTCTGTTCTGATGAGGCTGCTAGTATTTTCATATCCTGACTTTTGTATCCTGGCTGCTGTAAAGGGGCAGATGCAAATGCCCTTCTGGTAGCCTGACTGCTTGTGAAGAACTCAAAACGGGAGAAGGAAAAGTTAAGAAAGATATCTTTAGATCTTTTCTCTGCCTTTCAGATTTTTCAAGGATTTTGATATTTAGAACTTACCTGCAAAGAAATCTAAAAAGCCCACTTAATTGTAAAGTTCAGAGAGTTTGCTAGTTTTTTACTATATCTAGAAGGCACTGATTAATTTAATTTCCTTTTTCTGTAACAGCAACACCCCCACCACCTCCTGCACCAGGACGTCAGTGTCTCTCAGGAAGAGGAGAAGACTATCGAGGCACAATATCTGTTACTGAATATGGAAATACCTGTCAGCACTGGAGTTCTCAATCTCCCCACAGACACGCTCGCACTCCTGAAAACTATCCCTGCCAGTAAGTGAAACCCCTCTATTATTTGGTGTCCTTGAGAAATACCAAGTCTCAAAATTACTTCCATTTTCTTCATCTATGTTGCAAAGTTCTTCAGTTACATGAGCATTCATCACCTGCTGGACCTCATATTTACAATTTTTCCATACATTCCTTTTTATTTACTTCTTTGTTCTTGAATACTGCTGTCTCCTTTTCTGACTTTCAAGCTCTGCTTGTCTGACTTTCTCCCTCCTCATTTCATCCTTTTACTGTATGGCTGCTCAGATGAAACCATGCGGAGTAAGAATGGTACAGTTATGATATTTGCTTGGGACTAGATTCTTTCACCCTAGATTCTTTCTGCTGTGCTACTCTTGACTTCAAAGTACTACAGTCTCTTAATTCATCCATCAGTCAAGCAGGTGTCTGGTTTAGCACATCCAAAACACCAGTGAATTGCAAATATTCATGTAACAGGTGGCATCAGTAAATGAGAGCTGCAGTTACACACCAGTATATAAAACAGTAAACTAGGCAGAAAGAGATTCTATTTTTGTTCATAACCTTTAAAAGATTTCCATGAGATACTTTTATCAGTCAAGTTTTCTGTTTTAGGAGCTTAGATGAAAACTACTGCAGAAATCCCGATGGTGAGCAGAGGCCATGGTGTTACACCACCAACACAACTGCCCGGTGGGAATATTGCAACATCCCCTCCTGTGACAGTGCCAAGCCAGAGGACCCTGGTAAGAGCAGGAGACAAGTGGAAATGAAGGGTCTTCATGGTGTCTTTTCAAAAATCCTGTGTGACTCTGCTCAGTGGTATAATTGTTGCTGTCACTGTTGGCCTTGCCATGACTAGTTGAACTCCTGGGTCTGATGTGGAGCCCAGGCTGGTGTGTTCAGTCTGGCCACTAAGTGCAGAAGCTTTGAGGTCAGCTACTGATTCGGATCAGGAAGTATTACAGTAACAGAAGTTTTTTCACTTTGTCCAGTGGTGGTTACTGATATATTTTTAAATGCTCCATGGAAAAGTTAGTTAGCTTTACATGCATGTTCCTTAAAATCTGAATCTGTAACAAAACCTAAGATAATTTAGGAGCTGTGAACTGAGACTCCACAGAAAATATTGAGAAGAAAACTCTTGTTACACAAGGTAGTCTTATTCCACACACATGTCTATGGCAAATACACAGACAACCTCCATCCTGAAAAAGAATTTGATTCATGTGTTAACTATTTGGCTTATCTGAAATAAATCCCCATGTGTGACAGTAAAATTATGTACAAGTGCTTTTAATCTAGCATATCATGAAAGTTTTGCAAACATCTTTTGAAATCTTGCGTTTGATCTACTGTCTGAGAAGGATTCTGTTACAGAGAGCATGCTGTGGTGGTCAATTAAACACTCTGGCTTGTTTTCTGCTGTCTTTCTGTGCTCAAGTATAAATGTCAAAATATCAAGATGCAAGAGATTGGTTTCTGTTGTTCACTACAGCTGTTGATGAGCCTGAGCAGGCTGAAGTTACTGAGGAGTGCTATCAGGGCAATGGAGTGACTTACCGTGGTACAGCTTCTTTCACTGTCACAGGGAAGAAATGTCAAGCCTGGAGTTCAATGTCTCCTCACCGGCACAACAAAACTGCAGAGAACTTCCCAAATGCGTATGTGGATATCCCATTTCCAGGTTTCATTGGACAGTGGTCATTCATGAATGTTTTTTTATTTGCATCATCATTGCATGACAATGATTATAAAGGGAAGGGAGTGTACTTGATAAAAATAATCCCTTCCTTTTCTTCTTTTTTTATCATGGAAACATTGTTTATTAACCTCATCTTGAAAGAAACCACAATTGCCACTATTATACTTTAGATTAATTAACTGTGTGTTTCTACATTGCTTCTAAGGTGATTAATAGTTATTATAAATTTTCTCTTATGCTGAAATGAACAGTTTCTATGCATTAATTTATTAATGAATTAAAGTCTTTTCTTCCCAGTCTGCAAGTCATTAAAACTTTGAGAAAGGGATAGATTGTTTTCTTATTCCTAATATTTATCACTTATTTTTTTCCAAAATGCAAAAAACTATTCCTTTTTAGAAGCTATTTCTTTGAAAAAAATAAAAAAAATTATATCCTTGCTATACATGTATGCATTTACTTATCTGGATTTTTAAATTATATTCTACTATAAGTGTTAGTCAGTGAATAACTATTTGGCATATTTAAATGTTCCATATATGTGTCCTGATTTCTTTCTGCTGCAAAAACAATTTTAAGTGGCCATGAATGTACATGATAAATGACATATGCTAACTCTGTAATAGATCTGCTTTCTAAAATATACTTTTGAGCCCTCCCCAGGGCAGTGGCATGGATAGGAATATATTATATATATATATATAGTATAACATGTTTGCATTTGTAGGGGCCTGAGCCAAAATTACTGCAGAAACCCGGACGCCGACAGCCGTCCATGGTGCTACACCACCGACCCCAGTGTGAGGTGGGAGTATTGTGACCTGAAGAAGTGTGATGGTCAAGGGCTACAGACTGTGCCTAAGCCTCCTCAGACAACACTGGAAACAAACCCTGGTGAGAATACTTTCAACTTCCCCAGGAATGATCATAGCTAGGAAGCTATTTTTTATGGAAGGGTTATGAAGGGTTGACTGAGTGTAAGCTTCTTTGACTTATGACTTTTGTGATCATGAAGAAAACTTCTGAGATGCAAGGAAATTAAAATATCGATGTTAGTCATTCTTGACACTATGTAGCACTTCTTTCCTCATCTACATAATATGTAGGATGTGTAAATTTTAGTAGTATTTCCTCAAATTTATCTCTGCTTCACCATAGTCAAGTATGGCTGTGGCCCAAAAGCTCACATCTAACAACTATTTCCTTTTTTTCCATTTTTCACAGACTGCATTATTGAAAATGGTGTAGACTACCGTGGCACAGTGGCAAAAACTGCAAGAGGCAGGACTTGTCAAGAGTGGAGTTCTCAGAAACCTCATAGCCATGACTATTTCACTCCCAGAACTCATCCAAGAGCGGGCCTGGAAAAAAATGTAAACAACTGTTCATTTAATTTTTGTCGTCACTGAGCTTTGCCTGACTTTTTCAGGGTCCCACAGAGAGCATTTGGTGACAGGCCTTTGTTAATTTCTTTTCCTCAGTTCAATCCAAAATATGATCATGATAATGATCATGATAATTCTTGCTGACATGATCAGTGTGGTCATTGTAGGGCACAGAGATGCCCAGAAGCTCTACTGAATGCTTCTGCAGCACATCCAAGGGGCTTCAGGTGGGCACTTGCCTTCTCCTCACTGCTGAGGACTAACCAGAGTCAGTCTGTGGGCAGTGCCTCTGTCTCCTCTGGCAGAAAAAACACCTGGAGTCATAGATTTCAGTAGTACCAGAGGCAGGTAAGATGGTGATGAGTCCAATGTTCGGTGCAAGTTCCTTGAGATATATAGCTGATGGATTGTAGCCCCCATGCCCCAGTAATTCCCCTTCATCCCTCCAGCTTCTGCCACAGCCCATTATTCAGGGCTATATGTGCACCTAACTATTCTGGAAGGCAATCTCCCTTTCTAACCTTCATCTCCCTGGTCCTGACAAATGTACTCATCACTAGTTCTTTAGACTTGTAACATCCCATTTACAGTACTTGCCTAATTTGTGACAAGCTTTGCATCTGATATAAAGAGCTTGCTTGATGCTGACAGCTTGAACTATTTTTTTACTAGGTAGATTACTTTAGAACTTGCTTTAGTCAATTCTTTGATGGCATCATATACCCTGTGTTGAATTCCAGCTCAGACTGGGGAAACTGCTTCTGAAAATCTGCCTGTCACAAATTCTTGGTTCTTGCATTTGTCAGGGTCTTTTAATAGCAAATATTTTCTCCTTGACATGGGATATGTTTCTCCTTGACATGGGATATATTTCAGGATAGGGAAGGGAACTAGAAAAGATGTTTGGTATCATACAGTTGTGTGAGGTGGCTGTGCTGAGCAGAGATCAGTCAGTATGCCCAGGAAAAACTTAGAGAGTGATTCAGCTAACCAGCACCTGCATAAGGGTGAGCACTGCAGCCCTGCATCACCACAGGCATCATCAGGTTGAGCAAGAACAGCTTACACAACACTCACTTGTCCTTGATGCAGCCAGAGTGGATGTGAAAAGACCTCAGGAATGATCCTACTGCTCCTATTAACTGCAGGGAAAGCAGGAGTAGATATTTTCTGTGATTTGGAAAGTTTCATCCAAAGTCAAGATCTCCTCATTTTTGAGGCCTCAGAGATCTGAGGTTGCCGTAGTGAGGCTTACTGTCTGAAGACTCTTGAAGAAGTCTGATTTTTATTATCCTTTTCCAAGCTCACAGAGCAAATGGAAAAATGAAAGAAATTTTGACAAAAGGAATTGGAAATCACTTATAAGAATGTAAATAAAAAAAATATTTCTCAAATTTAATTTTATTTTATTTTGAAACCGTAATTGGTTGGCCTTTTTATTCCCTGGTTAATAGCTGGTGCCTTTTTCCTTTGTTACAGTATTGCAGGAATCCTGATGGAGATGTGAATGGACCTTGGTGCTACACAACAGACCCGAGAAAAGCCTGGGAGTACTGTGACATTCCCAAGTGCCGTAATTATTCCTTTAAAGACTAGTGTCTCCCTTTCCTGTACCTTTTATAACAGCTGGAGACTACTCAGTGATTAGTCTGAAAGACTGATCTAAGTGCAATAGATTTAGATTAGAAATTAAGGCTCATGGGAAGTGATGTTCAAGGTCTCTGACTGAAGACTTAAGATTGGTTTTCCTTGAAAGCCCCAAATGCACCACAAGATTTGGAGGCCACTGAAGCTCATGGGTTTTTTCCATGTCTTTCAAAATGGGCTACTCCAGCAGAAATTTTCCCTGCCCCAGCCTAAACTCCTGGTATAACTCTGTGTTTGGCCTTGCTGAACAAGGCATGCTCTTAGACCAGCAAAATTTTTGCACTCCCTACTCATGTGGCTCCATTTCTGTTCTGAATGACAACCAGATTGTCCCTTCTCTGATACTGTATCATATCTGATGTCTGCAAAATGCAGACCCTAAATATTTAACCAAATGCCCTTTGTCTTTGTCAGTGGTAATCAAGCTCTGAATGAGGTGGTGCAAAAAAAAGTGTACAATGGTAAAGTTTTATAACATTTTGGTTTCCAGTCCTTTCATATCTCTCAACAACAAAAACTATGCTAGGAGGAGACGTAGCTCTCTAAAGAAGGGTGACTTTCTTGCTACTTTATCCTCTCAGCAGTGAACAGAAGAAAATGTGCTCAGATCAAAACCCAGAAATGGAGCAAACAAGAAAAAGAAAGTTGTTGTATACACGCTGGTGCTGTGAAAGTAGTACTGCAGTGAACATGTTGGGCTGGGACTCTTAAGGGAAAAAATCACATTTTCACATGACTGTTGTATTCTATTTTGATGATCCCTTTCTTCTTTAAATTAGTACTGTCTTTTTGTTGAGATGGTAATCTAAAGTACAGAAGAAGCACGGCTTTAGCCTTTAATTTAATTTGTTAGCTCTTTTTGCTGATAAAATTCTAAATTCCATGTTGATGAGTCTGTTCACCAAAGCCAAATAAGAACTATTTTTTTTTAATAACTCAGAGACATCTGAAGTGCCAAATAATCCTAAGGTAAGAGTTGACAAAACTTTGTTCCTCAGAGACAGCATTAGAATTTCACATGCTGTGCCACCAAGATTAGTTTAAAAGATCTGTCAGTGCAACTTCTGCACTGCTGACATCCATGAGAGTCCATTTAAGAATGTTGTGAGAATTTATTTCTTCTTTCTCTTGCTTTTGTTCTCCTTCCCCCTCTGTTTTTGTTTTGGGCTTTTTTTTTTTTTTCTATCAGACTGTAAATCCACTCGTGTAATTTGCCGGCCACTGAAAACTGATGTGAAAAAAAAAAAAAAATTACCTGACATGTTAGGTGTTCCAGATGAAGGTAACCTAACAAAATATATGTGATGTATAGTATAGAATTCCTTGAGGAGAATCAGAAGCTGAAGTGACAAATGTAACAGGTTCACCTTCTAGTTTACTGAGTTCATAGTGAATGCATAGCAAATCGCTAAAGTTCCTCACGGTGATGTTTTTTTCTTATTCTGAAGCTCCTCCTCAGTATGAATGTGGAAAATCCAAGTTCAGACCAAAACTGTGTGCTCAAAGGATTGTTGCAGGCTGTGTTTCACATCCACACTCCTGGCCCTGGCAGATCAGTCTCCGTACCAGGTATGCTTATTCCCCATTGCATTAGACTCTACATGCAAAGAAACCTTGCCTCTCATACAATGTTACAGTAAGTGGTTTAAGCATTGTAAACTTGATTTTAATTTACAAATAGCTCAAGGCTAAACACTGTGTGTGCTATTCTTAAAGAAGGTTATGTGAACAACCAAGAATGCTCCATTCTGTGACAAATAGCAAGACGGTCAATTGTTAATTGTTAATTTCAAAAACAATTTCAGTAGAAGGCAGAATAACTTTATATCTCTCGCTATATTTGACAATAGAATCAGTTTCCAATGAATACAGGTAACAGTATGACAAGTACACCTCTTGATCAGTCCTTCCATGTAAGTATTTGATCCTACTAGCAAAATTATTAATAAGACTGTGAGTCAAGGGCAGTTGCAGAGCTTTATGACTGTGGTTAGAGCTAGAAACAGTCAAAGTCTCTAAAATGGTGAACTTAACTGCGCACAGGCTTTTCCAGTAATAGCAATGTTGACTAAGAATGAAGATCTAAGTGTTTTCATACAAGGCCTCCTAAAAATGTCCACAGAACCCTACTGTCATTGTAAGAAACGTTATTCAAGGAAACCAAAACATATTTTAATGAAATTGTGGAATAAAGTCTTCTGTTTGTAAAGGCACATGTTAGAAATATTACTTGAAAAATTACAGTAGGATTAACTTCCCCATCTTAAACTACTCTTTTCATGACTTTTTTTGCTCTATTACAGTTATGGCATGCATTTCTGTGGGGGAACTCTGATAGATCCTCAATGGGTTCTTACTGCTGCCCACTGCTTAGAAAAGTAAGTATCTGTTATAGTCTGCACCAGCAACTTCTTACACGAGATAGAAAATAACAGGAGAAACTAGAGACCCAGTAACCAAGCCAAGCTGGTTGCAAACAGCTTGCCAGCTGTTGAGAATTGAGCCAAGTTGGTTTGTCATTCATTAAAGCTGAATTTTGACTGTAAAACAGAGTGACAGTGATAACTTCTGCCAGGTTTGCTTTCATGTGCCATTATAAGGGATCAAGTTTACTCCAAAGCTGGCTATCTGGCTTTGCTAGAGCAAGGTGCTCAATAACATTGTAAGTGGTCTCTGTTCTGGGTGTGAATTCATCAGCTCACCATGTGCAATTCTTTCCAACAGGTCCTCACGACCAGCTGCATATAAAGTGTACCTTGGATTACACAAAGAGCTAGCAACAGAGCCATCAGTACAAATACGTGACGTAGAGAGGTTGATCAAGGAGCCGCGCAGAGCAGATATTGCTCTGCTCAAACTGAGCAGGTACCCTTTTACCTGAAGCACTCCTTTGTTCTGACGGGACAAGATGACTAAAATGTGGTTGCTGGTGTTGCAGAAATGAGTGTTTCTGTCAACACTGTCTTCAATTAGTGATTTGAGACCCTCTCTTTCTTCCCTTTCTGCAGAAGCTCCAGGGTTTCAGAAAGGGAAAGGCTGCCTTTCAGACACCTGTACCTTGATAAGATAATGATGATTGAAACCTACAGTGTTAGCAGGATGCACTCTATGCTGTTTCCATACTGTGGTGGGGAGATTTCCTCTTCCAGCAGGGCTGGCCAGTGGTCAGGCAAAGAGTTTGATGGAATGCCAGTATGGCCCTTATTGCATCTGCTTTCATTCATCGGAAATGCTCTCTGGAACTGTGCAATCAAAAAGAATTTGTCCATGCAGCTGCAAGCAGATGTGAATGTGTAGTGCTTGGGCTTTCATTGCTGTGGCTGCAGTGCATGTCCAAAACAGATGCAGGGTCAACTTAAAAAGGTGGTCTTCTAAATGAGCTTTAGCTGTACCCAAGGCAAGTCAGATGGACTTAGGTTTTGCTGTGTGCTAAGTATCCCGATAGAAATCGATTTAAAATCAGACTGGATGCAGAAAAAGCAAGCTAACACCTAGGTGTTAAATGCCACTATATTATACCCTTTGTAATAGTTTTTTGTTTAGGTTCTGTTGGCTATGCATTAGCCCAAGTCCAAGCATTCTCCTGGACTACTGTTGGTTATTTTTATGTCATTCTCCATTTCAGACTTTTCTGTTTTGTGTATCACTTTCTGTGGGTTTAGAGCCTAAAAAGCAATTTTGCATGTCAGAAAAAATCCTTGACGGAAGCTAAGGATTTAAATGATAAAAGGCTAAATATATATATAATCTTTTTAGAAACCTGAAGGTAGTATTAAGTATAATTGTGCTAATGATTGTTCCTCTTTGTTCATTTCAGACCAGCAGTCATTAATAATCATGTAATCCCAGTTTGTTTACCAAAAGAAAACTCTGTGTTAGGAGGAAGAGAGGAGTGCTATGTGACAGGCTGGGGGGATACAAGAGGTGAGACAGCATTAACATGTTTAAAAGCTCCATATTTGCAGACTGGTACATACTTGTACCCTCTCTTGTGCTCCACACAAGCCATTGATAAAAAAGTTATTTCATCAAAATTCATCAGGTACTGCCAAACTTTCCACTTTCTCTCTCTGACACTGATTCTCCTAAATCGTTCAATGCCAAGTAAACTGAAAACCTCTAAATAGAAGAGGAGAAGCAGAGATAAGGAGTCAATTCTCTCTCAGTCCATGTGGTTTTCCCCAAAGCGGGCTTTTACCCGATGGGATGGAGAGTTTTTCTAGATTTAGGTTATTTCTTAATCACATAAATGTGAGTTTGCTCATTCTCTTGAGTGATTCTTCCTGTCAAGCAAGCTGGTTTGCTTCTCGCACAAATAAAACCTTCATTTTCAAAACTTCCCACTCTGTCTTGGTTGAGAAGTGCATTGGTACCTTCTCTGTCTCTTTGTCCATCATGCCATTTTCAACTGTTTGCTTCCTACCTAATTTCTTCCACGGAAAATTCAGATATAGAGAAATAAAATGGCTTGGAAATGACTCCCACAAGTGTCTGTGGGTACTGGATCCACAGGGATGTACTGTGAGAACAGGAAGGTCAATGGTGGGTGGTAGAGGTAATTATGATAATTGCCTTTGTCATTAATTCTTTTTTGGTTTCATTTCTATTTGCAAAGGTACTCGTGGTGATGGCTACTTAAAGGAAACTGGCTTTCCTGTAATCGAGAATAAAATATGCAACCGCCCTGAATTTTTGAATGGTAGAGTTAAAAACCACGAGCTCTGTGCTGGGAATATTCATGGTGGCACAGATACCTGCCAGGTAAGAAAGTCTGTGAGCGTCAGAGTCAGTTGTAAGCACATTCAAATCAAATAGGGCATTGGTTTTTGGCCTTTAGAGGCCCAGTATTATCCTGGGGATGTTACCACATCACGTGGTATCTGAGCTGAAAAATGCCCATGTATTCTGTTTTTTCCTTGCTCCCTTGTCTGCTGCTGGGAAATGGGGAAATTTTCCAGATAAGCCTGAACTCCAGAGCACATGGTAACACACAGTTGCACAAGTCAGGTGTATGGAAGCCAACTTAGGACGACAAAAGGTCATCTTTCTTTCCCCAGACCCCCTTGCTAGCCCCAAACAGATTACCTCCAATGTCCAAGCTAGCTCAGTTAACAGCATCTCAGTTAACAGTCAAGGAAGGATGCAGTGGAGCCTGCCATGCAGGCAAAGCAAGGGCCAAAGGAGCTATGAATTTCCAAGTATCAGTTCCACTGGATCATCTACTAACAACAGGAACCCATGAAGACCTCAGAAAAGAGGCTGAGGGAGGAAGCACAGTCTAAGTTAGCAAGAGCAAACAGCTTCTTTCTCAATAAAACCCCTTACTTCATAAATAAATGTAATGCCTGTGTGACATGAAGAGTACTTTACAAAAGTGTTCAACAACATGCATAGAGAACTCTTGCCTTGCTAGAATTCCAGTGTTTCTTATAATTACTGCATCCTTCACATGTAGAAGGTACTTCTATTTTGGTGCCTCCTGGGGGAAGGCCACGTAGGTCTGTCCAAGAAGGAATCATCCTGTTCTTTTGCTGTTTAGGGGGACAGTGGAGGACCTCTAGTCTGTCTGGACCAAGATAAATTTGTCCAGCATGGAGTCACCTCTTGGGGCCTTGGCTGTGCTCAACCCATGAAACCTGGTGTTTATGTTCGAGTCTCCAACTATATTCCTTGGATTAAAAGTGTGATGGAAAGCAACTGATCCTGGGTATGGACTGCCCTCTCCTGGAAAGCAGCATGCACGCCAGACATACAAGATTCCAAGTGCAATATTAAAGCTACAATCATTCATAAGAAAGCAAAATAAATATGATCATCCATTTTAAATTGCTATAAATTAATAGTCATTGCCAAGAAGCCCAGCTGACAGTCTGTTACCTTCTTTCTATATTTTCTATGGTTTGTTTGTCTGACAATAGACTTACCCACCTCTGAAATATGTGTTGAAAATGCCAGCCTTAACTGTAACTGGACACCTTCATTTTAATTTTTTATTAGCTCTACAATGACATTTTCTTTTAAGGTCATCATTTTACAGATGTTGTGCTTCTAACATATGAAAAAATGGGAATACTTTTTATTTTCTAAGAGTTGTCTGAACCTATTGCCAATTTGATGCTACAAAACATAGAAGAATCTCACAGTACATGTCTTACATGCCTGTGAAGTTTTATTAGATATATTTAATAGCATTAAATACATGGGATGGGGAAAAAAAAGAAGCAAACACATTTGGTTTGTGTTTTTGTATTTTTTATCGTCATCGAAATACATGTGTCAGCAAAAGTATAAATGCTGCATCAATGATATAAAACAGTGAATAAAAAAACCAGCCTCACCCTGAAGTTAGTCTCTAGTAAAGACAAGAAAATAGCTATCAACAGCTACCACAAATAGTGACAATGCATCTATACATCTACATATTATAAAATTGTGTTTTCTATAGACTCATTTATTTCTTTGTATAATGTTATCTGACCACATAATTGTTAGATGTACATTTTTCTCCTCTAAAAGAAGATTGTGTACATATGTGGTTATAGGGAGCGTAAGCTTAAACTTTTTGAAATGTTTCCCAGGGAAAGCTTGACTCATGCTTGCCAAAGTGAAACAATTGCTGACTATAAACTCCTGCTCACATCCTGCTTCTCTGGCATATAAGCCAGGGAGCTCCCCACAGGCGTCTGGAGACCCCCAGCTCTGCATGGGGTCCTTCTGGCATCCCCAGGGTGTGCTGAGTCTATTCCAAGTAACTCAGCTACTTCCTGGGATTTGTCTTGTCCATTTTCCTCACTCCCAGACAAGCCAAGCTGCATGACATTTTAAAATTGTCTTTAATTTTTTTGTATGCTTGCACATGCAGAAGGGTTGTGTTGCATCCTAGGAGTTTTGGTTTGTTTTTTTCTCCCATTGCCTTAAAGAGAGATGAGAGCTAGTAAGCACAGTTAGGTGGCAGGGTGATCTCTGAAGCTTCTACATCTGGAGTCTGATTCTGGGAGATGAAATAATCTCAGGGCATTGCCTTCCTGGGCAGGAGCAGCTCTGATAAAGCAAACAGCACCCATCTGGTAAGAGGGATTCACTGAGCACAAATACCCTCCTGCATATTTTCTTTATATATCACCTTTGATCATTTAGCCAGCCAAGAGGTTTGTACAATGCTTCCCTGACAACAGGAATTCTGTGTTGCAGCTTGGACTTTGATTTGTTAAGCTATTCTGATGCGACCTCCTGAAGTCATGATTAATACCTGGCTTGGAGCTAGAGAAACCATTGGCCCTGCTCTCCTTGCCAAACTGGCTAGAAATGCCTGGATATGCCTGAGAGGCCACAAAAGTCCCACCTCATAACCCTTCAAACAGTGCCAGTTGTGATCTTTTCCTCCTTCAAGACTGTCAGTGGCAATAAAAATCTCTACTTTTTGTGGTAACCATTTGCACACACTGGATAAAGTAACCTAGCCCGTGTGGTGGCAGTGGCACATTTGACCCAAAATAGCATTTTCATCTGTTTGCTGGTCCAAGAAACCTCTTTGCCAGCAGCAAAAACACAGCTGGGTTTCTGAGGTCACATTGTTCGCGTGCCTTTGGTGATGGTACAGTGACCATTTGTCTCTTGTGTACCTCACATCTCTCACCGTGCCTCTGGAGGATGCACATGCAGGACAATTATAGCTGACAATTATAGCTTCAGGCCCTCACTGAAGAGGTGCCTCTTACTGAGTGGGCTGGTGTCAACACATGCATCTTAAGAGAACACTGCCGTGGCTTCTGAGAAGCTTGTGGGATGTCCCTGTAAGTATTAAGGGGTTTGAGGCACATATGAATTTAGAATAACTCTTTCTTAAAACAAACAGCCTGTCCTGTGGTCTGCATGCCCAGGTACATCCCACTCCATGCATATGGTGTAGCCTGGGGTTCTCCCTCACTGAAGCTCTTTGTCTGGTACCACCACCTCATCTGTCCCACAAGTGTGTAACCCCACCATTGTCAGACACTGCACTACACACCCACCACACCTCCAGGAGGCAACACAAAGTCTCACAGAGATGGAAGAATTTATCAATTTACAAAGTCCCTGTTAAGGATAAGAGTTGGCTCAGGAGCAATTACCAAATACCAAACTCCACCTGAAGCTTCTAAGCACTTCTAGCTTAGAAGTCAAAACACATGCATAGGCTTTTTTTCTGCTGCCCGTCATAAAACAAATGTTTAAGAAATTAATATATTCAGACTTCTGACACTGCCCCAAGCCATTTTATCCTCCAGAATTTATCACTTACATTATCTTTTGAGCAACACATAATGCTATGAAAGCAAAGCATAATCTAAAAAGAGGAGACAAGTCTTTGAATCTCTCATTTCTCAACGTGTTTTAGTTGTCCACAAACTGAGGAAGCTGTCAAAAGTTATTCACATTTATTTGGAAAGTTGTAGCTTTAAAATATCTCTGCAGTCTTTCTCGAGCTGCTAAAGTGTTTAAGACACCAATTAAAAAAAGAAAAATTCAAACAAAGAAGAAACACTAAATGGAAGAGGGTGGTTCAGCTCATCCAGCATTACATGGCATCACTTCACCCTGGTCCTCCAAGGTGCCTTCAGAAGGGGCTGGCTGGGCTGAGTTTTGTGGCTGTGGGCCTGCGCTTTCCACCCTGCACTGAGACACATCCAGCCAGTGCAAGCCCAGAGCCCCCAGTTCAGGGCTGGTCTCTGCCAGCCAGCCTTGGACTATTGCATTCAGCTATCCACACAAAATTGTATTGGTCTAGGAGTTTTCTCCTTATACCAGTAGCTCCAGCTTTGTGTGGTGTCTTCTAGTTTAGCTGTCTATATTGTGAGATGTTCATTTAGATTTGTATCTCTAAGTCATTACTGACTTTTCCTAAGCATACCTTTGACCTTTACCATGCCTCTGAGTAAGCTAGAAACAGCCTTGAAAGACAGGCCTTTATCACTAACTGCCTACAGTGTGCAAACATCAGGCTGGGATTATTGTTAAAGGTCCTGTTTTCCTCCAGAAGGGATGCTGATAAGAGCGGTTGCTGGGAAAAGGCAGTGAAAGTTGGGAATTGTTGGAAAGCACAGTATATTCCTCACCATAGGAAATCCTCCTGCACTCATAGGATGGTGAGACTGGAGCAGTGATCATTCATTTTCACTGACTGTAATATAGTGCTACTGATCTGTGGCATGAACCTTCCAAACTCAGTCCTGTATTTGCTTGTGCCAAAAGCTTCTTTTTAGTGAGCTTATAAGGCCCTTTACAACATCTCACTGGCTTTCTTTTATGTATTTCTCTGTTGGTAACAGGATACCTTTTGAATGCCACATCTTTTCAAGAAGTGTATTGTTCACCAGTCAGTGGCCAGGACACAATTCTTGACGAAGGTCATACAGGAGGAAGGAAAGGCACTCTGTCCTTGGAAGCTGCTTGCAGAGCCAGAGAGTTGATTCTGTTGCGTGTCAGCTTCAAAGGACCAACTAACACTTCCCTCCATAGCCAAAGCCCCTGGCTCATCCCTGCCCAAGACATCTTGGCATCTCTGTCAGCAACCCCCAGAAAATATCCCCAAGACAGAAAGATGACAGTGATAATGAACGGAAGACAGAAAGTGCAGGTCATCTTGGAAGTGGTGAGGGTGAAGGAATTCTGTTCATAGGGGTGGGCAGAGAGCATGATTTACAAAGCAAAAAACCAGTATGCTCCTGAAAGAGGTGTTTGGAAAAGCATTCAGGAGAGGAGAGCAGGCAGAAGCCCTTCCCTTGGGGATATGAGGGGTTACATGAACCCCAGCTGTGCCTGGGGAAAGGGGCAGCAGGACAACCTGTCCTGCAGAGCTAATGCCCTGTGCAGGTTATGACACCTACATAAAGCCCTGGAAAGGTGAGGAAGACTGCTTCCACATTTCAGAAAGCCATTGAACAAGGAGGGAACAGGGCTTTTTTGAAAAGGGTCCCTGTGGATGACAATCAGACCAGAGAGAGGTTCTTCTGATGCACACTGCTGACTTCCATTCCTCTAAACCAGGAAAAGAGTCACCTGATCAGTACCCAACTTCTTTAGCCATCATAACTTCTGTCGGTCCAGATACTCCAGGGGCAAAGGAGGACAGGTTAAAATAGTCGTCCTCTCCCCCTCAAGGTCATCTAAATCTTAAAAAAGTACTACCATTGAAATCCTTCCCACACAAATGTAAATCCTAACAAAACAATAAACAAATGTCTCAAATAGATAAAGAAATAAATACAAGGTCACTGGGCTGGACATTCCATACTTTTAAAGCTGTTCTGTTCTCTATGAAGAACCATAGTCTCTTCTTGCAAACAGTGTACTCAGAAAAAAAAGTATTTATTCCACATTCATAGAAAAATACACTACTTGTATTAAATGTCCTTGTGCTTAGAAGGAGAACATGAAGTTTAATCCATATTCTGCAGCAAATTTTGAAGTGGTGGCAGGTAGAGAACAAATTCCCAGTATGGGAACAAAGCTGTTAGCTCAGTGCTGTCCTTCAAAAGTCAAATATAAGAGCTGGTGTCCCGATGTTTCCCTTTCTTGCCACATTTTCCAAAATGACTGTTAAAACAGAGAGGAGCGTAAATGTGAAAAAACAGGAAAATACACTAGTTCATGTTGTAGTCCAAGCTGCAGTACTGAAACATTATTTTTTTTTGCATAGAAAATTTCCTTTCTTTAGTTTTTACATTGAATCAGGCAAAAGTTGCTAATATAATATCCAAAGCCTCCCCTTGAAATATTAATGTGTAGCACTAAATCCTCAAATTATTTTGCCAAGGTGTAAATATTCCCCACATATCTGCAGGGCAATGAAGAGTCTGGTTTGCTGTGTGTCAGGAGTGGGAAAGCTGTGCCTACAACTCTTACAGCTATAAATCCATCTCATATGTGACTTTTAAATGACTTCACAAATTGTGGGATTGCATCCATGATAAGGGGCCCTTCTTCACAGGATGCCTTGGCTGAGATAATGGCTGATTTCCTCGAGCAGAGAGTCACAGGCTATGCTTTGCAGCACCTCTCTTGTCCACTATCACTTTCTGCTCCCAGACATGCATAGGACACCTTTGTGTCTCTATGAGAAAAATACACATTTTATCACCATACATTTTTTTTAATAGCCTTCCATAGTGATACTGCAAAGTTCAGGTTTCTATTGAGGAAAAGAACACCTGCTCATAGCATCAGCCTAATTGGGAATTTACTTGGACACTGGAAAACGTCAATACTTTATGACAGTTGGTAAAGTGGGAGGAAAATATCCCCAGGAAACCTCACCCAAGTATAAGTAAGAAAATGCATCTCATACCTTGGAAGCTGCTCCACATCCTCTACTGTCTCTGGTAATGAGATTCCCTTTGTCTCTGGTAAAAGCAATACTAGGAGGCCACAGACAGCTGCAAGAATACCTATGACAGATATTGAGGAAATACAAAATAAATAAGAGCATTGTTCCCTGACTGTTGCACAGTTCACTCTGATCCTCTCTGATTTTGTAGCTGTTTACTTAAGACAAAGGGAATTCATATGTCCCTCAGAAGCAGCAGAATTTAATAATTAGATAATGTGAACACTGTAATTCTATCTATGTCTTTCCTTGAAATAATGGTAATCTTTTAAGATGTCTTTTGTCTTTCCAATTTTGTTGTCAGCTAAAGTTGTTGGTGCAAATTTCCCTTCTTATTCTATCCTTTTCATTTTGATTTTTTTCTAGTCACGTCTACCTCCTAGAAGTCTGGCTTAGCCACAGACTCCCATGCAATTACAGATCCTAGCTGTAAGGTTTCTTAGTCTTAAAGCACCTCACATAGTTTCTTTTCTGCTCCTTCAGCAGTTACCTAAGCAGACCTAAGCTCTTCCACATTGCACAAAGAAATCACATTTCACCATTTGCCATTCAGCCTCTTGCTCTGGGCATAAAGGTGGAAAGGCACTGGTCTGAGGGGGAGATAAGGCCACATACTACTTTTATCCCAAAAGAAAAGCTCTGTTAGGATATTTAAACCAAAAGTATATTGTAAATTAAATCTTACTGAAAATAATTAGAGGTAGCTCCAACCAAATGGCTGCTAGTCGGAAAAGCAGGAATGGGGCTATGATCCCACCAAGATCACACAGACTTGAACACAGGGAAACACCAAAGTTCCTGCAAAAGACAAAAAGTACCAAATATTAGGGAGGTGCTACCAAACAGAACAACCAGCAGTTTAAGGAGTAGAATGTAGACTTAGCTCCAAAATTATCTCTTCAGTATGTGGCATCCACATTAAGCAGTGTTTATTCAGCTGGGAAACTCTGGAAAAACCAAGTTTAACTAAAGGACAGTGAAAGAGGAAATGGGGAAAAGCACAGGGAACAGCATGAAGATCTCTGTGAGCTTTTGACATACCTCAGTGTTGTAGGGTACAATTCACTGTTCACTAGGTAGACAACTTCAAAAGCTATTGTGATGCTCAGTCTTCCCAGCGTGGCAACTGTTGTTTTGAGCCATGGGATATCTGTTCAGGCAAAAAGAAACACTTCTGTGTGAAGTGCTGTCACACCAGCAGAGCACTTCTGAGTGCCCCAGGCCCTGTCAGCAGAAATTGCACCAAAGGAACACTGCAAATCAGACTGAAAGACCACTGCTGTAGGTATCAATCTATGCTGGCATTTATTGCATATGAACATCATGCGAGGCTGCTTTGGAGAATTAGAAATCACTAGAGTTGATTGATTCAAGATGCTGGTGGGGCATAACAGAATGGATGGGAGAATAACCTAATAATAATAATAATAATAATAATAATAATAATAATAATAATAATAATATTTTTCCATGACCACATCCAAACTGTGCTCCAGAAAGGAGTATTTTTCTATACAGGAGAGTTATGCTGTAAGAAACAGTGTTGAGTCACCTCCCAAAGCCTTCTGACCACAAGGAAGGTACCTCTAAAGCTGCGTATAATCATAGAATCACTTAGGTTTTAAAACCACTGAATCCAGCTGTTAACCCAACCCTGCTACTCCACCACTAAGCCACATCCCTAAGTGCCACATTTACACATCTCATCAAAACCTCCAGGAAGGCTGCAGTAAAATAATTCTCCCTAGAGCAGTCCACCCACCCTTTGTAATTTTTCTAGCCACTGCACATTAGACACACTCCTAATCATGCTACTCCTCATCATCCTCCCCTCCCTTTCTACCACACCTGACACAACTGGCACAGGCTGTACCTGACACTGCCCCGCTGGCTCTGCCCAGCTCTCCCAGCTCCACTCAAGCTCTGGTGAGCAGCTACTGCCCTGAATACATCAGTGGGAAGCCCTTGTACATCAGCAGAGGTGTGGTGCTCACCCACACACAGCAGGACAGAGCTGCCCCTGTGGTTATGAGCAGCCCCTCTCTGGAGAGCTGGTGCTCTCTGGAAGTGCATCACAGGGAATGTGACAAGCACTGTCATGCTCTTGGGAGAGGACAGTCTCCTGCATGGTCTAACCATGACTAGGCACACAGGGAGGCAAGTGAAACAACAAGCCTGAACTTGGCACCAAGGGGAGCTCTGCCACTGGAGAGGACCCTGGCAGTGATTGTGTTTTTTCAAATCTTCAGTGGAAGAACAAGAAAACATTTCAGTTTTCTCTGAACCAAAAATGAGACACTTGGGTTTATTTCTCTTCCAAAACAACCAAACAAACCACCATCAAACTTCATCCCATGTTGCAAGATATTGCTTTTGCCCTGAAGAGTCCTGTTTTCAAAAACATATAAGAAAAACAAAGACTGGAAAGAACAAAACAAATCCACATCATTTCCATGGCACCCCTTCAGTCCATCAGACTCCCAAGGTGATGGTGACGTCCATGTGGATCCTCCCTCTGCCAGGGGACTCGAACTGTGTGAGCAACACAGCTGAGAGCTGCAGTTTTTTCCATCTGGATAAACAGATTTCTTTAAAACAGGACTTGGACCTCAAGTGTCCAATCTGCAAGTATCTTAATCCCAAGGCTCTCCTCTCCTACTGAGAGAAGGCTGTTGGCAGCCCTGTGATATACCTTGAGAAACTAAAACTATTTGGATGGCCAGGACTGTCCCTCACTTTGGTAGGAACAGTTCTGGGGAGGAATAAGCCTTTCTCATGTCCATTGAACTGTTGGTCCCCAGCTACGGTAAGGCAAAGCATAATCCTGTGGTTGTATACAATTCAAAGCACCTCCAAATGCCTCCCTAGGGATAAAAAAAACCAAACCCAAACCCAAACCAAAAAAACAATAAAAAACCAACAAAACAATCCCAGAAATACATGGTAGGGCAAACAATTTAAAGAAAGGAGAGAAGTTCTGGGAAGCCTTTGCACAATATGAGACCTTTTAGCTGTCCTTGAAACCAGATAAGAATGGCTTAATCAAAAGACGTATCTTTCTCCCAGCCTCTTAGCATTGTCCAAATCCCTGGAAGAGAGAGCAAGGCAACAATCTCTGTGATGCTTACCACAGCCCCTACATTGTGTTGTGATTTGCATTGTTTTATTTGTAAAGGAAAATACTACCAAGATGACTCACCAAAATCACTGATTTATTAGATCACTAAGTGTGTTCCATATCAGGGAATGCATCTTCCCGTTATGTTTGTATATTCTTCCCTTGCATTTGCCTTTAAAGAGAGGCCTTCATATACCTTTTCTCTAAGACTACTCCCAGTAGCTATGTTGTTCATAACCCATCAAAGATATGGCTATTCCATGTCCCAGGGCCATCTATGTGCAAATAAGGTGTGTTGTTCCATGACACTTGGGTGCTGCTTGTATCACCAGATGCTTTCACTTTTATCTGCAGTTCTGTGTGTCTGGCTATCCTTGCTCAGGGGAGTCTCAGAGGGAAGCCATTGACCTGCAGAGCCTGACACAGGGAAGGGAATCACCTTCTGGCAGGAAGGCAGTGATGAGACACGTGATGCTGGCCACGATGTTGCTCATGGCGAAGGGCAGGCGCCGGCCAATGCGATCAATTGTCACTATGATTAGGAAAGCAGCAGGCAGCTCCACAGCTCCTGAGATGAAGAAGTCTAGGTAGAGGTTTCCTCCAATAATTCCCAGGCGCATGACAAGCCCTTGGTAGATAAGGGCACTTGTGAACCTAAACAGCAAAGGGGGAAAAGTGTTGAGAGGCAAACAAATGATTGCAAGCAGCTGGAGAGTCACTAGGGAATCTTTCCTCAAAACCCACCTCCCAGGTAACAAGTTGGACTGACATGGGCACTCACCAGGCGTACATCAGGATGAGTGTGCTCCTCCTCATCTGGGGAGTCCTCACCAGGTCGAGAAAGGAGGGGTTGCTGACCTCCTCGTTGCTAATAGTGATCTGAGGAGACAAGTGAGCAGCAGTCAGCTGCCAGGAGTCAGGCAGACACTGGGACAGAGTTTCTGGGTAAGTACAGTGATCAGCAATATTCCAGTCCAGCGAGCAGAGGTGCTGACAAGCCAGTTTGCTGCTCACAGCACTCCGGAGCAGTGCACAGGTGTTGGAACAGCAAATAACTGGATATGGCTGTGAGCTTTCCTTAATGATGATTGAGCAAAAGTCAGTTAAAAAATCCCCAGTCTTAACTTGTGAATGGAAAAATTTTCTCCTCCTTGCTGGCTTGGATTTTCTTGGAAGGAAATAAGCAGTCGTTGTCACATCAGGGCCACTGGGCAGAATTGCCTTCTGCCAGGGGTGGCAGAGAGGAGAAGACAGGGCAAAGCAATGGGCTGAGGGGAGAAGGGACAGAGGGGCTGAGCAGCAACCTGTGGGCTTGGGAACATCACTGGTGGCACAGCTGGGCAGCAGGAAGGAAATGGGAGTAGAAGAAAGAGCAGATCTGTGACAGTGCTTGGGTGCTACAAAATATTCAACCAGTGAAATTCAGAGGGTCCTAAAATACACACACACTGTGCTGAACATGGCTTTCACTCTGAAAAAAAAAAAACAACTGGTAAGTATGAATTAATGATCTCATAGTGCCTACAAAGTATAAAAAATCTGTTCTCAGCTGCCTCCAAAACAATCACAATGAGACACTCAATGAAATTACTGGCTAGAGTAACAGAAAAGAGCAGAATTTCACACTGTCCTGTGTTTACCCATTGTAGTTCATTGCTGTAGATATTAGAGAGCCAGAATACTAGCAGGGCCAAAAAGGGATTAGTTACATTGAACGTTCGGCTGTTTTTAACTCTGGCCAGCAGTTTTTAACCATGCTGTCCAAGCCAGGTGGAAACCCTGTGTTCACGTGGTCATTTGGCAAACAAAGAAGGCACAAGGAAGATAATGCAGAGACAGTCTTAGGCAGGGACCAACCATGATACTGCCCAAGAACTGGCAGCCACAGCTGGGATTGCTATCAGCTCTCAAAGCAGCTGTGGGGAACATGGGGTTAAACATGCTGTGCCATTTTTAGGAGGATTTTAGGCAGCCTTGCTGCTTTAACTCTCCATTATTGACTCCTTCTGAGAGGGGAGGCCTAAAAGGGCAAAGAGGGGAGCAAACCCCTCTTTATTACCACAGCACCTTCTGTTCACACAGGTGCAGGGGCCCAGGCCAGAGGGGAGACAGGAGTGAAAAGACAGAGAAGCTCGAGGTAACATGCAGATCCATGAGGAGAACACAGGTAAAGCCAAAGGCATTGCCTGAGGGTCTCATCAGCTCAGCCAGGGCTGAGCCCAAAGCTTTCATCCTTCATTTGTTTTATCATGTCATAAGGTAGTACAGCTGCTTTTAGGTGAGATTTCATTGGATGTATTTACACACAACTTTTTCATATCTGACTGACACAAAGTCAGTCTTACTTACTTTGTAAGACAGAGAAACCCCACAATTGTTTGAACTTCCTTTATACTCCCTCTCACTTTTCTACTGTAACCAGAGCCAAAGGTTTTCTTCAAAGCACTGCCACTTGTGCTGCATGCCAGAGTCCTGAGTGAAGCAGGCTGAGGTTGCTGGGTTTCTGCACTGCTCTTGGACTCTCTCATAGTATGGTTATAAAGCTGCCATGTCTCTTGTTTATAAGAACAGGCTGACAGCCATCAGTTGTGACTTTGTGCAAATACGGTTTTAGATTTCCAGAGGACTAAAGATAAATTCAGCACAACTGCCACTTGTATTTTTATGTCTTAATAAAGTCAAAATAACCCCAAGCATTGCTGAGCACCCTTTTATAGATGAAGAAAAAAAGCACTATGGAGAGTCAACACTTTGCAGGGGAAAAAAATCCTCTTTTTGTCTTTTGAAGTCAAGGAGAGCTTTGCTATTCATACCAGTGCAGTCAGGAATTCAATGACAGGACCCATGTTTCCAAAGATACACTAATTGAAAACCCTGGATGAAGTTTTATAGCATCTCTCATATTTTCATGTTCCAAAAAAATTCCATATGTTTTCCCACAATTATTTTTATGTATTTAGTTCTACGCATGCTAATTCTCCATGGACCATGCAGGTTTATACATACATGGATGTATATAAAATTTACATACGTAAGTTAATGCATGCAAGAAATACATATGTCTAGATAAGTTCTATAGGGTAGAAAAAAATCTGTAGATAAAGGGACAGGTTTTGATCCAAAATTCTCTTAAGAAGCAGCTCCTAATCAAAGAGTTGCAATTCATTCTGGTTTTGGACAGAGACTAAAAATTAGAAAATTAGTTTGAAAAAACTCTCCATAATAGGATAAATATGAGCAATTGGGAAAAAAAAAGAGTTTAAAATTTACAGTTAATTTAATGAGTTCTGGTTTGGGTTGACCTATACCAGTGTTGTAATTCACAAAGCATAAGCAGCAAATGTTTATCCTTTTTCATATAAAGGTCATCTATCGTTTCTGCATGCCAGCAAAAACACAAAGCTGCAACATCCAGAGCTGTGTAAGGGACTTGGCGAGTGAAATTGATGCAGACATACTGGAAAATCTGAGCCCAAGTACATTGAGGGATAATGCCTCTCACCTCTCCCTGAGCCTCCACACCTACAGCCTGAAATTCTGGAGCTGCTTCATGAAAGAGAAGTTTGATATCAGTTAATGTGAGAAATACCCTTGATCCATTACCCATGCACTTCCTGGAGATGCTCTCTTTCCTATGTGTGTAACACAGCACAAAGGATGACAGATTTTATATTAAAAAGGTCCTGGGAACAGATCCAGCACAAATCTGGGTGTGTGGAGGTTAATCTGTTGCAGCTGTGAGTGGCTTAAGGTCATGAGCATGGATACTTTTGCAAAAAAATAAAAATACAGCTCAAAACAAAAAGCAAGGAAAGACACATCTTTCTGACATGATGCTTTGAAAATGCTGTCTGGAGAGAAAGTGGGTGTAGGAATGCAGGGCTGAATGTGGATGGGAAACTGAAGCAGCACAAACTTCCTGCTGCATTACTTGGGGAACAGCGGCACTGCCTAATTCTGACCTGGATGTGAGAATCACGCTGGTGTAAATACCTCAGCAAAAGACAATAATTCATAGAATCATAGAAGGTTTGGGCTGGAAGGGGCAATAAAGTTCCTCTAGTTCCAGCTCCTTTGCCATGGCCAGGGACACTGTCTACTAGGTCAGGTTGCTCGAAGCCTTGTCCTGGCCTTGAACACTGTCCAGGATGGGGCATTTACAGCTTCTCTGGGAAATGTGTTCCAGTGCCTCATCACTCTCACAGTGAAGATTTTCTTCTTAATATCTAATCTAAAACTGCCCTCTTTCAGTTTGAAGCTATTCCTTCTTGTTCTGTTCCTTCACACCCCTGACTGAAGTCCCCCTCCAGCTCTCTTGTAACTCCCCTTTAGGTACTGGAAGGCAGCTCTAAGGTCTCCCTGGAAACTTCATTTCCCTGGGCTGAGTGAGCCCAGCTCTCTCAGCCTTTCCTCATAGGAGAAGTGCTCCTGCCCTCTGATCATTTCACAGCCCTCCTCTGGACTTACTCCAGCAGCTCCATGTCCTTTTGTAATCTCATGAGGTTTAACAAGAGGTTTAACAGGGCAATCCCTGGTATCAACACAGGCTGGGAATGAACACACCAAGAGCAGCCGTGCCCAGAAGGACTGGGAGGTTCTGGTGGATGAAAGATGGACATGACCCAGCAATGTGCACTTGGATCCCAGAGAGCCAATTTTATCCTGGGCTGTATTCAAAGCAGTGTGGGCAGCAGGGTGAGGGAGGGGATTCTGCACCTCTGCAGAGACCCCACTTGGAGTGCTGCCTCCAGCTCTGGGGTCCCAGAACAGGAATCATGGAATGTTTTGGGTTGAAAAGGATCTTAATTATCATTCCAGTTAACCACAGCTTTTCTCACTGAACCGTAAGTCCAATGCTGCAGTAATCATGGTCTGAGAGCCAGACACTTGCTACCAGCACAGAACAAGCCAAATGCTGCAATGTCACAACAGCACTATTTGAAATGCATCAGTCCTTTCAAGTTCTGTCACGACCACTGGCCAAAGGATTGTAACACATATCCTTTGTGAATAGTGATCTCAGACAGAGCTTCCTCAGTTGTGAATTTTGCAGTGCATTTTCTCCCTTTTGGGACGAAAGCAAATTCGTACTCAAAATCCAATTTCTTTTTCTCTTAGAGTTGTGAAAGGAACTTCTAGAAGAAGAGTCAGGAAAGTACATCCTGCTATCTCCACTCACTCTGTCAGATAAAATGGCAACTTCTATGAAATTCCATTGCCCCTCAGGTCAGCTTCTGATACTTCCCACAAGTTTTTAAAGTAGTAGTGTTACAAAACGAAAACCTAATTCCTTATTTCAGCCCCTACATTTCCAGCCAGTTCACTTTTCCCATCTTGCAATTAACAAAGTAGTTGTGTGTCTGACAACAAACTGTTCTGCTGTGACTCTTCAAGTGTGTCATCCATCCCTTAAAGAGAACACATTCTAACACCACTGAACCTTCCAAAGCCTAAGAAAGCTTAGAAAAAGCCTCTAGCTCAAACATATGACTGTACCTCTGAGTAATGTGGTGAGAGAAATTTCCCATTGTGTTTTGCAATATTGCGCATGATCTTTAATGCCTTCTCTCCCTTTTTGCGTGTCAGGAGCCAACGTGGAGATTCAGGAACCACCCTGTAAGAGCAGAAGTTGTAAATAAGGCAAAAGCTTGTAACATCATAAGTCAACCTAAGTTTTTTGTCTTTTACCCTGTATTAACACAAAGCACAGATCTTTCAGACTTTGGGCCACAAAAACTCTTTGAGGACTGCTTTTCCAGTCAGCCTTCTGTAAATTATTTGATTGTAGTGGGCAAGAAAGAAGAAAGTAGACTACATCAATACCCTCCAAAGCTGAAAAATCAGAAATCTAACTGTTGTATCTGCACAATGGTTATCAAAAGTATAACCTACAAGCAAAGAAGGTTCCTGCAGAACAGCAGCAATTAAAGCCAACACTAAACACGTAGATTAACACATACAGGCAGATCAGGGAGCTTCTGGCTGCATCACTGTAAGATACACACACACAAATATATACCTCTTTTATAAACTGAACACAAAGCACTGATGGGTGTTTCAGTTTCTGCTAGCCTAGAGTTAAGATCATTCACTATTTTAAGGTTCACTGCAGACAGCGTTTAAGGAAGCAATGTTCAGGAGGAGGCTCTGTAGGTTTGTCTCTTTGGATCCATTCCACAGGACAGCTGCAATGAGACAGGTATTTACCATGGCTTGGAGCTCTGCTTTCTCATCAGCTGTACTGCCCAGCTCAGGGGACCTGAGGGCAAGGTCAGACTTTAACTAAGTACATAATGGGAGGCAGAAATGGGGTCTCATGGCTGATGGGAAAAACAAACCTCGGTCAAGTTAACCTTATAAACAGAGCAGAGTTCTGTGAAGGGCCAGTTGTGGCTGATCAGAGAGGCAAACTGTGGGCAGAAAAACTGAAGTAATGTATGTTTGTGATTCACTAAAAGGGAATTACAAATTACAAAGTCAACAATATGCAAGTATCTTCTCCCTAACCTACAACTGGAGACTTGGAGCCACAGCAGGACTCTCAAGGTGCTCAAATAGCAGTAACAATAATGACAATGACTGCAACATTACCAATAGTAGAGCAGGAAGAGGAAGTTGGGCAGTGAAATGGCCAGCTGGATCCCCTGCCAGGTGGGAATCAAGTATGCAATTCCAGGGAGAATTATAATTCCCAAGGTAAAGAATATCTGAATCACAATTCCAACAATGCGCTGATCGGAACCAACGATCTCCGTCACTGAGCAGAAACAAAGCCAAAATAAATAACACAGAAACAAGCCCAATTTGAAAAAAAACTATTAGAGGTGAAATGTAAGGAAGGCTATGCTGTATCAGGCCACAGGTCTGTCTAGCTCAGCATGCTGTCTTCAGCAGTACAGGCGTGTAACTGAGGCTGTCCAGAGCAAACATGAGTGGCATCTCCTCATCAACTCACCCACCCTTCTTCAGCCAGGGGGGTTTCTGACTGCAGAACTCAGTTTGCTACTGAGTCCCACAGGGCCACAAGAGGGGGTTGAGACTGCATCATGATCATGCTTGGTGGGAAATCCTTAGCACTCTCACTGGTGCAGTTTTGGCACAGCCAAAGGGATCCTTCAGGCAGAGGCTGCAACCAGCAGGTAATATGGACAAGGTATCTGTGGGGAAGAGAGTTTAACCATATCATGCTGGTTGCTCTGACAGTAAGGTATGATCCAGTCTGGTTTGTTTGTTTATTTATTAGGAAAGTCTTAGCTTTTGTTGTTTGGGGTTTTTTTAATCATTTGGTAGATTTTTTTATTTTGTGAATGTGTCCAATAGCTCTGAAACCTATGCTCGTTTTTCAGGCAATATCCCATGGCCATGACATCCACAACTGAGGTGATCAATGCATGAAAAAGTGTCTCCTGTTTGTTCCAAAACTGTCTCCACTACAAAACCTTCAGAGTAAAAGCAGAGAGTTTTACCCTGCTTTTTGCAGCACACAGAAAACATTTTATTTTAAATTTATTTATTAATTTATTTTTCTAAAGCAGGCACAAATTTACAAGTAACAATAATTTGTTTTGGCTGGCAATGCAGAGAAATATGATAGCATGACCATTTTTATTGACTATCCATCATGTCTGGATAGCTCAGGGGCAACTCTGTTGCCTGAAGACAGCTGATTAGCACTGCCCCCAAAAGAGCTGGATTGTATGTAGAAGCAAAGGGAGGTTATTGGGGCAGCCTGAAGCACACATCAAGAGCTTTGGAAACGTATTGATAGCAACCAACCTCCTGGTGCAAACAAGCCTATGATCTGTATATGTTTCTCAAAAGATGTTAGGCTGGAAAATACTCTGGGTGATCTCAAGAGACAAGAGTCGATCCCTGAAGAGATTTGAAAGGAATCACTCTTTCCAAGAGTTAGGCACCTTGCTTACGTCTGCAGTAATACAGTGTACCTGAGGATCTCTGAATCTTCCCCCAAAGTCAGGCAGCCTGATCTGAGCATTGAAAAGCATTCCTTTCTGTTAAAGCTTGGACATTTTAAGGAAGCCATGGGTCTGTCATAAAACATATTGCTAGTTAGAGCACTTGCCAAAGTTTCAAGATAAGATCTCAGTGTAAAATTAAGCCGTGTGCATGAAAGTAAGAGGAAAAGCAGCTTCTGGTCCTTTCACTGGATCTTGGACAGGAGCTGCTCAGCAGTGTAACAGCCCAGAAAAACAAGGTTCTTCTTGGCTTTAGATGCTAAGAGGGCTAGACTGGTATGTTTGCACATTCATCACCACAGTACTCCCAGGTCCCCTTGTAAGTGTTTATGTCTGGTTGTAATTCACTCCCATTCATCTAAATTCCACTAGGAATTTTAAACACTTGTCACCGGCCTCATAGACAACAGCAATGATACAAGCTTTTGCCCTATATAACAATATTATAACTATGTTTTGGTTTATAACAATAGATCACCAAATGGCTGGTTTTATTTTTAAGTAAATCTGACATCCCATCTCTTTCAGGATGCCTTCCTCAATGTCTGGCCTTTTCATTTTTTATTACTGCCTTACTGAACCTGGCAGCCATTCAAGACACCACAACAATATCCCCTCCTTGTCAGAAGGAAGCTTGCTATGCAAGGAGCTTCATTGCTATAGACTATATACAGACTGATAAATTATAATCTACCAAAGATTCTGTATCCCTGCAGTTTTGATGTGATTTATAACAAAACTTACCTTTCTTTTCCCTTTTCAGGAAAATATTAATCCTAATATGGACCCTGGTGCCCAGCCTGACACTATGAAAAGTGTCCCAGCTAAAGAATGAAAGCAGCCAGCCAAGCTGTCCTCCCAGTGGTGAGAAGCAGCTAACTCCTCTGAGCATCTGTGGAAGACATTCAGACTCTGCCAAAATAAACCACGTCCCTGTTTCTGTATCCAGTTTATTTGGGGCTTGCTCTGTAGATTTTTATCATCTTGGTGATCTTCTGCATAATAACAAAGCCTTTATATATGAATGATCCATTCCTTCACCTCTTAGTCATTGGAAGACAAATGCATTAACTAGGATGGACTTGGGTTACTCTTTGTTTGCTGACTCCAGTGCTTTGTTCCCAAGAAAAAATTTTATGACAAGTAAATGCAGCCAGAGCCTTTGTCCTCCAAAAATCCCTCACTTTCCCTAACCAAGACAAAAAGAAGGTAACAGCTCTCACCAATCACGTAGCATGTCATCCAGGTTCCCTTGCCAAACATGCCTTGGAGAAAACGGAAGATCAAAAATACAGTAAAATTTGGTGAAAATGCCACTATGATACCACATATCCCAACCCCAAGGCAGGAGAGCAGGTAGATGAGGATTCTGCCATATCTGTTGAAAAAGGAAAAGAAAGTGGAAATCATGAAAAGACACAAAGACTTTTCTTTTTCCCCCAACATTTCATTTTAATCCTAGATCTGACAGTGCCTTTTTGAGATCAGCTCTTTCCCAAAAGGTGGCTCTCTGAAACTTTGTAGTATTGGCCCTTGGGATACAGAACTCTTTTCTCTGTGGTAGGTATCACTGTCTTTACATCACTAATTTCAAAACTTGTGATGTCCTCACCAACCCCCATTTTGTTTTAGAAAACAAAATATCTTTTTGTACCTAAACTACGGCCCATATGTTCCAGCTCAGGTCTTTAATTTGATCAGGTTTTTGATAAAGGTAATTTTTGCTGGGAATTTCTGTTTCCACAAATCAGTGTTTTAATAATAATTACAGCCAGTTCTGTGAAAGTAATTTCTGCTTGAATTACTCTATGTGATTTTATTATTTATTATAGGCTTGGTTTAAGTTTAAATCTCTTCTTTTCAAAATGTGCCTAATGTATTCAGGAGTTTCACTTTCCAACAAGAAACATAATTATGTGCCCAAGGTAAGCCATAATTTTTAAAAAAATGTTCCAGTAGTTTCATGGAATTGTGTCTTTGGAGCGCAACTAGATATTTTCTCTGTTCTTGTTGTTTTAAGAAGAAACTGTGAAAAATTATGTGGCTGTTTATATTACCATATAGTATTTTCAACAGCATTTGTTTGTTCATTTTGTTCAAAGGGTTTAATGAAAAGAATTAATGCAGGACAAAACCCAAGAAATTTTCAGTCAGATCCATTCTTTTGAGCACTCAAAAAGAGACAAGAGTGAAATTATCTGGTTGCAGCACATTCCCCCAGTTCTGTCAAAACATTCACAGCTGTACAGTAGTTTCGTTAGGCTTACTACACAAGCACTCCTAGATGTATTGTTTTATTTTAATAATTGGCTGTAATATCTCTGCTCTTTCACAGTTTTGTAGTGCTAGTATCACAATTGCCTGGCCAGACACTGAGCAGAGATATCTTAAGTTAGTCTGTGCCATGGCTTTTTTTTTCCTTGCTTTTTCCCTTATTATTATATCCCTTGGAAAGACGAGGTTTTCCTTGGAATTGCTTTTGTTTGCTGATTCAAAATTTTCTACCTGAGATGCCATTACAGATAAGTTTGCCTATGAAGAAATCATACTCTAAGTTATTATTGTTACTACAGATATGAAAGAAAATATAAACCAGGCAGAAAGTAATTTACAAACTGAATAAAATGGTCTGTCATTGAAACCCTCAGTGGTGCTCTCAGCCAATGGACAGGTTGACTACTGTTAAATAGCAGCACAAAGCACAAACTAGGCTCTCTTCTTCACTTCCAGAGCAAGGTAGAGCTTGTGGGAACTCCCCACTCTGGAGCAGGTTAGCTACTCAAGCCTGAATATCACCCACACCTTTTCACAGAATCACAGAATGGGTGAGGTTGAGAGGGACCTTCCCTTGGTTTCATCCAGCTCACACAGGGCTGAGGACTGGTTGGCAGGAGCTATGACCTCGGAGGTAAGCATGAGTGCAGCCTGTGAATGGAGAGAGTTATCACACTGAGCCCCTTCCTTCTTTCCTCAGGTAACAGCTTTCTTCATCAATGGTGCCTATTGAACATCCTTCAGTAAACATCAGTCAGAAAGCTCCTCTGAATGCTTCCCTTTTTGTTTCTGTGTCCTTCTGCCCTTCCTGGATCCAGATGTGCACAGAAAACTTTGGAAACCACAAGAAAAGCTCATTTCATGGCATTTTAAGGTCCAAACAGGACCAGTAAGTACAATTGCATAAAGTTTCCAGCCCGAATAAAAGCAAAAATTACATTGGCTGGGTTTTGCTAACTCATTTTGGGGATATTTACCCAAAGAGAATAAAACCTGGAGAATCTTGACACATGGCTATTGCAGGTGATACTGAGGGTGGTTCCACCTCCCAACAAACCAAAGGACAGCAGAGTTCGTACTGTACCTGTCAGCAGCATAGCCCAAGAGGAATGCTCCAGCCAGGAACCCCAGATTGAGGATGGCTTGTGAGAGATCCAGCATCCAGCCATTGCCACACACGAGATCATACTGTGGGAACAAGGGAAAGGCATAAGCACCCAGGTGGGTCATGTTGGAGTCTGGAATACAGAGTGTGTGCCCTTGTTTCTGATACTTAGTTATAAGATCTAGAAAAACACTGAATTTCATATAATCTGAAATTCATGAACATGTTTTCATGGTGATACATGAAAACAAATGTTAAAGTTAGATGAAAAAACTAAAAGTGTGTGTAGATTAGAAAGTGTTTTTTAAATCACTGGGTGAAAAAGTTAGTTTAGAGAACAGGAGACAAGATGGAGGATTTAGGGTGTTGTCCCTTGTCCCTTCTTCTTTCTTCTTCATGTTCTTCTCCTAGAGGTTTTTGGGTAAGAGTAAGTGATTGGATAGAAAATGCCACAGTGCATCACAGAGGTGATGGGTCATTGGGTCATTAAGAAAAATAATATACGTGTCTGTTGTTAATTGGGTAAAAATAGGCATAAAGATAAAAGAACTGCGTAGTTCGGGGCCATTTTGTGTATCAGACATGAAGTGTGCCACAAGGCCTTGTTTGTACCATCAGAAGAAAGAAATGTACCAAATTGCAAAGATTAACCTTGTGTAACCAGCCTGGAGAGACCTGTTAAGTTTTGTGATCACCTGTTAATAAACACGAGAAACAAGATTCTAACAAGCTTGGGAGTTTTCTTCGAATCATAAGGACTGAGATAAGCAGGGCTCCCCACGAGGGAGGATCCCAAAAGAATTCAGTCCAAAGGAGGCTGAGAAATCCATGAATAAAAAGAAAAATACAGAAGAGATGCAGCAGAAACAAAGAAACAGAAAAAAGACTTTCTAGAGAAAAGTTACCGGTCATTTGTCAACCTCAGGGCAAAACATGACAGAACTGCAAAGGTCCACATGGGAAGAGGAAAAGGAAGGGGAAGGAGAAGCTCAAAAATGATTGCTCAATAACAAGCATCAGTGGGCCCATAGTAAGCACTCTTAAAGTGGTCATGAACACAGAGAGCTCCTCCTTGCCAAGAGGATGCTGCCTTTCATATATCACTTGTCCAGATTTGGAAAGCAAATTGCTCTTCTGCAAACAATGCTGTTAAATGTGGTGCCAAGGCAAAGTCCTGACTTTGTTTGGTGCAGAATAAGGGTCTGTTCCAGCTATTGCCAGTGAATACAGCATCTTATAGAAACAGTTTAGTTATTCCTCTTAGGGCCTTCTAGATAAAAGCAAAAACATGTAGTCTCTGAGGAAACTGAAAGCAGATTTCAGGTCAATTTCAGACACACTGAATATGTATTTTCTTGGTGTAGCTTTCCCGGACTTTCCTATTCCTTATACTGCAGCATCTGTAACTCCCTAGCACTACTAGCAGGGATGGGAGTGGGGATGAGTGGAGTCATTCTGCTTGATCGGAGTAAGCACAGGGTGGGCTAGAGAGACAGCAGCCTATTCAGCCATTCACAGCTCTCCAGACCCTAAATTTTTGTGCTGTGTGCCTGAGCTCCATCCCAGCCCATCTGCTTGCTGTAATGCCCAGAATATTATCTGGGCCTGAGATCTCAGAGGTGCCTACACAGGACATACCAGGGGCACCTCACAGGTCTCCAACCCGGTAGATATCCCACCTCCACTGACTTTAATTTACGGTTTTGATGTCAATCCCATTACTCCAGGGAGCCTGACTGCTCACCTTTCAGCCAAGTCAAGCTATGAGCACCTGGCTTCCACTTCTGTAAATCTTGAACAAGAGCTGCAGAAACCTCTGAGAGGGATAAAACCTTCTCTCAGATGTCATACTCAAGGGCAATTGCAATGCTTTCCTAAAACAGATTGAACATGGAGCAGCACTTTCAGATTTCAAATGCTGCCTAACCTCTTGCTTTTTGAAGCTATGACAATGCTAGCAAATAGTATCAAAAGATGTATCTTTGGAAAACAGTGGGGCTTTATGAGAATGACCATTGAAAGAAGATTTTTTAAATTACAATGCAATTGCCTATGCTGATGCCAGAGGATGGGACTCTCCTTGACCCCTTTTCAAAAACTGTATTTATTTTTAAATTATTTGATCTCTCTTTACTGCAAAGAAGCAAGGAATAAACTATCATGAAAGGAGGAGAACAAATGCATGCCAGAAAGGAAGGGGAAAATATCTTTAACAGAGAAGATTCTTTCATCTGTACAGCAATTTCCTGTGATTTATGCAGCAGCTAAAACTATCTCTACACTAACAATATAGTCAAATATTGTATATATTCTGGAAAATAGTAACATACAGGAAACTTCTAAGGAGCTATGAGCCCTTTCTGAAGATTACTGAAAATACACTAACTGTTCTCTAAGTTAGGGCTGCACTTTGTCATTTCCTAAGTATTTAAATAAATTCTGATATAGATAAGCACTTCTGTTTGCTTGACGTAGCACCTAGCATTGAAGTCATCACCCTGCTAATGTCTGGTTTTTCATTTGCAAACATAACCTTTAGAGGGGAATGTAACATTTAAAAGAGAATTGAACACCCTGCAGAGACCTTTTCTTTATCCAAGCCGCCTGCCAGACTCACTTCGCTGCTTCAGCTGTGACCCGGGGTGGTTGTGCATGAAAGTTATCCCTATATTCATCCCTTCGAATAAAATCATCTGCTACAGTTTACCCACGTTTTCAGATTGCCTCCAGTTAGTCCTTAGTCCTCCTGTATGGCACCACTCCCAAACACCTCCCATGTTCCTTGCTAGCAGCCTCCACAAAGGGTGGTGGCACGGTACCTCCTCTCTGTCTCTGAACATTCACACACCCCTCCGTGCACCGCCTGATGTTCGCACTTCTAAAAATGCTAAAGAATTTATTGCAGCGCCAGAGGGCAGGGGGAGAAGGATATGAAAAAATAAAATAAAGCCTTAGGGTTTTCTTCCCCTCATCTTAAGCCTGTTTGTTGTTCTGCACAGCTCTGGCTACACCCTATCAGACCCTGCTGGAGCCCAGCGAGCTGGCTCCTCTCTGTAATCACCAAGCAGGTGACCCAGCCCAGCTGCCAGCTCCAGCTAAGGACACAGCCTCTTCCAGGCTTGGCCGTGCTCTCAGCCAAGCCCCTCAGTGCACTACTGCAGGCACCCAGCACAGCCCTGCAACTCACCTCTGCTTTCAGCCCTGACCCCACCTGCAGGATTTCTATCCACTGCAGGACACAAACCACTGTGCACCTGAGCACAGACCCTTTCTGTTTAGGGAGCTGACTAAAAAGCTGCCCAAATTGGGAAACTATCCACTTCCTCACTGCTTTTCTCTTAGCCTTGCCAACGAGCTGTCATTGTAAGCAGAAATGAGGTGCTGCCATCACAGACAGGCTGCAGGGACCAGCTCCTTCCAGACATTCCTCTCTAGTGTCCTTAACAGATGGGAAAAACAGTTCTGTCCTCCCTGCCAGCCTTACAGTCCATGCAGCCATCCACTGCTGGTTGCAAATACATCCCTATCATGAGCACCTGCATATGTGCTGAGGCTTGGACACAAAGGGGATGCTCAGATTTACAGGAACAGTGGTGTGACTGGAAGGAACGTTCTGGGTGCTTCACTGATCTATAAAGGAGCAGCAAACCACCTAAGTGAGATCTCTCTGGGTGAAGGAAGAGGCTCCCTGTAGCTCATCAGTGGTGTAATCACTGTAAGGAGTGGCAACTGGATGAGCTTGTATGCGACTAGTGACTGGGAAATATAGGACTGTGGCAACTTCTCACTTCTTCATGGCTTTGGAACAAGGCAAGCATTTTCCATTTCACTTTCCATTTAATTTGACCTACTAACCACAAATTTGTAATTCCTGGTACTTGAGAGACCTTTATTCACTTCAGCACACGGTGTAGAAATATATTGTTTTAAATCACAGCACACCATTAAAAGCTCCTCAAAATGTAGCATCCTTGGGGAGGAGTTTTGAAGAGCTTTACTGCCTGTTACAATTAAATTGCAAAACAATGGATTAAACTCTATGGTCAATAAAGAATTTTACAGTGATTCTCCAGCCCAGTTGCAGCAGCATGTCCTGAGCCCAGACACACTTTTTAAATGGCATTCATACAAGTGACAAAAAGAGTTTGGTTTACCCTTTCACTCCCAGTGACAAATGGTTTAGTGAGATATTCATAGTTTCAGGAAACCTGGGGAGATGCTGACTGTTGCTGCATGTTCCTTATTTGTTGCTGAGCAGTTCTCCTCTTCTCTTGTCCACTGCCCTTTCAAACTGCTATCTTTCCCACACTCTTACTGCAACAAACCCCTCTGCAAGTGCCTGTAGTGGAAAGGGAGAAATTATCTTCTTTTTCACTTTCTGCCAATGTTTCTGGCAGAATGCCAAGGGATGAAGCAGCTGTCCTCCTTGTCTTGTTTCAAGCATTTACGTGGATAAGAGGAGTCAGTCACTACCTTGTGGGCACGGCACTGGGGCTCAGGGCCTGAAGGACAAGTTAGTTTTGAAAGCTTTGTAAAGTTTCCCTCCTGTGCATGACAGAAGGCCCATGAACTTTGTGTCCCTGCCACTGGGATCACTTCATTTATTGAGTGTCCTAACACAAAAGGCCAGCTCTGTACTTCTCCTTTTTCTCTGTCTCTTCAGGGCCAAAGCAAGAGGGAGGTAGAGAAATTCATCTCATAATAGGGGAAAGCAGCAGCGGTCCTCAAAATAATAAGAAAAAAATGGACCCCTCGACTAGTACCAGTGGGTTTGGTGAGAGTGGAAGAAACACAGCCCCACTGGCATAACCCCTGCAAGCAGTTGCTCCAGCCCCTCTCATACAGAGAAATCTTAGAGTATCAAGAAATTCAGCGGTTGTTGCTCCCTCTGCTCTCTGTGTGCCCTTTTCCCTCCCCTAATTAATATTAATCCCACCATGACAGTGAAAATAAGACAGGATATGCTGCCATGCCGATAATAACAGTCACATTAGATCAACAACTTGAGGGTAAATTGAGTTGTTTATTCCCTTGAAGGAAGATAGCAGCAGGATCAGCTGTGTTTTTTCCACCCTGAGTTTGACTGACATCTCCTTCTCTGAGGGACTGTAAAAACCATGAGACAAACATTATTTGTTTCCTTCCAGGTTTCTCTGTAAATGTTGACTGGTGTTTTCTGAGATGGCTGGTGAGCAGAGAATTAAGAAGATAATTCCCAGCAGGTGCAATAGGCCATATTCAGATGATCATTTGTCCACCTCAGACCCCACACTTCGGCAACAAAGTATTGTTAGGTCTCAAAATGGTATACTCTGTGCAGATTTGCTGCAGACAGCACATAATGAAATCTGTCCCTTCTGCTCAACTCCTGCTGACAAAAGCTGAAATATAAGCTGTCTAAAATATGCCCATCTGTGCTGTAGCTGCTGATGACCACACAGACCTCCCTCTTCCTCTCCTCCACCACCTCATGCCACTTCACTGCAGTAGCAATTGTAACTCATGGCCATGCCTGGAGGAGTCACCAACAACAAAAATGTCTGAAGAAAATGGTTCTCTGCACACTCTCTCCAGCTGCCCTCTCACAAAGTGCTGGGTTTGTCTCTCAGGGATAATAGTACATAGTGCCAAAGCCCAGCAGTCTCAAAGATCAGTGACCCCGTCTTCAGCACAGTTTCCTGGAAAAGTTAGGTTTATTGACTTCAATATATCCTGGATACATGGGTCCAGGGCCACAGGGCTCACCCAGCAGAACGTGGCAGGCAAAATACTTTCTGTTTCAAGTGCTGCAGAGCTCATGGGGTGACCTGGGCTCCCTTCCAGACCCCTGGGCCAAAGCATGAGGCCATGACCCCCCAGTCCACTGCAGCCTCCCAGCACACCTCTTGTTTCTCCATCTGCTGCACAGAAACATAGTCCTTCCCTTCCCCCTTCCCTCTGAGAAACTGCTGTTGTCACCAGCCCTCCCTCCTGAGCTGTGCCAGCCACCTGCTGGGACCAGCATCATTTCAGATGACACTAGCTGTCTTGAGTTTTGATTTGATTTGAGAATTGATTTACCTTGATAATTCACACTGTCAGCTTCCCTCTCCAAGAAAAATCTGAGAAGCCACTGCATTCCCATCCTGCTGCTGATGCAGATTCACAGGGAGATATGCAAGATATGCTCAATTAAACTGGAGCTGCTTGCACTGTGCCAAGGTCCTCTGCACAGCTCCACTACCTCAACACAGCTGTGTCTCAAAATGATAGCTCAAAACATTTATGTCAACCCAGGTCTTGTTTGCTCAGCTCCAACACAGTGCAGGTTTGTATGTGTAGCACCTCTTTCTCAAATCTGAATTGCCTTCAGAAAAGGCTGATCTAAAGCAACAGAGCACAGAGACCCTTGGCTAAGTCACTGCAGAAGTAGGGACCTATTCTCAGAGCCCATTGGGAACCAAAAGATCTTAAGAGGGAATCTTTAGCAATACTGTGGTGCCCATCAGTAGAACAAGGTAACTGGCTTTGCCAAGTGTTGCTTCTGTGATGATTTCTTAATACAATTTGCTCTTCTCCTCAAATACTGAAGGAGGAAAGTCCTGTACATTCTCCCAGAGCCTCACTGTAACCCAGCACTGAGACCTGTGAGTCCTGCAGCAGCAGGTGATGCAGAGGCACCCCAAGTAATACTTACAAAGAAGTGTGTGCTTCGTATCAATCCACACTCCCCTTTTTCCTTCACTTCCTTCTGCTGATGTTACTGTGAGCACCTTTGCATAAGACAACTATCTAAGATGAGGGAATGGCCAGTGAGCAACATGAGCAGTGAAGCCAGGTACCACAATGTCATTCATTTCACAACTCCTCACAAATCAGTCACATGATTTTTAGCTTCTGAACGGTGCTCAGAACTTATTGCAATAGCCAGTGCTTTGGCTGCCAGACCTCCTGTGTAATATGAAATCTATTCACAGACAAGGCTTTATATGCCTGCTTTTGCCCTCCAAATCCCCTGTCACACTGCAAATCCACACTGGACCTGTGCTTACCATAGGCCTGGAAGAACTCCTTCAGTACTTTGACTTTTTTCTCCTTCCTCTCTCTTTCTCCCTGAACCCGCATCCTGGGACTATTTTGTAGCTTATCCTTTTAACTTTGTCTCCTTGGTCACTTCCACTGCTGATTCAACAAGACGTGCCAGAAATCTTTAGCTGAAGGAACCATTTCTGCACACATGGACAAAATGAAGCATTTACAAGTAGATGGGTAAGAAAAGAAGTCTTTGGTGAGCTAATTAAACAAAGCCCAAATTGAGTCATGGTTTGTTAGAGACTCAGCTGGGTGAAAAGAAACTAAATTAAATCTGGGATATAAATTGTCTTTACTGCGTATATAACTCATTAACAAGACATTGAGCCCCTTTTAGTAGCTAATCTCAGAGCAATTCAGTCAGGACATGCATGCCACAAGCCTCCTTTTTAGATTAAGAAATTGAGTCTTGTGGGATATGATTTATCCAGAAAATGTTGCAAAACTGGGAAGAGGTTCCAAGTGGCACAGGTCACAGCCCAGTAGCCTCCATCTAAGTTGGACCTGGCCAGCAAGAGTGCCTCTAGGAGTCACAGTGACACCAATGGTGGGACCTGCTGCCCTGGCACAGGGGAGAGACAGTCCCATCCTTGCAGGCTATTACTCCATGGTTTTCCCAATATTCACCTTCGGGAGCACAGATGGGAGTGCTTCCCTGATCATCCCTTCTCCCTTCACTGTCCCTGAAGGGTCTCCCCAGCAGAGAAGAGCAAAAAAGTGAAGATGGATGAGATATTTGCCCTAGAACGCTGAACTTTCCACTCCCATTTATTGCTGCAAGACAAATGCTGGTTTCCTTTTCCTACAGCTGTACCCATTGCTGCTGGAAAATCACAGTGGCTCTGTTAGATACACAAAGTGCTGCCATAAACAAACTCTGAGAATGATCTTAGGGACACAGCCTACATGCTGTCACCTATAGCAAGGCTGAAGGGGAAAAAAAAAGGAACAACAACAGAAAAAGAATCTCTGTATTTTATTTTAAGGTCTAACTTCTCATAGTCCCCCAGCAGAGGTACCTTGGAGGAGCAGCATAAAGTTCTTACCACCTCCATGCCCTATGGATTGTTCCAGAGCCAGGCTGCAGCTCCCAGACACCATTTTCCCTCCCTCCCTGCCCACCCAGCCCTGCCTTCCACTGCCAATGTGGGCAGAGACACATCATTGTTAAGGACCCAAGTCTGACACCTGCATGTCATTTGCAGCCCTCTGATTTCACCAATCATACACGAAAGCCAGATCTGAACCTTTGCTCAAGGGCCAGTCAGGTGCTCTGGTTTCTCTCCTCCTGAGCACAGACCCTGGCTAAAGCTGCTCAGAGAACAAAGCTGCTGCCCTGGACAGCCCGAGATCTGAGAGTGGATACAGCACACCCAGCTGGATGGGAGAAGGACAGGGAATTGGAAGGACAGGATGAGCATCTCTTGTCAGTGTTTGCTCAGGGCTTTGCCTGCTGTGCCCTGCTCCCTGTTTTGGAGGACACAGCTCCAGTGCAAGCACCAAATTAAAAAGCACAGCAGAAGGCTCATGAGACAGAGAGGAAGCAGAGCCCTCAGCTGTGCTGACACATTTTGCAGTGCACCTTGATTATTTCTGATCCAATCCCTCTAAGCACACTTCATATTTTTCATCACTGTGTGAGTGACAGTTACGGTCAGAATGACCCTAAAATACACACTCCTAGTGTAGGGAACTGTATTTTGGAGCCAGACCACAGCACACCCACAGCACAATTACAGATTACACAAAGGACCTCCTAGGAAAGCATCTTCACTGGCCTTTTGCAGCCTCATTAAAAAAATCTGCATTTGCCAGAACTTACCACTAGTGACAATAGCCTGCTGTTCTCTGACACTGATGTTCAGGAAAAGCTGAATGTTAGCTTTGGACAAAAATGTGTGTTTGTTTGTTTCTTTTTTTTTTCTTTAGTAAGCACAATCACTTTTGCTGACTTCTGCCAGATTTCAGATAGGCAGCCTGCCACCTGTTGTTTTTATTACTTGCAAACTTACATATTCAATACTGGAAATACAGAGAAGAGATAATCTACATTGATCCTGGTCATAGAGCACACTTGGAGTTTATGCCACCAAAGGTGCTGGCCCGACACTGAGCACCAGAAGCCTCAGCTGCAAAGACTTAAGTCTTTGTTTTAATCTTAAATTCCTCTGGAGACAGAGCAATATCTCTGCAGGGTATTTGACTCTGCGTGGGCACTTGGCTTTGAACAGCCATCTTCCATATCAGCTCACCTTTCCCTAAAAGTTTGGTGCCGGCACTTGATCATACTCATTGTCTGGACTTGCTTGTGACTCAAAATTAAATAAATCTGGAGAGGAAACCAGCCAGCAAAACAACAATCCTTACATTGGCAATCCCATTTTACTGCTGCAATCCCACCGAGGGATAGACACCGCTGATTAGAGGGTGGGTGTTTTCCTTACCTCGCTGACAATGGATGAGTGGGGCTGTTCATAGACCCAGTTACGGTGGCAAGGGACGAGCGGCAGGTTGCCCGCGCTGCGATTGCCAGAGCGGGCGAGCGGGCTGGCACAGCTGGCAGAGGTGTCCCAAGTGACATCCAGCCTCTGGCACTCCCCGCTGAAGGACTCGTTCCCCAGGTGCAGGGGAAGGACAGTGAAGTTTCGTTCCTCTTCCAGTGTCCAGCCACATCGTTCGCTTAATTCAGCTGCCCCGGGGATCCGGCACCAGAAGTTGCCTGGTGCTCGCCCAAGGAAAACTACGCTGGCGAACAGGGAAGAAAAAGTTATGCCTGTCTGGCTAAGGAGGAAAAAGACCCTCTTTTGAAATCTTCCAAATTCCCCAGCCTCCTTCAAAACCTCATCAAAAGACGGCATTGTGCGGGGCGGTCTGTCCGCTTGCAGCAGCCCGAGAGACGGCGGAGCTCTCGTTCACACCTCGCATCGGCTGCCGGCGCTTCCTACACACGGGACGGTCTCGCCTCCCCTCGCTCCGCTCCGCTCGTGTGCGCACACGGACAGACGGACAGACGGACGGACGGACGGACGGACGGACGGACAGCAGGCGGTGGCATGAGCGGGGCCGGAGCGGGGCAGGGCGGACATGCGGGCACACACCCGGGCACACACCCGGGCACACACCCGGGCACGGAGGCTCAGGGCACCGCCATGGGCACCGGGCTTGCACCCAGCCGGGGAGGAGTGCGAGCTGAAGCCAACAAACAGATCGTAGGAGAGGAGGGGCGCGCATTTCATCCCGAATGTTAAAGAGCTTGTGTAATAAAGCCGGTTAACTCCTTCGGGAAGGGCGAGCCGCAAAGGCCAGCCCCCGCAGCGGCTGCGATAAACTAGTAAGTGCCAGGGTAAAGCAGAGTTAAATGGGAAAGAGCACGGGAGGTGTGGCAAAAAGCATCAGCGAGTGATGCAGGCTCTCTGCAGGATGGCTTGGGCAGAAAGAAAGTTGTTTCAAAAGACCGATAGTCTTTCCTTCCACAAATAGAAATTGATACTCTGGCAAAGTGTAATTACTTCTCCAAGGCACTGCTTCAGCGTCGGTACACACCTAATTCACACGGGCCTTTTCTTTCTGTAGCAAAAATAGAGTGAGGGCCACAAAGTACAAGAGACCAAAATCCAAGTTTTTTTCTTAAAGTTTGATCTACCTGTTCAAGGAGGCTTTTATTTGACCTTGTTAAATTTAGTTCCACAAAATCTCTCAAATATTTAAAAGAGAAATTACAGTGTTTCTTTCTCAAAAATGGATGGAAAACAAGTCATGTCACTTTTCTACTCAGCTGTTTGAGGAAGGGGGAGAAGGGGAGTCAGGTCCAGGGTGCATTTTGTGTGCATATGAGTATATCTTGTGCAGAACAACATGAATCAAACCAGAGATTCAATAGTGGGTTTTTTGAACCTCAGGATCATGAAGTCCATGGCAACTATTCTCTTGGGAGAAGGAGCATCTGTCAGAGACAGCATCTATCAGAGATGTCTCCCACAGCCCCTTGTCTTTGGTTACCTTTGGTTACAGCCTTGACTATGGGTGTCTACAGTTTTGAAACAAAATACAATTTTAAAAACAGGTGCAAGTCAAGGAAGTCTTTGATTACTATACAGGCTAGCTGGCATGAAAACTGATGCTGTGGTGTGAGCTCAGCAAAGACGTACATTTCTAGGTGGGTGTACAGAATATGCTTTTGAGGGAATTTGGTTTGATGGCTGGTTAAGCTATTTTGTAGTACTCAAGCTTAGAGGCCATGAATGTCTCGCCTTTGGGTCCAGGTGGAGATGAGGAACACTCTGTTGGCCGATTTCAAACAAGAGAAGTTCTTTTATCCCAGCAGGACTAACTGGAAAGTCAATTGTGCTGAGATGTAAAAGGCAATAATGTTTATTCCAACAGCTTCCAGTGGCTGGGAGGGGATTGTCCTGTAGGGAACACCATAAAGACAAGAAATAGGGACAGAGCCTGATAATCAGGCTGTGTGCTGCTCTCACAGGTCCAACCAAGGGTTCCTCCCATTTCAGAAATCCATTGCTGTAATTACTGTGCTGCCTCTTTGCTAATCAGTGGAGCTAGACCAGATCCACTTGAGGGAGAATTCAGTTCACTGTTGCAACCTTGCTTCTGGAGTTGCTTTCTTCCCTAAAAGAAGAATGTTCTAGTAGCCCATTGTCAAAATTTCACCCATCCCTGTCCATTATGCTGTAATCATGGACAGCACATGCACCTCAGTCTGTTGGAGCAGAAGCCAGAAAACCTGAGAGAGACTAGTGCTGAGGTCAAGGCAGAGGACCTCTGGGATTCTCCCTAACATTCCCTGCAGCTACTCGGGTCATAGAGGCAAGGATTCATTCATTAAAATCATTTCCACCACCTGGCATATGTGATGTCATGGCAACCTTGGTTTCTCAGTGTTAACCTGTATTTTAAGTTCTCTGTCCAAGAGCAGTGTATCAGTATTTGCCACCATATCAGTGTATTGCAAGACTCCAGTTTGTCAAAGAAATCTAAAATATCACAGGAACAGATGCATGAGAGTGTGCACTACTGCATTTATTCTACAGCAAGCAATTCCTGGCTTCTGCATTCTTTTTTTGGAATTTCAGCTTCATGTGCTGTGAGTGCTCAGCACATCTAAGGACAGGAAGATGAGGGGTTTGTACACAAAGCCTGTAACTGTAACTTCATGAAAGAATGCCTTTACATTTTTGAGAACAGATCTCTGGGTCATCATTTTAAACATTCTATCCTACGCATACAGTAAAAAATTATGCTCTTTGTTACTGGGAAAAGCCAAGGAAGATGTTGACTGGTGAGAAGAGCAGAAGCTGTAAAAATAGATGGAGAGAACAGAAAGAAGGAGGGGAAAGAGTGTAAAGGGAGCAGGGAAAGAACAGATGCAGAAGTGGTGATGAAAGGGAGCAGAGAAAAAAGTGATATAGAAGTACAACTAAATTACAATCACAGGCATCTTCATTTGGAGCTCTGTTTAGCAGCCCAAATGTCACAGCTATTTTGGACATGGAATGAGAACCATGTAGTCCAGAGAGGAAGGCACATACACTCCCTGTACACATGTGGCACTAGACTACCATTTATACATGCTTGGATGACAGCATGAGACATTTTGATAATACCTCCTCTGACTGAATCCTGGAAAGTTAAAACTTTATTGCAACACCCTGGATAACCTCTGCCAGTGCCTCAGATGATAAGTTTAAAAGCTCAAAGTCCTTTTTAGAACAGTCAGGAGTGGGGCAGTGACATCACCCAGTTTGCAGGAACTTGAGGGCACCATCCTACATAACAGCAGTGATAAAATTATGTAGTTCCATGATAAACTTCTGCAGAAAACCATGACCCAGGCTTAAGGTCCATACAAACACATTCCTCTTTTTGAATAAAAGAGTACCTGTGAACAAGCTTGGGCAGAAATCATCCACCCTGCTTGTTGTCTCACTTGATGCTGCATCATATTGTACCAAATATTTGTCCCTCAGACAAAACTGCTAAGACTAGATAGCCCTAAGCAGCAAGTGTGCAAACCAGTCAACTTCACACCCAGGGCCAGGAGACTGCTTACACCAGCCTTTTCTTCCACTCTTCATGCCAGGAGAAAGGGTGGGGATCTCCACAGCCCTGCATTTGGGGACTACTTGAGCCTCTGTTCACTGGAGACCCCACAGCAGAGACTGCAACAGGGAACCAGGCAGTGGCAGCTCAAAGTGCATTGCACAGATGTTAATGCTAGGGCTTGGTGCGCAACAGAAGATGGCAAGAATTAGAAAGGCTCAGTTTTGGAGAGCTCAGTTTTGGAGATTAAATAAATAGTGGGTTTTTTAAGATCAGAGTGAGACTGCTTTATGAGGCAGTTAGAGATGCTGAGGCTCCCCTCTCCCACACGTGGTACAATTACATTCCAGGTCAGGACACTAAATTACATGTAGCTTTTTCTCTGACAGTTCCCCTATTTTGGCTTTTGTTGCTGTTGGCTTTTTTCCCTTCACTTTAATAATCTTTCTTCTTCCTCCCACATCCACTTTCATCTTCCTCTTTTATCTCCCTCTTCCTCTTCCAGATTTTCTTTTCCTTTCTAAAAGGTGGCAAATGTATTCACTGAAATATGTCCTTTCCCAGGCCTCCAGATCAACTTAGTGAGCTGTAGGCTGAATTTGAGACATGGGAAAAGTCAATTCCAACCAACAGGGTTTCCACCTTTTGGCAATTCATGAAAGCAATGCACAATACATTACACTCCCCTCCCTCAGTATTTCCATGGACTGTAAGCTATTTTTACCATCTTAATCCCAGGAACAAATATAAATAAATGTAGTACTTGGAACTGTAGAATACACTAACCAGGGGAATCTGTACTCATTGCTAAGACAGCAGCTGAAACAGCAGAAGAAAATGAGACGTGGGGAAAGAAGAGAAAATCGAAATGAGGGGGTGAAAAAAGCGTGGACAGTGAAAGGAAAAGCAAAACAGTAGCAAAGAGGTTCCTGTTTCTCTCCTCACAGGAGAGGAAAAATCAGACCATTAGTGACCACTTTGAAGAGAGCCTTTATCTGTCATTTTGAGGAAGCCATCCTAAATCTTCAGTGCGTGCTTATTCTCACACCCTCAGCTTCTCCTCCCACTGCCAAGGTGCAGAAGGTGGGGGTCATATGGGGTTTAAGTGCCAACAGCCCCGGGGCTCCCCCAGGCTAATCCCCTCTGCAGCCACCAGGTCTCCCTCCCTGACACCCCACACCTTCCCTTGCACAGGCTCACTCTTGGGGTGAAGCAGTCTCTGCTCAAGGCGAATGGGATCCTGCTGGGCCTGTGCTTTATCACCCAGACCCAGTGCTGTTTCACCCCCATGGTGGTTGCAGACGATAGCCCGGCTCTCAGCAGACTGAGGGAAAGCAGCAGAAATGTCTCTCTGCACACTGGTGTGGGAACACCTGCTTGCCAGGATTTCAGCTCAGGATCTGAGACAGGCTCAGGAACTGAAAGGGCTCACCAGTTCCCTCAGGGCCAGCTGAAGGAAAGGCAGCCAGAGGAAAAAGGGATTCCTACATACCCATTTTCACAGTCTATGTGTGGCTTCCCTCATCATTTTTCTTTTCTCCCGGTCACCCTGGAGGCTAGTGAAGAGGTTACACCAGGCTCTACTTTCCTGTTCAGATAAATATGCAATAATTCCACAGCATGTTTATCAGGATCCTTGCTAATGACTCAGAAAAAGCAAGCATTTCAGCCATAAGATAAGACAAGCCAAGTTCACCAGAGGACATTTTATACAACGGAACAAACAAGGTCTATCTCCAGAGATGGGTGTAAAGACTTAATAAAATGAAAATGTTTCCTCTCATGTTGTTAGACAGGTGTAAGTCACAAGGTTTCTTCTTCTCTCAGCTGCACATGCTTCAAGTTCTGCTTGGAAAGTCAGAAAAAAATTACATCAGTTCTGTTCATGATTTCCTCATTGTTGCACATCTCTCCCCTATGACTCAGTTTCCATTAACCTTGGAAGCCAACATTTCTAAATACTAATAAAAGGACTTTGCTTTAACGTTTCTAGATCCATTTTATGAGAATAAAGATGAAACTTTGAAGTCTTATCAAGGATGGCATCAGTGTAATGGAGAGTTCTGAGGGTGCCCCTCTCTAGCTATACTTCACTATCTATTTCTGAAAGGACAATTTCATTAAAAAAAAAAAAAAAAAAGAGAAAAAAATCACATTAAACCCCTTGCAGGGTTTTTAACATTGGACTCTATTATCTACTTTCATATTGTTTCTCAGTTTTGCTTTCATATTCAGTATTACCAACAAGCTTCTTTTTTTGGTCCTTTTATTGAATTTTTTTTTCTGGGAACTCTCAGGAATGTAAAAGACCACTCAGGTGTCCAGTGTAACAAAAATGCCAGTATTTATATATATGAGAAGAAAGTAACAGAGCAATTCCCCTAGACCACTACTGTTCATCTTATGGGCAGCTTTGGGTAAAAGCAGTGTGATCTGATGTAGAAGAGAATTCAGGTTCAAAATACCCCATGAGCCTTAACATTTAGTTGATCAAAGTCCACATGGGAGAAAAAATATACATTTCATATTTATGTGAAAAATTATCTAATCTCAACAGATTTCTTGTTTCTATCTTTCCAAGACAACAGCAAATTATTTTTAACACCACTGAAAAAGAACTGAGAAACAGCTCTGTAGAAACGAAAAAAGCTGCAGGACCAGGGTGGGTTCAGAGCAGCAGCAGAGACCCAGCACACTCCAAATGGACCAGCAAAAGTTCAGGTCATCCAAGAAGGATGGATGGGAACTGGTAATTTCTCAGTGCCTTACTCTATTCTCTCTGTCGTTGTTTTTGGAAACCCTTAGAGGTTACAATCTATTTATAGTCACTCTATTTTTGTAGTTTATCTCTGCTATAACATCATGTCCTTTGTTCTGACTGCACAATACCAACCCAAAGGAAGTTTTCACAGCTGGGTTCTCACCTCTTGCTTTATTAGCATGCTTTATTAATAGGAAGAGGGACCAGACTACTCCCATCAGGCCTCTTAGCTGGATGAGCATGCTCTCTGTTAATGATCCAGCTCTCAACACACTACTTAAAATGGACATTTTTGGGTATGTGGCCCTACCACAGGGTACTTAAGTTTTAGTGTTTATTTGATTTTAAATGTCAGTGTATTTATTACACAGGATTTATTATATTTTCCCTTCCTAGCAAATGTTCCTGGGTGTATTCAAAAAAAAGCAAAAGATGTAAATATCTGCTGTGGAGACGCAAAGCAAGAATGGTTCAACAAATTCAAAAATGAAGAAATTTTTTACATTGGTCTAAGATCCCCAAATCCTGGGTAAACAGGTGAACTGAAACAAAGGCCTCTCAAGCTGAGTGGATCTGAAAAGGGTGCAGCAGTTGTATCCATTTTCCCATGCAGTGACCAGAGAGAAAGTGTAACTCCTGTATCACAGGGAGCTGGCCCAGGCAAAATATTGTAGGTGGCAAAGGAAGTCCCTGAGATGAATTCTATATTTCTAGGCTGAGCTTTCAGTCACCAAACCCAGGTCTGGAGAGAGGACCCTGTGTAAGGGGAGTGCAGGGACCAGGAAACTTGGAGAGCTGGTGCCTGGCAGTGTCACCACGGTGCAGCAGGCGAACAGCCCTGGGCACTGGGAACTGGAGGACATGATCTGCAAAATGAAGGGACTGTTCTTCATGCTGCAAAGGTGCAGCAGGTCTCAGCAGAAGGAGTGCAGCTCTTGACTCAGCCCTTGCAGACATGCAGTAGCCAAGAGCTGAGGCTGCTGGATGATGAAGGGACATTATCAACCACGGACAAGGGATGGCACCGCTGCTCCCCCAGCTCCATGCTGGCCAGCTGCAGTGGAAAGGGAGGTCCTGTAAAGTCTGGGATGGTGCCATTTGCTGCTAGGGTGGGTAGTATTCCTTGGGTGCAGGCCCACCATCCATCCTTTAGGGGAGACAGGGTTTCCAGTCCCACATATGTGCTCCTCTGCACCGAGATGAGGAGATGGGGAATGGACCAATTTCAGTAAACAAGAAGTTCCTGGACTAACTGCCAGCTCCTTGGAACTTACATTTAGGAGACTGACTCAGAGATGAACTTTATGAAAATATTATTTAGAGGATTAGTTCATATGGTATTTTTAGCAAAATGATAGTTGAAGAAAAACGAAAATTATTTACTTTGGGTTTGTTTAATAAATGAAAAGAGCAACGTTACTGTACAATTTCCATATATGCATCAGTCCAGCAGCTGGCACCCTCCTGACCCTTCAAACTACTATCCTCCTCCAGTGCTGTGTTACAGCAGCACACTGCTCCTGGGCCAGCAGAGCCAAGGAGACGTTCATTTCCTGCATAGCAAGCAGGCACCAGCACGGACCTCATTCTCTCATCACCTGCAGCAGGACTGCAGACCTCACCACCTTCCTATGGGGTGAGGGGGAGCAGAGCCTATCCCAGACTCACTGCCCATCCAGCACAGGGTGGCAGAGCAGGGATGCAAGGTGATACACATGTTGGAGCAGTTTGTGCACCTCAGGAAGGCTGTCACACACCTCATGCTTGGCAGGTGCTGACTGTCACTCTCCCAGCCTTCATCCCAACATGGGGGAGGTTTAAAGGCAACTTCACCAGCCTCCTTCCACTTCAAAATCATTCTTTGTCGTTCCTTTCAGCAGCATGATTAAAATGGGAATTTATACTAAAGTACCAGGAATACCTCGTTCACATTCTCTCTGGTAACAGCTTTTGCTCAGACAGGTGGCTCTGCTAAGCAATTTGTCAGCTTTCCACAAGGAAGATCCTTGTTTATCTTCTGGAAGTCTAAGATGTTCCCAGCCAATCCATCACTGACTTTTCTATATCCAGGGAAGTTTCTCTCTTGATTTTCCCATCACATAATATTTTGTTATTTTATTATTCTGCTCCACTTCCATTTTCCTTCCCCTGAGAATGAACCTTTTGGGAAAGTCCTGTTTGCTCCTGGATAAAACCAGAAACTTGAAAAACCTCTGTGTACAATATGAGAAATTCCTCCTCCTATTGCTCTCCTGTTCCATAAAGTCAAAAATCCAGGAGGAAACTCTAGCCCTGTGACCAACATAAGGAGGCCTCAGGCCTTGAAACCACAGTCCCAGCTGTGATCCCTGGTAGCTCATACTGTGCCAAGATTTTCTGGAGATTCATGAATTCAAGTCTGTGTCCAGACTTCTGTGTGCAGAGACTGCAGAATTTTTGCCAGGAGAGGATTAAAGCACATTTTAAGAAGCATGTTTTAAGAGGCAATGGGCACAGGCTGAACCACAGCATGTTCTCTTTGAACACCAGGATATATTCTTCTAGCATGAGGGTGGCTGAGCACTGGAACAAGTGGCCCAGAGGGGTTGTGGAGTCTCCATGCTTGGAGATACTCAAAAGCCATCTGGGAGTGATCCTGGGCAACCTATTCTAGGTGGCCCTGCTTGAGCAGGGGGGCCTGGAGCAGGTGATCTTCACAAGTGCTTTTCAATCTCATCCAATCTGTGATGATTCTGTTTCTTTTTCCATGCAAAGCTCCAAGCAACAGCAGTCTATGTTACCTGTGCTAAGCCATTATTCTGGAAAGGCTATTGGATTTCTCTGACTTCACCCGTGCTTTCTTATGCTTTTTTCAGAAAATACTTTGTATGTGCAAAAAAAAGGTACAGAACTGCCAAATATAGCAAACTATAAACTGCCAAATAGCAAGAGGGGACTAAGGAGGTCACAGAAGTGAGGGGAAGCACAATTGCTCATCCAGTGGCTGTCACTTTCAAGTACAGATAAATAAAATTGAAACTCAGCATTGTTGACAGCTGCAGCAGAATTAACACTGCCACTACCTCCATATGTCATCTCTAGGGATGAGGCATTCCTGTCCCAACCCTCTCCTTCAGCCACTGTCTCTGATCACTCCTGGTGCCCGCTTAGAAAACCTTGGCTCATTCCTTTGGAGCTTCTGAGAAGTTTCAGACAGGTTTCAGCTTCTCACTTGCTATGCAGCAGTTTCATTAGGAAGACCTAGGAGCTATTTATTAGGATTATTTTTTCATAGATTTCACTGTTCTTGGGAACTCCAAGAAAACCACAGTACAAACTGAAGTTTAAATAAAGTTTTTTGTGCTATTGTATGACTTTCTTGAAAGCTTTCCTCTTAATCATTTCCACCTTTAATTATCTCAGAGCACACATAAATGTTATAGCATGTTCTTGATAAGGTCAGAATTTGGGAGTCTGCTCAGTAGCTGTCAGATTTATTTTGCATGGGGGATGGTTCTGCTGTCTGTTGGAAGCACAGAGCCCGTGTGTGAACTACCACACAGTACATCCACCCTGAGAAAGGAGTCTCTGCTGAGCTCTACCATCCCAAACTCACTGAAACTCCTGCTGGGTGTTTGTTGGAAGTTCATTTTCTCACAAACGGGGCAGGACTGCCAGGTTGATGTATCATGAGCTTTGGTTTTGGGCACCAGTCTTGGCTACAGATACAGGAGAGGGCACAAGCTCACGTCTACCACAAGCAGCTTCCAAATCTCTTTGTTACAGAACATTTTATGTGTTTTTCAGCCAACAGCATATTGCTAAATCTTACAGACAATTGTTCTATCCAATCACTCGAAATGCATGTACACCTTTTTCAAACAATGCTGGCTCGTTTGCTTTCTATTAACAATACACAATACTCTGTTTTTAAACTTAAAACCTTCTACTCTCTTGGAAAGCATATTTTTCTTCAGTCTTAAGGTCTATCTTGGCCAAGCCTAAAAACTCAACTATTGTTTTATGTCCTTGCATGTTGTGTTATTGTATCTTCTTTACTTTCAGGCCTTGCAGCTGCAGCTAGCTCTAAGTTCTCTGCTTTTTCTTTTCTGAGGCCCATTTTCACAGCTTCTGAAAGCTTTCTTGCCTCTACTGTTTCCCACAGGTATTGTCCTTGATGGGTGTATTTCTATCTGCTACTCCCTTTGGCCTGTGGCATTCAAGAAAACAAGAAGTGAAACCACCTATATCCCACACACCAGAAGTGCTTGATGCACGGGAGTGTCCATGCACTACCAGCAGCAATATCAGGCAGAATCTCTTGTCAGTGTGGCTGTAAGGCTTCTAGAGCTGGGTAAAAAGGATGCATAAACATGCTCAGCTGATTATGGTTTAACCAGAAAGTATTGAGGGGACCTAACAGTGTATGTGATGGCTGAGATCCCTCTCTACCTGTGGGTTGGGTATGTTATAAATGCAAAGGCAATTTTGGGATAAAATCAAAGAGAAATTTATTAATAAACAATAATAATCAGAAACAGCGATAAAAACCCACAATAAAAAGAACAGCGCAGCGCTGGGTGGACAGGGGTCTATACCGGAGGTATAGGTTTCCCAAATCCACGTCTGAGCATCCTCAGGATTGGGGTTTTATAGGATTTTTAAGTCCTCAGGCCAAAATTCCAGGCAAGTTCCATTCACCAAGTGTCCTTGATTGTCCAGTGAATGGATTTCCTGACCTAGAATGATGACATTATTTTTGTGTCCGGCCAGAATCTCCTCTTATGCAAAGGAGACTCTGTGTGTTGCAAAGTTAAGTTTTTCATGACAGGGTGGTGGAATCCGGGTTGGTGCCGATGAGTATCTTGGCCGGGTTTCCTCCTTTGTTTCCCCTGATTGCTTTTTCGACACAGAGATGTTTGAGTCTGGCGAAGCTTTTCTTTTAGAACTTGTCTTTTTCGATTGATCAGTTTCTCTACCCACTGGAATCCGAAGGGCGTTGCTTGGATCCGGAGGTAGATAATTTCCCGAGCTAGTGTCATTGTTTTCCTGATGATCCGTGTCCTGTGTGTTTGTTTGGGTTGATGGGCCGGTTTTGGTTAGTTATCTTGGGCGTTGCTGGTAATCAGCAACTCCTCGGCAGAAAGCCTCATCCCACTTGGGGGGAGAGGCTTTTCCATGCTTTATATTTTGTTTTGTTTCTACAAAACATATCTTTCTTATATACTCCGAATTTTTAATACAACCATAATTTATTACAGGTATGACCTGTAGTGCTGGGGCTGGCCTTAAAACTGATGTAAAAGCAGAGCTGGCATAGATCCTGTGCTCTGTACTCATTTGACAGAAATGGGAGTTGGGCTTCAGGCCAGTTTTGAATGCTGTCTGAACTGAGAACCAGCACTGGTGTCACTGGTATGGGACAACTCTGCTGCAGGCCTCAAAGGAAACACACCCTGAATTTAGGAGGGAAAGCTGAGATCACAGTGCCTTCTGCTCTAACCAAGGGACAGATGCAGTTAAATATTAACATTGCTGTGACATAGCTATGACCTGGCCCAAACAGTATTACATACATCATTGTGTGTTATGTAAGTGTATTACATACTTTGTGTTTTACATACTTTGTTACATGTGTATCTAAGAATAGACATTCACCTGGGTGGTCTCCGCAGGTATGACTAACCATCCTGCCCACCCACTTTCAACATTAGGGACTCAGAGAGACAATTTAATGACAATTTAGGCTCACAATTTCCTTATACGCTCATAGTCCACTTACTCTCGTATTTATGGGAGCAGCCCAGTAATTCAGAAGTTATCAGTAATCTCTTGTACTGAATGGGCAGCTTGCTCCATAGAAGAGTCAGGACATACATTTTACAAGGTCACTCAGTCCAAAATCGCTCCTTTGAGAACATTGTAAAACTGCCTGTGCTGCCAGCTCTGCAGCCTCAGTCTCAGGAAAGCAGAGTGGGACCATTGCTGTGGGCATGGCTGGCCATGCAGCTCACGGGGAGCCCCTTGGCCACCACCTGCAAACTCCCCCTGCACACACACCGCCCCCATGTGCACACACACAGGGACCTGCTGCTGCTCCACTGCAACCCCTCCTGTGAATGCTGCCGACACTTTGTCCTTATTTTTGTCTTGATCTGATTAACAGGCTGAGCTTCAGCAGTCAATTGCTTGAATTCATGCCTTAGTTTCAGTCCACTGAGAGTGGCTCTTCCACATGGAGCTCCCCTGCCTTCACTCAGCTAAATCCTCCCGAGTCAAAAGTGGACCTGCTCCAGCTCAGCAGAGTCCCCTTGCTGGGTTTATCTTTCAAACGTACAAAGTGCCAAGTTAAGTGATCTCATTCCACCCACTCCCTTAGCTGTAAAGTGGCTCAGTTTTCCCATGGATATTTCACTTCAAAAGTTGCTTGTTGAAGAGCTGTCCAGGCCTATGGTGCTCAAGAATCACATCTCACTGAAGCATGTGGGCAGCTTCTTCTCACCTACCAATGCTCCAAACAGGATATCTGGTGGTGACTGTCTCATTGCTTCTTCCACCACTAATGTCCTCCCACTGCCTCATTTCTTACCCTGGAGGCCACTATGAAGGCATTTGTTACCGTAGGAAGGGAAACACCAAAGCCCACTGGGCAGCACAGACAAGCAATTAGCATGGGAAGACTCAAGCAGAAAACATTGGTCTCTATTTCTTATTTCATGGTATGTGTTTGGATTCAAACTTGCCTGCTAGCTCGAGTCCTTATGCTTGACTCCCTCACTTCCCTGACCAGCCTCTCTTAGTGTACTTTAGCTAGTCCCACTGAAACATCAGCAGTCCTGGGACTAAAGTGAAGCAGGGCTGTCTGCATTCATGATGGGCTGGTAGAGTTCAGTCCAAATTCTCTACCAAAGATTGATTACCTCTCTACAAATGTTGGGTCTGTATGTTCCCTTTGGACTTAAACTACTGACACCTTCTTGCCATTGCTCCTTGGTGGTTTTCTTTACCCTTGAAAACCCTGAGAAACTCTATTTATTGTGTCTGTATTACCTCACTTGTAGCTGCAAATGGATTTGTGTCATCAGTGTATTTCATTACCTCTCAGAAGTGTAGACAGACGCCCAAATGTTTGCAAAACCAAATGACAAGATACCAAAACCCAAACACTTACAACACAGGCTAAGAATTGAAAATAAAAGTTGAGAGCAAGAGCTCTTAGCTTGTCCTGAAGGGAAGACTTTGGAGCACCTGCCATGACAAGTAGTGTTGGATACCTCCTCCTCTCCTGGGGCAGCACATCACTTCCAGACACCTTGGATGTCAGAGGCATCAGGCTTAAAACACGAAACCTCACAGGCCAATGTGCTGTTTCTCAGCTACAAAAGGACTGTTTTTTAGAGCAATTTGTGCAGAAGAAATAGCTTCATTTCCTGCTGAGCAGAAAGCTCTTTTAGAAACATAAATGTCCAGTCTAATAACAATTGTATAAACAAACACTGACAAACTGCATCACAGCTGTGTGCTTATGATACTTAACTCCCCAAAGATTCAAGCTTGCGAAATACATTTGAACTCCTTTTGCATTCAGAAAAAAAAAATATTCAAACCCAGAGTCAAGAAATCTTTTCTTAAACCTTTTGCTTAATTTGGATTCATCCCCAATTACAATTTTTCTATATCAGTATTAACTGCTTTATTGTTCAGGGTTTTGTGTCTGATTCCAGGCTTTTTGTCATTTAAAGAGCAATTTATGGTGCCAGAAGATATAGAGGGAATTCTATAATTGCCTGCCTCTCATTAGACCACATTCACACCAGTAATGCATGATGATATGCAAGGATATGATATATATATATATATCATATATGATATATATATCATATATATATATATATGAGGAGCACGGCTGTCAGAAATTCAGAAAAATCAGTTCTCATAGTGTTATACCACCCTTTATTCTATTTTATCCTGGTTTAGACAACCCAGTTCTCTGGTTAATGGCATTTTGCCCAATAACCATTGTCTCAAGGATCATACAGGATTTCTGAAGGGGCTGGGCCAAAAGCAGGAGGAATCAAAGGGGACTGTCACACATTGAGGCAGGGCAGAGAGATGAGTTAAGGAACTTTGACAGTGAGCAATTGGTCCCAAAGGAGAAGAGCAGTCTCTCCTCATGCCCCCTGTTCCTGTCCGTCTTCCCATGGCCAGGACACTTGGCAGCAGACCAGTCTGATGAAACAGAGGGTCACCATCCTCTTCAGCCAGCTACCCACCCCTCAGAGAAGCACCCCTGTCTCCCCCTCCCAGTGTGGCACCTCTGCATAGCTGCCATTCCCACTCTGGAGGTGGAGAAAGGCTCAGGCCAGGCCAGACCTCCAGAAAGCAGGAATCTGGAGCCCCCTGATGATGGAAACAGTAATAAGATGTGCTGCTCCCTTGTCACCTTCACTCCTCCTAGGCTGCTCAGAGCAGCAGCATGGGGAGCAGAGACCTGCAGAGGTGGGAACAGGATACCCCTGCTCTGATCCCTGCAGGACAGCCTCAACCCCTGCCACCACTCTTGGTCCTGCTCTGAGCCTGGTGAGGTGCCAGGGATGGTCCCACACCTCACCTTGTGCTGTGCAGCTGTGATACCCTGTCTGAGCACAGCAGTAAGTATGTGATTGATATGTGTCATCTAGGAACCTCTTGAGCACTCACAGTCTCAAGACCTGACTGCAAAAATAAATGCTTGCAATTAACTACATTTTAAAGTCTTGGAACAGGGTCAGTTCCAAACTGCAAACCTATTGCTAGTTGCCAGTTTGCTTTCTCATACCCTTCCTTCCTTCCTTCCTTCCTTCCTTCCTTCCTTCCTTCCTTCCTTCCTTCCTTCCTTCCTTCCTTCCTTCCTTCCTTCCTTCCTTCCTTCCTTCCTTCCTTCCTTCCTTCCTTCCTTCCTTCCTTCCTTCCTTCCTTCCTTCCTTCCTTCCTTCCTTCCTTCCTTCCTTCCTTCCTTCCTTCCTTCCTTCCTTCCTTCCTTCCTTCCTTCCTTCCTTCCTTCCTTCCTTCCTTCCTTCCTTCCTTCCTTCCTTCCTTCCTTCCTTCCTTCCTTCCTTCCTTCCTTCCTTCCTTCCTTCCTTCCTTCCTTCCTTCCTTCCTTCCTTCCTTCCTTCCTTCCTTCCTTCCTTCCTTCCTTCCTTCCTTCCTTCCTTCCTTCCTTCCTTCCTTCCTTCCTTCCTTCCGCCACTTCCTTCCGCCACTTCCTTCCTTCCTTCCTTCCTTCCTTCCTTCCTTCCTTCCTTCCTTCCTTCCTTCCTTCCTTCCTTCCTTCCTTCCTTCCTTCCTTCCTTCCTTCCTTCCTTCCTTCCTTCCTTCCTTCCTTCCTTCCTTCCGCCACTTCCTTCCGCCACTTCCTTCCGCCACTTCCTTCCGACACTTCCTTCCGCCACTTCCTTCCTTCCTTCCTTCCTTCCTTCCTTCCTTCTTCCTTCCTTCCTTCTTCCTTCCTTCCTTCCTTCCTTCCTTCCTTCCTTCCTTCCTTCCTTCCTTCCTTCCTTCCTTCCTTCCTTCCTTCCTTCCTTCCTTCCTTCCTTCCTTCCTTCCTTCCTTCCTTCCTTCCTTCCTTCCTTCCTTCCTTCCTTCCTTCTTCCTTCCTTCCTTCCTTCCTTCCTTCCTTCCTTCCTTCCTTCCTTCCTTCTTCCTTCCTTCCTTCCTTCCTTCCTTCCTTCCTTCCTTCCTTCCTTCCTTCCTTCCTTCCTTCCTTCCTTCCGCCACTTCCTTCCGCCACTTCCTTCCGCCACTTCCTTCCTTCCTTCCTTCCTTCCTTCCTTCCTTCCTTCCTTCCTTCCTTCCTTCCTTCCTTCCTTCCTTCCTTCCTTCCTTCCTTCCTTCCTTCCTTCCTTCCTTCCTTCCTTCCTTCCTTCCTTCCTTCCTTCCTTCCTTCCTTCCTTCCTTCCGCCACTTCCTTCCGCCACTTCCTTCCGCCACTTCCTTCCTTCCTTCCTTCCTTCCTTCCTTCCTTCCTTCCTTCCTCCTTCCTTCCGCCACTTCCTTCCTTCCTTCCTTCCTTCCTTCCTTCCTTCCTTCCTTCCTTCCTTCCTTCCTTCCTTCCTTCCTTCCTTCCTTCCTTCCTTCCTTCCTTCCTTCCTTCCTTCCTTCCTTCCTTCCTTCCTTCCTTCCTTCCTTCCTTCCTTCCTTCCTTCCTTCCTTCCTTCCTTCCTTCCTTCCTTCCTTCCTTCCTTCCTTCCTTCCTTCCTTCCTTCCTTCCTTCCTTCCTTCCTTCCTTCCGCCACTTCCTTCCGCCACTTCCTTCCTTCCGCCACTTCCTTCCGCCACTTCCTTCCTTCCTTCCTTCCTTCCTTCCTTCCGCCACTTCCTTCCGCCACTTCCTTCCGCCACTTCCTCCTTCCGCCACTTCCTTCCTTCCTTCCTTCCTTCCTTCCTTCCTTCCTTCCTTCCTTCCTTCCTTCCTTCCTTCCTTCCTTCCTTCCTTCCTTCCTTCCTTCCTTCCTTCCTTCCTTCCTTCCTTCCTTCCTTCCTTCCTTCCTTCCTTCCTTCCTTCCTTCCTTCCTTCCTTCCTTCCTTCCTTCCTTCCTTCCTTCCTTCCTTCCTTCCTTCCTTCCTTCCTTCCTTCCTTCCTTCCTTCCTTCCTTCCTTCCTTCCTTCCTTCCTTCCTTCCTTCCTTCCTTCCGCCACTTCCTTCCGCCACTTCCTTCCGCCACTTCCTTCCGCCACTTCCTTCCTTCCGCCACTTCCTTCCTTCCGCCACTTCCTTCCTTCCGCCACTTCCTTCCTTCCGCCACTTCCTTCCTTCCTTCCGCCACTTCCTTCCTTCCTTCCTTCCGCCACTTCCTTCCGCCACTTCCTTCCTTCCTTCCTTCCTTCCTTCCTTCCTTCCTTCCTTCCTTCCGCCACTTCCTTCCGCCACTTCCTTCCTTCCTTCCTTCCTTCCTTCCTTCCTTCCTTCCTTCCTTCCTTCCTTCCTTCCTTCCTTCCTTCCTTCCTTCCTTCCTTCCTTCCTTCCTTCCTTCCTTCCTTCCTTCCTTCCTTCCTTCCTTCCTTCCTTCCTTCCTTCCTTCCTTCCTTCCTTCCTTCCTTCCTTCCTTCCTTCCTTCCTTCCTTCCTTCCTTCCTTCCTTCCTTCCTTCCTTCCTTCCTTCCTTCCTTCCTTCCTTCCTTCCTTCCTTCCTTCCTTCCTTCCTTCCTTCCTTCCTTCCTTCCTTCCTTCCGCCACTTCCTTCCGCCACTTCCTTCCGCCACTTCCTTCCGCCACTTCCTTCCGCCACTTCCGCCACTTCCGCCACTTCCGCCACTTCCGCCACTTCCGCCACTTCCTTCCGCCACTTCCTTCCGCCACTTCCTTCCGCCACTTCCTTCCTTCCTTCCTTCCGCCACTTCCTTCCGCCACTTCCTTCCTTCCTTCCTTCCTTCCTTCCTTCCTTCCTTCCTTCCTTCCTTCCTTCCTTCCTTCCTTCCTTCCTTCCTTCCTTCCTTCCTTCCTTCCTTCCTTCCTTCCTTCCTTCCTTCCTTCCTTCCTTCCTTCCTTCCTTCCTTCCTTCCTTCCTTCCTTCCTTCCTTCCTTCCTTCCTTCCTTCCTTCCTTCCGCCACTTCCTTCCGCCACTTCCTTCCTTCCTTCCTTCCTTCCTTCCGCCACTTCCTTCCGCCACTTACTTCCTTCCTTCCTTCCTTCCTTCCTTCCTTCCTTCCTTCCTTCCTTCCTTCCTTCCTTCCTTCCTTCCTTCCTTCCTTCCTTCCTTCCTTCCTTCCTTCCTTCCTTCCTCCTTCCTTCCTTCCTTCCTTCCTTCCTTCCTTCCTTCCCTTCCTTCCTTCCTTCCTTCCTTCCTTCCTTCCTTCCTTCCTTCCTTCCTTCCTTCCTTCCTTCCGCCACTTCCTTCCGCCACTTCCTTCCGCCACTTCCTTCCGCCACTTCCTTCCTTCCGCCACTTCCTTCCTTCCGCCACTTCCTTCCTTCCGCCACTTCCTTCCTTCCTTCCTTCCTTCCTTCCTTCCTTCCTTCCTTCCTTCCTTCCTTCCTTCCTTCCTTCCTTCCTTCCTTCCTTCCTTCCTTCCTTCCTTCCTTCCTTCCTTCCTTCCTTCCTTCCTTCCTTCCTTCCTTCCTTCCTTCCTTCCTTCCTTCCTCCCTCCCTCCCTCCCTCCCTCCCTCCCTCCCTCCCTCCCTCCCTCCCTCCCTCCCTCCCTCCCTCCCTCCCTCCCTCCCTCCCTCCCTTCCTCCCTTCCTCCCTTCCTCCCTTCCTCCCTTCCTCCCTTCCTCCCTTCCTTCCTCCCTCCCTCTTCTTTCTTTTCTTTCTTTTCTTTCCTCCCTTTTGAATTCACAAGCTCTCTTTGAGCTGCACTTCACATGACACCTACTCCACTTGCCTCCTCCTGCTTATACAGGCATGAAGCAGCTTCCACACCTGCAGAGCTGGTGGTCCAAAAGAAGCTTCTACACATGGGAGAGAAGGAGTCAATGAGTTTAAACCAGCTCAGGAGTGACCGTGTCCAGGCTGAGAAGAGTGAAATAAGCACCACCTCAGCCCCTGACAGGTAGCTTTGGGTGCAGTTACCCATCATGACAGCAAAGCCTACCTTCTCCACCAGCAGAAATGAATGTTGTGATGCACCCAGTCCCCAGTTCACCCCAGTCTCTGTTGTTTATCAAGCCCTCCAAGCAGGATCTAGCCTTGTAGGTACCCATACTGTTTGCACTGCTTGTCTCAGGTAGGTCCTGCTACCTCTACAGCAGGTATCAGCAGTTCAGCTATGCCAAAGAAGTAACAAACCTATGGCTTAGACTGCAAGCCCCGTGAGGATGGGGCTTGTTCTCTGCAGTCACACTGGCTGCTCAACAGGAAGCTGAAGTCCTGGGAGCAGTGGATTTCCCTGTCCGGGTGGCTGTGGTGTCACACAGGGATAACCACGGATGTTGGGTGCTGTACCTGTGCTGTGACATCCCAGAGTTGGGAAGGCTGGTTTGCCCAGCTCCATACTTGGCTGTGCTGATAGATGTAGTTACCCTCCAGACAGCTCTTGGAGGAGTGACACATTACATTAGGAATGGTGAAAGTATGACACAAGGCTCTCTTAGCCTGATTGCAAAAGAGAGCAAGTTTTATTCTTCCAGATCTTATTTTATAGACAGTTCTGAGAGGTAAAACTCTCATTGGTCATGAAACCAGCACATCACCATCATTGGACAATTAGGAACAACACCCCTTGACCGTTCTTGCAAGTAAACAAAGAGTAAACACCTGCAAAGGCTGTTTTCCTTCCCTAAGGACTGTTTGGATTCCTCCTTATGATTTCTCCGGCCAGAGTGAGACTTAGTTTCACACAGGCTCAAGCTAATGCCTGAAGCCTAAAAATCTCTTATTTGACCATTGTCAGTTCCCACAGGAAGGCTTTTGTGAAGTGGATGGGGTGGTGGCTCAGGAAAACTCTGATCAGCATTTAAAACAACCTATGTGTTTTTGCTGAAGTGCTTAGCACACCCTCCAGGCGCTGTGCCAGGAGTTACAGGGCTGCCTGGACGCCTTTGCTCACTTTGGTAACCTGTTATCAGTGCACCCTTTGATAAGAGCAGCTCTACAAACCCAAGCGCACTGTGAGGTGACCTTGCCATCTCCTTGGGAAGTCAGAACAACAGGACCCTACAGACAGGTAGGCACAGGTCCTCAACAAGCCAAGCTGCCCCAGGGCCAGTTCCCTCTCCCTGGGCATTGCAAGCATCCTCATCCTGGCCCAAAGAGTGCTCACACAGCACTCCAGCAGCACATGAGGCCAAATGCCAGTGGTACAAATGCAGCTCAGCATGCTCCTGGTCTTGGCAAAAGCCATGCCACCTCATGACTGCAAAAATGAAACCTTCAGAGAACAAACTCCATGAACACATCGTGCTCTGTGCCATGGCAAAAGCTGAGGGGTAAGAACTGAGGAGAAAGAACTGAGCTGTCTTTGTCACCAAGGGAGATATTACTAGGTTGCACAATACTAAGTGGTAATTAATGTGCAAGGAAGAAATAAGCTCAAGCTGTGAGTTTTGGATCTAGAGGCAAATAATCTTAAGCTAGAGGGTTTTGCCAAATATAGTGTGATTATCATCTGAGAAAAATTTATTAGTAGTATATGAGCCAACCATAAAGTACACTTTGTCTCTCAGTTATAAAATAAGTTCCCATGGTGCAAATAAATACCAAGTGCAAACATGAGCCTTTTGAAATAACTTGAGCAGCCTAAAAACAAGGTGCACAGGCTCCCTCTACAGTCAGTTTTTAGGTATCTAGCTCTCAGAGCTGATCTGAAGAGCTGAGATCCCATGACCCAAGCTCCTGTAGGCTGTAGGAAAGGGGATGGAGCCTTTGCACCAAGCAGCCAGACTGGCTCAGCCTGGCTGCAGTAACTGCACCCCAATGCACAGGCAATGCATCTCAGTGGGTGCATGATTTGCTGTTTGCATGGATATTTCCAGTGATTCTCCGTCACTTCGCTCTGAAGCAAGCATGTCCTGCTCAGGTACATAGTAGCATGTGATTATGGCAGACAGCATGCTCAGAGCTCCCTGTTAAAAGTCTGTGTTCTTGATATATTCACAGGAAACAGAGCTATGATAAGATCCAAAAGCACAGGTAAGTACTGAACCAAAATCATCATTAAGTGGCAAGGATGAAAGAGTGATTCACTTAGAAGGAAATTGGTGCAGAAGTGTTTACTCAGACAAGAAGGTTTGTGGGACAACATGTCAGCATGCTCCTGGTGGGAAGGTCTGAATGGCAAAGACTGTGTAAGGCACCTCTAGCAAACTGTTTTAGCCTAAATTCTCAAAGACCTGAAAACCAGTTTCTCTGAAAATCTAACCTGTTAGAACTCCCTGCCTCAGTTTCCCAGTCTTCATGAGTGACTTCATGAGAAGATGCTGTCAGATCTTTGAATTGGGGCTATTGTTTGGCAGCCAACAGCTATTTATACAATCATTACCAGTATGCCTTTCAGCCGTAATTTTTTTACAGGAGTATGGTAGGCTTGGCTTTGTTCACATTTCACCACCCTTCAAGCCTACATCTAAAGCTCAGGAAGGTCAGAGTACAGGAACGTTTACCCCAGCTTTTGAAGGCTGATGTGTTTTAAAGCAGTCATGGTAATGCTTCACTACTGCAGACTGAAGGGATTACTGATTACAGCCAGCAAACTTGTCACACGTGACAGTGTTTCAATGAACCTGTCGCTGCAGAGTGATATGGGTCTTCTGTCAGGGGCACAGATGGCCTCTGCTAACAGAGCTGCTTTGGCTTTCTTCCCTTTTCTCATCTGGCTGAATTACCTGCTATGTGCTGATTAATGCTCTGCTGCATCTGTGCTAATAAATGGGGAGGCTGGAGGCAATGGCTCACCTCTGTGTGCACCATCCCCTGTCAGGGTGATCTTTTCCCTCCTGACTACCAGAAACAGCCTGCCTGACATCACCTCCCCAGACCTGCCTGGGTGTTGTGAGGTGCTAACAGGAATCAGGCAAAACAGTACTGGGAAGGGTGGTAAAGATGTTTAGTTTTTCAGTACAGATGTCACCCTGGCAAGCTCTCATGCTGCCCCCATTCACATGCACTCAGATCCACCACCAGAACTGCATGTATGCTCACTGCCTGCTCTGTCCCCAGCAAAGTGGGAAAAAACCACACTAAAAACATCTTAAAGACATCATACTGATAAGATAACCAGGTGACAAGAATCACATGCCTTTATATTGGTGGGATGGACCACTCCATTCGCCGAAGACTGGTGAGACAATACACAGAAGGGAGTCTGGTCAGGATTATTCAAGGGCACCTTGGATGACAGTAGCCAAAACCTCTGGACATCCTGCAATACGTAAAGCTACTCATGGTCATTCCCACTGAAGGATAACGCTTTGCTTCCTGGCGATAAAGAGAATACTCAGTGAAGGTTTTCCAGAAGAAAAAACATTAATCATAATCAAAGATACAACCTTCTGCCAGCATAACTGGCATTTGAACACCACACTAGCAGCTCTCTTCTTGTTTTCTCCAGCATGGAACTACAGTAGGCAAAATCAGGAAAGGGAGTAGAGCAGATTTCTAGAGTTTATGCACTTCTTGCTGTACTTAATTCAGTTTTGGCTGGGACAGGCTTTAGCTGTTAACCACTGCATCAAAGATGTGCTCTGCTGAGTAGTCTGTGTGCAGGAGGGTACAAGGTTTAAAAGCTGCTGGTGCAGTTAGCTCCTTGAGCATTAACAGAGGGAATAGTCCCTTCTCTGCTTCTAATGAAACAGACTGAACAGAGATAGGTAAACTTTTCAGCTGTAAGCAGTCAAAGGTCTGGGCTTTCCTTAGCTGCAAAAGATGTTTATTGCAAAGGAGCAGTCCTGTTTGTGGGACTTCTTTTTAATGGGGATTTTTACTGGGGATTTTTTTTAATGGCTCTTTTAAATATATATTTCTTACCACCTTTGTTTTCCTCATTATTTAGTTTTGTGCTCCATGAAACTCAGAGAGGTCACTGAATGCTCCTCAGGGGAAAATTAACCCAGGAACAGCAGCCTGCCCAGAGGTTCCCTTCAGAAGCACTAACCAAGCTACAGAATCTTTGTCTGGCTTAGAAAGATTTGCAGAAGACAGAAAGATGGCAGAAATTTTTCAGGCAGATATCGTTGCCCGTAGATGTTTTTTGTCCAAATCCACACTTTTGATGTTCAGCTGCACTGAACCTATTCCAGTCCTCATTGGAGGAAATGGGGAACAGCATGAAAGGACCTTGTGCAATCATGGCCATGGGAACATGACATTAATCACCCTCTCAAGTAAAGGAGGCTGAGGATGTCTCCGCTGCTTAATCACACATTTATGCATTAGCATTGTCTAATAAATTATCATTAAACAGCTGCAAACTGTTTGTGAGATGGGGCTGTATCTTGCAGCAGCCTCTCCACCCTCTGCCTCCCCAGGGTGCAGGGCAGGGCAGGAGGCAGAGGGCAGGATGGGCATGCAAGGGCTGGTGACCAATTTCAGGGCCACTCTCAGCTCCCTGCTCCCTGTGTGGGTCAGCTGCACGTGAATCCCTGCAAGTTCAGTTTGGTCACCTTTGACTCAGAGGCCCCAGCTCATACTGCAGTGACCGGTCTGCTTCCCATTTCAGGAACACTATTCTTTAACCACTAAGTAGCTAAAAGAAATCTGCCCGGTTGTGGTTTTGCTGTATTGTTTTCTCCTATTCCCTCAAAAGAGCATACAAGCAGTCATTTATGTCCACTGTAATTCTCCAGTTGTATATCCACATGAGGAAAAGGATCATATTGCTTTAATAGTATTTAGGGCCTCTGAAAATACTGGACAGAGTAATTATCACATGTCCCATACTGTGCAGATTCTTAGTGACAGACTGAAATGGCCATAAGCTAAGACTCCAGATTTTGCATTTCAAATATGTCATATATTAAAGAAAATAACAATAGAAGCCAAAATGAAGAGCCAAGGAGTGTTTAGAAACAGCATTTGAGAAACAAAGGTTGCAATGCGAGACTCGACAATTGACAAAGTTAACTAATTATATGTTTGTGAGTTTCCATGATTTGTGACACACAAAGATGCCAACCCTAGATGACATTTTAGAGTACATTGGAGAATTTGACTTCTTTCAGAAGAGAGCCTTCTTTGTCTTATGCCTGCTTTCTGCTGCTCTTGCTCCCATTTATGTGTGGATTTGCTTCCCGGGTTCACCCCTGAGCATCACTGCTCCAGCCCCGGGGTGGCTGAGCTGAGCCAGCGGTGCGGCTGGAGCCTGGAAGAGCAGCTGAATCACACAGTTCCCGAGTGGGATGGCCACGGGGGCAGCTTCAGCAGCCGCTGCAGGAGGTACGAGGTGGACTGGAACACCACAGGCATCAGCTGCACTGACCCCCTCGGCAGCCTGGTGGGCAGTGGGAGCAGCGTGCCCCTCGGTCCCTGCCGGGATGGCTGGGTCTACGACTCCCCAGGGAGCTCTCTCGTGACAGACATAAGGCATAGCTTGTCCAGAAAAATCACTCCTGCCTGCACAGCTTAAAGATAGAATATGCTGGATTAGTAAAGGTTGCTTTTGGTGTACAGTCTGAGTCTGACTGCTAATAAACACTCAATATCAGAACCTGCTAGGCACCTAGGGCAAAGGTTCATATGCATAAACAAGGGGAAATTATTGCTCTTCCCAGCAGCATAATACTGCAATCTTGTCATCAATGGCTATTCTCATAATTATTATTTCCATCATCAAACTGAGGGTAGCACCCCATAGCCCAAACCGAGGAACTGCACCTTTGGATGATAATCCAAATGCCCATCCATAATGAACAAGAAGCAAAGTATAGGGCTACATTTCTCACATAATGCTTTAGCAACAGCAGTGCTCCTTTATCTCAACTTGAAGTATCTAAACCAGATAATCTAGAATATGAAAACCAGTGTAAAAATACTAATAGCCTTAAAGCCATGTAGAGACCTGAAGTATAGGAATGACCTCCAAACAGATCTCTTCTCCTCCCCCTCCACTGCAAAATCTGTATTAGCTATACCTAAACTGTGCCTAGCAGATGTTTGTGTCACTCAGTCTTAAAAAAGTGCATTGCTGGATACTTCACAGCTTCCATGGGTAGGACATCCATATTTCCTTGCTTCACTATCATCATTGTTACAAAGCAAGTCTATCTCATTTTCCCTTGGGACAGATGGGCTGGGGCAGGGAAGAGCATTCCAGCTGTCCTCCACACCAGGGAAACTGGGTTGAGCTCTTTGGTATGGCCCCAGAAAACTCATCTTGGTTAGAAAAAGATTAAATAAGCAGCCAAATCCATCCATGCTTCGTTCTGGGTTGAAGGCTAATTACACTTGAAGGAATATTCCCAGCTGTAGAGAAGTTATTACCAATTTGCCCTCCTCCCTTTGTTGGGTGTGTCCTGACAACCTGTTACTTGTAAATCAAAGCAAGTTCCCAAATACCCATTCCCTTCAGAGAAAAGAAAGCTTAATCCTGGGCCTTTTGCCAGTTGAGGTGAGGGACACCCCAGCCCCTGGCTCCGACCCAGCAGGGCTCATGGCAGCACCTCCATCTCTCTCATCTGACACTGATAGCAGCGGGAAATCCATGGTTTGAGACAGGTCTTGGCATCTGGGAAGGAGACAATGCTCCAAGTCTCCTCCAGATTTCAAGGCAATGGGTGATGACAAGAGGATGAGATTTTTCTGAACTTTTTTTATTTGTTCTTTCAGAGTTTTCCTCCCTTTCTCACTCTCCTTATGTGTCATTGTGCAATCATTTTCTGGAGTGTAACTTTCACAAGGTTGAGGAAAATCCAAACAAGATGTATTGCTGATGTCAGCTAAGAGGATAGAGGGTTTCTTGCCCTCTGTTTTCTAGTTGATGCCATTGTTTTCCTTCCTTCTCAAACAGCCATGGTTTGTGGGGAATGTCTCAGAGCTTGGAACTGTTTGCTTTTACAGTTTAATCTGGAGTGTGAGGACTCCTGGAAGCTGGACCTCTTCGAGTCATGTGTGAATGCTGGGGTTTTTATTGGCTCTATACCAGACAGGGGCGTGGTGTGTGGACAGGTATGAGATGAACTCTTTCTTCTGGTTATTTGCTTTCTGATGTTGTTGAACAACATTCACAAATCAGAAAGAAAGTAAATGCAATCAAAACCTGATTGAAAAGGTCTGTGTGTCACTTTAAATGGAGATGTGTGTTGGTTTCTAAGGTCCTGCTTTCAAAGGCTGTTGTGACCCAAGAATCCACAAAAATGCCAAGGTATCGCCCCACTTTTACAGCCCTGAGGAATTCACACAAATGAAGAGACTTTGTTTTCTCTCACAGGTGCAAACTGCAATGCAAGCTCAGAGTCTAAGATGAAATCTTAACTCTTGCACCAAGAGCTATTTGCTCATCTTTGCGATAAATTTGTTTCACATTAATTTTAACAGAATCCAGATGGCCATAAATTGGTTTCAAAATAAGAGAGTTTTTCTCAGACAAAGAAATAGAAGCAGTTATTTCTCCCTAAATTTTATTTGATCCTCCTTTTTCTCAGCTGAGTCTGTATTTAGCCAGTTCTAGATATTATTGTCCCTCATTTCCTCTTTTCCATCACAGTTATCATTGTGCCATATATCTGTCCAGTGGATTGGTTTTTTAGGTTGGACTCTGAACAGATTTAGTGTTTTGTAGCTGATCTGCCTCTGCATATTTACCAAATTTTTCAGTAAAATAACAAGGGAGGATGAGACTGGAATTTCAAGAAATTCAGGTAACAGACAGTCAATAATCCTTCTGGAGATGCAGTCTATCTTGAGTTGGTTTTTTTGGTTTTTGTTTTTTTTTTTTACTTTGTATTCTCAATAGCCTTTTCTTCCCAAGACTGCCCCAATATTGTCTCTGTTGAATAGATATTGCTATTGTTCCCTTTCTTTCACTGTCCCACTCCTCCTATGGGAAGGGACATAGCCATTCCCTGTAGTACTTCTGCAGTGTCACAAGATTAGGATGAGACTGTGTTTGTCTCATTGGTCCCTGCTCCCTAGCTTCAGTGCAGGCAGACACAGCATCAGTTAGGTTGTGCAGACAAATCTGCTTCTGAAGAAGTTCATCTATGCACAGATGGACAACTTGCTTTCCCATCCTCATCAAATCGTTACCATACTGCCAGTGGGTCAGACCAGCTTTTTTATAAGCTTTCTGCTTAAATGGAACTTTTCATCAGTAGATAGTGATTTATTGAAGTAACTCTTTGTGGCTACATCTTGTGTGTGTGTACACCTTTGGCAAAATAAATTCTCAGGTGAAAGACATCAAATGGCTACAGCAATACCACAAAAATCCTAGATACAGTCTTCCATCCTGGGATGGAGTCCTCTGTCTGATTTCAAGGACAGAAGTGGACAGACTTATGACAATTTCAGCTTTTCTTCACATGCATTTTGGAAGATCTTTATTTTGTCTTAATCAGAAACATTTGTCACCTCCCCCATCCTCTCAGTCCCTTAAATCGAAGTTCTTGTTTTCTGACTAATCTCCTAGTAAACTTGAAAGCATTCCATCCTTTTTCTAAGAAGTGAGGCTTGGGTGGTGGTGCACCCTCATCCAGGCATAACAGGACATGAAATAGCAGAGGGCAGATCCCATGGTTGTCAAAAGCACCACTCTTCAGATCACCTTTCCAAGCAATCATGTTCCCTGGCAAAGGCATTTCTTGCCACCATATGATGATGAGAGCCAACAGAAACCAGAGCTTCCAAATTCATAGTCATTTATAGCCTAAATGCTCTTCTATCTCTCTCTCTGTCAAAATACTGAAGGATCTTTTCACAAAGCCTTTTTCTGAAGCAGGGGTATGAAAAGACATGAGGGAGTAAGAAATATTTCCTCCTAAGATAAAACATGTCCATGTCAGAGTGTTAAGGGGTCTCCACTCTGCTCATACCACCCTGTCCCAGCTCATGCTGCTCCTGCACTGAGAGCACCCAAGAGCAACACAAAGTACCATAACCAGGATGTATTGCACTCAGGGGGAAACAAAACCACAAGTCTTAAATGTGGTCTGATGAGGCTCTCGTGGCTGAACTTTAGGGCAAGTCAAAAATGTCTGTATGTCAGGCTCATGAGAAGATGAAGATTGAATGATGGGATCTGCTGATGTTACTGTGGAAAACAAAAGCCAATTATCTTGGCTGGGACCTGTTATGGTGGTATTCTTGTTAGTGGACGTTGACTAATTAAATGGCTTTTATAATTCATACTTCTAACTGAATATGTATCTCTGTCAGCTAGAGATCAAATGCCTTTCCAGTGTTCCAGACAGCTTGTTTCTTTTAGAAACCCTCTCTTTCTGACTATCAGTGAGTCATGGTGATAAAGGGAATGAAAAATGACAGTGATTGAAAAATGACAGGGTTGATAAGAAAATATGGAAAGATCACAGTTAGCAAACAAACCCCCATTATAAAGCTATGTCAGCTTTGAAAGATGGGCTGGAAAGCCATATCAGAGCAATCTTGAATTCATTGGCCAAGTCATTAACCAAAAGTGAGCAATGACCTGGAAACACAAGACAGGGAGATCCCTGAAATTCCATAGAGATGGTTAATGATGCAAAGAGAAGAGCAGATATAGACTGCTATTCAAAACTAACAGACACCCCCTCCAGCCTCTTCAAACCCTTTGGTTTACCTCCTACCCTTCCAGGAGCTGAGCCTCCTTCTTCTCTTTTTTTTTCCCTCCACAGCTTTGGACACAAACTCTGCCTTCTGGTCACAGTCCTCCTCAACGCGGTTTCAGGGGCTCTGCTGGCCTTTGCACTGAGCTACACCTGGATGGTGACATCCTGCCTGATCCAGGTCAGCAAGGGAGGCTGGCTCACAGGCTCTGTCCTCAGTTATGCAGTTTGCAGTTGCACCTTTTGGGCAGGGACCACTGTTTAGCAGCAGGGCTGACCCCCACTGAGGCCATCTGTTTGTCAAAGCACTGTGTGTAATAAGAGCAGACTTCCTGGGCCAGAAGTGGTTTTGCTTCACTCCCCCATGGACCATCCTGCAAATTTTTTTTCTATTTGCCTCCTGAACACATTCATGTTTCTGGTGTCCCAGGGCATCTGACAGCAGCAACTCACGTGGCAGGAGTGGGAAATTAATGAACATTTTCTTTTGCTTCTTATAAAACCAGAAATCTCTTTGGGCTGTTCACTCAGCTCATTTCTGTAGCAAGGAGTGCAGTCATAGCCCAACTCTTCCTCCAAGCTACAGCTGACTCTGCACAAAAGTAACATAGAGGCAGTCTCTGATTTACTGTCACAATTCCCTGTACCTCCCTTAAAATCTTGGTGGTGTTGGTTGGTTGATAATTCAGCTCCCACCACCCACCAATGAGCACTGCCACTGTAGGAGCCTGGGGCATCCTTTTCCCTCCTAGTTTTCCTCCTCTTCTTCCAGAGAAATATGTACTAAAAATAAGCATCTCTAAGCCCAGGCTGGCTTTTAAGGTTTGGCATTCCAGAATTTGACGAGATATTAGGCAAGCTGGAAAATGAAAAATAAAAGACAACGAGGAGTTGGAGGCAGTGAATCCTCAGGACATGTTGGGCTGCGTACAAGCGCATCAAGAGTGACGGGGAAGGGGCAGAAAGCCCCATCACAGACACCCCTGGGACCAGCACAAACGGTAACAGGACACTCTGCCCTGTATTTTGAAGCACATGAAAGTTTGTGTTTATGCACGGATGTTTTCCTAATCTCCTGAGATTGATTATTTACATGGCTAAACTCCCAAACATCTGTCAGAAATAAGTACTGAGGCAGGGGAAAAGTTAAGCCAAAAAAAGATGTGGCTTTTAAAGTAGTTCTCCCTCCATACCATGGTGGAAAAATCACTGCTGTAGTGCCTTTGAAGGCTGAAGAGCCCTCTCCACAGCTCTTGGGAAGCTGTGATTCACATCATATTCATCAACTTATATTTATTCTCTGGATTTGAGTTTGTCTCCCGACCAGTTCTTGATGTGGAAGATGGCCCAATTTCTTAATATTTTAAAATATTAAGGATGTAGTGCTGTAGAGTAGGGATGGGATAGGAACACAGAAGTGTCCAAACAACAGCCATGCTTGCATGTTGGCATTTGGATTTAGGTGCTGACAACAACAGCAGAGGACAAGAACAGTGCTTAGAAAGGTGCTGCCCTTGGCCACAAGATCATCTGCCCATCAGATGATGCCATGGAGAGCACCAGGAAATTTGTAAAATTAAAGCTGGTTGCCAAAACCCAGTTGGTGAAAGCTGATGAGCACCCCAAAACACGGAGCTTTTATGTTCTCTTCAGGCATAGTTGATATAATGTCCAGGTTTAAGTCATTAGGTGAGGGGCAGAGTCTTCTTAAGGGGTCTGTTTACTTGCTCCCAGGTTTCTTACCAGAGTCAGATGGTGCTTGATCCTGAAGTGCTCCTTCCCAAGCTCCAGGGACAGCCCTGGCCCTGGTTATGCTCCAGCAGCCCCAGGAACAGACAGGCTTCAGCTAGTCTTGAGGGGAAGGGAAGCTGTATCACTGTCAAACTGTGTTCCCTGAGATGAATATGAGCACCACTCATAGCCTGGGGGTGACACACTGCTGCCACCCCCCAGGACACAATGCTGCTGCTCCCCATTTTGAGAGCTGCCACGTGCAGCTGGACCAGCTTTTACATCTCTTTGACTTCCCAGCTCCAGGAAGCAGTCTACAAATGGGGAAAAAAGCCACCAGCAAAGAAATAAAGGAAGGACATCTGCCCTTGGGCGGCTATTAAGCAGCCACCAGAAGCAGATGCCACTATCACATGTAGGTGACCGCAAAACAAAGGTGTGCCAGAGCCTGCCACCTCTGTAGCTCCTGCTGTGCCAGCAGCAGTGCTTGTGGGAATAAATGCCAGTGTGATGGGCAAGGGGTTTGGGACTCAGCTTCTGTAGTTATTAATTTATTCATCTCAGCTTCTGTTTTGCTTGACTTGTTGCAACTGCCCCCATTTTCTATCTGCAACAGGTTTTATATCAAAGAACTGTAAGTCAGAAATTCTGACAGATATCTTTTAGTGCAGAGCAGAGACCTGTTCAATCAGCAGCACATCATCTCTACCATACACATAACTACACCCCCACTGTTACTCCTGCCCTCTAAGGACAATTCCCCTCTGATCTGAAGCAAATGCTAATTTTGCAACTGCCTGGGCCAAAGTCATGTCATTCCTGATCTGTCCCTAATCTTTTCAGGGCAACCTTGCCATGGCCCTGCCCCACTGCACAACACGCTTCCCTGCCTTGGAGGCCCCCACAGCAACACTGAACATTAACTGAGCCTCAGGTCAGTTGAAAGCAGGTGCAAGGCCACTGGGATCCAATCCTGGGGGAATTTCACCCTGCCTGCTCAAGTCCAGCAGTGTCTTGCTCAGCTGTGAGCTCTCTCCCTGCAGCTGATTTTCAAAGGGCAGAGGTATCTTGTACCCTGCTCACGGTATCCTTATGGAAAGCCAGTGTTTTCCAGCAGATAGGGACCAGCAACACAGGGAAGGGGAGCCACAGAACCACTGTCCCTGTTTTGCCCTGCAACCACAGGCCTGTTACAGTCGCTCAACAGGATGGACTAGGAAATTTCTGAAGGTGCTGGGTATATACCGGAAGACCCAGTGCTGTTCCTGACTCTCCTTGATTCACCAGACTCTGACCAAGGGTCCTGCAAGTCCCCAAGCCTGATCCCAGCTCACTCCAAAGGAATGCCCCTGCAGGGCACATGTATAATGCTATTACCTTATGAAGGATTATAAGTGTTTCTCCTATGCACTCTTTTTCATGCTCTGGAGTTGGCACATGCCCATCCTTCTGAGTATCTATCCCCGTGAGTAGCCAATAAAATAGGAGAAACTAAAATCAAATTTTTAAAAACTCTGTGTGAGTTGTCACATGATTGAACCAGGTTTGTAGTTACCTTGATTCTACAATGGAGATAAATCTCTTACATTATGCTGCCTCTTCTTAAAAAAAGCAAACAAAGTCAGACTTTATGGAGACTTACAAAGTTTTGTTGGTATGGATCCCACCATACTCAAGTTAGACCTCTTGAAGTCCACATTGAAATCCACACAGCTGATACAAAAATTTCCCAGCCTTAAAATGTGTTCTCTTAGTGTACAGAGGGGGAAGCAGCTATGCAGCAATAGGGACAATCCCATCAGAAAACTCTAAACACTGTAAACAAAGTATATGCGTAGAAACTGAAATAAGAGAGGCAAGAGTTTTGAAAGAGTATTTATTCTAAGTGGCATTTCCACGCTACTGCCCTAAAGGAGACTACCCAGCAAGAGTTACGCCTTCTTCAGCCACGTCCTGCTTCTGATCCTTGGACATGGAGATAGATATTTTTGGTCTTTGGAGCACTTTGCCTGCAAGAGTAATAAGACATGAACATCAACCAGGAATGAAGTTGTTCAGGGAGCACCTAACTTCAAGTTCTTCACCTGCTCTGCCTTTGCCCCAAGAAAACGATCAGATATATATTTCCCTAGGTTTGCTCCTCAGCAAACCTAGTCTGCTCCTCAGCAGATACTGGTGCTTCACTTCATGTGAAGCTGCTATCAAGACTGCCCTTTTGCTGTTCAATTGTTAATAATGATTAATATTATAAATACCATTTATAATGGTGTTTCAGCACATTTGAGAGACTAGTGCAGCTATTCACAGGCCAGTAAAGGCCTAGGCTACTTGTTTTCAAGATGCCTAGGTAGACATGGGATAAAAGAAGTCCTGAATCTGTCCAGTGAGAGTCTGGAAATTACCCAGCAAATTCTTGGAAACAAACAAAGCAGCCAAGTAATCCCTGGATTACCCCTGGACAGGGATTTTGCCCAGTTTCAAGTGAAAACTGCTACAAGTTCGTCATAATGACTCACCTGTGAAAGTTTTCAACATCCTCCACAGTCTCAGGCAAAACTCTTCCTTTAGTTTCAGGCAGAAGGAGCACCAATCCACCCGCAATCAAACCAAGCACAGCTTCAAAACAGAGGCACAAAGAGCTTGTAAGCGTTTATCAACCACTTGCTACTGCCAGACAGAACAGACTTGTCAATGGCATTTTATTTTGTTCTTCATACAAGATGTACACCTCAAGTCTCTATATGCAAAACTGCATTGCTGGTGCTAAAATGGAAGGATGTGGCTGCCCTGTGGAGACAGCACCAAGACAAGTTGTCTTCTGAGTTATGCATGAACTAGGACACCTCAAACTGGACAGATCCTTCCTTTATAGAGGAAAGAACTCTTTTCAGTGCTAAAGCATGCCAGAAAACACATTCCATCTTTATGCTATTCCCATAAGATTAGAAAATGTATACACAATGTATTATCTTCTAAGCAATATGACCAAATTCTCCCCTGATAATTTTTTTTTAATCCAGTTTGTACATGTTTGGCATGTATTTTAAATCTACTAAGTGCCGTTCTAGATGTCCTCTCTGTTAAAATCTGCATATTGACATTCAAGGTATTTTTCTATAAATAATCTGCTGACCTAAAGAGTCACAAAAGTGTTGCAGGCCTTGACCTGAGAGTTCAGGTCACTAGTCTGCAAAACTTATCTTGCATTTATTTACCAGTCACTTTCCAAATAGATGAAGAGACAGTTAAAGTGTTAAAAAAGCTGAAGCATAACAGCCACACTTGTACTCCATTAAATAGGCAATTACCTTAAATTCTAGGTTTTAACTGCTGGACAGAGACAATATAACTCACAAAAGAGCAGTAAATCACCTTTAAAACCATCAAATATTAAGCTATTAATCAAAAATTTTCTGAGCTCTTTGCCATCTGTCAAACATGTATTTGACTCTAACTTCCTTTAAAATGCAAGGAGAAATCACAGGGGCAAGGGAGACATGAGTGAATAAACAAGTTCCAGCTTGTCATAAACTGAAGGCTAAGGCCTTGTAGAGAGCAAGGGGATTCTGCCAAACTTCAAGCAGCTGCGTTGGTGGCTTTTCCCTCCCTTTGGAACTTGGGTGCCCCACTGCACACCACAAGGGGCCAGTAAAGAGGTAAGGTGGCACTTACTGAAGACAATCAGTGGCAGATCGTGCCAGATCTCCACCAGTCTGTAGACAATGAAGGGGACGATGACTCCACCAATATCACACAAAGAGGAGCAAACCATCACCCCGAGATTCCTGGTTTGGCAGCAAAGAGATCATATTAGTGCCAGAGCATTGCAGATGGAAGGGGATGGATGACAACTTGCACAGGACAGATCCAGGCACTCCATGGAACTTCTGATCCCTCACCCACCCTGGTTCTCCTGAATTTTCCCTTTATTTCAGTTGTGTGATTTTTTCCCTTGCCTAAAAGTACATTTCTTTATTAAACTACCTTTTTAAAGCATTTCAATTGTGCTTCACCTACTTCATGTTCAACAGTACCTGTGTTGTTCTGACACATTTGAGGATAACTTAATTTAGCATAAAACATAACATACACATCAGCCTCAACCATTTGTTTCCAGGCCAAATGCCAACTGGGTAGAGGAGGCACCTACCTGATATAAGTTGGATACAGTTCTGTGTTTACAAAGCAAACCATTTCAAAAGCCATTGTAATTCCCATTCTCCCAATGCAAGCAGTTATCACTTTTAACCAATGCATGTCTGCAGAGAAAATACATTCAACACATTTAAAAGCATCCCAGAGATTTAGCAGCTGTCAGCTAATACAACAGGGTTATTTTGTAGGACCTCTGATCTCACATCAGTTGATGTTTTTAAGGGACCTTGTTTCTCCCGTGTGAGTGAGGGAACAGGAGCAGCGAGGACCACGTGAGCAGCGGCAAAGGCAGCCTCACAAAGCAGCATGGAGGTTCCAGAGGACAGGGTGGGAAGCCCCCACAGGGCTTCATTCAGGTGACTTACCCTCTGGGATGAGGGCTGTGGCAAGGCAGGCGGCCCCAGCCACCAGGTTTGACACGGCCCAGGGGTAGCGCCGCCCGACACGGTCAATAGTGATGATGATGATGAAGGCAGCTGGGAACTCAACAAGTGCAGAATAGAGAAAATCCAGATAAATGTTCTCAGCAGCCATTCCCATGTGCATGATGAGCCCCTGGTAGAGGATGGAGCTCGTGAACCTGGGCAGAGAAGAGCATCCTGGATTTGTTAGATAGTAAGAGAACAGACATCCAAGTCCTGATGGAGTTTCCAAATCCAGAACTCCAAAACCATCTCTCTAGCATTATATTCTTACCAGTTGTACATCAAAATGAGCGTGTTTCTTCTTATCTGTGGTGTCCTGAAGAGATCCATCAGTGATGGATTCTGCTTTCCACAATCTTCCTCTTCAAATTTAATGTCCTATGGAAGAGCCAGTACATAGTACATAAAATTTCTCTGGGAGGAGCTGATGCAAGGTACTGTCATGATGCTTACTTACATACACAAACAAACCCTGAGCTCACCTTAAAATGGGAAGGCATCTTTTTCCGATTTTTTTTAGCTATATCGCTGACAATTTTCATGGCTTTGTCATTTTTTCCTTGAGATATCAGCCACCTGGGAGACTCTGGGAGGCACCTACAATGTGAGTGGATGCCATTATACAACAAAGCAAAGCCTACCTATTCTCCCGTGAGCGGACACTTTGGAGGGATTAAACAGAGGTAGATGAATTTTTGATTTTTTGGTTGAGTGCGTTTCGTGTGATATGTCCCACTCCCCCAGTGAGGGAAAGTAGTATATCCCATGGCTGAGATTGGAAGAGGAACAGTTGAGGTAGTGGCTTTAGTCAAAGAGGAGTTTACTAAAGAATCATCAGGGAGGAGCTCTGAGGGTGAGTAGGTGACAAGGTGGGCTGGACAAGGTGACTCATCTTGTCCAGCCCATTCACCACAAACCAGCTCCTCTTAGGGAGCCATTTTTTACTCCTGCCAATACAGGTTAAGAAGTACTAATTAAGCTAGAACCGGCTTGCTAATTCAAAACAATGGAAGAAGGAAGGCAACAAATTTCTTTCTACTATTCCTAACCTCTTGACCCATGCAGACAATTTCTCAAATCCAAGCCACTCAAACCAAAAAATATTGATTAAAAAGAGAGGAGAGAAATTAAAATGAAGGTGCCCAAGTACTTTTTTTTGGTTGGTCCACAAAAAACTGCAGCTTTTCTGCCTTAAAAGAACATGCTAACAACCTGTTACAGTTACATTAGCATTAGATGATCTGTCAATAACCATCTTTTCAGTGCAAGACCAACTAAGTAATGCCAAGGCACCTATTTTCATTTATGAATTGCTTAAAGAAAGTAATAAATTATACTAGTCCGATTTTCCCCCAAGTGGTCTGTTTTTTAAACACAAGGTCAGGTGAGGTGCACAGGTTAGGATTCAACAAGATCTCAGTTGTTGAGGGGTCCTATTTCCCTCTCCTTTTTGCTGGGATCCTTCTCTTTGCAACCAAGAGGTGTGCACGCCAGAAAGGAGGGCCCGGTCTCTCTCAGCATCAAGCCCTGGGAAGCAGGAAAAGCCAGGTTTTTTGGGTCGTGGGCAGAGGTCCAACAAAAGGTCACTCACCAGTAGTAGAGCAGGAGGAAGCAGGTCGGCAGGGTGACCGTGAGCTGCAGCCACCGCCAGTGAGGGATGGCGTAAGCGATGGCATCGAAGAGCAGGAGCCCGACGGAGAAAGCCGCCTGGTAGAGGATCCCCACCGTCCTCCGGTAATCCGGGCCAACCACTTCTGTCACTGGGAATGTGCACAGGGACAGGTGAGTGCTGTGGCTGCCCCACACGGCAGAATCCAGCTGGGGGAGCACTGGAGGACCAGCACTATGGTAACGCCTTGGAGAAACCTTGGTAATGATGGGCTACCCGGCATAATGCCCCCAGACAAAACCCCCTGGTTCGCCTTTCTGGCACCCAAACTCCAGCAGAGAAGAAAACACTGCTGCTGGCTGTGCAGTGGCCTGAGACATCCAGGAATGTGCTCTGCTGCGGAGATCACAGAGTAAACCAAGCACTCCTCAAGGCAAACAGGTGGATTTTGTTGTGAAATCTAATCCCAGCACAGGTAATGCCTCCAACTCAACAAGAAGCCTGAATATTTTGTTTCTGAAGTACAGGCTTTTGGCCTGCATCTCACTCCAAGTGCAGAAGGAAAACCTGTGTCACAGGATGGCACAGAGCTCCCAGGCCAGGCTGGGATCACTGTTCGTCTGCACTTTGCAACTCCACAGCACAGACCCATGCATTAAATCTTGTTGATACAGAGTTAAAAGTAACTATTCCAGCAGGCAGGCACACGCACACTCAACATTTTGCATCCAGCTGTGTGACTTCAAGAAGGCAAACTCATTGGAAAAAGAGCAGTAAGGAACTAATTAGCAGCCAAATGAACTGCTGAGTTTTGGAACCACAAATTGGCTAATGCTGCTCTGCCAAATGATGCACAAAGACATCTCCTCAGGCTCAGGAGGACTGAGCCAGAAGCAGCTGAAGGTTAGAAAAGTGCCCCAGCAGAGCAGGACAAGAAGGTTGTTCTGTCCTTGTATCCTTCCCTGGACATTCAGTATTGGCTACCCTTAGGGAGAAGATACAAATTTAAGGGAGCTTTGGGGTTGGTTCAGGATCTTTTTCATAAGAGAGTTTCGAGAGAATCCAGGAATAAGAAGATGTAACAGAGAGAAAATATCAGGATGGGGCAAATCATTGTCCTGAAAAGGAGCTAGTGCTGTAAAATGGCTTAAAGCTCACCAGAAGAGGGGATGGAGATTTTATATGTGCCAGGAAAGGATCTAAGAGGCCAAGCAAGCACCCAGAAATGCACAGGAAGGAATAATCGTGTCGTAGCAGAAGACAGTCTGAACTGCAGGATAGGTGTTTATATTTTATTAATATCAGACATCTGGAGAACTGAATTAGCAAGACGACAACACTGAAAGACTTAATGGAAGTTTAGGCCACTGACTTTTACATTTTTACCACTATCTCAATGAACTGCATCTCTCAGAGATACTTAGTAGAGCCACCTGCCACCCTAACACAGTTAAGGTTCCACTGATCAGCTTTTGAAATAGTTACTGCTTCATTGATTACTCGCAGCTGGGAATTTTGAACAAGAGACTGAACTCCACTCCAGAAAAATCAGAGAACCCAGGCAGCTCTACCCTGAACCAGAAAGCGGTCCTGAGATGGCCCCAGACCCAGACTGGCCACAGAGCTGTGCCTCACCAGCAGTGTTGGGGGCAGGCACCCACACAGGCTGGGTCCTCCATGGCTTGGCCTCCTCTCAGCCCAGTGGATACACACAGGTACACAAACACCTTGTCTTTTTATCAGCAAGTTTGTGCTGTTCTTTGGTTATTTTTAGGTTCTGAAGCCGCTGTTTGCCCTTTAGTGCTCTTTGTGTCATAAAAATATTTCAAGTTTTCCCCACCCTCTGCCTGCTTCTTTAATGGCCTCCTCTGTCACCATCCTGTCTGTGGCCAGGCCAGAGGGGCTGTGTCTGCCTGGTCACCTTCCCCAGCCAGAGCCTGATGGAAGGAAGAAGAGCTGTGGGGCCCAGACAGATCTGCTAAAGTGAGCTGTACCATAGGGGAAAGCCTATCTTGAGGTAAGAGCCCTAATACACCACTGCTTGCTCAAGCTTTGAAGGCTACTGTTGTTTCTCCCTAAAAACTGTGTTTGAAAACATTCTGAGAAGTCAAAGAAGGACAAAACCACTTAATAAAGCACATTTTTTAAATGGCTTTTTTTTTTCACGGGTTTTCGAGTTGAGTTTTGTCTCTTCATCTTCTGCAGCTAGTCTTGCTCCTGGGAGAAAGTCCTGCACTCACCCAGGATGTAGCCTGCAGTCCAGCAGCCCTTGCTGACCAGCCCTTGCAAGAACCGGATGATGACTATCCACAGGTAGGTGGGCACGAAGACCAGAAGGATTCCACACACAATATTTACAACAATTGTTGTTAAAAGGCAAAATTTACGGCCAAACCTGGGTTGGAAAATGATAGACAAAATGAAGTAAACCACTAGTCATGGAAGCATTTTAAACTAGTAAGAGGTTTGTGTATCTTCAGGGGAAAAAAATCCAATTTTGCTATGTAAAATAGAGACGTGCTTTTTTTTCTTCACCCATTACTCATCTCCTTTTCTATGCCACAAAAAGTTACTGTGCCAGTTGCTCAGCAATTCCACAAAACTTTCAGGAAATAAATAGTCCCATGTTTAAATACATTACATTGGGACTGAAAAATAAGTATGCGTTAATATTGTAATTCTGATATTTCCACATGCACCAGATTTAAAAGGGATTTATTTTCCAAAATCTTAACCTTTGAAACACTATGAATGATCTGCTTATGAATGGGCTGCATTTCACAGCTGGAGCAACTCAGAGCCTAGGCAGAAGGGGAGCAAAGGGGAAAATGGGCTCTCCAGTACTGGCATTTGTTTCTCTTTATTGCCAGGTGCCTGAGCAAAGGAGTCTGACTCTGCTGCTCTGAACAGGGGGGGTGCAGGGATTATCTGGTTTTTTTCCCAGTGACTGCTGCTGTACACATCTGGCAATCTGTGCCAATTAGTTCTAAGCTTCTCCAAAAGAAGCAAAACGTTTCCAAGCTGCAGCTGCACAGACTGTGACAGATTAAGTGGGAGATCCAAACCAGCAGCATTTCCTGGCTTTGGTTAACACCCAAGGGCTCTGATGTGACACAGAAATTTGGGGTGTACAGTTCTAAAATCGTCCTCGTGGGCTCTGCAAGGCTCACTGAGCAGATCTGTGCTAACCACCATATACAAGCTAAAAGGTAGGAAAGATACTGGCTCATGCTGTGGCTGAACTCCCGGGGTATGACCTTTTTTTTCAGAAGAGCAGAGGTGATATCAGTTGCACAACCTTCATCTAAGCTTGGCTGCTGAACATTGATAAGGGAGGTCAGAGGGTTTTTCTGCCAGCTCACACATACCTGTCTGCAATGTAGCCAATCTTTATGGAGCCAAGAAAAAAACCAGCGTTCACAGAAGACTGAAAGAGATCCAACTTCCAGGAGTCCTCACACACCAGGTCAAACTAAAGGAGCGACCACAGTCAGGGACAGAAGAGTGAAATGAGGAGCTGGCTCAGACACAACTCTCCTTCATTTAAGTTAAAGATTTAAGCCTGTATTCTGGGTCAATGCCTGTTTTATCAGCACTCAGAAATCCTACTAACTTAACTAATTGTCCAACATTAAAAATTGGATCAAGCCCTTGAGCAGTTTACTGGCATTTCCCATTCATGTCTCATCTCTCTCTTTCAGAGGGAACCTAAGTGAGTTATTATCTGTCAAAACTGGCACCCAAAACTGTGGGCACTCATTGATCAAATCAGCATGGATCTGATGTTTTTTAGTTTTTTAAACAGCTTTAAAACCTTAGTTTTTTAAACAGCTTTTTTAATGGCTGATGGTGAACATTTCTAGGCAGTTCTTTTCGCCTTATACCCTGGCATGGCAGAATAGTCCCCACAGACCACTCAGGACTAAGTGTGATGCCTTTACTAAAGGCATTTTAGATGCCTTCAGGAGCCTGCCTTGTCCCATATCCCATGGAGCACTGGCCTACTGGAGGAGGGTGCAAGTATCTGTATCTGCCCTGAGCTCACAGCATTTTCTCTCTACTCTGATCTTTAGCTCAACGACTTGTTGTATGCGTCTGGAGAACAGATATTTTTTATCTGTGGCCAAGCTTTATACCACATGGCACCCACATATACTTGCCACCTAGTCTTATCCTATCTTACTTGTAGAAATGCATAAAAGCTACTGGAGAAAAAGTTATTGCAAAAACCTTTCCTTAATATGACTGAGAATCCCTTCCCTTACTCCTGGTAGCTAGGTTTAATTGAATCTATGCATCCATAATTAAGACAAAAACAAGTATTTTTTCTGATGCTCTATGGGATTTTCCATGAGGACATTTTCCATATGTAAACTTTTCCTTTGGAATAACATGGTTTTCACTGCATTATCCCTTCCTTTTCTTAGCTATCAGAGCAGGGGACAACATAACAGAGCCTGTGAAGTTTCATAGAAACAGTCAAAACCAAGAAGTAATTGACAAAATGCAGAATTATGTGACATAGCTGGTTATTCCATGAAGGAAGTGGCCTGTGGGCCTGGCCTTGCATCCCCTTCAGCAGGAAAGGGGAGAAAACTGATGTCAGAGCACACTGCATGAGCCCACACAGACTGCAAGTGCTCAGCTTCCCACAACCTCAGAAGATGATGGCGGGGGCATCTGGACCACAGGATCTGCTGCAGCCTTTTCCAGTGAGACATGCCTGCTGAGCTGCTGCTGCATACAGGGCCTGGGTCACCCTGCATTTGAGGTGCCTCACTTCCTCAATTTCAGATCTCACAACCTGTAACTTGCTAAAAGAAGTACCCTTAGAGTGCACCCCCTTACACCTAGGGCCAACCTCTTACACAACTGAATGCTGAAGTTGCTAGAGCACGGACTTTAACTGCTCCTGTGTTAAACATGCGGGGGAAAAAATCCTGACCACTTCTAAACATTTGGTGGAAGTTTCTATGACGAGATCAAACTTGTCATCCCAGTTACTGGTTTGTTCTTAAAGCACCTAAACTGCTGAAGTACAGCAAGTAGCTTAAGTACCACTTTCAGTTTATTCACACTCCTGAGAACACAAAAGTCACTGGCTTTTCTACAGTTTATTCCTGACTTAAGCTGTTTAATTGTGGGAGGCAGTACCTTTCCTCACACTGACTGCCATTCATTTTTATTTAAAACCAACTTTAAAAGACTCTCTTCATTTAAAAAAAAAAAAAAAAAAGGGAAAAAAAGGAAAAAAAAATAAGGGGGTGGGGAAAAGAAGACCTTTGCATTGGCCAGTTTTGTTTGCAACACAGCTAGCTGCGCTGTTTATACACCTTCACCAATTGGACCTCTCATGTGACAGGGATTTCATTCAGAACTGGACTTTATCTACCGGGGGATTTATTTGCTGAAATATGCTTTGCTCCCCAGCTAGAGATATAAGCCTCCTGAGCAGCCAAGGCAGCACTTCACAGCAAGGACAGAGGGAAGATGACTTGTAAACCCCCAAGCGCAAGTTCACAGTAAGAGACAATCCCTTCTCCAGGTAAGCAGGGGATATTTTAACACAGCCGAGGCTCCACCGACCCTCACTCCCCAACCCTCTCCTTGTCTGTAACAGAGGGGACAGGGCAAAGGGGGCTGTTTTTACCTCTGTCACGAGAGAGCTCCCTGGGGAGTCGTAGACCCAGCCATCCCGGCAGGGACCGAGGGGCACGCTGCTCCCACTGCCCACCAGGCTGCCGAGGGGGTCAGTGCAGCTGATGCCTGTGGTGTTCCAGTCCACCTCGTACCTCCTGCAGCGGCTGCTGAAGCTGCCCCCGTGGCCATCCCACTCGGGAACTGTGTGATTCAGCTGCTCTTCCAGGCTCCAGCCGCACCGCTGGCTCAGCTCAGCCACCCCGGGGCTGGAGCAGCGATGCTCAGGGGTGAACGCAAAGAAGACGACCCCCACGTACACTGGGGTGAAGCAAACAGATAACAAACATAGGACAAAAAAGGTTTGCTTCTGGAACCTGTCAAATTCTCCAATATGCTCTAAAATCTCATCGAAGGTTGGCATTTTGGCATCAAAACCACCTCAAAAATGTCAACTAGGTCCCCTCTGCAGCACTGATATATTTAGTTGGCAGCAAAGCTACTTAAGTAACAAAGATATTTGACCAAAAGTCAAGACTAACTCTATAAATTATTAAACTACATGTTGCAAGCTCTATTTTTTAGGTTTCATTGGAAATCAGACCTTAATTAACCCAGGGAGAATTTGCCTTTAACCCCTAATCAGAGCACTGACACATTCCTGTTCTCTGGAAAAGACTCTATGGGCCACAGCCCTTCAGTTTTTCTTGGGGGCTTTGGGCTTATTTTTTTAATTAGGCAAGTCAGCTCCTCAAATAATGGGCATTTTTAAGGAGAAAACATAGATAGAAAATTCAACCAACACACAAGCAACACATGGGTTTAGGGCAGAATGGCTGGGCACCATGTGAGCAAAGCTTCTGCAAAAAATCTGTAAAAAATTGGTGGGTACTCTCTGAAAAAGAAGTGTCTATACATTGAGGCATAATAGCAGTAAAGGAATAGCTTTCCTGAAAACTCCTGTATCATGTGTGTCTCACCCCTCACCCTCCACACTCTTCCATTCCCAAGGAAAACCTCTCCCCACCTGTATCAGGGAACACAGTTTTACTTGACAGTATCTTTGCAGAGATACAAAAGATTAAAAGCATTCAGTACAGAATCATGCACTAGGAATAGCTGTGGAAAGCCACAATATACAGTATCTAAGGCCAAAACAACTATTTCTTTTACCACAGAAAACCGATAGGACTTTAGGGAGACATCAGTGCAGGCATCTCAAATAAATGCAATTATATTAGGCTCCAGTGGCACATTGTCCTCCCTATGGATAGAGACCAGCTACTCCCATATCATTTGCTGACAACAGCAGCTTTCCACCAGAAATAAAAGCGTAAGTCAAGGTAACATTTAAAAGACATTTTTAAAAAGTGAAAAATTGTCTGGAAAGCAACTGGAATAGCTTAGGTAACGGGGGGGGGGGGGGGGGGGGGGGGAAATTAAAGACACAATACACTCTGAAAAAAGATAAACCAACTCAGAAGGCCATTCTGGCCCAGTCATTGAAACAGAACTTGGTCTCACTGCTCATCACCTACAGACCAAGAGTGGCCTGAGCAGCTGTGAAAGCTGCTTTGCAGGCCAATACTTCAAGATCATTCCCCACATCACACAGATGTGCTTCCTCCTCTTCTCCATCAGGAACATCTACAAGTTAACAAGAAGGCCTCTCCTGGCCACTCACAGCTGTGTCACCCTCAGCCAAACACAGCACCACCCCACACCAGAGCCTTGCCTCTCCAGCTTCAGGAGTTTCATGTGGAGCTGGGGAGGGGAACAGGACACAAAAAGTACACAGCAGCCACCATGCTCAGAGCCAGCCCCTGCAAACCTTCCTCAGCAGGAGGATGTGTGCAGGCAGCTGCGGCCAAGGGAACTGAAGTCAAAGCCTGCCCGGGAAGTGGGTGAAGCTAAGGCATTAGGCCACATCTTAAAAACACTAAAAACCCTTCACATCACTTCTTTTGCAACAGTTTTATTTTAACAGTTGGTAACGGTGTGCAAAAGTTTCCCTTGAACTACAGAAGCTCGATCCAGACTGGTCGTTTTCCCCATTTCCCACCCTTCTCTCTGCAGCCAGCCCAGAGGGGGCTGTGTGGAACTCTGCCAGGCTGGTGGGTTTCTTAGGGACAGTTCCCAAGGAGTTGTACTGCTGACTGGCAAAGCTTCTGCTCCTGGTCCAGCCATACTCACCTGGGCCGTGCTATTGTCATAACCCTTCCCTTCCATGAAGTTGAGTATCAGTCTGGTGAAGCTGGTTATGCATCCAGCTGTCTGTGAGGCAAGATTCAGCCAGCCTACATACAAATGCCTACCTAGGTAAAAAGTGGGCAGTAGTTCCAAGACCAGGCACTGAAGTCACTCACTGCTGTCAGATGCAAATTATATCACTGATATTGGTCAGATAAGCACCCCCAGACAGAATAGCTGTTCTACCTAAGCCTTGCTAGGCACAGCCCAAACGAAGAGACCATGGGATTTTACACAGGAGAAATAATTTCATGCAGCTGGTTCATAGATCAAACAACTCCAAAATGCCAGCCTTGATGGCCTGGGGAAGGAAAGCAGAACACTCCAACATGCACTGGAGAGAACTGTTGTAATGATAACAGATAATATTAAGAATACATCATCAAGCCTTTCACTTCTCCAAGCTCTCCTAATTATAAATATGAAAAATGCTGATTTAAGTTTGAAAACATGCAGCTTAAGGCAGACTGACTTACAGCTCCATTGGTAACAATACAAGAGGAACAAAACTGAAGTCTGATTAGAGGAAGAATACACCATCAGTCCTACCTATATATTCTGATCTTTGTAATCAAACATTTGTTTCTCATTTTGAGGGACATGATTGAGGTATTAACCATCACAGCAGGAAAGGGTCTCACTAGGCTGGTGAGCAGCATACAGAATAGTGTAAGAAAGATTCCAGACTTGAGATGTGGGATTTGGAATACCCACTTCATATCTTTTATTGAAATTGCTGAATATTTTATATTACACTATTTTGATTCAAAATGGAGTTTTATAAAAAGAAACCATTGTTGAAACTGAATAAGCCAGCCAAAAGGAACAACAAAAAGTTTCAAAAAATTCTGACCAATGCATGTTCTTGTACAATGCTTTGAAACCCTATCTTTGTCCATAATTCTATTTAGGAAACACCTGGAGAGGAGCAAGACTGCCAGAGAAAAACTGAGTTTCATTTATTAACAGCAACATTTCTAATCAATGACCATGGCCAGGATCATAGTATACAGACTAGAAATTAGGCTATCAGAAAATATTGGCCCAAATTTATTTTCTTGAAATTAATAGCAGAGAGAGGCTTTATACAGACTAGGAATCCTCTAGTCCTTGGTGATGACAAACTGGATAGCGCAGATTGTATTATGGGAACCTTGCCTCTATGTCCTTGAAAACTCTGGTTCTCTGTGCAGTTGGCCTAGTCCAGCCATAATCAAGGAAAAAAAAAATCTTTGGGTGCTTGTCAGCTGCTTAGGCAAATACTGATGAAGTCAGTCATATGACCAGTACCAAAAAAAAAACAAAAACCATGCGAAGAACAGCAACCATTTCAGGCTAAAGCTATACAGAATTGTACCTTTCAGTCCACACCTTTGAACCAATGATCTGTTTAAATTATTGTGGATATTCAAATTTACAGGATAAATTAGACCAGCTCCAAAATTTACATCAAATTATCCCAACACACTGAAGTTATACTTTTCCTTGTCTCACAATGAGTGAGCCCATAGAAGAATACCCTGCCGGCAGGAAGAACATGTTACTATTAAGCAAACCTGAGTAGTGAGGCTCAATAAATACAAGGAGTTAAAACAATAGTAGTCAGATAACTTGAGTCTCAGAAGCCAGGGGCTTCATTGAGCCTTGATCCTTTCTTTTCAAAGGTTTCTCTTTTTTAAGCAAGCATTTAACATCTATGCTGAGACTTAAAAAAAAAAAAAAAAAGTGCCCTGGCTAGAGAGAGTCAACTAACTCAGCAAACTGGATGTCAGAAATCCAGTCATTACTGAACAGATCATTGTAAACAACCAAGAAATCTTTCTCTTCTTCCCTTTTCAATGGTTTCTTGTTAAAGGCAAAATTCAGAAAAATCTTTCAGGCTGAAGTCCTCGTATTTGGTTGGAAATGTTGTCCCATTATATATAATCTCTCTATATATATTTGATTAGGCACAAGAGGGGTTATTAAATATTCAACAAGTCCTCATCACTATCATCATGAAACGATGCTGTATTTGTAGAGTTCTGTGCCTGCTGCTGGCCTGGCTTAGCTATTGCTTTGCTTTCCTTTCCTCCGTTCAGTAAATTAGATTTGTTATCACTGCCAAAATTGTGTGGCTTCTTTTGAGGGTGCTTGCTCCTGTCTAGTCCTCTTCCTGTTTGAATCTTTACATCTGGAATGGTTAACACTTCATCCTCACTGTCCAGGTCATCTACACGGAGAGAAGTAAGGGCTTCAGATGTAACAGACTTGGTAGCAATGTGACCATTCTCCTGCCCTCCTTTTGCTGTTCTTGGATTTGGTACTGCAACTTCCTCCATAAGCCACTCTGTCTCATTCTCATTAGCTTCTTCTTCACTGTTTATCTGCAAGAAAAGAAAAGAAGAGACTGCATCTGCCACCCTAGACTGACACACACACTGATCCCTCCAGTCATCAGACCCCACAGCATGCACAGCCTTGGTTTAAGGTAGCTGTGAGAGAGTAAATACTGCAAGAGCATCATTTTTCACTGTGGTGAAACAGACTTTGTTCTCTTCTTGTACATTCACATGCTATTTGGCAATTTATGGACTGCTCTTCATTTCCTCAACTCCATCTTCCTTTCCCATTTCACAGTATAAATATATATATATATATCAGCTATGTGGCTTTCCTGATGCCACACCATATGGTTTCCGTGCACAAAAGGAACTAGGAATTAAAGGGGTTATTTATTTATTAACAAAAGCTTCATATTAAGAAAACTCAATAAGAAACAAATTTGATTGTCAAATTACCTTTGTGTATTTGTAGGAAACACCAGATGATCTTCTGCAGCAGTTTGTTATCTTGTTTATTACAATTTCCCTAAACAAAGGAAAGAACACTACATTAGGAACACTTTTTTGCCCTCACTTTTCTTCACTAGATTTTTACCATCAACAGAAAGCATGTCAACAAATGAGCTGCAAACTATCCCATTGATCTTGAACCACTCAATCAAAATCCAGTCTGGGATGATGTACATCTTCCCCCTTGGTACAGCTTCAGGCTGACTGTTCTGAAACCCCTCTGATTCCCTTCATATTTAAGGGAAAAACAACCAAAAGTTGTCTGGAAAGCAGAGGAACAGCAGAATTTGCACTTTCTCCTTGACACTTTTGTATGGATCTAGCCTGACTCCATGAAAGCAGAGGGATATCAAATATTAACAATAGTGTGGATACTGCTTCATGCTCCTTAACTTAGCAGTTGCCCACAAGACAGTCTAGACCAACTCAGTTGTACACCCCAGCCTTCTCTACATGGGCCTTCAGACAGTAATGGAGAATTTGAAGGAACCAGCAGTTGGACAGTTGATGCTGCCAACTGAAAAACCCAAATCTATGAAGTTTACTATTCCCCTTTCATTTCTGGCAGAAAACCAAATCCCGACAAAGAAACTTCTAAAGCCTCTTAATAATTTCTTACCTCCTCTCTTTTTTGTAGAACAGCAAGATTATGAGACATACAGTGAGAACAACCAGGAGGACACTAAGCACAGCACCAACAGCCTGGCTTCTCCTTGAAAGGCCTTTATGTATTTGGGTCTCCTCATCTGTCTGGTGCTGATTGTTTCCTGGATCACTGGTTGATCTAGCAATGTAAATTGAAAAGATAAGATCTATTGGTAAATTTTGTTAAACTGGATTAGAAACAGCAGATTAGAAGAAGACATGCCGCACCATCTTGTCATTCCAACATAACAGCTGTATGAACTGAATTTAGGGGATTTCATCTAAGTAAAAACAACTTGAAAAACACAAATATATGTACTGTGCCTACATCCTAGTATGTTATCAAACAGTGCATGGAACTACAAGTCTGCAGAGCACAATTAAGCACTCCAGAGCTTATACAGGAGTAGTTATCCACACAAAGATGCTGTTTTAGAACCAAAGCTGCACTTGAGCAAGCTGCAACAGCTACAGAAATTCATCTGACTAGGGCACTACACATACCAACCTCCCTCGATAGGTTTAAATCAGAATCAAGTTTGCCTGTGCTTTCAAGCTAGCAGCCAGAGAGTAAACACTCCCAGAAGTAGTCACTCCATTTTTCACAGTGAGGCTGCCTACCATTAAGAACATTGTAAGCACCTAGATACAGACCCTCTACTTTTAACCCCGTCCCCTCACTAATCAGTAGATTAGCTGACCATATTTAATTGCAGAAATACTTCATTGTTCCTTGAAGACCTGTACTGATTTTCCACTCCAGGCTAAAGAAGTGAGCAGATAGAGGGGAAGGCCAGTCTTTGTCACAGCTTCAAAATTTTCCAGACAGTACGGCAAGGGGAACCAAACACCTCACCCACAAACTGTTTGCTCCTTCTCAGTAACATGAAACAGCTTCTTCTGTCAGCTAGTCAGTTTTACTTAGTGAAAACAATGATAAGAATTCCACTGTACCTCTCCAGCTTCAGGTCCAGAAGCTTAAATTTAGTAGATATGTGCCAAACACTGTACACATGATGATCAATTTATCTGTAAGTCTACTGCTTTTTCAGCTTTTCCCCTTTTTCCAATCACTGTGACAAATAAATACAAAAAAGCCCTTTGCTGAGAAGTGCTGACAAAAGCTGCTTTCAGAAAATGGTTATCTACTCACATTAATGGACACACAGCAGATGTGTACCAGGTAAATAAATACTGGCAATCTGCTGTCTCATGAAGGAATTCAGGGATGCCTTCCTTTGCTTCTGCATTGCAGTGGAAGAAAATGGTTGAAGACACAAACTTTGATTTATCTTTACCACATCTGGAGTCAGATGAAAATATGACATCCAAATCATCATCTACAATGAGAAGAAAAAATTGTAGTTTACTACTTTCCTGAGAACAGTCTGTAAACACTAGACCCTGGGAAAAAAAGTAGTTAACTACGAGAAATCATTGCTTATACAGCACAAGCACAGATGAAAACAGGAGATGAAAGTCTTCTATCTTACACGGTTTTTACCACAGTCTCTCAACTTCAAGCCTTGCAGTCTTCAAGTGTCAATCCCTAACCCCCCATGAAAGCCATATTTGCAACAGCTTACACAGAAAAAAAAAAAAAAAAAAGAGATCCAAATTATGCTAGACACACTCTGGATAGCTTTACAGAAATGGATTAACACAGATATTGTGAACCAAGAACCATTTTTGGTTGAAGCAGTTCACAGAGCATCAAGCAATTCTGTCTGGTGAGCATGTACTTACCATCAACGTAATATTTGGCATTTCTGGCAGAACCAACTCTCCGAATGCGCTGTTCATTAGTTTTCACCTGGCAGATGTTTGCTCCAAAACACTCTGGGAAACTTGAATTTATTATACCAGAAAGTTGAATTTGATACACGTATTTATCGCCATTTGTCCGTACATCGCCAGAAGCTGTGTACAACCTGAGGAAACAGAGGAAAAAATCTATGAAGTCTAAACTCACAGGGTGGGGTTATTCCCAAGACATAGTATCTACCACTGTTGCCAGTCTATCACTGGTTGATTCCAGAGCAAGCTGAGTGATCAATTCAGCAGCTAGAAAAGATGTAGGACTGTGGCTTCCTCCCTGAAGTAGAAATAAGGATTATATTTAGCATAAATATAATCCTTAGCAAGCACAGAAAGCAGATTTTTCCAGCTATACTGCCCTCAATGTGTGACTGAACATCCAAATACCTCCAAAGGTTTAAGATAATATGAAGACAAAAGCATGATTCAGTGGCTCATACACACTACTGACTCTGAGAACCACATGGTGTACTCTACAGCTATGATGAACAGCACGGTTTAGCAAGCTTCTCCAGAAAGGTAACTAATGGTAGAACCATTCTGTTGTTTTGGGGTTTGTTTGGGTTTTTTTTTTTTACTCACTTGGAATAAACATCCCCTAAAGAAAAGTTTTTCCCAGTTGCAGGATTAATGACTGTTCCATTCACCACCTCTACCTCCTGCTGCTTCACAGCACAAGCTGCACGTGTGTCCCATGTGATGTAGTAAGCACAGTTTTCTTCATCAAACCTACCAAATAAAAAATAGAGCTGATGATTCCCAGAAGGAGTAACAAGTTTTCAGACTTGAGAAAAGGAAAAGACAACTGCTAACCCACATGTGACAATATCCTGCCTAAGCATCATACCTAGAATAAGCTAAAATAGTCAAGTTGCATTCAAAAAAAGCTACCTGAAGAATTACATTGGATTTTTTCTGCAGTTTTAGAAGACCTGGCTGCACCTCAACTTCCAGCTGAAAATTCCAGAATTCCCACAGTGTATCAAAGGCTTTTATTGATATATTTTAGCTAGCAAACATATCAGGCTGCTTTTTTGCAGCATGTTAAACCTGCCTTTTATTTAAGCAGAACAAGAGGTATAAGCTAGTGTCCTGGTTCTGGCCTTGACAGGGTAATATTTTTGCAGTAGCCAGGAAGGGCCATGGCCAGGACCCAGAGGTTACTCTATAGCAGCTCACATCATTGATAGGGACAAGGGGAAGGACATCTTTTCTAGGGAGAAGGGGTCCCTCCTGGGCCAACACAGCATGGCAGAGGGACCCCGGTCACGTATCGATGTCTTGTTCAAATCATTCAGCTCCTTCTTGTACCCTCTGTCTTTGGTATTGTTGCTGTTATGTTTCTTTTTTTATCTTATTTCTCTTTCCAGTAAATTGTTGTTATCTCAACCCATGACCTTTGCCTTTTGTGCCTCCATTTCTCCTCTCCAGCCCTCAGAAGGGGAGGGAACAACCAGCATGTAGTTTCAGTGGGAGCACTGAATTAGACAGTACCATCCCGAAACCATGACAGCTAGTCAGACTTTGCTGCCTTGTTCTTTGGCTGTCACAGAACATTTTATCCAGTTTTCCAATTCTACAAGCAATGTAGAGTTAATGATAGCAAGACTAAACAAAAAGTCCTCAAGCTTTCTTAGTATTTGTGATCATGTATATATACACCTTATTTTAGAGAGCTTCTGGTTAAATACACTGTATTGAGGCAGAAATAAACCATGCTTTATTAGCTCAATCACTTACCTACAGAAAATGTTCTTTAATAAACAGATTTTGAACAGAGTTAAGAGTGGTTGTACAATGACATTGGCTACTGACACTGGAAACAACTGCATCCAGGCTATTGTCAGATCTAATTTGGAAGCAGAATGCCTATTTTTTTCCCCAGAAGTTTTAAGATAATTACAATGTTTATGGAAATGAACAATTGTGCAAACTCCAGAAGACCCTATGCCTTGCAAGTACAGACCAAGGATTACTTTAGGGACTGTACAACAGAGCAGACAGTCTTTGTCCTGGGATTTAAGGGTTTACTAGAGAGATACAAAAGAATCAGCCATGAAGATCAGTGGTATGTAAATTTATTACTCACCTCTGCAGCATGGGCATGCCAACTGTTCTTGCGCATTTCAGTTCTATAATTGTTGTTACTTTCTTATTTTTCCTACATTCTTGCCCACTGGAATAACTAATATACACTGTATCACCTAGAAGAAAAAAAAAGTTTTTGTAAGCAGCTGTCAGAAATTTCTTTTGCTCATTCCCTAGACTTCCTTACTTCCAGCATTCTTTTCCTCTGCATTGACCATATATCAATTATAGCACTTCAGTAATTTGAGGCATTCTCACTTGCAATCATTTAAAAATCACTCCTTGTCTTTACATTGTACCCTGTGTTCAGATCATCAGTATGGCCATAACAAATACTTAGACTTAAATGTAATTTTTTAAAACGTAAGAGTAAATAAAGATACCCAATTATAAATTAACTCAGACAATAAATACAGGCAATACATGTCAGTACTTTTGTAAATGGATGGAAAATTTCCCTGAGCACCAACTTGAAAAACATTCCTTAAACTAGAAGCTTCAGTAAAGTTGAGATTATTTGTTTTCATTCATTTATGTAAGAGTGAAGCCAATTAATCATCCTTCACATGCTGCTTTAATTGAAGAAGTTAGTAGATGCAGAATAAGTCTTTTCAAACAGGATGAACAAGACCCTCTCACAACTACAGAATCACAGATTGGCTGGAGTAGGAAGGGACCCCTGGAGGTCATCTGGTCCAAACCCCCTGCTCAAGAGAGTCACTTGGAGCCAGCTGCCCAGGACTATGTCCAGACAGCCTTTGCATACCTCCAAGATAGGAAACTCTACAATGTCCTTAGACAACTTGTGCCGGTGTTTGGGTATCCTCACTGTAATAAAAGGGTTTCTTGATGTTCAGATAAATAATTAATTTCTTACAGCTTTAATGACAGCACTGTTAATTTGCTTCAATGTTTTCTCATGGCTTAAATGTCATATTATATTTTCATTTTTAAACAGAAGATTCACTGATAAAAATATTTCAAAATAAAGGCTTCAGCATAATTTAAGAACTGCTACAGTCAGGCTGTAAGATTTAAACCTTTAATCTCTAGCTCTCCACAGGAACAAAAAGTAACTCTACCTGTCACATTCAGCTTCTGTGTATGAACAAGTCCAAGAACTTGAACATCTCCATTGTAGCTTTTCCTGCAAATACTGGCTCTTTCAGGGCAGCCTGTGGGTCCCTCATGTACCCTCTGACAGAGGTTCACATAGTACCTAACAGAACATGGAAGACAAAACTTCTTTAAAATTCATTTAGGCTAAACTGAAGAAGTAGTACATAAACTTTAGGATCTTCATGGGATGCTAGACAGGTTGCAAGAAACTAAATCTCAAATGAGTTGACAGACTAAAAGATGTACTAAGGTTTGGCAGATTACTTCTAATAATCATTTTCAAGTAAAAGACCGGGAAAAAAAAATTAATAATTTACCAGATTAGGTCACTAATTAATTTTGACCTAGGCCCAAACTAAAAATTGGAAGAGACTCAAGAAATATCCTGAAGATTTTTCATTTATAGAAGTTATAATACTACCCTAACATCATTATCTCCTCAGAGTTATACCAGCTCAGGTATGTTAGAGCAGAGAACTGCTAGCAAAGTGGTGAATGAAGCATTTTGTTATCCCACAGTTTATCATAAGTTTATCATAATGCTGTCATCCTTGCCAGTTCATTTCTCTTTCCTAACTGGAGGAGGGAGGCTGGAGAGGTTGATGATTTCCTGACATCCATATTTTCCACTATGCTAATACATCGAGGAATATGGGTGAAAAGCCCTAGCTGAATGTCAGAAAATAAGTTATACATTTAAGTCAAAAGAAAGCAACTAAGTAATTAAGACTCTTCTTCAACAAGACTAAGAATCTAAAAAAGAATAGCATTTAAACAATAAAATTACATTTTTAAGGTAGCAGTTTGAATATAAAGCTTTTAAATAGCTTTTAGTTCAGAGGTGAATATTCATCCTTTAAAAAGGATCACCAATAGAGAGAAAGGGTAAATGAAGAATGTGATTACTTTGTCCATTCAGAGACATGGGTTCCTTTCTCAGCTTTTTTTAATTTATGTGAAATGTTAAGCAGTGACAGTTTTAAGACACTGAGCAGGGAATAAACTATAGAAATACTATGCCACATTACAACTGTACTGATAAGCAAGCTGTTCCCTGTGAGTTGCTTATTACTCACGAGTTCCCATTGTGGAAAAAGATCCATGATCCTGTCAGGGAAGAGAGCATTCTCAAGTCATATGTTCTGTGTTTTTGGACAAACTTGCACTCCATTTTCTTGGGAGGACAAACAGCTTGAGTCTTCCATTCAAATGTCACAGCACAACCAAGAGTCTCACTGAGAAGGTATGGGCTCCCAACACCAGCATTTTCATCACACGTAAAGATAATGGTAGATTGCTTTCTTGCAGTTGCTATAAGGAGAAAGGTTGCAAAAAAAAGAAAAAACATATTTTACACAAGGCTTGCATGCACGTATGGATCCCTGTGTTAGCTAAGACCCTTGTACATAAAGTATAGGAAGTACTTACTGCTACTACAGAATCCCCACTTGTCATCGCCCTGGTAGTTTTCAGTTGTAGCACACCATGGCCTATTCTTCCCTTCTGTAATACATTCCTCATAGGTCTTCCCTTTGTACTTGAAGGGGAACACACAGAGTTCTCCCTTTTCAGTCACTGAGAAGGAAAGGTATAATCTCATAACTACACACAGTAGAATAGGTGTATCCGTATTCAGAGTCTCATTCAGATCCTGTACTTCAGTACTAAAGGAAGGTCAGTGGCAGACAACAGAAATACCGGAACAATGAATTTAAACCCAATTAGAAAACCAGATGTAGCATACAATTAGCTATAATCATCCCTATAGAAAAGTTGCAGTGTCTCTTCCAGGGAGATACATGTTGACATTGCAGATTAGAATGACGCCTGTGATTTAGCGAAAGGACATGTTTCCACTGCTATGTGTAAAATCTATGTTGCTTTCTCCTGGCACAACAAATTCTCATATTTTAAGGGGAAAATATCCTAGTTTTGAACATAAAGAATGGGTCTGCTCCAATCTCACCTGGAGGGCACCGATCACCTCCTGTATACTGCAAGATGACTGTTTCATCCTGGTGGCTATAGTCCATTCTCATTTCCTTTATGTTTCCAAAAGACGACACTCCACTTTTAGATGTCAGACACACTGCCCCATCTCTGCATTTTCCCTGGGGCAAGCCTACGCTGCACACACCAACATGGTAATTGTTGGATCCAGAAAACACCTGTGTAGACAATCAAAAGCATCACAGCAAGTCTAGAGTCAATACTTACAAAATCACACAAATGCTTTATAAACCAAGTCTGAGGCAGCAGTTGCATAATGCAGGAGGAAAAGATAACTAATTTTGCAAGTCTGGACTTCCTTAATATAACAAAACTCATAAATATGATAAAGCACACAGACCACAGACAAACTATGTTCAGCAGACCTGCTGTCTCATTCAAGATTCTGTCAGAGGTGAAGATTTCTCATTCCTTTACCCACTTCTGTATTCATTAACTTCACTCTCAAAAATATTAAAATGCTATAGCCTCTAACATCATTCCATCTGTCAGAAGCCAAACAAGTATCAATACTGACCACAGGACATTTCAGCCTCTTCTCACACAGAATGCTTAAGAGAAACCCTTCCTGCCATTTTAAAATGTTTTTAGCAATAGGCAATTACACATAAATTAAATAAACAGATGTTACAACACAAGAAGGCATTACCTCAAATGATCTTCCAGACAGGCTGGTCAGGTTAAATGTATAGTGCAACTGTTCATCAATCACAGAGCAGCCTAAAGTTTTCACTTTATCGGGACACACAAGTGGAGTTTCCCACTCAAAAACAAATGTGCAGTCAACCTTCCTTATCATCTTTGGCTTACCCTGTTACCAAAGAACACAGGAAGACACATTTCATTTTTGGACAGTCTTGTTGTTGTCTCTGTTGTCTCTGCACTTTCCCCTTTCCCCAGTAGTTAACCTCAGTTACTACCATGGCTAGACTTCATTGATCGTAGGACAAACACCGTATTATAACTAGTACCAAAAAAATTTTAAAGGGAAGTGCATTCTACCTAGCTCCAGAAAACAATCAAGGTAACACAAGCTTTCTTCTTAATTAGGGTTGAGATTTTCATGTTCAGCTCAGTTGCAAGCAACAAAAGTGTGAGAGCCGTGCTTCTCTATAGCATTACGAAATTTCACAGTTAAGGTTTAGAGAGAACATTTTTACTTTATCTTGTTTTAAACTAAAGTACTAGTATGGCCTGTGTAATATTCAGAACTGCCTCAAGTTTCATGTCATGCCCTGTGTTGACAGAAAAGATTGTCATGATCTTCAGCAAACTCTAGTTTGACAAACACATCTAAGTGCTTCACTACAGTTTGTTGAAGCATTAAAAAAAATCAAGAAATGTTACATTCACATTACCATGCAAACTGAATTTAGTGTTCGGGTGTTGACACAGAACAAAAACATAAGTAACTAAGTGCAAATTTTAAAGTTGTGTACGATTATGGAAAAGGTTACAGCATAGAGGGAACACTTATAGTAAAATCTGTACAGTTAGACTGGTTCTTGTGTTAGCTTGAGGTACAAGTACAAACTTTAGGATCTAAACAAGGTGCAACACAAAATTAAGTTTAATGTCAGCAATAAGTTATCATTACATTACTTCTGTGGAATCTGATGCTTGAAGTCATCAGAACCTGTTACTCTCAAGCTTAAAGTTCATACACTCAACATTTTCGCCAGTCAAGGACAAAAATATGACACTTCTTCTTGAAGTGAGTCCATCCATACATTATAGAAACAAATCCTTGACTTATTTTTAAACAAAGCTAACACTGGTTACTACCCACTTTTCATTACATTCCAATATCAATGTAAGTTTAATAGATGTCTTACCAGACTAGTTCCTTGGCTGCAGTGAAATACAATAACAGAAGTATAGTTCAATCCATTGTTAATCTGACAAGGAGTAGTGCTGTTGTAAGTGATGTAAACTTCATTTGTTGCCTTATTGAACTGGGGCGGTTCAGTAACACGACCAATATCCTATACAAGCAAAAATATGTATTAATAGAATTACAGGACATACCTAGATTCCAGATCAGCCCAGATATTCAGATCAGAATTCATCTGTTTGGTTTACATGGGTGCACAACTACTGCACTTTCAAAAACTATATTCAATGCTCAAAGAACAGCCATTACATTTCAATCCTAACAAAACATGAGTAACTCAAAACAGTTTTTGACTAAGTTTGACAAAACCCAGGGAGTGTCTGCCTCTTAGAGGTAGATTCTTCTCTACATCAATGTGCCAAATTACCAACACATAACTTAAAAATAGCATTAACAATGGAGTAAGGTCCCTAGATGAATACCGAAAGTTGTGGAAAACAATCACAGCTTTTTATGTCTGTCTTCCAAAGCTTACATACAAGTCCTGAAAAGCAAGAGCCTGGATCCCTCAAGGGAATGACACAGACAAGTTAGTCAATCCTCTGTAACAGGCTTCCTATTTATGTAGGTGTCAAGTCCTCACATGAAAGACCTAAGTGCACTTTGGAGCATACTAGTACCTAGACTGGTTCCAATTGCAAAAGGCTATCACAAGATCAATTAAGCCACATAATGACTAAGACATTCTGCTTCCCAGTGTCCCTATTTGGCACACTGCAATTTTGCACACAAATTTTCTTCAGTACATGAAAAAAATTCTCTGTAGCAATTTTTGTATTTATTACTGTATTGCATCTTCTGACATCCAAAAAGATCACTGGGGTTCAGTATAGGAAAATCCTTAGGGATTTTCCTAAGGGAAAAGCAATAAAACGGAACTTTGCAGAGGAGATTTAAATTCTGCATTCCATTTCTTTAATCCACTGTCAAGCCTCTGGTTCAAATCGGGTCTCTAGGCAGGGATACTATATTAAACTATTAAGGAAATGCACATTTCAGTGATTCCTGGCATAACACTTACTACTGGCGATTCATTAACAGGAACCATGCAAACAGCTGCTCCAGGTGGGCAATTGACATCTTTGATAGGATTGAGAGGCTCACAAATGTTGATGTAGAAATCTGGAGAAACATCTGTAATATCTTCATCCACAAATGCCTCATAATACCCAGTGCGATGGATCAGAGGAGACAGGTCAATAATGGAACTGTCATTCATTACTGAGCATTTCACCTACAAAAAGGTACATTTATTGCTTTTATTCTTTTATTACTTGCTTTGAGTAACTGACAAACATCCTTCTTGAGGCAAGAAACATGGCTACATTTAAAAGTTTCAAATCTAAGTAAAGCAGCATTTGTTATAATATTTGCATGTCTATAGATACTAAGCACTTACAAGCAGCATATGAAAAACCTTGATCACATTCACATGAACATTCTTATGGAATGGAATTCCTGTCAGAGCAATACCAAGACAAAGATCTGGCACACATACTGCAGCATACACAGTCACTATGACTTTGTAAAATCAGGCCCCATGCCTTCCTCTCCTCCAACAAACAAGCTTGGTTATAACAACATTATAACAATGTAAAGTGAGTGTATTGCAAGTTTATGGCTTGAGTACTAAGTTTCCTCAGAACCAATTTCACCCATTCTTAATGTGCATAAACCTACTGAGAGTCTATGAGGAATTTGAGAAATCTATTCTTGTTTAGATAGGAAATGGAGCAACTAACAAAATTAGCATTAAATTTCAGGACAAATAATCATTGTTGCTATCTAGATATCACACTGAAATAGCTTGGGTCACTGTGAATAAAAAGGGATCAGAAGTTCACTAAGGATCACTAAATGGAACTAACAGGCTAGAAAACACAGTGGGGTTGGGTATTGTTGATTTGTATTGCAGCATGGTACATATTACTGAAAGGGAAACCAGAACTGTGTGTAGCTGAAGGAGAGGATGTGACAATTCCTGTTGGGGAAAGAAAAATTGGAATTTAATTTCATTGGGAAATGGAAGTGAGAGCTATTATAGTATTGTAGAAACAGTGATGAGGAGGAAAAACAACTTGTTGCAGAGAATGATGGTCACACTAGAGGTAATCAAAGCAGCAAAAAGAATGATTAGGCAGTTTCACAAAAGAAAATACTCAGGTATTAAGAAAACATCTAAATCTATCCAATAGTTCATTTAGCCTTCTATTCCTAGTACTGCCTTTTACTCCATGCACCCACCATCTACTTTAAATGACTAGTAGCTAATGTAGCTAAACTTAACTAAAGACTACCTCAAAGCATTCTCTGGAGCACCACTTTGACTAAACTGACCACATTATGCTGTTACAGCACATATGGTACATCAGAAGCAGATTCTAAACTCATTCAATAAAGGTTTATTGGGTTTGCACTGAGCAAACTCATCATGCACTTGCCTGGCCTCTAGCCACCTGCCTAGAAACAAAGACTATCCCCATGCCCAGATATGGTATCCATCCTCAAGTCAGACTCAGCTCTGCTGGCCTGCTGCACTGGAGGATCTTCGCCATCACTTCCCAACGTGACACCCAATGGCTTCCATTTGAGCTGTACAGGAGAGCAGCTAAATAGGTTCCACAAAGGGGTTTTTCTCAAGTATCAGAAGTTTTAACTTGGCTCAATATGTGAAGCAGGAGTTTGTCAAGGACTGCTTACCCCCATTGCAAATGTCAGTAGAGAAAGCATTCAAGAACTCCTATATGAATTTCAGCTCTTTACTAAGGAAGAAACCGTTCCCTCAAGGAATTTAAAATATACTGCTATTATATCTAACCCGCCTCAGAAACTCTAAGTCCCATGAGTGTTTTCTGCAAAAGTAATTCTTACCTCTTCTTCACAAGCCAAGGAAGTATGCCAAGAGAAGTAACTAGTGCATGTTTGCTCATCAAAAGACACAAAAACAGGTCGGCTCTCATCTCCAGCATCAGATTTGCACACAAAGCTAAAATAGCTCTTATGCTTCAGTGCAGGGTCTGCAGGGCAAGGATCTCCATCTTCATAGACAAGCTTCAGCACCTGATCCTCATAACTTAAAGTTTTACTCTGTTTTCCAGCATTAACTGGTTTTTGGCCACCGCTGATGCAGACAGCTAAAGTGAAAAAAAGAAAAACTAAGAAAACAGATCAAGTCTGATGCAACTGCCCTGAAAAATTGCACCATACAACATATACAGCAGGAAACTGGAGATTTTAGCATCACTTTAATTTTTCTAAGAAAGAATGGCTTTGCCACACCATCCAGAGCTGCCATTAAACTGAGCTGAACTGCACTGATACAAAGACCAAATATTTCCTTTATTACTTCATCAACCAGCTCAATGTACTGCACCTATACATGCTTAAGCAGCTACAGAGCAGTGTTTGGTCATCACTTCTCTGAAAACTAAGCAATTAACAAAAAATGTCAAACAGATTATATATCATTTTATTAATATGCCTCTTAAAAAGCAAATCAATCTAATAGTTTCTTCTAACTCCACAAAAATAATTTTTGCAAAAAGCAATACTCCTATTTTAGCATCTAAGATGCTTAAGTATTATTTCATATTCAATTTGACAGAAGAGCTAGTAATTCAACCTGCAATTAAGCAGCTTTAAAACCAGTTAATTAAGCAAAAAGTTAACTTCTACTGATGTTTCAGAAGCATCCAGAACAGAAAGCTAGAAAGAGGACTGGCTAAGGTTTGAAGTGCAGACACAAAGCCCAGTGCAGATGCATTACAGCAATGCATCACTACCGTGTTCACTCTAGCTGGAAGACTGTAATGTCTCTGTTTCCACAGCATTAAAGACATGCAGTAGAAGCACCTATATTCCTGCCCTCATGTGCAAAAAAATACCCATTCATTAGAAACTAAAGAGACTGGGACTTGAAGTGAGCCCATATGAATGCTGTTGGGTAAAAATGTATGGCCTCATTTCCTAAAACAGTTTGATTTTCTTCCTAGTCAGTACAGCCACCAGCTGTTCCCATCACCCTTTCTGCATTTGCAGCAAAACATCACACTTTACTGTAAACTTGAGCATAAGTATTTCTTTTGGTTACCCTATAGTCAGTGATTACAGTATCAGAGAGGATAACTTGCTTACCAGCTCCATTAGCACATGAACTTTTAGCTTCAGCACAAACATTCAACTCAATTATTCTGTTGTGTGAATCACTGATGGTATAGCCAGACTCTCGCTTTAATGATGTCAAATCAAAGAGGTGGCCTATAGAGAGATCAGGGAACAATTTCATCTCTTTTTCAGATTCAAAATCAAGACATTTCTGTGTACTATAAGCTTTCAGAAACTTAGTAGGAAGGCTAACCAGACCCTGTTTGCCTGCCAGCTTAGAAAGGCAGTTACTCACATTAACAGAGGAAAAACAAGTTTCAAACTATCATCTACTTATATTCCAAGGGACATTGCAGTACAAGATATTTTTACCATCCATAAGCATGTTAGTCACTATCCAGAGGATGTGCCACACTGCACTTTTCTAACAAAGTCCCTCAAGAACACAAACACAGTAGTGCTGCTTCCAGCAGCCTCTTCCACATACAAAATCCTGAGGCCTCCTCCTTACCTGTTGCAGGATTGGTTACCCGACAGTCATTTTGCACATTGCTTTTAAGAGGACATGCAGCAGCAGTGAACCATAAGAAAGTATATTCACAATCTTCAATGGCAGTGATAAGTTCTGGCTTTGATTCCTAAACACAAAATAGTGGAGAGAGTGACATCTCTATAGAGTGATAGTTTGAGATTCCATGCCAACAGGTCTATCCCTGCAGCCTGTAACTGACCTCAGTTCAAACACCAGTCCTAAAACCTGATCATCATGGTCCAATTAATTAATCCAAGGACAGAGTATTTAACTGTGATTATTTCAAATACACAACAGTGCAGAATCATTATCAGGAGAAATAAAATTACTGAGAGGAGGGATAAAGGTAGCCTAGGTCAATAGACAATCCAAAAGGTAATTCAAATCTCATCAAATGGTAGAGTACTTAATGGCAAGGCATACAGATGTACAAGAATTGAGAGCTACACAGCCAATAGCATTATTTACTACTTAAAGCACTTCCCAACCTGCACTACATTCATCTCCAAGATGTAAGCAGATGATCTGAAGCTATTACAGATGACAAAATTTGTGCTAACAGAGTATACAAAACGATCTCTTAAAAATTACTCAGTATCTGAAATGCAAGTACTTGTAAGTCCTTCTGCTTGCACAAACACAAAATTCCAGCAGAAGGAACCCACTTACAATTCTGTTTTCATCACACTTGAGGCGCAATATTGTTGTTTTCTTCCGAATTTTATCTGGACACTGATCTCCATTAATGTATTTCAGGATAAAAGTGACATTTTCCCAACGAGGACCATCAGCCACTTCCCCAAGACTGGTACATTTTGTACCCTCAATGAGGGAGGCAGCAGCATCAGAGGGGCAGGAACCTATACACATAAACAAAAGCTGCATTATTACTCCAAATGTTAGGAAGTAAATGTTAATAAGGTGTACTTACCTGGAATAAAAGTCCACTACCCTACTTTCAGTTATATCATGGCTGATCTACCTAAAAGCCATTGTCCAAACCATACTTATTGGGGTGTGTTTTCCCCAAAAATCACAACTAGCAGCAACTGTCTCACTTCACTTAAGGTCATGAAAAAGTAGTGGCAGCTACCACAAGGGAAGTGGACTACTATTAGGGGTAGGCTACAGTCTGGCCTTGCACTGCACAAAACAAAGTCAGTCAAAAGATGCCACAGGAAAATTCTGATTATTTTAAACTTTAAGAGCTATAGCAAACTTTGGATAAGGACCAAAAGAGCTAGAGTGCCAAAGTTATCAAGAGAAGAGCTGCTAGTGAATCTCACCCCCTAAGCAGATGGAAATCAGGCTGACAGTGTACCTTTCCCTCTGGTGTGACAAATCACACCACTGTCTCCACATACTTTGCTTTGTGATTTATTTCACTCAGAATAGTCACCACCAGTACTGTCCTACCACTTGCCTTCCCTAGCTATAGGAAAAATATATTTGTATTTTGTACTTACGTGTAGCACTATACGGTACTAAGGGCTTGCAGACATTAATATAGTATTTCTGGGTAGTAGCAGATATAGCAATGGCCTCCCAGTTCTCTCTGTGTCGTGTCAGGGATGAAAAGTCATAGAAGTTTCCTTCATCATCCCTGTACAAAAGATTAAAGGCATGTAAAATAATTAAGCATTTCAAAGTTGCAATCCTTAAGTTACTACAGCAATTTTAACCTGATAACTCTAAGCAGACTATTACACTGGAAAAGAAGTTTGCACCAGAAGCAGTGGGCCCTAAAAACTTCAAATTCAGTAGAGGGATATATGACCTCACCAGCTATCACCACAGAAATGGTCCACATGCACACAGCTCAGCAAATGCAAGAGTAATTCCAACTTTTAATTCAAGCATGTTGCCTTTCAGGGCATGGCAAGCATACATACAGTTACAGTGCACTGTTATACCTCAGGGTAGAGACCTATAATGAGGAGAATTGTTTAAATTTATGGGCCAAATATTAGCCACGTTTGACCCCACATCCAATCTTAGTGAGCTAATACTTGGTTTTGACAGATATAAATGACATTTTTCCAGAAGCATTGTTTGGTGGAAGTTCCAGACAGTTGTAGTCTTATCTAAATTAGCTATTGTTAAATAACAACTAGACACTTGCAACAACCTAACATACTTAGCATTCAACCATCAATAAACACATATTGAACAGTTCCCTTTCATTACTTCTCAGAAGAATCTCAAAGTTGTTGGTTTGTTTTGGTTTTTTTCAATTATATTAGTTTTCAGAAGCACAAACTGCAAAAGTTATCTAAAATATTATGCACTGTCATTGAATGGTACATTAGCTGGTCAAAACACATTAGCTAAAGGGGCAGTGTGGCACTGAATTGCAAGAAGGCTGTATTTGTCTCTCTCAACATACAGCTTCATTTTAATTTTGTGGAAACAACTTACTTGTAGGAGCACTCAGTAGATTTAACAGGTGGGCAAGCATACTGAGTATGCCATTCAAACATGTAGGTGCAGTCTGGAGTTTCCTTCAAAAACACAGGCTGAAAGAACATAGTACAAAATTAATTTGCTTTCTCATTTAGACACATTGAAATGATGAAATGTGTCAGCCATGCTTCAGGAAGATCCAGGAAAACACATATTATCTTAGAGCCACAATATGCCTTTGACCAGCTAAGAAGTATGGTTTCTCCCAACCCTTGAGTTTATCCCATGAGTTTATCCACATGCACACTTCTGATAGATGCGCAGCCATTAGGAATTGCTGCCTCCCCCATGAAATAAGAAGAGCAAAAATAACTATAAACGCCATTGTTTAAGAACAGTAAGGGAAGCACAAATACATACAAATACTAAAAGTAAGTTACCAGCTTATTTTAGGTCTGGCCATGTAATACCTGCTTTCCTGCACATTCAACCTTCTACCTTTTATTTCTTACAAAGAAAGAGCTGTCATTTCTGGAAAAACATCCCTTCCCAACTTCTCCAAGAGCTTTGGTAATGACAGATGTCCCTTAAAGGAACAACATGCACCAATCTTCCTGGGCAATGATAAAGGTACCATCCATAAACAGGAGATTCAAAACATTCTTCATTTTTTTGTCCCATCACAGGACCTTTGAATCGCCTGTCTAATCTGTAAATAATAAGGCATGTTCACATTCTTTACCCTAACCTTCCATACTTTAATAAAGAGGACAACTCTGGAAAACGTACAGGAAACATGTTTTGAAACTAACCTCAGATGTAGTCTTGTCACAATAGAATAATATAGCAGTTGATCGCTCATATATTTTATGACATTTTTCTCCACTGGTATAGTTAATCATGATTAAACCATTTTTGAAGGTCAGTTTGTCTGTACGTAAGCCTAGAAGCAAAGAGTTGAGAAAAGTCAACAGCTACAGTAAACACGCAACTGCAGTAATGCCTCTGATAACAGGGTCACAAACAGCAATAAAATGCACAATTAAAGAATATAGACAGATCTCAATCTTCCTCTAAAACTTGCAGTCCCGTCATTAAGGGACTACTACTCCAGCACAGTAAAGGCTGAGCTCATTCATAATTGAGTGTCAAGGTAACTACACATATGACATTTTATCTGCACATTGAGCAAAAGCAGTGAGGTGCTTTATCTCATTAGATGCACTAGATTAGCAAGAACCCTTCTTCTATTGCACCCTGGTTGATTTTCCTGTTCCCTAGGTTTGTTTAGGTAAGTGCAGTACCTGCTACTTTTTTGAAAGCAGGGTCCATCTTCTTTACTTGACATGATGCAACACTGTGACGCCCTGCACCGCAAGGTTCTGTTATTTCTCCACAAACTCTGAAGTAGTAGTCATACTCATCTGTACTCACTTTGATGTCTTTATCAGAAAGTGGCTTCAGGTTAAAAACATGACCATACCTTGGATCTTTCACCTGGCAATCATTTCCTTTAAAGAGAAGTTAAGAATTTAAAATACAACTTAAGATCTATTAGCCTTGCCAAATACACTGGGGACAATTAAGGCTTACTGGACAAATAAGGCCACAAAAATGAGTAGCTACTTTAGAGCAGTGACACTAAAGAACCATCTTAGTTCAGTTAAGCAATTCCTTTCGGGAAGTCACCAATATCCAGAACTATGTGACTATATATAAATGGCACATTTCTTTTATAACTACCACTAAAAAGCAAGATGCAAAAGTCACACTGTAGTTCAAAAACTGCCTCAGAGTGGTCTCAAGTTCTTCCTTCAGCTGTGATGAATGTTAAGTACAGAATCAGAGACCCTAAGGCCAGAATTTGCTTAATTATCTGTAAAGAACAGCAAGGTCACAAGATCAAAGCAAAAGGTGTCTTGTATCTTCTTTTAACAGCTCTGTAGTTTGCTGAGTTAACAAAATAATGGGTCATAGTAAATATTTACTCCAGCTTACAAATCTACAAAGATGCATATAAAAGAAGGTTTAGGAAAATTATAGTTTTGTGAGTCTTATTAGCTGATATATATGTCCGGGACTATGCTGTTGATCAAGACCTCAGTTTTAAACTGACCCTTTGCTCAACACGCTGAAGCTTTTTAAAAAAGCATTAGACTGTATCACTTGAATATTATGCTCCTCTCAATCATGTAAGTTGGTACCAAGCTAAAGACATCTGTTTTCCTCCCTTAAAACCACAATTCAGTCACCAGTGTCCTGCCCAGTGATTATGTGCTACAGAGCAGTAGTTTGTGAACATTCCTCATGCCATGTCAGGTCACTGGCAGCTTCAATAATGTCTAGGACCATTGGGATAGATCCTTTACAGGAAGTCCAGATGTTTTATAAGGAATTATCTGCAAGCTGCAAAACAAAGCCTGCAAAGGCAGAGAAGACACTCCTACACACTCCATCTCCCATCTAAGACAATCAAGTACCAGAACTAGAACTAGTGATTTCTTGTTGCACATTCTAGAATCAAATACAAACTGAAACTCCCCCATTTGCCTCTCCCCCACTGTCTAACTAGGATCAAATTTAGTCTTGCTTCGAATATTTAGTGAGGGACAGGGAATAACTTGCCAGGGCACAGAATCAACTCTGTTCTTATAAAACCTGATGTTTTAATATTTACAGGCAAGTCTCTCTGTGATTTAACAAGGTTACTACAATGCTTTCTCAAAAGCATTCCATCTTCTTTCCCTAGATAGGCAAGTACATTTGCCTGTCATCCTAACTTGTATTTTTAACATTAGATAGGATTTGTAGTTAGTTTAAAGCTCAGAATGGATGTTCCTCCACAAGCCAACACTTTTTACAGAAAGACTGACAGGACAAGAAACCAACATAGTTTCATTTATTACTTGTACAGTAGTACAAGTATTTATTACTTGTACAGTCTGATTGATACTTTAAAGCTCAAATAACTACACTTACCTTCTGCTTTGTGAACTGGACATGCTGCCAAGGTCCTCCAAACAAAAACAAACTCACAGTCATTCTCTTGCTCCAACACTGGTGATCCCTACAGAAAAGATCCATATGAAGGAAGCTTACTAATAATTTCATTGCAAGTCTCAAAACATACATGCATAGCTTCTTTTTTACTACAGTAGCACAGTTTAAAGTCTCCACTATCAAACTTTAATATTCACGTTCAGCAAAGTGCTGCTTTTGGTGGCTCACAGGATTCCATGATAGTTCACTATTGTGTTCTACAGGTTCAGTAAAACAGACACAGCTTTATTAAGAAGAGACAAGGGAAAACCCAGTATGTAAGCTTTTACTTTTAGAACCACTCTCTCCATTTTAAGAGGAGTAAGCATGGTCTATTTTGGTACAAGCACTACAATCCTCATTAATAGCAAGCAGAACAGAAAATTACCGTTGTTTGATCGCATTGGAAGATTATACGTGTAGAATAACGCTGATTATCTTTGCACGTGTCACCATTCAAGTAAATAATGCTTAACGACCCATCAGTAGCAGCCTGGGGGTTTATCTGAATGACTCCAAGGTTCTTGCTCCCATCAGTGTATTTCACACAAGATCCTATGGCACCACCTACAGGAAAAGAACTGGGTTTTAGTTCAGGGCTTTGATAACTACAGTTAAATTGACTGTAGAATAATAGTACAGGGTAGCTTTAAGAGAGATTTGAAGTCAACTGTCTCAAACTCCTGAAGCAGAACACAACACACACATATTCTTCAATAAAGTTAAGAGACACTGTGTACCTAAAGCTTTTGAGGAATAAAACAAGTTACTCCTGCATACTGAAATCTTTCTAACTGCACTAATTTACCTGGCTCCACAGACTCATAAAAGACTACAGTACAGATAAATATATTAAACTGGCTAGAAATACAGAAAGACATGGCATAAGCTTCTCATTCTGGCCTCATTCAGTTAGGAGGCTTCAACATTTGACTTTCTGTAGTAGTTTCAGCTGGAGAGAGTTAATTTTCTTCACAGTGGTAAGTATGGGACTGTGTTTTGGATTTGTGCTGAACACAGGGTCGACAATATAGAGATTTTTTTTGTTATTGCTGAGCAGGGCTTACACAGAGCCAAGGTCTCTTCTGCTTTTCCTACTGTCACATGGCAAGGGAAGTTGGGGGTGCACAGGAGGCTGGGAGGAGACAAGGCAGGAGCAGGTGACCCAAACTGCCCAAAGGATATTCCAGACCATCTGACATCATGTTCAGTATATAAAGGGGGGGAAGAAGGTGGAAGAAGGGACATTTGGAATGACGGTGTGTGTACTCCCAAGTCACTGTTACATGTCATGTAGCCCTGCCCTCCTGGAGAAGCTGAACATGCTATGGATAGCTGCCTGCCCATGGGAAGCAGAGAATTAATGCCTTGTTTTGCTTTGCTTGTATGCCCAGTTTGTGCTTTACCCACTAAAAGTCTTTGCCTGAAACCACAAGTTCTCACCTTCACCTTTCTGATTTTCTCCCCAGTTCTGCTGGTGCGGAAGTGAGCAAGCAGCTGCACGGGGCTGATTGCTGGCTGGGGTTAAACTATGACACTTTCGTATCCTCTTTAAAAAATGATAAAACTGCCCTCAATGCAATTTTCCCAAATGCATTAATATACATCTCAATGAAAGAGTCTTGATAAGCATTAAGACTGCTCTCAGTTTGCAAAGTCTGTTTATTAATACTCCCAACATATGTCACCCAGGTCTGTGCTACTTCTGCAATTAAATGGACAGGAGTCAATAAATCTTATTAAAATACCCAGGGACATCATTCTGACTATAAGGTCTTGCATCAGAAGACACAAGAAGTGCTCGTTACTTGGCTTACCAGGACATCCAGTCACGTAGGGCAAGGGCTTGCAGACATTCAAGAAAAATGTTCGCTTTTTTGCTTCCTTTGAAGTGTCTATAGCAACCCATGGCTCACCCTCTTTGCTCAAGTCACTTAGGTCATACTCATTGCCAGCAGCATCTGGAAGAAATGCAGTAAGCTGAGAAAACTTAATACTTGCAGCAGAATTTGATTTGAAATTATGCCAGTTTCACTGACGAATACACAATTCAAAATAATTTTCAGAATCACATTAGATATGTATTAAGAGAATGCACTGTTGCCACAGAAACCTCACCATGCCAAACACAGAACATAGTTCCTCTGACAGTTACTTGCCAAATATAACTTCTCCACAATTCACAGGTGCATTTTTACAGATGTCAATACTAAATGAACTCTTTTCCTTCAGAGCTGGGCTGAAGCAGCATCAGTCACAATAATGATTAAATGTTTTCAAATTAATTATAAGCTTTCTTGAGTGTACCACAATGTTTTAAATTAGCTTCTTTCCCTGTTTTTTTTAAGTTAAGCCTGCTTCAAACAACTTACCTCTTCTCCCACCCTACAGCTTCTACACAGATTTAGTGTCTTACAAGCGTCTTCACAATTAGTATTCTTAAAGCCCTCCACTGAGCAGTCTGCTGTCCAGTTAATCCTTGCAACATGGCACACAACCCACCTAAAATCCAGGTACTTACCTGTAACCTGACAATCTACAGGAGCAGGAGCACAAGCCAGAGCTGTGTGAAACTCAAAAAAAGTATCATGGATGTGCAGCACGCTGTTTATCTCCTCACGCACAAACTTAAGCTCTCCGGGATATGAATCATTACAAATGAAAGTCACTCTGAACATGTCTGATGTTCCTATAAAACAAACATTTATCTACTGATGGTTCTGTTTGGAACAGAATTTGAATTTAAGTTTGAGCTAATACTTGACTTCAAAGTTTTCCAACAGTTTCTTATTACTAACTGCTTCGAGGATAACACTACCTACTGCTTATGAGGTTTTAGCTGTAAATATGCAAGCCTTCTTTAGAGAGCTATGAAAAATTGCCTGTCAGCCACCACTACATCCACAAATAAGAGACCAAAATACCTTGACACAATTCAAGGAGATAATTACCTTCACTGACCTCTGTTCCCTATGTTCTTTGACATATATGAAGAGACAGAAACCCTTTAAAATATCACCAGTGGTAACTGCAACTTTTAAATTACATCACTCAAAGTTTTGGGTTTGGGAGTTCTTTTTGTTTGTAAGAAGTCCAATGTAATAACTGCAAAACAAATAATACTGATCCTATCAAAGTAGTATATGTAAAGAAGTGACAGAATTATGTCAGGGAGTAGTATTTGTCATCAAAATCAAAAAGTTTTCTAAAAATTATAGAACCTCTCAAAGCAAAATATGTAAGAGCTTAATCACTGTTACATATTCTGTATAAAAATGTCACAACAGAAAAAATAAGAGATAGGAACCCAGAAATTTGTACAGAGGACAAGCATGCTGAAACATTTGAGGTTCCTGAATCCAAAACCCAGTTTTCCCAAGGTCTTTTGTTGTTAAGATATCATATTCCTTTCTATGAAGCTCAGTTTCAGTGTAATTGGGGAGCATCCAATATCAAAGAATTAGATACATATTTTTCATTCACTTTATCTGCAAAAGAGACGTAAAATTCATGAAGTAGGTGTATATGAAGTATTAGAGCAGTAATTCAAAAAATTTCATACAAGAGACTATATAGCCTTCTGAAAACTGACTTTCAGATATGAAACAACTTTAGAGAGTGTTATCCATGAAACTGAAGCTAAAAGCTATTAATTCACTCAGAAAAAGAACCTGAGTTAATTTTGTTTTCCCAATTTGACAGTCCATTTCTCCATGCAAGGACCAGTATTTTTCATCTGCTAAGGAAAAGACTCTAGACATTGAGTCACTTTCCTAGGGCACACATATTACTGAAAACTGAGCCATTACCTTCTGCATAACTTTATTTCTTCCTACAATTTCCATATGAGCCAGCTCATTTAAGTAATTAATACCAAGCCAAATAGACCTCATTACATGAGCAAAAGAAGGAATGAAGACCACTCTCACTAAGTTTTTACAATACACTGTGTATTTCCTGAACTCACCTGATTCCACACGAAGAGGACCTCTGTAGGTAAGAGTTAGAAACCCTTCACTGGACAGATAAAGGGTTTTGTCCAATTCCAGTGGCCTCACAGGTGTCAGATTTTCTCTTTCACACCCAGCAGCTGTTTTGCCATTGATTTTGCCACAATACGGCAAGTGTCCACAAATGTTTAGCTAGAAGTTTTGAAAACATGTAGATGCACATAGCATTAACTGCATCAAAAAAACAAGGTCCACACATATCCACTTCTACATCAGTAAAAGCTTTGTTGAGAACTATTTCAACAGTTCTCTTGCAGTCTGGAAATGACAAACTAGAATTCAGCTATAATACAGTAAGAGTATCCTCAATCTTCAGATTACAGGGTCCACAAATTCTCCCCACTAGAAATATAGGATGTGGTTCAGCAAGTTTATTCTTGGCCTAAAGATACCACTACGGTATTATCTGTGACAGCCTAGGATTGCTGGCACATACAGATTACATTAAAAACACTGATATGGACAGACAAAATCCCTTTCTAGGCTTTCCCTGTCAATTTCTTCAGAATTAGCAGATAAATTGGTAGTACACAACGGAGTCCATAAGGAGAAAAATCACCTCAAAAAGGCAGCCTCAAAAGCGTGGCTACCCTGTGTTCGCCAAGGACCAGAAGTTTAATGCTTTTAAGACCATCTAAGATGAAGTTATCTTTCTTTCCTTCCCTCAACCACAGTGCTTTCCTGCCAACTCATGCTTCTTAAGAGGACTGAGGGAAAGCTCCACTAGATCACTAAGCAAGACAAAAAAAATCAGCAACAGCACTCATAAACGGCAGATTGTACAGCCAAAATCCTTACCGAGAAAGTCTTCCCATTGCCAGTAACTGTATAGCCCTCCTCAGAAGCCAGTGGCTGCAGGTTGAACAGGAAGCCAGTGTCTGGATCTCGCACAGAGCAGGACTGGAAAGAAAAAAAAATAAATAAATTTTCTCCTTATGCATTTCTTCTGTTTAGATTTTACCCCTAACTTGTTTCAAGAACCAAAGCAGTGATTTAGATATATTCCTAAACTGCATACCAGAATACCAGAAAACAGTTCTGGCAGTAACTTCCTTCAATTCTTTTGTACGTTCGTTCAATTCTATTTTTCCCTCTATCAGCCACACTAACATATCAAAGTGGAATTTAACAGATGGCATCGATCATATTAGCTAAGAGCACAGAAATTTTAACTGAGGGCTGTCTTCACACTAATGTGCTTATGTTGAGACCTATAAAGTAGAAGCAACTGAGTAGATTTCACAGAATATTCTGCATTGGAAGGGACCCACAAAGATTATTGAGTCCAACTCTTTAATGTATGGCTCATATGGGGATTGAAGAGAGATCAAACCCTCAACCTTGTGTTATTAGCACCATGCTCCAACCAGCTGAGCTAATCTCAGGTTCTAGTGTGAAAAAAGAGAAGTCTCATCTGATGATCTCCACAAAACAAGGGCAATACATAGCCTTACATATAAACTCAGTTTTACAAGCAACATACCAAGGGGATGAAATATTAAACGAAGCATTCAACAGCAAATAAACTGCTCTCAAGAGATAGCACCTGAATATTTTGGTCAGAAGTTCGACATTTCAGAAACAATAAAAAATAAAGCAGTAAGATATCACAAGATTACATCATGACCAACTTAAGACTTCACTTTAGTTAGTTTTCTTCAAGAGCCATTTAAACACAGAAATCAGGAGTTCTAGAAAAAAAAAAAAAATTGGACTTTGAGACTACGAAAACAATTTACATTCTCCTTTCTTACCTGAGAATCATCTTTTGTTTCCTTGATTGGGCAAGCAGCCTCAGTTTCCCATAAAAAAGTGGCCACACAATCCAGAATAGCGATAAACCGTGGGCTGCTGCTCTGGAAACAGATTGCAGAGGAAGACCAGAGTAAGCGTAATAGCTAACACTCCATCATGTTTGAGATTCCACCTTAGGAGAAACTGAAAGGTTCTTCTAAAAGACTTCACTACAAAACCACACAATTCCTACCCCACTTCCCTCTCCCCCATTTTTTTCTGAAGGTCATCACTAAAAATTTTGTCTAGTTAAACACTTACCATGTCACCACGCATTAGCAAAGAACTGAATCTGACATCCAAATACTGAGATTAAATTCAGTATTTAATCTAGACATGTATAACTAGATCTTGTCTCTGTCTAGGCTTTGAGGAATTTTGGGGTGTAATACATAGTCCATAATAAAAAAAAAACAAACAAAAAACCAAAAGTAAAGCAACAGAAGTCTGTTAGGTGAGGTAACAAGGTAACAGGAATATTAATTATATACACTTCATGTCAGTGTTTTCAGACAAAAGCAAAGCAGTTCATAACTGCTCCCTGTCACAGATTTTTCACAACACCTCTTGGCTAAAGATCATGTGGGTGAGGGGAGAGTAAGACCTGCAGATTCACAAAACCAGGAAGAACAAGTCTACACAAGCTTAAGTCTAATAATCCCATCAGTCTAAACTTCAGTATGTGGAATTGTATCCCCAAAAGCTCTACAGATTTAAGAATTCTAGAATCAACAATCTACAGAGAATGCAGAACCTAAGCCTGAGAATACACATTACAATATTTTTCCACTTAAGAGTGGCCACAATGTTTGCAGTTTTAAGTACTCATGTATTTTTCATGCTAATTAGACTAGTCTGAAATATTACAATTCATCAAGGCTGTTAGTTTTTATCTAGTTCTTGTTTATGATAAAATACTCAGACACGTGCTTCTCTAGCATCTAAGTCAGCCTTGTTTTTACATCTCTATTTTAAACCCTCAAGAAGTCTCCCTTGCCATGAATCTGCTATACACTACACATCTTCATGTGGCTTCATGTTACAGGATAAGAAACCTACTATGATGAAATAACAACTGAAAGATCACTTGTCCTTACAAGAGTACCCCTGGAACAGACAAAGTGGATGGTGGTGGTATAAGTAGTTGTCTTTCCATCAGCATTGATGCACACGGAGCCATTTGCATAGGTTAGAGAAACATGCCCAGGTCTTTCAATTACTAGTTCTTTGCTGGCAACACCAAGATTACTAATAGAGGTGACTTCAGAATAAGAAGCCTAGAAATAAAGAAAAGTATAAAAGCATGTCAACGACTTTTAAAAAAACAGATACAACCAAAAAGAAGATACCTACTACAATACTCTTGTACACAGGGTTGAGAGTTTTGAATATAACAAAGGTATAGAGATACCTCTAGAACTCTCTCCCATTCTGTATTCAAGTTTCACATATTTAACAGACAACTTCCACAACCAGGTATGGTTTAGATTTTGTTTTTATTTTTAATACAATAGGGTGCTTATAGTACCTTAGAACACCCATCTGCATCTCCTGGGCTATGTAGCTTAGCAATTTAGGAAGGCCTAGGTCTTCTGCAGTAGGCAGAATTTATTGTAGAGCTCTTTAAAACAATGTGTGGAAGCCTCCAGATGCTCTCAGCATCAATTTTGGGGATCTGCCAAGGCTAAAAATCACTAACAGAAACTGAAACCAGGAAGACAGTAGGTATACCAAAGTATACAGTCATTATCACTTCAACATAACTGCTGGTTCCAAGTTTTAAGAAACTACTTTATAGCAGCAACAAACTGAAGAATATACCTCCAAAACTGCTGTCCACAGACTTCTGCCCTTTTAAATTTTTTGTAACAACTTTGCATTTAGATTCACCCAATGTGCTCACTTTTCACTCCACCATCACAAGCAGTGAAGTAACAAAGCCCTAAAGTGTATCTACATGTGAAGTAAGCGGCCTTGCACAACAAGGACTATTGCAAGCACAGGGAAGGAGTAATAATCATCTCTCAAGTGCAGTACGTGACTGGCTTCAGTCGCTAACACATCCCCTTTAAAAGTAAGGAGGGAAGGTGTTCTCTCTGTTTTATAGAAGGAATTAGGATGGCTTGGTGAGTCTCTAGTTCAGCTTTCCCTCTTTCCAGCTCTGAGTAGCAATGAAGTCAGGCAGTGGGCAATTGGGTTGATTCAGCCTGTCAGCTGTTATCACTTCAATGATACATTGTTATACTTCAGGGCAATACAGAAGTAGAAGCCCAGAACACCCACCAGCCCTTTTTTTTTTTTTTTAAATTTACTTGGAAACATCTGCCTGATCTACCAGTCAGATCCCAAGAAAGCTCAGGGAGGGCAAAAGCACAACAGAGAATCTTGAAACAAATTTTTCCACAGCTCAATCTAAAATGAGCCAAAAGCATGACAAAGTATCCAGGAGGACTGCCTGTTCCAAAAGAAATGTGTATTGCTAGTATCTGAAACTCCAGCAATTCATACAGAAGAGATGCAGTTTGTCTGCCTCTGAAACACAGGGCAAAAAATCATGAGTTTCAAACATGACATTGCTACACTTGGAAAAATTAAAGCTTTGTTCTTTGAAGAGGTTGACAGGAGCTCTACCATTTTGCTGTAGTTATGCAACCATTACGGTACACAGAACATCCCTTTGCACAAAGAGTCAGAATTCACATGGCTGTCTTAATCTCACCCATGTCTGTTTCAATCTCACTCATGTGGCAAACCAGCTCTGAGTTGGGATGGAAAGGGTACTCACAGAAGTATGCCTATACGCCATCTGACAGACAGACGCTCGCCGGTCACAGCCTGGGACAGCAATCAGGGGTCGACAGACATTTATGTAGTACTTCTTGTGCTCACTTGGTCTTGAATTATCCATGGCATACCAGTTTTCACCTCTCTTCTCAGATTTTGCTAATCTGAGCAGAAAGAGAAAGTTCTGCTCTAAGAACACACATTCTTCATAGACTCCCTCTAGCTTTCTCAGTCTCAAGAAACAAAGCAACCCTAAGGCATTCCCCACTAACTTTTCCCCTTCATTTTTAAGTGCTACAATTAGAAAGAATACTCCTGGGATATAGAGCACAGCTAACAAGGTAACATGCTTTTATAAGCAAAACCATCCCAAAAAGTCAGTTTACATCCTGGGAGGAGGCAAGTCAACATACTAGAGGGATTTCAACATACTTACAGTCAAGACCGTCACGACAGGTAAAACTTCTGGTGCTGTCTGCACAGGAAACCAACCTCAGCCAGAGCACCAAACTAGAATAGCTAAGTTACACTGCATGTGTCACTTTCCTACCTTGACAAGTCATACTGGTCCATGGTGTTGCGATCTGTCACAACACATTCCAGCGGAATATCTGGACAAGCATGCTCAGTGTACCACCTGAAGTTGTAGGTATAGTTATCTTCTTTCTACAAATGAGCAGAATAGGTCAGAGGCTTTCCACACTGATAATTTTGTGACTCACAGCTACTTCTTTATATGTCAAGCTTGCTATCTCCCCTTGGTTTTGGGATATGCCTTCTCAGACTGATTTGTGTTGGTCTGTCCTGTTATAGATCTTGTCATTCCCTGTGTCACCAAAAATGCTCTTGCCAACAAAACCTGCTCTGGTTCTGTTAAACTTCTGTCTGCTGTTTACACAGTTCTACCATTTGTTACTTGTCAGCCAGTTTGGTTTTTTGCCAGCTAGAAATACAAGATGATCAAAAGCACTAATAATTACATGGCCCAGGGACTAAAGGAGGCTTGCTGTTCACTGGTGAAGGAAAGCTTTATGGTTACAACAAGAGTCAAGTATACCAAGAGAACTATCTCTTTTAGCCTACTTTATAAATACTGGATATTTCCACACACAACACTGCTTATATTGACCTAATAGCTATTGTCAATATTTTAGGATGGAAATCCTTCCTTTCTTCATGCAGAACTTCTTACCTGATACTCAGGCTGACCTATTCCAGCACCACGGTCACACAGGAAAGTTATAAGGGTAGAGCGCAGTGTTTTATTCTCATTGTTGTATGCTGTACCATTTTTGTAGGTCAACTGAATCAGGCCATCGTAATAGGAAAGTTTGGAACTGGGCAGTCCAAGACTCCAAAACTGATCCTTACTAGAAAAGAAAAATTGAGTTTTGAGAGTGAACAGAGTACAAAATTAATTGTCTCTAAGAGAAGTCTTACAAATAGTAACCACGTACATTTATACAAGACACTATAAGATGACATAATAATTAAATAAGGTTGATTAGACCTCAGTGAGCTGGAATAAAAAGAACACAGCCAAAAGGAAACTTAACAGATGTTCTCCCTCGAAAAGGAAAGGAAGTTACATATTGCTTAGATATCTAGAAAACTTTAATACCCCCTTCTCTAAAAGGGTGACAATAACATCAAGTTCTCATTCTCCAAAGCAGAAGTCAAACTGCAGACTTGGAGTCATCTTGGGGTCAAATTGGCCTCATCCGATTACATATAGGCAGTGAAGACCTAGCACTGCACAACAGCTCTCTGCTAGGTATCGGCTTTGCTTCACTCTGACTTAACTTTGACTCTATCAGACCTAGATTGATTATCTTGCTCTGAAGAAAATTTTTAGGGTCTGCAGTGAACTGTCCTTGGCTGGAGAGTAACTCAGAGCCAGCTCAAGTACAGCTGCAGGCGTTTGCACTGTACCCCATCTCTGGCAGCAGGCTGACCTGGAACCTGAAATTAACAGATACTGCCTCAGACATAGTCTGTAGGAGGCAAAAGCAATGATGCTGTCCGAGCAGCAGTACACACTGGGATCATGTCTGCAACAGCCCATTTAGTGAGGGAGATCATAAAATTGTTAAGGTTGGAAAAGACCTTCCAGATCATCAAGTCCAACCATCAATTTAGCACCACCACCATATTTTTACCACTGAACCATGTCCTCAAGTCCACACATTTTTTGAACACTTCCAGGGATGGCAATTCCACCATTTCCTTGGGCAACCTGCTCCATTGCAGTCCTTTCCATGAAGCAACTTTTCCTACTATCTAAACTAAACCTCCACTGGAACAGTTAGAGGCCATATGGTACAACATCCAAGCTCTGGGCTTCACCTCTACCTAAGGCAGCCCCCCTGCTTATCCCAGGCACAGCAAGCTCACATTGTTTAGGCAAGCTCTTGGAACACAGCTGACCCGCCAACTCTGGATTGCAGGTTGCCTTAATACAGCTGCAGCAGTTAATCTAGAGTTTACAGTCCCTAAGGATAACAAAAGGGAGAGCAACAGGCACATTCCATCTCACAAGTTAGCTGTAAGCAAGATTACATATATGTGCACTCAGCTTGAAACAGCTGGCAGTGTAATTACTGCAAATTATATGCTAATTACCTGAATCTATTACAGGTAGCCCAGTAATTACTTTACATACAAATTGTTCATTGTTGCACATCAACAACACATCATGCAACAAGGGATCTTCTCCTACAGACAACAGAATTAGTTACTCACCTTTGTGTTACTTGGCAAGCTGCTGATTTTGTGTGACAAAGGTCATCAGGCAGACTGCCACAGATGCTTATGTGAAAAAAGTACTCCACAGTATTAACTGTATAGAAACGTTTTGCCTTGGCCAGAGGTGATAAATCAAAAGAGAAGCCTAATCGGGAAGGAATAAACTTTATCAGTTCAATTTCGTCCTGATATCTCTCACAGGTTTTGTTTCAGTCAGTCTAGTCAGGCTAGTTCACCTCCCCCTGAATAAGTCTCCTTCTATGTAATTGCTATTCCAGAAACAAAATGGACAAACTAAAAGCATTGTTTTTTATACAGAGAGATTTACTTTAGTAAAATACATCTATTTTCCTACATTCACTAGGGGAGTATTAAGTTCATGTTGTTCTGATCTTCCATATGCATGTACTTAAAACTGTGGGTGCTTCGCACTAGGCTGCTAATCACTTTCCTCTTGAGTATCATAAGGACTTACTTGTTGTGGTGTAAGTTCTATCACTAATGACCTTTTGATTTGCTGAACAGAAATACATACCTGCCTGAGGATCAGACACCTGACAGTCATCTCCTTCAGCTTTAGACAGGACACATGCAGCAGCAGTATACCAGTCAAATGCATATGAACACTCACGCTCGGCCATCAAGATTGGAGCACTTTCTAGATCACCTGGTATCACAAGAGCAACGTGTTACACGTACAGCCAGCCAGGCTGCCAACAAGAACTAGGAATCTACCCCTAAGAAACCAATTTATCTTCAAAAGCAGACAAAGAACTGTGAAAGCACCTGCTCTTTGGAAATGGAATCAAAATTATTTTTCACTAAGTCTTTGCATCCATCCTCCCCAAAATAAAAGCTTACCCCAGAAGTAAAGGTGGAGGGCTCAGTCTGCTCCTGAGAACTATCACAATATTTGAAAAAATGTCTACTTCGATAAACAAAACTGGTGTTTTACTACAAAGCAATAGCTGTATTAGTAAACAGGGCAAAATCTTATCCTAATAGCCAGCTCACTTGCAAGTTTCAGCTTCCTCAGGCTGAGGTAGAGGAACACAGGCTTTCTATTTTCCTGAGAGACAGTTAACTAGTGGGCTATTATAATCAACACGAACAATATTAACTTCTGCAAATGTTTCTGCCTTTCATAAACTACCAGCAGTTTAGATACAATCCATATTTTTCAGAAAAGTAGGCTAAAGTATCTGATCTCACTTCAGAATTACTCTTTCCCAACAAGACAATCTAGAGAAATAAAGTGTTTCATATAGCTTCCAGATATTTGTGGAGTTTTAAACATTTAAGCATACTTTAATCATGTTTTAATCATGAAGATTCTTATTTCAAGAGACTTATTTCAGGAGTTTTTAAAGACTGCTTGCATAAAAGGTAAACAGAACTAAATACCTGCAATTAGATTTTCATCATCCTTGAAGCCGATGCTTCAAGGTTTTGCATAGAAAGAGATAGAAGATAAGAGCACATAATAACACTTAGCACTCATGTCTGGGCTTATTAGATGACCTTCAGTTTTTAACTGGATCAATGAACAGGATGTGGATGTTCTCACCTGGTCTGCATATTAGAGTGATGACCGTTTGGATTTTTTCTTTTTCTTTAGAAGGACAGCTGTCTCCATTTGAATAGATAAGTTGAATATTTTCTCCAACCTTTTTTGGAGAAGATACAAATGTTCCAAGATTCTTACTGTTGTTTTGCTTATCTGTAAAGATAGTAAATATAGAACTTTTGTTTCTCTGAAAAGAAGTGAAGCTTCTGTTAGATACTAAGACTTTCCACTTGTCAAGTTAACAAGAAAACATCATTAGGAGTTTGATTTTACCTTGTCAAACTATGCTACAAAGCCTATGGCTCTTTAGTTAGAAAGAGCTGCTTACATTCCTTCTTCAAGAGTTTCTGAGATCACAAGGGAAACATGCTCCTAACTTCTGTTTCCTCAAATAAATGAAGGCACTCAGAACAACCAACCCCATTTGTACAGGAGGTGCCAAGACTTCAGAGGCTTAAAAAAACAATGAACCAAAAAAAACTCCATAAACACCACCAACAAAAGCCCCTGACTCACCTACAGAGCAAATAGCAGCACCATCTGAACAGTTGAAAGCTCCTCCTTTCTTCCACACTTTATGGCAGACATTGATGTAATAATGTTTCCTTCCTACCTCTGAAAAGCTACTGTCCACAGCTTCCCAGTTCTGGGCTGACTCTGAAATACAGAGGGTCATTAAGAACAAGACATCTGGCTAAATTATTCCTGCATCTCCATGACAAAATGCCTTTTATTGTAAAGAACCCCATTGTGTGATGACTTCTCCTTCGGAGCATCCCCCAGCATACAGAAGCCCTGATTTTAGCTCTACTCCCCCAGCAGCTCAGATTACCACCTGCATCAGTCTCATGAAGCCACAGCTGCCAAATCCTACCATTTTTGGGTGAGTCCAAAGGTATCCCCTTTGCACAAGACACTGGGTGGAAGCTGCTAACCCATGTGGCTCCTGAGTGGTACAGGTTGCCCAGACAGATGGTGGATGCCCCATCCCTGGAAGTGTTCAAGGCCAGGCTGGATGGGGCTTTGAACCCTGGTCTAGTGGAAGGTGTGACTGCCCCCGACAGAGGAGTCAGGACACATGATCTTTAATGATCCCTTCCAAGTCAAACTGTGATTCTGTGACTTAAAACCACTTAAGGTGGCAGCAACCAAGGCTGCCAAGGCTATGGACATGGCTACTTTCATAAGTCTCTCAGTCTGTTTGGAAAGAGGAAAGCAAACACTAGCATCCCAGAAATTCACTAAGAACAACAAAAGCTGACTAATATTCAGCTGAAGAATTGCACTGGAGATGTCATGTAAACTCAGGACTGTAAAAGTAACTGAAAGCTAGTTTTTACTGCCATACCTGAACTGCGGATAAGAGGTGACAAGTCATAGTGTTTTCTCTGATCAGTAACTCTGCAAAGGATATCTTTTTTCTCTTTAACACATGCATATTTTGTATCCCAAGTGAAAAAATAGGTGCAGTCAACTTCACCGGTGAATACTGGAGTTCCTCTACCATCATTACCTTAACATAGAAAACAGATGAACAGATATAAGGTTTCTAGTGGGGGAAGGGGAGAAAAGCAAGGAGACTTGAGGACTAGCAATGAGCAAGGAAGACAAAAAGTCCTTTTGCTGCAGAGAACTTGCATTTCTGTTTAACATCGGGTAAGAAAAAAGGCTCTTCTTTACTTCCATCTTCTCAATCATCAGTGTAAATTTAGCCTAGCAGTGCTACTACACAGCACATCCTGCCAGTCATCAAAATTATTGCTTAATGTAATAATATTTATTTCTCATGTTAGCTGTGGCTCAAAGCAAGCATTCATTTGAACATAAGGTCTACTTGCAAGCATGGGAGCAAACTTTGAGCAGAGCTGTCACAGCTTGCTAAACTCACCTGCTGTTTCATTGCACTCGAAGTTTATGACCGTCATTCTCTGAAAGCCGGAACTACATGCATCCCCATTCGGATAAATTAAAGTGAGATCCCCATCAGAGTATCTGAGCAAGAAGTCAGTTTTAGATAGAAATGAGGGGTCAGACAATCACCACAATCACAGAAATCAGTGTTCTTCACATAACAGAAGTCACATTCTTGTTCATTTATTAATTGTCTCACTCCAAGGGAAAACAAATACTAGTTCAACATCATTACTGACAGTTCTACAGCATCCACTGATTTTTCTGATCACTTTTCATTAATTTCTGTAGAGATTAAAAAACACTAAATCTCTTCTAGGTATGGTGGGATATCTAGTCCCACTAGTTTATTGTGTGTCTGTTTCTGCAAGAGAAGGAAGTCATGCTTCCTGGAAGATCACTGCAACAAACCTGTCACAATGGAAGATCGTAGATACATTAATTAATATCTGCTTTACAATCTCATGCAAACTATTGTTCCTAAATGCCACTTGGGAACCAGCTTCTTCTGATACTGCTTTACATGTAAAAAGAAGGACAACAGGCAATGCAGCACAATCTGCAATTGGGACAACCAAGTCAGTGGATGTCTTCCTGTCTAGACAATGGCCTCACTGGCTCCTCTGCTTGCTAATGCTATCCTGCATTTTTCTAACAAATAAGTGAGCAAAAACGCTTGCATTTTGTATCAATTGTTGATTACATGACAAGTAAGCGTCAAAGCAGGCAACAAAGACCAATCAGACCAGTTAGCAGGGCTAAGGAGCATTTACACACCTTAGGGTTTGGTTCGCAAATCTTCCTGCCACTTTTTGCTGGTAATTTGAAAGTTTTACTTGGCAAGACGAAATGTATCCTGTATCATCCTTGCAGTTACCTGCAGTGGTTTTCCCACATACATTCAAGTAGTAGTAATACTCCTCTTTGTCATCTTTGGCTGTATATGGTGTGACATATTCTGAATGAATAAAAGACAAAATGGGTTTTAGCACACATCAGGACAGACATGAAACTCCAAATATCAACAGAGGACATTTTTTCTGCCTGTAAATAAGAATGCAAAACTGGCTAGTAAAAACCACAAAAACAAAAGAAAAATATTGAGCTTACCTGAAAATAGATTAAGTGGACTTAAATCAATGGAGATATCATGTTGCTCATTAGTCAGACGACAGCTCTTACTCTCCAGGTAATCCCTGTGACAGGCATATTCAGTAACCCACTCAATTTCGTACCGGCAATTTGTTTTTGCTGTAAGTTTGGGACCTGCACTCTAAAACAGAAGTGAAGAGAATTTAAATTATAAGTAGACTTACTTGAAATATAATTTTTAAAGCAATAGTATCACATTCCTTTAAGATCACTAACAACTACTTCACCTCTAAATTACTTAAAATGTGCAAACACTGTTTCTTAGCCTCTCAGAAGTAGGTGTTGAGAAGAAATTAAACAGGTCTTATAAATGATGTGGCAAACTATTACAAATCTAAGCAGAAGTAAAGCATCAAACATTAGCAGGACCAGACATTAGCAGAAGGACAGCAGAAGCAACAGTACTTCTAAAAGTACTTTCCTTAATGTGTCAGAAAAAGCAGAGATGTGAGCCCAAATGGCCTAAGCTTGGATTGTGTTTGCCTCAGAGAAGTCCTCAGTGCAGGGAATAGAAGTCAAACATTCTCCGAAGGCAAAGCAGACTTTCAGACACTGGTGTTTTAGCAACGTTGATTCCCTTGGTCCAAACCATCATATAGACATTTGAGAACTCTTTAGCCAACACTTCTGTCAGATGAGTTTTCTGTAGTGATACATTTTTGAATGAAGCAGTAGTCTCGCTTTTCCTCACTTTCAAGTGAAACATTAGAAATTCAATTTGTTTCATAAATCTGTATTTCTGCCATCCACTGGAACAACTGATAGATACACAGGTATCAAGTAAGTTACAGGCACAAGTATCATCAGTAATATTACTCATACTACAACAGTGCATAAGTGACAGTAGACAAGCTGTGTTTATTTCTGCAGCAACAAGAGTGAAGTGCGGTACCTATCAGATGCAGGACTAAACATTAAACCATTAGCCAGACGAGGATTCCCTCTTCAGTAACCTTCAATAAAAAGCATCACTATATGAAATGGCAGAGCATTAGCAATTGCCCAGTTCAAGAAGTGTAGGCTGCTCACATTACCCAGCATCATACTGAAGTGACTGTTACACTGCATTCAAGTTAGGCTGAAACGCTGTCCAGCATAAACTGAATTGCTGCTAAAAGCTACTGATTTTACTTAAAAAGAACTCATGAGCCTACTTAGTAAGTGACAGACTCCAGCCATGCAATGACACTTACTAGCTATCTTCTTTTCCCTGAGGAATAACAGATTAATAAAGAAACCAAGTAACAGGCAACAGCTATAAGCATACCCAGCCTGACTGAAGAGGAAGAGCTCTCATTATTAGTAAGCAAAGCTTTGTGCCACAATGTACCCGGGATTAACTCTACACTAAGCCCATCCCAATGCTTACAGGAAAGCCTGGAACCTGTAAAGGGACAACCAAATTCACTGATACACGAGACAACACACTCCTGGGGAAATTTTATTCAAGTTCTTGCTATTTCTTAAGTTCTAGAAGACTTTAAGAGTATATCTAGAATCTCACACTCTTCACAAGCTACAAGCCAGGAATACTTACGCTCTCTTCAGCTCTGAATAAAAATGAAAGATAATGCACACAAAACTTAAAGACCAACCAGTTAACACAAAGTAAAACACTGAAGTTACCTCTTCTCCCCTCTTTGATGGGCAAACAAAAGTGATTGTCACTGCTGGATTGTGGCCTAGGCAGAAGCCTGGCCTTTCTTCATCATCCTTGTATTGTCTCTCATAACTCAATACAAGCCTAGAAATAGAAAACAACAAACCAAAAAGACAATTAAGATACCACACTGTACAGAATAAGGATATTCTTGAAACACTCAATCTTCGTTAGACATACAGGCACAATATACCAACGTAGCCCTGCTCCTGAAAACAACTTTTACGGAGATCCTCATTCCTTTAATCATAAGAGTTAATTAAAAATAAAAATTAAAATAGTCCCAGCAAAATTACTTAATTCTTCTGGTACCCTATTTAAGACTACACTGAATGCCTTGCGATTCACATTGTAGCAAGAATTTAGCTGATAATCACAGGAACACAGAATAATCGCAGTTTTCCTCTCAAAACTACTGCTGGAGAGCAGTTATGGCAAATGCTCTTGCAATTTTTGAAAGCAATACCCACTTAGTGTTTTGCCACATTCCTGTACTTTATCATCTTTCTGCATATAAATTCTTTCCATTCTGCCCCCAGAATTAACAGCAAAATGAACTCATCGGCAAATTGACAGGAGCAAGGCAACTGGGTCAGATCAGGTGAAGCAGGAGTGGGGGAATAAAACATGGTAATTATTTGACAGGGAGAGACAAATAGCAAGATGACTTGGATGAGAGAACAGGAAGATCACCACAACTTCCCAGCTATGCATTATTATTCTATGCAGTTTAACAGGCAGAAGACAACAGCTCCCAGAGCAGTAACATGCTGGCTTCATATAAGCCACACCTCTAGCTGGCCCCTCTGTACCTCAGGACACAGATTTCCAATCACCTTACTCCTTCCCAGGCCACCCTAGTCTGATAGAACACATACAGTGAATATTCCTGAAGCACCAAAGAGCTCTTCAATCTTAGCAGGGGTAAGCTTGCTAGTACTTTTCTAAAGCACTAATTCCACTTCAGTATGAGAATAAGCTTGTGCTTCCTCAAATGTAAGCTACTGCCTTGGCACAGAACACCTCAGTCACTTGTTTCATGCTGGGAAAAAGCCCTGCTGGAGGAAAAGTCCTCTCCTCCTGGAAAAAGGACTAAGAATTTCATTTGCAAACCAAAATAAAACCCTGAACTTCACCACAGACAGGTGATATTCTCCCTGTTATTAATTTATTCTGCTTGTTTTCTGCAGCAGGCATCTTAAATAGAGTACTGCAGAAATAAACATGGGTACTAATGATGCTACAGACAAGGCAAGCAGGTTCAGATGATCTGAAGCTCAGAAATACCAGCATGTTAAGTTCCCTGAGCTACATAACTTCATTTGGGTGGTGTTTTATCATGCTTTTTTTTTTATTTATGGTTTTCTTTGGTTGTTGGTGGAGTTTTTTGTGGTGGGGTGGATTTTAGGGGGCTTTTTGGTTGGTTCATTTTTTTTAAATTTATTTTGGGGTTTTTTTTCTTTTTTGTTGGTTTGGGTATTTTTACGTCAAGCTATACTTACAACACAAAAGGCAGTAAACAGAAGCATCATCAAGAAACATTTCTTGTAATTCCAGCTCTAACCACCACAAGGAACACTAAGCCTTGCATTGATTATCTGTTTCTTCTGTTAGTTCATTATTGAAAAAAAAAAAACAAACCACAGAGGCAACATCTGGTCCTATTCTCAACTTTTAAAGTACTTCTGGGGAACAGAGTGAGCCAAAAGCAGTGCACAAACCCTCAGTGAACACTTAGTCTGTGGGCCCTCAGACAGTAGGCAGACAGGACCGAATCTTACTCTACTGCTTGTGGGCTGAGTGCAATTCTGTAAAAAGGAGTCTCTCACAACAAAGGAGAAAATTTGATCTGTTATGGCAGTACCACAGAACACCTGAGAGACTGCTCTGATGGTATTTTTTAATAGTCTTTGCTAGTGCTTCAACACTGAAGAGGTTTTAACATTAAGTTTTAGGAGACTCATCTGTTACCAAGAGTGTTGTTTCCAGGGCAGAAGACTGAAGCGTCCACATAAGTATTACCACAAAAATTGCATACCTGTCTTTGTCTTGAAACTTCAGCTGCTCATTTGGACGGCCAACATCATACGCCACACCATTGTGTAACAAGCAAGCAGCACTGCCAGCAGGGCACTTTCTGGTCTCTCCCCTTGAACTTCCTGGTTATAGCACATAGAAAAGAAGTTACAGGACTGTGCTTCGAAGCCCTGCTCCACCTGAAGTATCTTGCCATTTTATCTGTGGGTTCTTCTAAAACTAGCTCTAAAGAACAGGCTGCATTAAAATGTGAAACTGACAAGACAAAACCTGGAGTGCTTGTGGTAATTTGTGCTGCCCTGGTTGGGGACAGCAAATTCATCCTTCCTGTCAAAGTAGCTGCAGCTAGTTGCTAGTACAGCTGCTGGATATACAGGGCTTTGAAAACTTCCAAAAGTGTGGCAAGTATTTCCTTTTTTTTCCCCACAACCAAGTAACAGGTAACTCCTTCTTATAGGGAAGGCTTTATCCCCTTCTTATTTTCTTACTAACCATCTAATTCAAAGCTGTCAGCATAAAAATTCATACTAGTGAGATGTCTAAAAGAACAGACCTCTCACTAAACTAGAAGTATTAAACCTGTAACAGGGGCACAAAACACGTATTTAACTGCAAAGTCAAAACTGCAGTGCAAGTATACAGCTAAACTAACCTTTTCAGCAAGCTTCAAATACATGTTTTTGATGGTTTAATTCTTTATACAGATAGGTCTCAACTGAGAGGAAAGTGCTAGCTATGCACCAGTACTTAGGAAAGCACCTAAACAGTATTTTAGATGCACCTCAGGATATTCATCAGGAACTGGGAAACAACCTGGAGTCCAAAGGAATAAATTTAGAGCACATGAAGGCCTGTGAACAATGTTGGTCCTATTTGGCAGCGAACAAAGCCAGATACAAGACATGCTGCACTCTCCCACCTAGAAAAAGGGACAAACTGTACTAACAGTACTTGCACATCCAGAAGAGCATATCTTTGAACACCTCAATGCTTGGAGGGTAGGGAGTTTGAAATAATTATCTAAGTCTTGAAATACTGATCTTCGGACATAGGACAACTTTAATGGAGACAGTAGCAAAGAACCACACTACAAGAAATTCACACACTGACAGATGACACAAGCAATCATTCAAACCTATGTCTCTGCAGACATTTATGAACAAGGAATCTTCGTCAGAATCATCCACCAAGTAATGTCCCGAAACTTGGATGAGAGGATTCAAGTCATATTTCTTCAGATCTCCATCAAACACATAGCAAGGGACCTAGAACAACAAAAAAATTACATGCAAACCATGCTACACAAGTAGGGGGAAGCTGTGAACAAGCATATGTAAGGCCCAGTTAGTATGTGGAAAAGATTTTTTACTTCTGGAAGCTCAAAGCTAGACATGCTGATCAAAAGGAGGCATCCGAAAGTTACGCTCTTTTGCTCCAGCTTTTAGAAGGGTTTTACTACAAATAGCTAATGCACAGAAAAGCTTCAAGAGTTGTTTAAAATTCTCAGCTCCACCAACCTCCAACATTTATGCTTTACATACCTATGAAAAACATAGGTTCATGGAGATTGTTCAGATTAATTTGGGGTGGGGGCAGGTAATTAGAGTAAAATTGTCATGTATGTGAAGAGTAACTTCTGCATGGATAGTACATAGATTACCTCTTTCACAGGTTTAAACAAGTCTTTCTTGCAAGCCACAAAGGTCCTCCATTCAAAATAGTGCACACATTCTGTTGCTGTTACAAATTCAGGGCTACCCTATTTAAGAAAGAAAACAATGTTTGGAAAAACAGGCTGGTTTTATTTTATATCTGTAGACATTAAGAAGTTTATTCCAGAGAGTAAGAAAAACAGAATACAGCACATCACAGAACAAGGGCATACAGTTTCTTAATGGCACTTGTTAACTGCAGGATTGTTATATAACAGCTTGTTGGGCAACTCGGGAAGATGCAGGATGCCAAATCCTTAGTCTGCATATGCACCAATATTCAAAATGTGCCAGTCTAATATGCAGTAACTGTATTCCATCTTTTAGAAGTGCTCACTACGCCAACTGACAATGACAGAAACACCAGTGATATCTACTTACTAGAAAGGAAGATAGGAATAGAAATGCATATAAATAGGTTAACACAGTGAGGCAATGCATGGTTTATCAGTTCCCTTTTATCCTACAGAAACAACTGATTAGCAGCCTTTTCTGCTACACAAAAAGAAAATCCCTGACCTCAGCTGCCTCTTTTTATGGTCTCATATTATACACATTTGTATATATTTAAAAATGGGGGTTCTACCATGGTTCAGAACTGCATGTTCAACTGAATGCCTCCCCGTGAAAACACAACAATTTTTCACTTTGCCCTCCATCACCTCAGCTAGAAGTAGTTTAGCATACTTAAACTGACTCCCTCTCTCATTTAACCCTACCATAAAAGGGGACCAAACAAGTTGTTCCAGACACTATTACAAAATCCTTTTACTATGTCATGAGACAAAACAGGTACTAGAACTGAGCTAACCAGAAGTTGTCTGATGATCTGGTGTTACAGTTGAAATTGAGCAATAATTTTTAATTTAGTTTAAAGAGTCATCTGCTGAAACAGAACAAGAAGCATTTAAGTCTCTGCTGCACTGGCACTTTGTTTGAATTGGCTGGATTTCTAAGAGAGATTTCTAATGTGCAATAGCATTGTCAGTGCCAACAGCAGCACCAAAAAATATTTCTCCCAGATACAAAAATGTGTGAACCGACCACAGTCTGTATTGAGCTCTCATATCTGTGAAGTGTGCAACTCCAAAAGCACCTCGAAGTGAGCTGCATGCACACAGGCCCCTGGAAACTTTTTGAGGATCTCCAATCACATTTCAAACACATTCTCACAAACAACTATTTCCTCAGAAGCCCTGCTGGCTGTATAAGCACTGTTAGCTCAGTAATGTGCAAACCAAGCCTAAGGCTTACTGTTGTCAACTATGCTGCCCCTTAACAGAGGTCAGTCATTTTCCTCAATACTGCTCTATTAAACAGTCATGCCAGGTCCACAGCTAAGGCACAGCCAACAATTAAACAAGAGCTCACACTGTTATGGCACACTGTACTTTGTTGACTCATTCCTCCATATTAAGCTAATAAAATACCACAGTGCCAACCATGTAAAAACATTAAAGACAAAGACGAGCACATAACCAGAGCTAAGCTGCAGACCTCCAACAACTTTCTGCCAGGACTGAATTTTGAAAGCCACAATAAATCCTGACCTTAACAGTAAAACGTATTTTATTTCTTTAAGCTATAAAGCACAGTAATCAGTACATCCAGAAGTACAAGTCTCCTTAAAAAGTCAGAACTACTTGTCATTTCCATTGACGATAACAGCAAATTATTTAGACTTACCAGTGTTTTCCCACACAGGAAGTTAATACTGCTTTGAATTTGGTGTTCACTGCCTTGCTGCAAGCAGTTATGTGTAGTGTTGAGCTCCAGAAGACTTTCAGAAACTTTTTGCAAGGATAAGTCACCTAGGGTTTAAAATAAGAGGGGAGGGGGAAGAGTGTTATAATACAACATCTGCATAGAAGCTTGATAGGGTCTAGTTTCAACTGCAGAGCAGCACAAGACACACCAGTCCATCTGAAGACAGTACAACTGAAGATCTTTGTGGATTTTCTGATCTGGAAGATCAGATCCAAGTTAACATAGTGTTTGACATCTCTAATCACACTTCTACTTTCTTAGGTTTTTAGCAAACAGTTTTTAAAATAAAAGTACAACAGCAGGTGCTACTACAAACTAGTCACCTCCTTAAGAAGGAAAGCTGTTACCAACTAGTTTCAATCACAATTCACTCCTTCCTCCTACTAGCTTCTATTTATTAGTTTTTCAGCCTTTATACCATTTATAATAATAGCATCAGCACAAGATGTGAGAGAGTTTATCACAAAATGGTTTTGCTTACAACGAACCCCTCTGCAATAAGCAGGGACATCTTCAACTAGATCAGTTGTTCAGAGCCCTGTTCAGCCTGACCTTGAACATTTTCAGGATGGGGAATCTGCAATCTCTCTGAACAACTCGTTCCAGTGCCCCACCACCATCACCATAAAGAAGTTTATTCCTTATATCTAGTCTGAATCTACCCTCTTATAACTACAGGCCCTGCTAAGTCTGTCCTCCTTTTTCTTACAAGCTTCCTATAAGCACTGGAATGCTGCAATGAGGTCTCCCTGGAGCCTTCTCTTCCCCAAGCTAACCAACCTCAACTCTCTCACTCTGCCTTAATAGGAGAGGTGCTTCAGCCCTGTGAGTATTTTTGTGACCCTCCTCTGGAACTGCTCCAACAGGTCCATGTCCTTCCCGTGCTGAGGACCCCAAAACTGGATACAGTAATACAGGTATGGTCTCACCAGAGGGAAAAGGAGGGGCAGAAGCACCTTCCTCAAACTGCTGGCCACATTGCTTTTGATACAGCTGGCGTTCTGGGCTGCAGGTGCACATTGCTGGATCCACTTAATCTTTAATCTACTTAATGAAGAACACACTGGTGCCCGTGTACTGGCACTGTCTGCAGACAAACCCAGCACAGACCCGCTGCCTAAGTGCAAATCCCCTGCATGTCCCATCCCCTTTAGCACAGCTCACATGCTACACGAAAAGTAGGGTCAGTGCTTTGTCACTATACGCTGTTCTCCCCAGCACTTGATGTGAAGGTGAAAGGTGGAGCATATTTCAAGTCATGATGAGCACCAGCTCAGGCCACTGAAATGCTCCTGCTCAAACCCATTTTGGTTAATATTAAACACCAACTGGTTTTAGATCTTACAAGCTAACTCCAGCCTGGTTTTTTGGGGTTTTTTTTTGAGAAGTAGATTTTAATTCTGCAATGAGTTAGGATTGAACTACAGAAAATGCTGTCAAGTGTGAACATGGATCAGCTTCCCCCTTTCCATTTTAGTTTATGTCTAAACTAGGGAGAAAGCAAGGCAAATCTGCAATCATTGCAGATAGCAGCTTTGTACCTAGACCAAATGTTGCTTCATTTTAAAAAACACACTTGTAGGAACTTTGCCCAGCCTGTTACCTCCTTACTCAAGGCAAGCAAAACTACACTGCACCCATGTAATATAGCCTAGAGAACAGAAGAGGAGCAGAAGTCAAAAAAAACTGACACATGTGGTTTGTGCCTTTTTCATTTCCTGTGTTATCAAAAGACCTTCTTCACATTCTAGAGCTACCAGCACTGATGCTAGCCAAAATGCCAAGCAGCTCTCTTAAACATAAGGGCTACACACTGTTTTGGGAGCAAGAATGTTACTTATCATATGATTGCTTAGAAGATACCATCAAGGTGTCCTCTTTCCTTCCACATATCAGCAGAAGGAAGCCAACACAACTTTCTAGGCAAGAGATGTATATGGTAACAATATACACATGACTTAAAACCTCTAGTTATAAATGTATACAGCTACAAGCCCCCATTTAGCAGGGAACTTACGGCAGCACCATCTGAGGACTTAGTGCTCTGTAAGCACTAGCTTCTCTCTGTGCTAAAAACATAGTACACTGCACTAAAGGTACTTGATTCCAATCCAAGCTGATTCCAATCTTCTCAGTTAAAGTAATATTCAAGAAAAAACAAGCTCAGCCAGTATATCTTGTTTACTCCAGGCCAACACATCACATATGCTCTCTTCCCCCTTGCATGCTTACAATTACTTTGGAAACTTGCTAGAAGTTTTAGGAAGAGTCTCTTCAGTGGCACATGCCTCATTGCACCCTTGCTCATGGAGCAAGGAATATCAACCCCTCACATGATCAGCTTCCTTCCAGAGCTGCAATCGCTTTTACTGTAACATCAAGCTCCCTCTACAATCATCACTCATGTTTCTTCATGACTTCAGAGATGTTGCTTCCACAAAACAACACACTACAAATGAGCTAGTACTGTTCACAAAAATTAGCACCTAATACTTGATATTACACAGTTGTGCTAAATCAGTCTCAAAGGCACTGCACACAACACCTTCTCCTCCTTGACTCCATCTGTTTAGCTACTTAGCAGGAAAAAGGCAGTCATGGAAGATATCAAATCTGTAATCCAGAAGAAAGTGGCATTTAGGTGGAAGCTATCATTTCATGTCCACTTATCCTACAGAAGCTGGACAAACTGCACATTTCACCATCACGTTAACAGATACTTCAAGTAATATCTCCATTTTCTAGGAGCACTTCAAGTACATGGCACATGAGTCACTAGGTATCACGGTAAAGTTAAAAAGGTAAATAACTACCATGTCATTTCCATCCCCACTGATGTTCATGAACTAAATGTTTGCCTACCTTTGAAAACTTCTAAGATTCATCAATAAAAGTGCAAAGGAGAGGCCTTTGGGGTCTCCATGCAAACCCTGGTACATCACTGACACACAGTTAAGATTAACCACAAGTCTTCTCTGGGATACAGACTGATTACTGCCACAGAGCACATGGCCTTAACACTCCACAAAGCTGGGATCAACAAACAGTCCTACAGCTGTCATCCCTTGCACAGCTAATATTTAAAAATCAAAACAATTGCACTGATTTTTTTTTTTTCTCTGAAGGAATGAAGAAGAGAACTGATTAAGCCCATACTTGAAGAAAGTTTACAACTTATCAAAATTTGTCAGTTGACAAATTGCCTTTCTTCTCCCAAGCAAAAGTCCTTCATCTCCCTGCATACAGGTAACCCTGTGTCATCTGGATTGCTTGAAGATGAGTATGTGGTTTAGCTGGTTTACGTAACTGGGAGCCTACACCTGCCTAGACCTGGATCAGAAATACTCCTCTTTTCTCACTAGCAGTGATTTTTTTCATTTTTTAACAAAGAAGCTCGATAACCCATTGGCATGATCTAAACTCAGTGTGATGGTGATGAAGCTCCAAGGCATCTAGAGGAACGAGCAAGAACAAAACTTGGACAATTTGACCAATAGAACAAAGCAAATGACAATGACAATGTTAACTGCTCACCTTGATTTCTCATTTTATTGCAGGGTAGTTAAAAATGTATCCCACTTGAACAAGATTCATGACCTAACCTTTGAAAGTCATTTCAAACTGCCTTGGCAAGACCACAATATATCTGTTGCTAAGCCCTCTTCCACTCAGTAGCACTGAGGCACTCAGGAACTCAAGGTTTGCATACAGAGGAATATTTGATACTGCTCAGTCATCACCCAGCTCTGTTCTCCCTTCCTCTCTCCACAAGAAGTGTGGAACAAAACCTACACAAGCCTTTAGTTCTCACACTTCCTGGGGGAGAACAGACTTCCTCAATCTCACTCCACCTGCCACATACCAGCCTCAACCAAAGCAGCATGTTAAAACAGACACTCAGATGCTGCTTTCTTTTCTAATCCACAGGCAACTGAAGCCTCAATGGCATATGAGCTGAGACCCCCATCAGCAGGAAGGAAAAATGTGTTTCATTCCTAAAATGTTCAACAAGAATAATAGCATCAAGTGCTCACACTCCTCAGAGAAGATTCTACACTACATGCAGTTGCAGTTTGAATACAAATGCAATCTAACCAGTCATCCCAGAGAACTCTGGAGCCTGAATATACCTTTATTCATGCAGTCAGTGATTCTGTAAGCCTGGGTCACAACATTAACAATTGGTTTGAAAAGCACTGATTGACCATAGACTGAAACCAAAGTATACCTACTTTAGTTTCTCTATCTTTAATAGAGAGGTGTGTGGAGAAAGGAAGCTGACTAGCTGCCATCCATTGGCATACAGATGAGAAATACCTTCTTCCCCACCAAATTCTAGCAGTTCAAGCTCACGCAATTCAATGAAGACTCATAGCTTCTCTCAAGAGCTGTCTGCCAATGGCTGGCAAGACTGGCAAGCATGCTAAATCAGACTTCAGTTCTGCAGATACTATGAAGCAATCTGAAGAGATACTGCTTTTTGAATGCTGTTACTTTATTCTATTAGAAGTTACAGCCAGCTATGAGAAAGCCTCTTGAACAGTACCTATATATTATTGTTTTGTTAGCCAATACACAAAAGCAACCTTGAAAGCAACAAACATCCATGAAAATAAATAACATGAACTCATGAAAAAATACTGTTCAGAGCATAAGGTGCTTCTAACTGATGAAAGCACGTGTATGTGTATAGGAATACACCAGTTTCATATTTAGATCAGCATGCACAAGCCTGCCTCTCCTCAGAATACCAAGGACATCTGTGAATTACTGAAGCCATCACCAGCTTTGACAAGTGTAACCACAATCAGAGAGCTGCATGTAATTACTTCCTTTCTGTGTGGAACAACTTGAAGACTACACCCCAGACACTTAGCAATGCTTCCAAGGCTGCATTACAGAAAGTAACCTGCCTTTGAACAAAGACCTGACATTACATCAGCCTAAGCTGAGTATACTTTAGAGCTGTAACTCAAGCTCCATCCTGTGTTCAGTATTTACAAAGTTGTGCACAGCCCATATCCTGCCACGGGCAGATGCACTTACTCTACCGGAGGTAGCCTTGCATGCTTTCACACCAAATTACAGTTAACTAGAGCATAAGATACATTTCACTGTCCCATAAAGTCATTATCTACAATCAGATCGTGTTTTACCAAATCTCCCTAGTAGATCTGCAACAAAACAAAGTTTTACACAGTTCCAAGGGGGAAGGGGAGAATCTTTGCTTACACATCAAACTTTGCAATAGTTAAAAGACCATCCATTCACATGGCTCTGAACTACCTACAAGACACTTGTTTACTTACCTACAGACTGGTGGGCATTCTTCTTGATGTTATATGCACAGACTGCACTTGTCCTTCCACAGTCTTCAACACCAGAACAGAAATTTATTTTATAAAGCACCTCTTTGTCTGCATCAATTGCTTCCCAAGTGTAACTGAAAAGACAAAAATGCCTGTCAGTTGATATTCAAGTTGTCTGAATTGCGTATCATCTAGATAACAGACCCTGAAATAACCAAGTTTAAGGCTACGAGCACCATTAACTTAAATTCCTATTCATGTTCTATATTTGTAAATGCCAGAAATAATTGTTATTTAGTTGAGAATAAGAGCAAAACAGATTTAACTACTTGTGGAATGTAACATTCTTCCCCATCAAACCTCTGTGAAGGCCACACTGACTAAGGATCATCACATGTGATATGTTATCCTTGACAGCCTGATAAATTCAGATATTTTGGCGGGCTGGACACTACTGCACTTTAGTGTTCTGCCCAACAGCAGTGACAGAAGTGTTAAGACCAAGTGGACTAGACCAGTAGAGCCACTCAACTTCAGGGTCAAAACTGGGGTTGAGAGTCCCAGAGTATTCAGAGCAAAGATACTAACAGTGCTTTTTGGGGCCTAGGTGCACCTTTAAGCATTATATATATGTCAAAAGCTGGAAACCAAGCATAGCTATACTCAAGACAGTGAGAGATCACGCTACCTAGCTACAGGCGTATCAGAATGCCAGCTGTCTAAAACCCGGAAAAGGAACATGAAGCTCAGGTTAAATATAACCAGGAAATAAATCCAAGTAACAGCAGAAAAAAATCAAATGCAGCACAGTTCAGAAGTAGAACAAGGATTCCTTCCCCCCAGAGCAGGCAGTATGACTGCAGTGAAATGTGGTCAGTTGCATGACACAGCACTGCTCAGTTTTGAGGCAGGCCCAGGTCACCTAGTTTAGGGTCAGGAGCTCTTCAGACAGCCTGGCTTACTATCAGGGTGCCCTGGCCAAGCTCTTTCAAAAAAAGCATAACTCAATAAATGTTTGCTGGCACTTTGGCTCAGCTACCCCTCTTCTGGCACTGGCAGCAGCCCACATCCTCTGGACACTTCTGCAACGTAACAGATTCCCCAGCTTCCTTTCTATTCTAAGTGGAAACTTTAGTAGGATTAATACAGACTCATCAACACATCAGAAAACTGAGGACGCCACAGTGACTTATTAGGCATTCCTCTTATTTAGAATTGACACAAAATTTAGTGCACCTATCTCACCCACAGAAGCATGTGTCTTAATGTACAAATCTCAGTTGATAAGAAGCTTCACCCATCAGGTTTGTTTGCCTTAATCTCTAGGTCATATGTGTTGCATAACTCAGCATTATCATACTCCAGATCCCCCCAGGAGTAGAAACCATTCCTGTTCAGCTCTGAACTCCACTCCTTGGATGAGAAAGGGTCAATAACAGTTCAGCTACTTTATCTTAAATTTTAAATCCTCTGAGAATCCCTCTCAAACCCAGTGCATCCCATATCTAATCAAAGAGCCATAAGTAAGATATCACATACTTTTCCATTTTAATTACTGAAAACAAGGCGCTTTGATTCCCTGTACTACCACAGCTGTGTTCATTTCAGACTGCTAATGGCTGGAACAAGTTAGGGACAAATAGAAGAGCATTCTCTGTGAACTGAAAAAAACAAAAAAAGTCTTTATAAATTAGTATATTATTATATTTGAGGCTTTATATCCTATTATAAGAGTGCAAATAATTTGTCAGGTATTGAATCATACCCAAAACACCAACACACACATAAAAGTATGTATTCAAGGACTGTGTCTCACTCTTAGACAAATACTTGCCATTATTGTTTCCTCATAAGCAGGCAGACCTGACCTTTTACAATCATACTGATTAGTTCTCTCAGCTAGTCCATTGCATTTCTGAAGTGGATAAAGGCAATATTGATGCAGGAGGATGACAAGAATTTCATGACAGTACAGAATAACCAGAGTTCCGCAATGGAATAAAGCTTCTCAATACACAAAAAAAAAAGAAATTAGAAGAACCTATCTTCAAGGGCTCTGAAAAGAGTAAGAGATTAAAACCAAAGCTGGCTTTACATCAAGGAGAAAATGCATTTCAATCCAAACCAAATTTCTTCAAAATGAAGCCCCAAAAAGTTAGCATTTCTCAAACTGAGAACTGAAAATCTCTCAAGGGCTTTTTTTTTGACTGGTTTTGGAAGATGACAAAAAGGTAACATATAATACTAAGGCACAAAGTTTTTGATTGGGTGTTCTTCAGTGTGTTGTTGGTTTTTATAGAGACCTTGCAAGCTGAAATCTGTTTGTGAATGGAACAAGAATTTATGTCCTTCACACAGCAGAATTATCACTCAGAGATAAGGTTTTGCTTTCCCAGTTCTGTGTTACAAAATAGAGGAAATCGGCATCTTCAAGTCAGTTTACCCACAGGCCAAATGCAAAGGAGAAACAAGATGAGCAGCTTACAGAACAGAAACAAAGCAGCCACTGAGGCCAGACCTTCCCTCTGCCCTGTCATGGGCCCCGGGACAGGGAAGGTTGAAGAATCCTTCAAAACAGTCTGCACAAAAGAAATATGAAATCCAATGTTCAATCATGTTCCAAACCACAACTTCAGGGGCACATAGAAGTGAAAATCTAGTGCAGTTTCAGATTACTTTCATGGATGTTACAAAACCTTCTATTTTTTTTAACATGTGAGAGGAGCAAGGTGGGATTTATTCACTGTGAGTACCAGCAGCCTGGATGTAGCCTAAGCAGCTGTCCTCAGAGAGATGCAAAAGTATTTTCAAAGCAAAAGCAATAATTATTTCTTACACAAGTAAGATTCCTGACATTAAATCAGTACCTGGGAATAGTTTCAAGTTGCATGTGCTCTACTTTCCAGTAAAATACAAGCTGACCTCTCTGCTGCAATCCATAATGGAAACAATCTGTTGGCAATCACATTGCCCATGCTGATCATGTGAGTCACATGGACAGGCTTCCTCCAGCTTGCTCAGCACTCACCTCCACCACTGGTGATGCCTGATGTAATCACCTCTTTGCCAGGGCCAGACGAAGTTATCTTGTTTGAAGGGCTTAAGCTATCCTGCTTCAATGCAGCTGAACTAGTTTAGGGAGCTATTACATCAGCACCTTTAAAAAGCAACAGCCATGATCGTGGGGTGGGGTGTGATGCATCCTCTGATCCAGGGGGCTCAGTACAGATGCTGCCTCACAGATTCAACCATTCAAACAGCCGTTTCTGGAGCAGTTCAAAGTCAGGGCTCAAACACAATAAAACTGTCAAACAGTTATTTCTGCTGAAACCACAACATGGCACTTGTTTTCTGACAAACCGAACTGTGAACTACCCCACAATTAGAGGGATGAAACATACCTACACCAATCCCCCCAGGGCAGGCTCTCCTGTCTCCTGCTAGTGTTGCTGGCCCAAGCACCTGACACAAGCTGAGTCCAGGGACTGTCCTCTCTCAAAATTAACTCAGCAAAAACAACAGGTGCATGTGCATGGAGGCGGGACTGAGCCTGGCCAGTTCCCTGTCTGGCCTATGGTGTTTTCTGGCCGTGCACCAGCAGTGGGAGGTACAGAAGGAGGTAGGGCCAGCTCAGACCACTGTCAAAAGCAGCTGTGCAAGCAAGGTCCAAACGAGTCATTGGGAATAACCCTGCCTGCAGGTCAGCCTTTCCAGCTACCTGGCATTGTTTTTGAGACACTGAAGCAATTACACGAAAAAGAAAATTAATCTACTTTTCAGCAAGCTGCAACATCAAATGAAAGCTCTGCTTTTTTTAACAAATCTAAGAAGCAATATGAAAAAAATAGCATGAGAAAGGGAAAAGCAAGCCTAGTTTACTTTGTGTTGAGAAGCTAAGGCGCTGAAGTCAAGCAAGGTGCAAAAGGCTAACTCCTGTCACAGCAAGTGGATCCCAACACCAGAGCTACTTTGAGGTCTGAGCACTAGGGAACCACTTCACACCAGCAGAGCACCAGAGAGACTATTGCCACCAGTCTCCAACAATAGTTCAAGCTTTTTGGTTCTCAAACTGTTACCCAAAGAGTGACTGCTGGGAAGAACAGTGCACCCTGCTCCAAACAGCTGTAAAGCAGAGTCGCAAAGAATCATGTGTTTCCTCTCCAGGGAATGCACTGAAATAGCTTATTTTGATGAGGGGGTGTTATGCAGACGACCTGGCAGAGAGACAAGGCAGCCTACAGCCACAGAGTTGGAAAGCACATCCACATGTGATTATGCATCCACACGATTTTGTGCCCAGATGCTTCTCAGCTATCAGAACACTGCAGAGATTAAACGAGCATCCAAACCTCTTTACCAGCAGTTTCAACCAGCACAATCTCAGGCAGACAAGATCAGAAACAATATCCAGGATGGCCACTGTAAATTTGAAGCTTGCACATCACTTGCCACTGAAATCACTATTAGATGTGTCTACCATTTTCACACTAATGTGTATGGGAAAGAAATCTCTATGTCAAAACAAGCTCTCCATACAGAAAATGAGAGCTTGAACAGCACAAAGTACAGCCATCACTACGCCTCAAGAGCTTTTTAATGCATCCCTACCCATGCTTAATTCTGCTCTAGCTCACCCATCCCCTTTTCCAACAACCACGCACACTGTGTATCTTCAGGCAAGTTTTCGTGTCTGTGCATCATGCATGACAGCCTTACAGCTACACCACAAGCTCTTCTGCTTTTTGCATCCAGAAGACATTTGATCTTTCATGCTGCACTCTAAACCATATCTACTATGCCATTTTACAGAATGCTTAAGAAAAGGGGTAGCAATCTCAAGTTTAAGTATGCAAGGTGGCTCATATGCTGAGAAATCACATTCAGACATTACAACGGCAGCTTCCCAGGCACGTGACACAACAATTCACATCAGTATAAGAAGTCCAGTAATATCTTATTTATGACATCTCCCATTTAAATATGTCAAAGTACTTAATAGAGCTGACTGAGTGCACCCAAAGGTCACCTCTCTGTACTCAGCATGTGCTTCTTCACCAAGGCCAAGCAGAGCGCTTGGGGTTTCAAGGGTTTCAAGCAGCACAGATGAGCACAGTGTTTTTCGCAACAAAAGCTGAAAAGACAGTATTTTGAATGAACAGAAGTTTAGGTACAGCCAGCTGTAGGAGTTATGTTATTAAAAACTACACATTTAACATAAAAGAGAATTGACTTACAACCCGAAAATTTGAAGTCTGTGTATTAGCAAGCCTGTGTTGTACAGCAGCTTGAGATTCCCTTATTTCCACCACTCTAAAAATCATTGAAGTTATGTACCAGCTCCTATCCTTGCAGTGGGGCAAAAATATCACCAGTCATTAAATTACCTCTTATCCAGTATAGATTTTCAGGCAAAGCAGTCCATAGAGGAGGCAGTTTGTATTTGCTGCTCTACCATCACACTCAAAATATATTCTGCATTTTTTTAGAAAGAAAGGAAAGTTACACAGCAACTTTTGCAGGGTTATGTGGAAGGTGAATGCAACCTGTCGAGATTTCTTTGTAAGTAGATGGACTTAAATAACATGTCACAAAACTAACTGCAATTCCAGAATTTTTCCTGCATCGTAACATAAAAGATATAAGGAGAAGAAGAAAAACTGGGAGAGATCAAACTGGTCAGTAACTTCCTATATCCAACCACTTCCCTGTATTCCTTCCCTGGTACTCATACTGCAGCAATCCTGGAGAAACCTCTACACAGACGATAAAAAAAGAATTCCAAGTGCAAGTCACATGACAGCCACAGTCAGCTGTTGGAGACTGAAGAACAAAGGAGAAAGCATAACAAAATCAGTGACTGAAGCCATGCCATTAGACAAAGTTTCAGAGAATGAAAGCTTTTCTTCTTTCCCCAGACCATCCAAGCATACTAGTAGTAAGGCTACACAAAATAATGAAAACCTCCAACTGAAATTTAAGTAGCTTCATGCCACAGTTCTTGCGCAAAACGGTTTTGACACCTTTCCTCCTCCTTGCGAAACAGCTTTCCTACTCTTACTCAAAGGAGAGCCAGTGCCTCCTCTAATCCCCAGCAATTTCCTTCTTTGCCCACCTTTTGACATTCACACACCAGACACAACAGCTGCTGCAGCTTCACCAGCTCTATTACAGCACACAAAACCCAGGACGTTCTCCTAACAGCTGTAAAACAAATAAAACCTTGTTTTAAGCCAGTAGAAATACAGGCTGGTCAATAGAAATACAGGTCAGAGACTTATCCTGCACACCGATATTGTAACTTTTGGCTGAGAAATCCACCAGCAGTGTGTCTGCATTGCCTGCATCATTCCTCACTTGGTATAGTTTTTGGCAACTGTACCCAAGAATAAACTTCACCACTGAACACCATGAGGACTTCCCACCTATCAGACACAAGTCCTTTTTTTTTTTTTTTTTTTACCCATTATGGATTACTGGACACAAGTTCTTAAAAGCAGTTTTTCCCCCACCATGGCACAATATCAAATACATGTTTTTGAAGCAGTCTGTCTTAAAAGGAAACCTGCTGATTGTGCTATCTACATGCAAATTATTTTCACTTGCCAGTAACAAAATGAAACCAGCTTAAGTAATTTGCATCCAAAATGAGACTGCATGTCTTTCCATAGCACTCTCAAATATTCCTCTAATCACAGACACACAACAAAGCCAAGACAGACTCACCAGGACAGGACTTAAGATTACGCACAGAGTAGGAACTGCTTGACAGTCAAATAATTTAGGGTGAGGTTTTTTTTAAATAAAAGGGGAAAAAAAACCCCACCAAAAAAACCAACCAAAAAAACCACACCACCACCAAAAATCACTCATCGGAGTACCTAAATTCCCTCCAGAAGCTGCAAGATAGCTTCTCATTTCTGTCTCAATTCTGCAATTAGAGTGGCCATCTGACAAATCCACAAAACCAATTTTTGCCTCCCTCATGGGTTATTCTTGCAAGCCAACCAATTTTTTTTCCCCTTTTTCATCATTTAACGGTATCACATCCCACATTCTGCCAGGTGAACAGCCCATTCCCTCCAGGGATCAAACCTCTACCCTTAGTGCTACATTCACTCTGCTACACTGGTGCCTTCACACTGACACTGATTGAAATAAAGTGTTCTTGTATGTACCCTGAATATTCTCACTACATAATTAAGAAATTAAGACTGGCAGGATATTGGTGCTGGATTAAATTCACGGCTGAAATTGGAGTAGAAAAATGTCAAGACATGAATAATGGTGCTAAGTTTCCCAAAGCTTTCTTAACTCACCTGTAAGTAACCGAATGGCACACGGTGAAATCCTTAGCAAGAAGCCAACTCTCAAGTGACAGCCCTTCCAAACCAACACCACTTGGTGTCTTTCGGACTAGACCGACCACAGGCGGCTTGCACAGAGCGAGCCTACCCATCCTGTCACCCGCAGCTTCTTTCCTGCATCTGCAGAGAGGTCCCGGAGGGCACCGGTCCCTCAGCCGCCCCTCCAGGCTCCCAGTCCCGCTGCAGGATCGCCATGGACAGCCCCGGCCTCACGCCCGGGGACACGGCCGCCGCTTCCCCCGGAGATGCCCGGCCTGACCCTCCCCGGAACGGGCGACCGGGCCCGCGCTGCCAAGTCCCGGTGCTGCGCTCCGCGGAGGGCAGGAGCGGCACGGGCACCAAGAGACACCCCCCACCTTCCCCGTACCCCCCGGTACAGCCCTTCTCCAGCCGCCCCATCGCGTCCTAGCGGCCGCCCACCTGCACAGGTCCTGGTAGGAGTCGGGGAGCGCCGCGGCGGCCGCCCCGGAGGGCGGGAGAAGCGCCAGGAGGGCGCCGAGGAGCAGCGAGGCCATGGGCGCCATGGGCCGGGCTGCCCCGGGACGTCAGGCGGCGCCGGCGGCGCGTCATGTGACCGCCGCGCGCCCCCGCCCCGGTCATGTGACCTCCGCCATGTGCGGGCACCGCGGCCACGTGATCCCTGCGGGGCCGCCCCACATCCACCCGCGGCCCGGGCGGTGACACCGCCGCCACACCGGCACACCGCCAGCCGGGCACCCGCCACACCGCCAGCTGGACACTCACCACACCGGCACACCGCCACACCGCCAGCCGGGCACCCACCACACCGGCACACCGGCACACCGCCAGCCGGACACCCGCCACACCGGCACACCGGCACACCGCCAGCCGGGCACCCGCCACACCGCCACACCGCCAGCCGGGCACCCGCCACACCGGCACCCGCGCACCCGCCGCACCCCTGCTCCGTGGCTGCTGTCCGGCCGGCTGAGGTGCGCGGGGGCTCGGCCCGTGCGGCGCACTGCCAGTGGGTTGGAGAGTCCCGGAGCGTGTCCTGCGGGGGCCAACCAAGATTAAGAGAGCGGAGCAGCTCTTAACAAGGACAGGTTGAGGGAGCTAGGCCTGCAGAAGAGATCTCGTCAGCTTCTACGAGTATCTTAAGGGGGAGTGCCAAGAGGATGTTTCCAGGCTCTTCTTGGTGGTGCCCAGCAGTGGGACAAGAGGCAGCGGACAGAAACTGATGCACAGGAAGTTCCAGCTGAACATGAGGGAGAAATTATTTACTTTGTGGGTGACAGAGCACTGGAACAGGCTGTCCAGAGAGGGTGCAGAGTCTCCCTCACTGGAGATACTCAGGAGTGATCTGGACACAATCCTGTGCCATGTGCTGTGGGACGACCCTGCCTGAGCAGGGAGGCCGGACCAGATCACCCGCTGCCGTCCCTTCCGACCTGACCGATTCTGTGATTGTGTGGCTTGGTGGTTCAGTCAAAGAAATGCTGTTTGGAAAACATTAAGTGGGGTTTAAAAAAAGTTATTTGAAATGTGCAGTGAAATCTTGTGAGAGATCAGGAAACTAAACCCATTAGGGATGAAGACTTAAGGAAGCAATGACAGTGGCATGATTGGTTGTCTGGCTGCAAGAATTATTACTGCAGCAGGGAAGCTGGTGTGGTGTAGAAATTACCCCAACTTCAAACAGAGGGGAGACTTGCACAAGGTAGCAGCATTGTCAGGAGGAAGTGGAACACATGCTGTCCTACCTTCACTGCCTCCTGGTTTACAGAGAAAAGTGATCCAGCCTGGCGCTTGCATAATTATTTCCAGGATTTAGCAAATTTTAACTGCAACGTAAAGATTCAAAAGAGGTAATTAATTAGCAATAAGTTTTTATGAAAGTGCAGTTAAGAAGAAAAGCACCTTTAAGAGTGGTAAGAGGTATAAGGGTGGGAGAGAGAAAGAAAACTGAAAATTACACTCATTAAGCAGACAGCTGTCTTGTGTGAAGAAATCCTGTTCTCTAATTATGCTTTCCAAAAACCATTTGCCCCCCAAAAAAAAAACAAAAAAAGGCCTACAACTGAAATAGACTGAAATAGTTTTTCTTGTCCCATTCCCTAGCATCCATGAGAATGAGACAGCCCTGAAGACCTGCCTCTCTGTCAGTTCAGCCTGATTCCAGGCTGCCATGATCTCCTTTTCCACTCTTTTCTCACAGATACACCCCACCTTTATGGTGTAGCATTAGTTCTGCAGCAGGGCAGTCAGCTGGCTAAAGATGCTGCTCTGGCTGAAAGCTGACATACTGTTCTGACTGTTTTGTGCAGGTTTGCAGCTGTACCTGTCACCTGACTTCCTTGGCTCACTGCATGTCTGCACAAACGCCACCACCAGCTCCAGAAGGGGGAGAGGAACTTCCGAAAAAGAATTAATAAAAGGGACTGAGTAAATGCTACTGTCCTCAGTTTTCTACTACAATATAATAGATTATTGTCAATTCTTTGTCTTCTGTTTTAACCTTTAGTGGATGCCTGAAAGTTTCTGATTACACAAGAATCCCTGTTGTCTGCTTTTAAGACTCCAGCCTGTATAGTTTAAAGAGAAGCTTGATGACACCAACTCAAAGGCTCAAAGCAACAAAAGCAGTTGACAAAAAGAATACCAAGTCTGTTATTTCTGTGGTTATGTTTCTAAAACTGCTGCTTTGCTGGCAGGACTGGCATCACTCTACAGAGAGCAATGCAAATAGAAAGGACGTGGTGGAAATCCTGTCTCTGCCTACCAACTTGAATTAAAAATGTATCAGCCAGGAAATTCACTGCAAACAGCAGAGCAGGCAGACATTCTGCAGCTGCTGATCTTATCAGCTACACAGGTTTCTGCAAATAGGGCTTTATCCCTGAAATTTTCTTTGTGTAGCCCTAAGTACCTGGGTGACTCCACTGAAGACAATGTGACAGCTCACCTTGGTAATGTTAAGAATACATACAAATATTGCAGTGTCAGGGCCTGGCAGTGCAGAAACAGTTAATTTCAGTTATCTGGTAAGAGCTAACTCAAAGTTATTTGCTGACAAAAGAATGAAGAAGTTTAGAGTGGCATTTTTCACTCTGTACTGCTGTGAATGCTTAGGCCTCTGTATTTGCACAAGGCTTCAGAGCAGTTTTTTTGCATACAGAGGAAAGTATGTGAACAGCTACCTAGCAAGGAGGAAAGAAATTGGGGAAAAAATCCCAGTTAGAAAGGAAAAGGAACAGACCAGAAATTCTCTGTGCTAATAATACATGACAATGAACCAATGTTGCAACACATTAAGGGTGCTGCAGAAACACTGAAATACACAATGTAAGTGCAAATACCTTTAAAATGAAGTAAAAATTTGCAAATTCCAATCATGCGACTGTTTCCTTTTACTACATATTTTCCTTAACCTTTATAATCTGGTGGATGCAGCAGTTCTCTCAAGATTCATGGATTTTCTGCCATGCTTAAGGCTAGCTACATGCAACAGAAATTGTCAGGAGCTATGTGTCAGTCAATTTTGTATCCTAAACTATGTTTTTCACATAGCCCATAGGAATATGCCATTCTGAGTATCATTTATAAATAATAAATAAGTATTTACCTCCCATGCTTAATCATACTAGCATCTCAGCTAACTATGTACCATGTCAGAGTGTTGAAATATTCTGAAATTATGTAATTGTCTTAATCTTACCTTTTCCTTTCCCTCAGGAGAAGTTCAACACAATGGCTGCTAGTTATATGGAGTAAATCCCAGTATACCTGAAAGTCATGCTGCAATTTCCATGTTATGGATGGTTTTCAGTAGGCGCAGCATCGTGAATAAGTGATGGATACACAGGTTCTTCATGATTCTTCTTTTCATCTTGCCAGATGTCAAATGTCACATAGTTTCTTTTTCTTCTGACTCAGTCTTGCTTCATGTGGCCACCATCAGCTGTGCAGGTCAGGCTGCCTGAGTGGCAGCCTCTTTTACTGTTACTGTCTCAATTCCCTTTAACACTCACATCTGATCTCTGTATTTTTTTCAGTGATAGGAACAAAAATATTTTCAGCATCCAGAGTTGTTTTTACATTTGATTGTGGGTAATTCCTTCTCCAGTGAGGTCTGGATAGTTGATTTCTATTTGTCTGTAAGCTATATTATGTTAAAGTAATTACTCTTATATTTCATGGAAACTTCATAAGGCTCTTCCATGGAGCTGCGCAGTTTTTCAGAAAGCACAGATGTGCCACTCACTGGGTAATTTCTTTTTCTTTCCTGTTCTCTTGCTTGCTGTACTATACTTCAGTCTTCCTAACATTGCTCCCATTGCCATTACTTCTGAATGCTCTTTATTTTTGCTGCTTGCTCAGTCTTTCACCTTTTCTCTAATGCTTTCTACTTCTCTCTGTTCTACGTCTACTCTCCTTAGCATTTGTAAAGGCAAACTCTTGATCGGAGCTACCGTCTGATTTGTTGTGATGAGTTATCCTGCTTTAAAACACTTTCTGTTGAGGAAAACAGTCCCTGATGACCTTGTTTTGCAGACTTAGGTTTAGGCTTCCCAATGCAGTTAGGGAGATAATGAATGACATTTCTTAATCTAGATGGTACTGTTCAATGATACTGTAAAAGAACATCAACTTTGTCTGAACACTTTGACTTTATGTGAAATCTTTGTCTTGTTGGTAAAGTCCTTACGTGCTGTACTCAGTGTTTGCACTGAAAAGGGCACTGTTTAGTGCTGTGGCTTAGAAGATTACTGTTGATAATAAAGAGATATTTTGGTTGTTGCTAAGCTGAGCTTACACAGCATCAAGGTCTTTTCTGCCTCTCGCCCTCCACCACCGAGAGGGTGGGGGTGCCCAAGGGAGGGGACACAGCTGGAGCAACCCCAACTGACCACAGGGATATCCCACACCATACAGCATCATGCTCATGTGTAGAGCTGGGAGAAGGAGGAGGAAGGGGGGGATGTTTGGGGTGACAGTGTTTGTCTTCCCAAGTCACTGTTGCTCATGATGAAGCCCAGTTTTCCTGGGAATGGCTGAACCTCTGCCTGCCTATGGGCAGCAGTGAATGCATGCCTTGTTTGCTTTGCTTGTGGCTGGCTTATGCTTTTCCTATTAAATTGTCTTTATCTCAGCCTACAAGTTTTCTTACTTTTACCCTTCCAGTTCTCTCCTGCATCCCCCTGGAGGGAAGTGAGCAAGTGGCTCATGGGAATTGGTTGCCAGCTGCGTCTAAACTACAACACTAACCTAGAGTAGCTGAAAACAGCTGTGGATCCTTGGCTGGAGGAAGTACAAGCTGGTACAAGACATGTAAAGATCACTTTTTCACAATGGCAAAAACCTCCAGGTACCTCGTGCAGAGCTAAAGTGAAAAAATGAATCATCTGGAGGTCTTACTGCTCATGTTGTATTTTTATTGTAAGACAATAAGCAACGTTGCTTTTTCTAATTCAGTAGTTATTTCACCTAGTTCAGTAGTATTGTGTAAGGAAATACATTGTCATCTGTTCCTTCTTGATTGTTGCAAGGTAGCTAATAAATTTCTGGTTTGCTGTATTTTTCTTGGTCCTTTGTAATGGGAAATCACAAACAAAAAGAAATTCTTCTTTCCCATGTAGCCAAAGGGCACTAAAATCAAAATGCTATTTTCAACATCACACTTAAAAATTAACAAACTTCATACACTGCAGAGAAATGACCAGATTTGTTTTGTTTAAAGCACCAAGACTCAATCTACATTTTCTTTCTTCCTAGTCCTCTCAGGGGAAAGGAACTAAGCAAGAAATTTCTTGCATTTGCTATTTGTGAAGGATTAAAATATGTGATATACTTTATTCAGGTGATTCTTCTGTCACCCTGCCTTGCTAGAATTTATTGCTGTATTCTGATGATACATTTATATATTCTGTCCATGCATATATATTTGTTTTTATAGCCACATTCATAAATAGGTTTAGGCCAGTATTAAACTTCTTCTAGACATGCATTTTATTTCCATTACATTTGTCTGTAAAACATTTTAAGATATCTAAAGTAAAAGAAAGAAGTTTACGTAGTAACTTACTTAGAAGAAAAGTAACAGTCTGGTTTTTTTAATAATAGATACCACATTGCCCTGTCTGTTTTATATTCACAAGTTGCTGAAGGAGATAGGGTAGAGAAAAATAAGTATCAGTGTGTACGTGAAGGCTTACCTTAATGGAAGGTAAGCCATTACAGTATTGAATAAATGGTTCAATTAGAGATTTACATTAGATCATAAAAACCAGTTGCACATGTGGATCACAAGACAAGAAAGATATCTCCATACTCCACAGTTTTGGATCTGTAATATTGCCATCTGAATCAGTGCAGTAATCCAGATTTTTCCTTGCCTCTTTTCAGTCAGAACCAGAGTAAAATGAGCAGAAAGTGTATAAATATGATAGTGAATGTGCTAAGAAATATGCATCAGATAGACATGGAATGACAACTGTCTTGAAGAGTTTTCTGGCATTTTTTCATGTACTGACATGACATTTAAAAATATGATGGATGTTACAGTGGGGAATAAAATCTTACAGTTCACCCTTACTGAAGTGAATAAACACTGTGGTGGAAAAGTTGCTAGTAATAAATACTAATATTATCAGACAGTTACTGCCTTAGCAGCTGAAATAAAGTAATATTAGTATTAGAAATAAAGTAATATTTGGATGAGAACATGTATTTTCTCATCCAAAATAGGATAGAAGATTTGTCCCACACAAGAGAGAAAATGGTTTTCTCCGTATATTATTTGTCTTTACTTTTAACTTCTCAATGTTCTAATGTTCTCTGAAACAGGTGTTGGAACTTTCTCATGAGCCAGCAGTAATTTGTCTTTGAAGCCTTCAATAAAACTACTTGGAGGGATTTTCAGAGTCTTTTCTTTCTTGCCGCTCCACACAAAGCAATAATGAGGAGACTGACAGTGTTTGATGATGGGCAGTGATGCTGAAAGCTTGTTGAGTCCATTTGGCAATGTTTTGTTATCCCAGTGCTACAGGAGGGACACGATGTCATAAGCATGGCCAAGAGAAGAACATAATGGCTACAGTGACTCAGAGGCATCAAATCTGCACAATTTTACAAGCCTTATGCAAATGATGAAACTGAAGAGAAGTATGAGTGGGATACACAGTAGGAAACTCAGGATGCATAGAAAGCTGAGAGATGCATGGCAAATATTTCACTGTGTCTGCCCAAGGAGTTAAAACAGCCGTGCTGTTGGCTTGAAGTCTTCTGCCCACAGGGATTAAACAAGGGAGAACCCACAGGATGGCACATGCAGTGGCTGAATGGTGCTTTGGGAGGTGACATCAAATCCAGACACAGAAAAGTACAGAGAAAAGGTTCTCCATACCGAATGCTGCTAAGAAACAGAGGCCAGTGTTGTACTGAAATGTTATATATGCTAACAGATAAATGAACCTAAACAGAACTGATAATATAAAGAATATAGTTAGTGAGCAGAGCTATATTTACAGAGGACCTCAGCCAAGCCAAGGTTAACAGTGGAGATGTTTACTGTTCAGACACTGGTCTGACAGGCTCAGCCTGTCCCCTGGCTAAGGGCAGATCCATGCCAGGCCAAGCCCAGGGAAAAAAAAAAAAAAAAAAAAAAAATTACCCAAAACAAAAATTACTGGTTGTATACATTTATTTTCACAAAAAAATTACATTTTGCTGTAGTATATAATTGAGTACAGTCATTGAGTTTAGCGTATGTGTTCATCTGAAATACTTGACTTATAAAAAAGAGAACTTTTTTCCCTATAAATAATATTAAAAAGTTATATCTTAAACACATATGTCACTCTTTGAGTTAAAAACTAAATCCAGATAGACCAAAGACAATATAAAACATAAAGCATGCATTTAATAAAATGGGGTTTTTGTTCTAAGATAGAACAGTGACACCAAGATGTTTGCTCCATACTCTGCACACAGCTGCTAAATTTTACTTCTCTTTGTAGACTATACCTAAAAATACCGATTCTATAAATATTTTAATTTATTCTTTACCTCAAAAATCTGTGAACTTTTATTGTTAAAATTGCTATTTATTTGGTATAAAGTCCAATTTTCAAGAGCCACATTTTTTATAAAGCAAATTCTTAACAGGAGAAATAAATAATTAAAAGTTACTCCAATTCCAGACATGCTTTGTGTCTAGCTCTAAGAGAAAAAAAGTTGCTTTGTGTTGCATCTTGCTTAGTGGTGTTTGAATAATGGAATCCAAGTAAGAATTTTGTTCTTCTATTCCTGAGGACAATCCTTCAGAATAACCACGAAATACTTCTGTGAAAGTGTTGAGGACATAAAACACTCGTACGCCTTCCATGGAGGTCAGATGTTTTTGTTGAAGAGAAATCCATTGAAAGTTACCAAGTGTAAAGGTTTCTAGACCAAAGTGTTTCTGAGCTGATCACTGTTGAAGGCTTGGAGAGGATGAGAAAGAAATATGATATGTATTTGCTCTGTTCCTTCTCCTCTGTAGGCATCTGCTTGTGAACAGTGCTGGAGACAGGATTTGGAACCAGATGGATACAGCCACTCCCTCCCCTTTCCCTACCCTTCATATTTCTGAAACAACTGAAGCAAGGAGTCTAGAAATACTTAACTAAACCAGCAACAGGTCCAGCAGCAGTATGTAATGAGGTAAGAGTCCAGTTTGGAGAAAGAAAAATAGGTTGCAATCATATAATTAAAAATGGAATGGTTATATGCAAGGAAGAAGTATAGAATCAAGCAGACTTTCTCAGTATCTCTTCTTTGAATTCAAAATTTTGCACCTATAATACTTCTGTTTGAATGTGGATCCTGATGCTTCATCTTTTAGGCTTGTGTGAGCCAAGTGGAAAAGAAAATAATTCCACATGGACATCACACAAGTGCCTGGGCAACTGAGTAGAAAGCAAACTGGTTTTCTGGTTGGATGGGTAGCTAGAAACCCTGTGTAGTGGATTTCAATATGTCATTTCTGCATGGAGTTGGGAAGAGAAGCAGCAGGTACCAAATGGCAGGCAGCATTGTATGGTGTGAGCTAGACACAAGCTGACTTTCTGCTTTCCCTTGACCTGGTACCATCTGAGAATATCTTCTTCTGGCCAGTATCATCACTGCAACAGCATCTGCTCATAAAACACAGTATGTGGATCATGCTCTCCCTGAGACTGGCACAGCAGGAAGGCTTGAGGAAGAATCTCTCTGAGGTGCATATGGAGCTAGAAAATCTATCTAGGGTTTTTTGGAGGACCCTGCAAATGAACTGTTCCTCTTACCCTCACTCCACTAAGTGACCTCAGGCATTTTGCCAGGGAATGCTGTGGACTTGTGGATACTTCTCATGCTAGTAAAGGGAGGTTTGTTGTTTGCAGCAACCAGTACAACTGGGAAGCATTACAGCTTCCCTTAGAGGATTTCCCAGGGTATGCTCCAGGCTAGAAGTAAATTGGGCAGTATCTTGTTCCTTACCTCTCTGCCCTTGCTGTCACAAGAACTGCTCACAAAATGTGAGTTATAGAGGAAAGCTGCTGCATAAACTCATCACATCATTTTGGGCCTGAAACAGCAGCCTGCCCCATATCATGCTCTCTGCCCAGGGTGTAGCTACAAGAGCAAAAACTCTTCTGTGCCTAGGGAAGTGACTTCTCTCCTTTCTAGTCATACTTTTACATCCCACAACATTCCTTAGTATCCAGTTGATCAGAAGCCTGGTAAGGAGAGTTTTAACAAAGCAAGCTCTATACAGGTCGTTACTTTCCTGAATAATTCCTTGTCTTGACTGCACAGCAAAATTACATCCTTATTGCCTCAGACATTACAAAAGATAACCAAGAGATAGTTGCTGTTCTGAAGTGCCTATAGTGCAAATGTGAAAGCACAACACCAAAGGCAAAATAATATAACTCTCATTTTATAGGCAGGAAAGAGTGGCACAGAAAAATTAGATGCCAATACTGCATTAAAACAGAACCCACATCTCTAAACTCCATAGCTAGTACTTGACCCATAAGACAACCTTTCCTGTTCTGCACATGTTCTACAAACTGGTATTTCAATCTGTCCCACAGTTGCAAATAATTTTTAAAGATGCAACCTGGTAGAGAATCACATCCTTGTTGTGCAACAAATTGTCACATTTTCCCTGTCTTGTTTTTGTTTTCGTTTTTGCATTTTTTTCTTTTAAACATGGAATCATGTGCTTATCAGTTCCCCATGTACTGCAGCCTGTCTGCACGGAGAACAGTCACCAGGTGCTATGATAGAGGACAGAACATCCCTAAGTTGTTTTTATCTATCCACAGGGAAATATTAATAATTTTTCAACTCTTAGGTGTTTATTCTTATTTGTCCTTCTGGATGTTCATTTCATGCTGAGTGTTAATTTTTGTTGCTCTCTGAACTGATCTATGGACCATTGTCCAAAATCCGAAACATTCAAAGGCATGGCCAGGTGAAAAGGGGTAAGAAGCTGAAAGTCCTAGAACACCTATTCAGCTCACTAGCATCCCAATTACCCTGCTGCATATTATCACCTCTTCAGATCTACTGCCCTGGCTGCATTCATAGTGATCCTTAACCCAAGCCTGTTGTAATAATCTGGATATGTTTAAGCACTGTAATTCGTATGCCTTACCCCACCTGAATCACTCTGAGAGAACTGGGTTACATGTGTGGTTACAGCAGAAGCATGTGTTGAAGAGGCTTCCTGCAGTGTTGCCCCTCTCTCTGGTTCTCTGAGTGATTATTGTAAAGGGTCTTGAGGTAAGGGTAGGAAACAGCTTTAAAGGAAAGTCTGGGGGAGTTTTGGTGGGGGCTAGATCTACACTAGTATTTAAGTTTTTGGCATTCATCAGGGTTGACAAATTTCCAGACAGTCCCCCAACCCTCAGCAGCTGCACGCACACTCAACACGTGTATGTGGACATCACATTCGCTTTTCCCCCTGGCCCTCCCTCACAAGGTGTCCACAGACCTACTGTCCTATCCTGCAGTTCCCATTGACAATGGGGTGCAGCTCAGCTGATGTGTCATTCCAGCAGCACGGTAGATCTCTGTCTTAAGAGAGAGCTCCGCTCATCTACCGCCCAAACCAGTAGAGATGACAAGCCTGTGACTAGAGTTTCAAAGAAAAAAAACTGGGACAAGTGGAGGGGCTGTCATAGATGGAGTGAGGGATTCAGGAAGATGTAGGAATAAGCTCTTCCTTCTCCCAAGTCTTTTCTACAATGGCACATTGCAATGCTTTAACACAAGGAGGAAGGGTAGAAAACATTTATCTTTCTGAGATCTCTTCTCTCCATGAATTCCCATCCAATCCTCTGTCTAATCCTACAGTCTTCCTTATTCCAGGACTGCCAATAAAGGAGGGGTGGGTTGTATTTTTCTTTCCCCAGTTAGTCATTAAGTGTGCCAATGGAAACTTGGTGGGAAGCTGAAGATGCTGCTCTTGCTTGTGAGGGGAGGTCTCAGTTCCTGCTGAATTTGGAGCTCCATGGGGGCCAGAAGCAAATGCATGCTTCTGTAAGTGCCACAGTGCTCTGACTGCCAAGATCTCTCATGCTCTGTATGATAAAGCTCATTTGGCCCCATCCTCTCTTTCCTGTTGTACTCTGCACTCTGCAGCTTAGCTGTAGTTGGGCAAATGGCCCTGGGAATTAAGTGCCACAAAATACCAGCCCCTGGCATACAACAGAGGGAGGCAGGCACCTGGAACAGTGTGGCTGGTGTGTAGCACCAGTCATTCATTGTGTGAGGCACCTTCCTTTTTTCTGTTTTTCCAAAACTGGTTGTTATAAAACAGGGAGGCCACGCAGGGAATATATATTCTCCAAAGAAGAGATAAATACTAAGTATGTGGCAGGGACAGCAAGTGTTGGGACTGACTTTCTCATAGACTCCTTGAATATCTAAACCTACAGGAATGCTGACATTTTGGGGATAAGCCAGCCCCACCCTTGATAATTAGTACAAAAAGCCCGCTGTGAGTTGGCAACATCCCTGTGTTGCCAGATACTCCTATGTGTCAAGTACCGAATTATCCAAGGATCAGAGACATGTCGATGTCAGTGGAAATTATGCAACATATACTTTGAAAACAAAATCTGAAGTTTAGCAACAGATGAATTAGGCCATTTAATATATACTTAAATGTCTTGCTAGATCAAAGTGATACTGTATGTGCTTGGCTATGTATGAGGACTTACTGTCATACGTGGATTTCTTCCTCTGTTTCCCCCAGGGAGCAGCTCTTTTGCGCACTTAAATGAGCTGGAAACAGTTGAAACTAAATCCCAGTATGTAATGCGAATCCTGCATTTAGTGGGTTTGACTTCTAAAAATGCGAACGCACACAGGCCCTGATGACTTCAATAGCATTTATGGGTGCTCGGTGCTTTTATAAATGTCACACTATTTATAACATATGTCTGTGACCTTTTTTTATATTCTCTGTTGGTCTATCTCTTTTTCACTGTGGTATCTTTGATTGGCATAGTCACATCAGGATGTAGCATGTGTTTGAATAATTAAGAAAATACAAATTAAAAAAATAATAAAAGTTATCTTTATTCTAGTCCATGTTTTTCCATTGCTCAACCACAAAGATAGCAATACCATTTCACCACTGCTTTTTACATTTTATGACAAACACTTTTAGTTTTGCAGTGGTTTATCAAATGTTTCACGTCCAATTATTTGCCCCCAGAGTTTCCCCCCTAAGCTTTAGAAAATTGTTTCAGCTATATCCAAACTCATGCCAACTTCCTGGCTTCTTGGCCGCAAGCCGTCAGTGAGAGCTCTGCTAAGAACCACTTTGAGGCTCTCCTTGAACCTCTTGTTCTTGCTGCTTCCTACAAAGAAGTAAACCAGGGGGTTGATGCTACTGTTAACAGTGGAGAGGACAATGGTGACGTGGTTCTGCTGGCTGAGCAAAGATGACCAGTGGTGGTAATTCAGAAGATACAACAGCCTCATAGGCATGGCAAAGATGAGGAAGACAATGACTGTGGCCACAATGATGATGTAGAGCTTTGACGAATGAGGTCTCAGGGAGTTACGGTGAATCCTGATAACCAAGATCAGGCTGGACAGAATCATTAGAGGAATGAAGATCATGAAAGTCAGGATCCATGTGAAGATGAGCAGTGCTTGGCAATGGTTGTCGTCGTCGAATTGTTCCTTGGTTGAATCATCTTTGCATGTTAAATATTCGGCTACTGTCATGAAAAAAGACAGAGTCCACAGAATTGCACACACAATTGCCGATTGGTGCTGTGACCGGTGGCATCGGTACCAGATGGGGTAAACAATAGACAGACACCTCTCAATACTGATGGCTGTCAGGAGATAGAGACCAGTATTATAGCCAAGAAGGAAGACAATAGATAGTGTGGTGGTTACATAATAGTAAAAACCATATGCGAATCCAAAACCAGCAATGTACTCAATTGACAGAATAAACGTACAAAGCAGTAAGGAGATATCAGCAATGGACAAGTGTGTGATGTACGCAGTGAATGGGTTTCTTTTGATCTGGAAGCAGAGGCACCAGAGGACAATTCCATTTTCACAAAAACCCAGGAAGGAGATGATCATAATTACCCAAAGTGGGGTCAATATCTCCCAGACCCTTTCCTGTGCAGAAATGTTTCTGTGCATTGAGATGTTCTCTGTGCCTTCGCTGGGATGAAACGTTAAGTTTGACTCATCCATGGGGAAAGCTCAAGTTTGGATAGCACAGCTCTTCCTTCTGTAAATATGTATAAAAATATACTGTGAGCATTGTGTGCTCCTCCCCTCCCCCCTTTTCCTTCTGTTTTGTGGACCCTCAATTTCTGGTCATACAGACCATACATCCTTGGCAAAAGGAACATCAGCTTTGATATACTGATGCTAACTAAAACCCAGTTGGAACTGCTCTCGGCAATGTTAAAGATCACTAAGCCAATCATGCTAGCAGAAATCCTGAGCTGGCTTCTCTAAGGGGCTCAGCCTGTGAGTGCTAAACCACAGCTAAAGAGATTCTCTTAAAGAGCTCTTGGACAAGCAATGCCTCCATCACATTGCAGAGTTTCATTATATAGTTGTGACAAATGGCATTGGTAGCTCTTGTAAGAGCCCTAGATTGTTCCCAGACAGGTCTCTTCAGTTCCTATTGAAGTTAATGGCATTAATTATAAGTTAAACATATGCATTTCAAGTGAACTTGGCTCATTGGTTTTTTGGCTTAAAAAAAACATTGATACCAACATCAGTTTTCCAGAAAGGGGTTTAATTAAGTAAAAATAATATGTAGTTACTCATCATTGTATTTCCTCCAAGTACAGAGGTGGAAGGAAGGCAAAATGGCACTGTTTTGAGAGAGCAATTTCTTACCTGCTTTAAGTGCCATTTATCACAGCATAACATAATTTAAACATGTTCACACACTCTGAGCACTTAACATGACTGCAGGTATCTTGCAAACATTATAAATCTAACCCATCGCAAGGAGATGTTGTTCATTACATCATGTTCATCATCATCATCATCACCACCACAAGCTCTACAGGTTCCCTGCCATTGTTATAATAGTTTTAACTGTTGTTTTGCTGAGTTATGGGGTAACTTTTCCTTTTGAATGACTCCTTTTATCTCATAACATAGAATTAATAGCATTGGCTTCTGCTGATTTTCATACATATATTTCATACCCCGTTCCTTGTTAACTTCCCAGCTGCCCTGTGATGATACACAGCCACATTCAGGACACTTTTGGATTTATTGATGTTAACAAGGACTAATTGTTGACAATAAGCTTACCTAGCTGACTTGGTTCATCCATATAAGTTACCTTGTTCATTAACATGTCATAATGAGATTTTACCCATACTGTCAAGTAGTTAAGAACATCAAATGCAAGGTAAAGAAGTTTTACTGGGGCAACTTCTGCAATGATTATTTAAAGAGAGGCATTCACCCCAGTCACAGATTTTTCTCGCATGAGCTTTGTATTTCCTGGTTTCAAAACAGGTCCTTAAGACAGGATATCACAGTCTAAGAATGAGCATTCTTACAACCTGGGAAGCCTCAGGCCTTGCTGGCATTTAAACCTGTGCAAAAATGTTAATGATGTTCCCACCTGTGTGCTGACCATGCCAGCATCTGAGACAGTTGAAGGCAGCAAACAACATAGCTGGAGATGTGGTAGGGGAGTGTGAATGGAACAAGTAAATGCAGTGACCAGTATGAGTGGCAAGCCTCCCAAAAGCAGCGTTCTGCAAAAACTGCAGAGAGAAGGTGCTCAGTGTGCTGCTGGAAGTACAGTAAAGGTTCACAGAAAAAAAAAAGAGAGGAGAAACTATCTACTTCAAGAGTTAAAACAAATAGGAAATGAAAAAGAGCATGAAAAGACTCAAGTATGAAGAAAAAGAGTATGAAAATATTGAAGAAAGTTCTTGATTTGTATCACTATAGGAAAGGAGTTTTCTCTCTGGAGAGTAAAACAAAGAGGAAAAAGTTCTCGACTTACAAAGGTCATTCCCACATGACAGCATTCAGAGATGAGGATGGAAAGAATCATCTTCTTCCAGATACATCCATGGTTTGTTCAGATTTTCCTGAGGCTGTTGAAGAACTTCCTTGAAGAAGCTGAAGTTTACCTTCTCCAACCATTTGCCTTTGATAAGAGGGGAAGCAAATAGTGACTCTGACCATGACTCAAAAAGAAGTGTGCAGTCTTCTCATTGCTCCAAAAGTCTGAGGCATGTCAAATAAAGGGTCCCAGGCTCATCATCTGAGGCTGAGCTTCAAATGGCATCACTCAGTAGCTGGCAACTCATCTAGTTGAAAGCCTGGGATTTAACTCTTGTGGGAACTGAAGGGCAGTATATGGAAAGTTGTCCTGAGCTGCTACAATACCAAGAGACCTAGTTTAAACAAACAAACATGAAGGGAGTAGAAAATCTATTTGGGGATACTAAGATCCAAAGAAAAAAATCTCAATTTAGAGCTGTGCCACCACATGCCATCTTAAAAAAAAGTCAATTCACAAATTTGTTTTATATTTTTTGATATGAGAAAAGAAGAAAGAGAGAAGGACAAAGAGAGAATGAAAAAGAAAGAAATAGAAAAAAGATAGGTGAGAAGAAAAAGAAAGAGAGAAAGAGAGAGAGAGAGAGAAAGAGAGAGAAAGAGAGAAAGAGAGAGAGAGAGAAAGAGAGAGAGAGAGAGAAAGAAAGAGAGAAAGAGAAAGAGAAAGAGAGAAAGAGAGAGAAAGAGAGAGAAAGAGAAAGAGAGAAAGAGAGAGAAAGAGAAAGAGAGAGAAAGAGAGAGAAAGAGAAAGAGAGAGAAAGAGAGAAAGAGAGAAAGAGAGAAAGAGAGAAAGAGAGAAAGAGAGAAAGAGAGAAAGAGAGAAAGAGAGAAGAGAGAAAGAGAGAGAGAGAGAGAGAGAGAGAGAGAGAGAGAGAAAGAGAGAGAGAAAGAGAGAGAGAAAGAGAGAGAGAAAGAGAGAGAGAAAGAGAGAGAGAAAGAGAGAGAGAAAGAGAGAGAGAAAGAGAGAGAGAAAGAGAGAGAGAAAGAGAGAGAGAAAGAGAGAGAGAGAGAAAGAGAGAGAGAGAGAAAGAGAGAGAGAGAGAAAGAGAGAAAGCAGCCCATCACTGTGTTAGTTTCATACATCCATCCCTCTAGGTAAAATCTGTGTCTTGAGATTATTCTACCAAAAAAACCAAAAAAATCCCAAACCCAAAAACCTTTTCATGAGATTCAAACAATCTCCCCTGGAAAGTTCAGACAAGTCTAGGAGCTTGAAAAGTCTCCTGAGGATGCCCCCTGCTTTTACCCCAAGTATTAGGTTGTTTTTATATTCAGATATTAGCAGAACAAACATTCTTAGCCAAATAAGGAGAGAGTTTGCTTGGTCTTCTCTTTAAATGTTTCACTAAAACTACCAAATCCCCAAACGGGAAGAGCAACTAACTAATGTGAGAAATAAATGACCCCGAAGGGAGGGTCAGAATAAAATTAGGAAAGGAACAGAGTGAAATAAAACAACTTCTAACTGTTTTTTTTTAGCTTAAGTTGTAACCTACCTTACATTCAACACCTATGGGACCAAAAATTTCAAGCTATCTCTGAAAAAGGAAACAACACGCTCCTTCCCCCAAAAAGCAAATACGCATACAAGTCATGAGAGAGTCATTATAGGAATATGTTAACATGTCAAGATTGACCAGGTACTTGTTTTTGCAGCCCACTGCAATCCAGAATTGGAAATGCCCTAGCTTCCCAGTCTCGAAGAGGCAATTGGTTTGTGAGGCCTCCCTCAGGCACACAGCACCTCCTTCATGACTGATCCCCACAGCACCTCTATCAATCACCATCTACGCAGCCAGGGCACCAGAGTGAAACCTGGTCTTGAGGGGAATAGGTCACAAATACACCTTATCCTTGGTGATTTGGGGAGTAAGAGGAAGGTTGAATAGTGGTCTTTATATCAGATGCTGCCAAGAGTTGCAGTTATTTCTGAATCAGTTTAAGTGTTCAGATATGAACTACATAATTTGCTACAATAGCAAAATGTGGAACTTGAACAGAACAGACTTGTGGAGCAGATCTTGGGACTAGAAATTAGTACTGACAGTAAAGACATGATAGGCAATATGGAAACTCTTTTAATTTTGATTTAAACTGAATACACAGCAAGATGTCACATGAATGATAATTTATCCTAAAATATTTCTCTCTGACTCCAACTTGGTGGGACAGAGCAGCTTTGCAGTAGATGTAAACTGAATGGACAAACACTTGCAAGTATCATGTATGTAGGAACCTAGTAGCATTACCTCTTATCATTTTTTTTAGAGTCTTTGACTAATTTTATGTTCTCCCATCTCAAATTCCAAATCTGGAAGCAGAAGGCAACCTGTAAAGAACTTCCGATTCATTCATTAAACACAACCCAACAAGCCAGGATTTATAAATTAAAATAATATTAATATTAATGTTAATTTTAATATTATACTATAATATTAATATTAAATAATATTAATTATAAAATATAATAGAGGAGTTTATGTGGTTAATACAGGTGCCAGTGTATAAAATAGCCTCGGTGTACCCAGATCTCCCACTAAATACTTACATGAGCCATAACCAAAACCCCTCAGGGATGAGCTATTGGTAAAACTTTCAGGAAGTGCAGTTTTTCCTGATGGTCATTCAGTCATTACCACTTTCCAGCTGAAATTCATTCCTTAATTATTCAGCTCTAACAAAGGTTGGGAGTTTGGCTTAGGTTTCAGAGTATGAACTGAAGATATGGGTGCCAACCACAGACAGAGGGCTGAAGGACACACTGAGAAACAGAGGTTGTAAGAGGGCCAGACTAAACAGGAAGCTTTAGGGTGCAAACAGAAGACTGTGGGACACATAGAGAATGAGCTGGAGAGGGACTTCTTACAAGGGCATGTAGTGGTAGGACAAAGGGAAATGGCTTTGAACTGGAAGAGAGTGGGTTTAGATCAGACATTAGGAAAAAGTTCTTTGCTGTGATGATGGTGAGGCACTGGAATGAGTTTCCCAGAGAAGCCATAGATGCGTCATGCCTGGAACTGCTCCAAGCCAGGTTGGCTGGGGCTCTGAGCAACCTGATCTAGTAGAAGGTGTCCCTGCCCATGGCAGGGAGATTGGAACTGGATGATCTTTAAGATCCCTTCCGAAACAAACCATCCTGTGACTACAAAATGCATGAATCCTAAGGGTCTTAAGACCCCTTAGCCTCACAGGGACTGGAAGAGCCATGATGACTTATGGGTACTCCTCGGTAGGTGATATGAGCGTGTCATTAAAGTAGGAGCTAGGTGTGAGGCAAACTTAAGAATTAAGGTTACCCTAACCCAAAACTCACCACAGAACTTGCTGGACATCTTTTATTCTACTTGTACCAGCCATGATCCTAGCACATACCAGTTCCCTAAAAGGTGGTAGCTGATGGATTGTGTTTTATAGGCAAAAGGCATGAAAGCTGGCTTTATTGCTGGTTTCTGCAAAACAAAGCGAAAATATATGCCACCAGCAAGTTTTGAAGCCAATATGGGTCATCTGTTAATAGCCAAAAGTAAGGTTACAGTAGGAGTTAAAATCCTAGAAAACATAAGACAAAGATGACTAATTCTGGAATTGGTGTAAGGCTGAAAACTCCTTGGTGGCTGCTCAGTTGCTGTAAGGCCAGTTGTAAAATCCTATTAGTGGCAATCGTAGGATTGTGTTTTCATGAGAACAGTATGGAATAGTAGGCTCTAAATCAAGGATTACTGCTTAATCCTGTAATCCTACTGAGAAATTTTGACAGCTAAAGTTGGTAGAGGTGAATTAATCATATTATTTTGTGGGTGGTTAAGACACACCACATTTTGTTTATGAAAGTGGATTTAGAGCCTGAGAGCCAAATGTACTGCAGGAAACATGGAAAAACCTTACCTGAGGAAAGAATAAAGCGTAGAGTGAGAGGGCAGTTTATGGTTGGTGTTGGGACTATACAGGCTCCTAAAATAGTTTGGCATAGCTGTTTTCTGATTACTTTTCTATCCTTTGTCAGAGATATTTTTGAATGATTCATGAATTTTAGTTTCTGCTCTGAAAATACTGATAAGAAAAGGGTAATTAATAGCAGATAAAAGGTAGGGCCAGGTGAGCCCCAAGCAAGTGTGCAGATCTCTGGAAGCAGTGAGGTGTGTGGTCCATTACTCTGGTGGTATTGCCCAAGCTGGTGGAAGGTTAGAGGATTTGGTTATGTGTTAACTTTATTGACTGACTGTCTAGTGAGCAAGGGAGGATTTGGAGATGTTTCTGCTGCTGACTTGAGCCACACCTTCGTTTTTCTGACCTGCACAGCTCTGCATGGCAAGCCAGGGCTCAGCACTCAGGGGTGATGCCAGCAGCAGCCAGAGCAGAGCTTCAGCTCAGCATCCTCGGGGCGTGTGCTGCTCACCCGGGTGTCTGCTGGGTTTTGGGGGGACACAGCTGGCTCCACTCCCCACAACCAGAGGGGAAATTGGCCAATTCGTCTATAGAAGCTGTACAGACTTCACACAATATTCACACAATACCAAATGTCCGTGTTTACTGGCCTGGGTGGCAACACAGGTTGTGTTCTGGATCTGAGCACATACCTCTGTGTCATGTCACAGCTGGTGAAGAAGCAGCCAGAGTAAATTGCAGGGAGTTTCCCAAATCAGAGAGGGTATCAGCACGTGAGGAGCTCTTAGTGTTGCTGTGAGCTGGGGAAAATTAATATAAAATAACAAGGTTTCCTAATGCCCATCTTCATCCCTTATATCCTTGGGTTTCAGAGGCTCCCCATCTGTCTGCAGACCTACCTTCAGTCATAACATGCATAGCAGGTGGTTGTTCTTACCTTGAGGACAGTGGAGTCTGTCCCCAGTAGAAATCTATCCCTGCTAAAATCATTCTCAGTCTTATTTCCCTCTTGGTCTGATTACTGATGGCACAAATGCTTGCACCAAACACGCATGCATGCATCGTCACGCATCAAAAGAGAAAGTACACTGCACCTGTCTGCTGTGAGCCCCAACAGCAGCCAAGCGTTAGGTCACCACTGCTACATAATGTCAGACAATACAGGAAACAGTGTTTTCTCTCTACCTTTTCATTTTGTATGTATAAAACAATACAGGAAACCACTGGGGAGACAATAGGGTAAGAATGGCAGCAATAATTTGGCATATTTGATTAGTACAGGCAGTTTAAACCACTTCAGCTCGAGTTGTGCAAAGCAGAAGTTACACATCAGGAAATGTGACTGAGACATGATAGAGATGAGTCAGAGTTTCCCATGATAAAATGTTGGAAGGAAAGCTCTGAATTAGCCAGCAGTGCACATAGAGTAAGACATTTAGTATTACTGATAAAGTTAATGAAAGAAGAGTCTGATAACAATGGTGCTCTCTCTTTCAACCCGCGTTGTTCCTGGATGTTTCCATCAACATATGTCCAAATCCTTCTTGAAACAGTGCTGCTTGTCAGACTAAGACATGTCTGTCAAGTGCCTGCCCTAGTAAGAACAATTGCCCTGAAATAATTTTTACCCTTGATTGTACTAATCTGTATTTTTCCCCTGTTACTTTTAATCTGTATCACATATTTATCTTTTGCATGCATTTCCAATCTATCACATAAATTAGCCGTTATTCTTTATTTGCCCTCTGTACTGCAGGAATAGGTGGTTAAGTAAGTGATGCATGTTACTGTGAAACCTGAATCTCTTTTGTCCAGTTCACTGAACACTCAGGATTTTTCACCCAAAGTCTGGTGGCTCACCTGTCTCCCCATCCTCTACACAAGAGAAATAGCTATACTGCTGAGGATTACTTTTCTGTAACATTGTTTAAAAAGATGATAACTGGTGTATGGAGGCACCAGGAGTTTTTTTAAAAAGTTATGTAGATGACACAGGAATTGTTAACAGACCTTTCTGGACACTCTTTGGAATCAGCCAGGATAGGTCTGTGACTCCTTAGGGCAACATCTTTACAAGTCATCTAACGACATGCTGAAAATGGAACTACTGTGTATGACTGTGGTTAGATAATAAGCAGTGAACAACAAGAGCTTTATAATGCTACGCCTGAATGAGATGTGTATTATGATGTTTTGCTGGGGTTTAAAGAAGGAATTTCCATCAGAACTGTAAAAGTGGTCTAAAGGTCCATGAATTAATTCAATATTTTAAAAATCGAAATTTCAGTGTTGTGATGGGTCTGTGTATAAAACATTGTGGTTCTGCAGGGAAACTGTAGCCCAGTTTTCTCATGTCTCAGTTCTCCTTTTTGAGCAGAACCTCCCACAGTGCACCATGGAATATGACTTTGTATTACAATCCTCTTTTCTCTTGGTGTCCAGCTGCGAGCATGACTGATAGAGGAGAACCAGAGCACAGTGCATCAAAATACCATTGCAGAAGGGAAATCCTTCCTCCTGCTTTAGGATTTTTCCCAAATGCTGAATTTTTACATGAAGATTCTCAAGTAGCTAAACATTTTCCTTTGAGTAAGATTCTTCTGTTATTTCCAAATTGCTTCTAATCCCCATCTCTTTCCAAAGACAAAACATAGACTCGGAGATAATTTTTATTTTTCAAGGTGATGCATCTTGAACACAAGTGCAAAACAAGCTCATGCAGTGGGTTTACTGCATGAAGTCAGAAGGTCACTGAGTGAAAACACTGAACTCTTCTGTCAGATGTACATATATATATATGGAGTGGATCTAGAGTCCTAAAAAATAAAAAAGGCCATTATATTTTCTGAAAAATTGAATTATTAAAGTGTAGCAAGAGTACAGGACAATGACTCTGAGGGTAAAAGTCATGAGGTCTGGGTTTACTGTTTCAGACTGCCTCAACATCATCAAAATTCCTCCTCTGCAAAATGGAAGTAGCATGGAAGCACTGGGAGGCCAACTTCAAATCTGTGAGATACTTATCTAATATAGTAATATAAATACTAATAATACAAGGAATTTACTACTGCTTCAACCTCACAAAAACAGTAAGAAATTAGTTTGATTCTATGACAGGAAAAACAGTATGTCTTGGCTTTTTATTTATATATTTCCACCTTTTTCAACTTTTTCCTTTATGCCTTCAACAGAAATGGGACAAGATGCTAAGTTGTGGTAATCATCACATGGAAATCTGTGCCATTAAACCAGGTAATAATTCAGGCCCTACACATGAACAAAGGCTGCTCTTGAGGATTTCAAGTTCAGGATTTCTGCCTTGTGCAGTGATGCAGTGGTACATCTTGCCAAAGCTCCAGCATAAACATCAATATTGGCTGTGGCATCAGTTTGCTTTCAGAAACAGTATTGACTTGTCCTCTTCTGTTCATGGTTTGATTTGGTAACGAAGTATGTGCCCTGCAGAGTTGAGATAACACTAAATAAGCTGTGTAGTGGACAACAACCAACTAAATTACAGCTGGAGATAAAGAACCTGCAATTCTGTGGTTTTTAGGAATTCCACTTCTTCTTCCTGGATCAAAATGTAAGTTTCCGTCTTCCTCCAAGCTGGAGAGGTTAAAGACACCACTGCTTTCTCCCTCTCCTTAACAGGGACTTCCAAGGACTAAAATATGTTCAGAGTCAATTGAAGATTCAATCTTTATTTAATAGAAAATATTTTCCTTGAATTTATATGTTCCAGGGACTACTACTGCCTCTATTTCCTGCTGAACACATTTCCCAGGACTACATTTTTTATTCCCTGTCATACTTTGCCTTTATCTTTTGATGATAAGGACACATGATTTTCCTCGCCCTGTGAGCAACACAGCTGCATCTCTGTGTGGCTCTCGGCCATGCCGTAAGTGCTGCTGATCACAGCAGAGGCAGATGCAGGTAGGGCTCCAGGGCATGTCCCAGGTGGGCAGGTATGTCTTCTTGTGCACCCATGGTGGGATGGAGTGGGCCTGAGATGGCTGTGCAGAACAGAAATGCTCGGGTTACCTCCAGCCCCCAGGCTAACACAGTCCCACGGGATGTAGCCCTGGCAACACAGCACTTTCACTGCCCACAAGGCACTACGTGCAAAAGACTGAAGGCTGGTGGCTCTGTATCATCTATCCTGTTTCTCTCTCTCATTATGTTATTTTTTCTCTCACTGATCCTGGCTTAATCTTTTAATACCTTGTTGTGGTTTACATGCACCCACATTCCCACTGACAAATTGTCGTGGTTTTGAACCAGTAATTAACAAAAAGGGAAAAAAAGAATTATTTATTTCTTGCTGTGAGATATGGATTAAAATAAGAGCAAACCAGGTATAAAACTTAAAAGGAATAAAGAAAAGTTTATTGACAAACTACAAGAATAAGAACACCAGAATAAACTTTTAGAAAAACCTTTTCATTTCTCACTGCTCACTATTCTTTCGTTCACATGACAACAGAGACAAAAACTTTATAATTTTGATGGTTTAAACAGTTCTAATTTTCTTATAGTCTTTTCCTCAGTTTCTGTAGAGAAACAGAAGTTCCTTTCTGTTAATTTATGGAGTTTGTCACAAGAAAACTATTTTTGTTATAGTTTCTCGTTTCTCTGATATCAGCTGCTCAGAGCTACTGTTATTAAAGCCCACCCCTCCCATTCCACATCACTCTGAAATGTGTTATGGGTCATGAGTTTGAAGATAGCATTTTTAAGGATAAGTTAGTCAAAGGCAAAAAAGTATTCTTCATCTGCTTCTGTGAGCTTCACTAAGAAACAGTTTTCTCATTGCCTCTCAAGGTTTCAAATCTCTCAGCACTTCACTATACCACAATTACTTCACTTTTTACTCAAATTTACACTTTGAACACCTTATTCCTCTCCATACTCTATTATGAATTAAAGGGTTTTTTTTCAGGACTTCATTGTCCATCTCCATAGTTTTAACAGAAAGATATTTCAGCTTAATTAAAGCATCTCCTTAATTCTCTACCTTTCTTGAAGTCTCTTTTCTTTCTTGCCACTAGTAGTTTATAAAGTCTCTTTTCATGTTGATTACTCTCCTTTTCTCTCTCTGGATGAAAAGATTAATCCGCAAGTTTCATCTGGATAAGAAAGAGTTAAAATCTTGCCCAAGCTTTTGTAGATGGTTCGGTGATCTCTGCTGAACAAGAGCTGGAGCTGTCTGCGATGGAAAGTTCCTCATAGCTGCTTTAGAGCGTGGTCTCCGTCTCTGCTTGCAGCAGGCTTAGAGCTCTTTTCCTTCTTCACTCAGCAGTTTTCTAGTGAATGTAGTTACAGCAAACCCTCTAGCTGAACCAGAGATCGGGCCGGGCCCGGCCCAGCCCGACCTGGCCCGGGGCAAGCCTCATCTCCCGCCCGGGAGACGAGAGACGCGGCGGGCCCGGCCCGGCCCCCGCCCGGCCACATGGCCTGGGCATAGAACCAGAGGCCAGCCGGAGCTCCGCCACCCTTCACAGTCAAGAAACAAAGAACAACTACAGACTTCTGGTTGTACACTTTAAGGTGGGGTTCACAAGTTGATTCTACTTTTCAATGGCTAAAACTGCTGTCAATTCTCAGCAATGACCGATAATTGGTCAGGAGAAAAGACTCCCAGGAGTCCTTAGCAACTTTAACTTCCTTAAAGGTAAACTAACCCCATGACACAAATACACATTTTCAGTGAGGTGGAGGAGCAGAGTTTACAAGCATGACTCAGGGCATACTTAAATACACTTAATAAGCTTTCTGCAACTTTGTTGTTATGTGGACTGTTCTGCTGTAGTACAAAGAGATCAGACTCTAATCTGAGACATATTCTCAGCAAAGCTATTTCTTAGTCATCCTCCAACTATGGATCAATGGAAGGAGATCTGGAAGTGTCAGTCACAGAGCTGTACAGCTCCTCATCAAGCCAAGTGTACCAATCACCCAGATGACTGTATGGCATATAATATGCATAATATTTATTCACATAACTTGACAAAATTAAACTTGGTACTCTCCCAGGGGAGGAAAGGCTTGGTTTCTGGCATTGGGATATTTTTTTGAGGGACAGAGGTGGGGGAAGGAAGAATCAGCAAGAGACTAGAATACAGTTGGTTGTGTAGAAGCCATATGAGTCAGAAGAAAAAAAGTAGATTAAGAGATTTGTGAAATAACCTGATGATCTCTATCTCTTTTTTTCACTGGAAAGTTATGGAGACTGAAGACCAGAATCAGAGCTGTCTTTTGACACTGAACAGAGATGGAGTGCCAGCATTCAGAGCTGGAAGGTAACTCCAGTGTCAGAGTGCTGTAGCAGAGCCTCATGCAGCACCACGTGAGGATGGCACGGCAGTGGGGCTCATCCCTCACGTGGCAGATGAGTCACTGAAGTCCGTGTCTCTTGCACCATGGCTGTTGGTTTGATGACTCTCCTGGGACAGGGGAGGCAATATGAGTAGATGCTGGCTACAATCTGTAAACATGGGGCATTTTTTTTTCATGTCACCTGTGATAGTCTCAGTGGGCATCTACTAATTCTGTTTTGGCAGAGTTAAACTACAATACAGAATATGTGGACCCCAAACCAGGGAAAGAGCCCAGCTGCTTCCTAATCCCAGCTAACTCATTTTTCAGGGGTCTTTTGCATCCTCTCAGCTACTTGAGCAAGCTGCTATCTGCACCTCAGGATGGAATATGGGTGCAGGCTCTGAATACAAAGGCTTTGTACGGTACCACAAACTGTTCTGAAGGGCAAGCTCATGTCAGGATGGCATGACAACATGTCTTAAATGCCACCTGAATTCCAGCTTGTGTTCAGGCACTTTATTCAACCAAGGCTTAAATTCTTCAGTCTTCACATTTTCATCAGCTGGGAAGAAACAGCTGAGGGGTGGTACTGCCTGTTCCATAACTGCAAATGTAAATCTTTCTCGGAATGATCATTAAACTGTAGGTGTGTGATTCCTGAAGGAACATCGTGCCAGGCAAAATAAGGCCAGGCTTTTCAAGCATTCATCTCCTTGTGTCAATGGTGAAACAGACTCCCCTGGTGGAAAACACGATTGGTTAAGCTTAATTATCCCTTCTGGCTTCCAAGAACAGGCTTTGTGTTAATGCAAGAGGAGATACAGTCTCTGCCCTAATTCACAGCCAAGAGCACTTCCCCACTGCAGTAACTGGCACGATCTGTAACTGGCAATACTCATATTCTCGCTTGTTCCTCACACATCTCAAATACACCATTATGTCACAAGCACATCACCCCCTTGTATCGCTCTCGGATGTGGCTGTTGTAGCACCACAAGGCATATTATGTGTTTGTGCACTTCAAAGCCTTTCTTTCCATAGAAACTATTGCGTAAGAGTCAAAATTCTTCTGGAATAGGCATAGGTGGCTCCTCTCTTCTAGGATCATTTATTTCTCATATACCAAAGCCAAGCTCAGATGAGGATTTGGAAACACTTCTGGGGAAAGGAGGTGAAGCATTTCATTTTTGGGCATCTGCCCTGCTCTTTTCTGCTTTTGGATAGCTGCACAGTCTGATGGCTGTAGAAGCCAGAGATGTCCTCCTGGGGCTAGGCAAAGGCCTGGGCTGCTGAATCTACTGTTTGACAGCTGATTTGAAAACAAATAGACCTTAAAATAGTATTTCTGCCACCGCATTGGCTGCAAACTTTCAGCCCTGTGTTGAATTGGACCAAGCAGAAGGAACAAAATAAGCAGTACTGAAATGACTCTTCTGCCTCCTTTGTCCACCATATTACTCCAATGTCTACAGCTTTGGGTGTTTCTGTTTCCTTCTTCCTTCTTTATGGCTTTTTTTTTGTTGTTGTTTTTTTCTGCTCTGTCCTTTCTCTCATCATTTCTGCAGCTCTCCCTTGAGATGTTCACTTTCTTCTTTTGAACACCTGAAGTGCCAGATAAGACTTGAGAGACTGGAAATATGGAAAGAAGAATGATGCAAAGATAAAAACTGTAAGGCAAAGAGGCATGGGACATTTTCCTTAACTTCAGTGCAGAGCCATCAAAGCATGAGTAAAACAAATATGGAGAGTGTGGAATGTTCAGGCATCTTCAGTATCTCCCTGCCATGTCCTCTTTGCATTTCTACTCAGCAAGCCACTAGTCTGATGATAACCTGCTTCAGACCCTTCTCCTGTCATACCACCAGCAATTAAAGTTCTTCTTTGTCTACATGCTCATTTCAAACTCACCCGCTGGCTCCAGAGGGCTGCCTTCAGCCTCTCTGACAATGTGCTCCTTCTACCTCAGGGAGAAAATTTATTTTTGTCCAATTGTTTATGTAAAGTCTTTATTTGGTAGAGGTCTTCCAGGACACAGACATACAGACAAAACACAGAATCTCAGAAGTTTATTCTCTTTCCTAATTTAGGCAGAAAAGAAAACCTCTGTCACCTTAACCCTTTAGATACACTGAGCATTGAAGAAATGTTACCTTTTTGGAGGCATTATGCTGTCCCTCCAGTTACATCAGCCCCAGAGCTTGTCTGAGTGCATATGGTGGCCTACCTCAGCTTTATCTTTCACTTTCCTCCCTTAGGGCTCATCTGCAGACTTGGAACACCACTAACACACTTGGCAAAGAAATCATGAGCTGGATCAGCTGGGGGTCCCCTCACCATGAGCACGGTGGCTGCCACTTAATGTCTGCAATTCTTCACATGCATAAGTACCCATTATCTGCAAAAAGTAGCATGCTGGCATTTTTCAAGATAAAAATAATTATGTCTGACACATATCTTAAACATTTTAATTACCACAGTAGCTGCCACTGAAACCTCCAGAAAAGCTCATTCCTTGGCTTAACTGGGATCAGGATCCCACCTGATACTTGCTTGAATGTTGACTTATGCTTTTTGTTCTGAAAAATTAAGGAAAACTGCCTGTGAAGCACACTTTTTCCTCCAGTTAGGAAATGATATGATTACTTCCGTTGGACATTATCTAGAAGTGTCAGAGTGACTGCCTGGCTGACAAGATTGTATCACCTCTAGCATGACAGTGAAACTAGGCTGGAAACTCATCTGGTGCCAGAGGACTATGGCTTCTGGACAGCCTGGAATAAGAAAAGGCAGAAAATCCTGAATACTTTCAGGAAAGAAATTGACCAGCTTAAAGATGGGATTTTTTAATTTATTTTTTTTATTGCAATAAAAAGAAATTCAGCTTTGCAAAGTAAGAGATCTCTTCTAGTCCTACATTCCTTCTTGAGCACATTAATGATCTTACTTCAGTGTAGTGCAAAAAAAAAAGTCAGCATATTCTCCTTTGCATCTCTTCTGCCTTTGGGAATTCTGGATTCAAGTGCTTTTTGTACAGGAGTGGTACTAATAATCTCTGCCTATTTGGCTTTAATCTAGTTCATGAGTATGTCTGTGACTTTCCACGCCAGTGGAGCCTTCAGCATCCTTTTTGCTTCACTTTTCAGGTCTTGCAAGCAAGAGTTGTATGAGAAAGAAGGTGGCTGTCTCCTGTGAGTCTCAGGAGACCATAGCAGCCTCAAAAAATGGTGATAGCAAGAATACACCTTTGTGCCCACAGTTCCTCCTTCACAGGAAACAAAAAAACACGTGAGGCTGCCACAAGGCTCACATTCAGCCCCACCAAGAAGGACAAGGGGGTAGGAGGTGTGGGCGCTGTGAGCATAAAGCAAGAGCCTTTAAAAGCTCTTTGAGTCACTTTACTTACAAGAGAAGAGAAATAATTTTAATTATAATACTGGTTGGCTTATGGTTTTAAATCACTGCTACCTAGTAGCCAATTTTTTCTGTGTCTTTTTTTAATAAATAGAATACACAAATAAGTATTTAAACAGCCTAAAGTGTTTCTGCCATTTCATTCAAAACTCAGCAATCAAATGCACCAAAATAAATATTTCATCCTAAACAATTTTTTTTTATAGTCTCATTTTAAAGAGCAATGGTAGGGTTTTATTCTTACTGATATACTCTAAAAATGCCCTTGCACATTCACTGTTAGGTCTCTAAAAGCAGACTGATAAGGTGGTGCTTAGCCTTTGTTGACAGGAGATAAGCCAGGGCACACTGGGGAAGGTCACAGTGACAGAGGCAGGTACTCAGCCCTTCCTCACAACAGAGGCACTGAGGCTGAGTCTCCTTGCCTTGAGACACAGCCTCGGGGAGCACAAGACCAGGACACAACCAAGCTCTCCCATTTTCTGATGGATATAGAGAACCGATTGAAATCAGCCCACCAGAGCTGGAGAGATCAGTGCTGAACCCCCAGTTGGATCCTTGGAGGCAAATTACAACAAAGTTCATGACTTGTGGGAAATGTAGGACCTATTCTCACCAAACTTTGAACAAACTTTGAACATTATCAGCTGCTTTACCATAAATGGGGTAAAAGATGCTGGGTACTTTGTACTTTTCCAAGTCTGTGTAAATATGAGCGAACTACACTACATAAGAAAAGGCTATCCGTGAATAATACCATGAGCTATCTTTACTTGTAAATTTATACTTGTAAATTTATATTTTAGATATATTATAGATAAACATATATTTATCTATTAACACAGTGCATTAATTACCATTTTGACACAGAGAGATACAGATCACTGTTCTCTAAAAAAATTACAAACTGTGCAGTTACATAAACAAGACTTTATCCAGATGTTGATTTTTTTTCTTTGATGGTAATGACATCTTTATCAGATTGGTTTCCATGTTAAGTACTTAGTTGCTGATGAATCACACTGTAATTCAGGCAATTTGCCAACATGGTTGTATTTCCTGGATCTTTATCAAAAGAGGAGAAGGATCTTTCATTACTTTGGTTTCACTGGGATGGAGGATTTCAGGAAATGAAATTTCCTGAAATTGAGTCTCACAAACTACTTGCTAAGGGCTCTGGGAGCAACAATGCAATAATTATCTTCAGTCATTAATTATCTCATTTTTAACCACTCATAGTTCTCCCCAGTTTGATCTTGTTCATCGCTGTCTAAAAGAGGCCTCCAAACGAGGCTTGACTTTGCCATGGTGGTCAGTGCCATGACATTCCTCATCCTTGCTGTGCAGTCGGACTCACAACCACTGTGAAACAAAGGCTTCCTGCATTGCTGGCACTCAGGCTCGTGTACATTTCTGCTTCATTCAGTGTCACCACCAGCAGTGCAAAACCCCTGGCCTCCTGTGTCAGGGAATGAAAGAAGATAGCTGGAGAAACCATTCAGAGAGCCCTGCAGAAAGCTTTAATGGATGGGATAGGGGGAGCCAGGATGAGCTGGAAACCCAGAAGTTCAGTTACACCCTCCTGAAGGGATGCACTCTGCAGGTGGATGAGTTTTTCAGATTTTTGAGGACTATAAAGACAGCAAATTGATACATATTACCCAAGAAGAGCCACAGTCTTCAGCACAAGTGGATTTGAGGGGGAGGTGAAACCAGTGGCAGGTGGTAGTGTCAGATTCGCAGTGTGACAAAATCAAGCATTTTGCCATTGGCAAAGGAAAGAAGTTTTTGAGGGGAAAAAAGGTAAACTTTACTTTACTAGTCCCAGTTTTTGTGGTGAAAACTCCATTTGTTGGTGAATTTGGGATTCCTTGGAAAAACACCAAAACCCACTAAATCTTCTAAACTTTAATAAGATACAGCATTTCACATCTCAAAAAATAGACCACAAGTAGCTACAGAACAGGATGCTTGGGTATTGCAGGAATAAGGAGCGAAGGAAGGAATGCTCAATCCACCCTACCAGGTAGGCAGCCTGTCCCTAGAAAAATTAGAATCACACAGGATCCCTGCCAGAGTGATTCAAGGGAAATTTCCACACAGAGTATGAACAAGCCAGCTGAGCAGACTGAAATGGGCAGAGAAGCCAGCTCCAGCACAGAGCAGTCTGGGCTGGTTCCTGTGCCTGTGGTGAGCTGGGTGCAGAGTAGTACAACCATGGTTGTATTCAGCTTCCCAGGAGACCTGCCTGACAATAAGACCTTGTGAACACAAAGCCAGTGCCATCCCCACAGTAGAAAAATGTTGGTGTCAGGGGAAATCCATACTTACAGAGGAAGTTGTGTTCATCTCTAAACTTCAGAGGTGTGGGAGGAGAGCAGCAGGAAAGAAACACTGACCCTTACTGAAGGTTGCTGGGTCCGTGTCAGCTGCTCCAGCCCCCTTGCCTGACTCTGGTGGGATTTGTGGTGAATGTGGCAAATTAGAGGGTGAATGTGCAAAACCCTGAGAGAAGTGGTAACCTTCAGCAAGGAAAAACTCCTGTGTGGCTGAAGTTCCAAAATCTCCTGTCTAAAGACTGTTTTCCCCCTGCAGATCATCATCAGCAAACCCTTTCATATCACCTCCAGCTCCCCATCACCTATTCCTGCCCATTCTCTCCAAATCCAACTTTTTCTCCAAGTCTTCTTCCCTGTTAAGGACAAAGTCCATCTCTCTCCTGTGCTTGCTGCTCCAGGGATGTGGTGGGGGCCAAAACTGGAAGAAAAGGGGGACCAGGGTTCACAGATTCACAGAATATTCTGAGTTGGAAGGGACCCACAGGGATCACTGAGTCCCACTCTCAAGCAGATACCCCATACAGACACTGAACCCACAGCCTACATGTTATCAGTACCATGCTGTCACCAGCTGAGCCAATCTCAGGGTCAGGGTCCTCTTGCCCTACGAGCAATGGGGCTGTTAATCCCAGCATGTGTGCCAGGAACTCTAGCACAAATACTCATAGAAACGGCTGACAGGCAAGCACATCTTCCTTGGGAACTGCCTGCAGCAAGGGGATGGGGCGGTGCTTCGTGAAGCCACAGCCCTGCCTCCTGCTCAATTCGAGCCCACCATGAGGCAGCAGCTGGTGACAGGCACTGCTTGTTCCTTCAGGTGCCTCCTTCAGCAGTGACACCACTGGAAGCACGCAGGAAAAGGAGGGTAAGTTCAGCAGGAAGCGGATGTAGACTCAGAGGTGTCTGCCAGACGTACAAGTACTTGGGAGTCTAAAGATGGTGCCAGGTGCCTGTGGACCTGGGAAGAGCTCTGGTTGCAGTTCTGCTCCCCCATCACCGTGCACTACTCTTGTGTTAAGTTACGGCACGTTTAGGACATTGATCAATGCAAGCCATGGAGCAAGAGTATGCCCCCTCACAGGGGTGCCTCTGGCTGCAGAGAGCCCCCAGACACCCCTCACCGAGCAGCCAGACCCAGTCCAGCCCCTGGAGACTGCCCAGCTTCTGGAGGCTGCAGGACCCCAAGGGAGGCCCAGGAGCCCAGCATGTCTCCTGTGGCACTGCTTCCCATGACCCAGTGGCCCTGTGGAACAATTACATCAAGCTGCTTCTGTCCTGCATCCCAGGGGAGGGGGCAAATTTTGAGCACTGCAGGCAGCTGTGGGAGCCTGTGGGTTTTCAAATCCTCACATTTATGTAGGAACAACAAAGTCAATTGTACATGTTTCATGCACAGGACAGATGAGTTCCAGAGTGAACTCTGCCTGTTTTGATTAGGCTGGCTGCTCTTACGAGCAAGCATCTTGTTAAAGGGTGAGGAATTAAGACAGCTGTACCGTTGTTAACCGAAAGCTGGAGGCAAAGCAGGAATTTCTAGCAGCAACTTTTCAAGCTAGGTCAGAACATGTGACAGATCTGTCCAAACACTAGTGCCAAGTTTCATGGGGCAAGTAAAATGGTTTGTATTTCTTCAAAATTCAAAATGAGGATTGCAGATTACTCTTCCACCACTTATAAACACAGGTAAACTCCAGGAGTGTTCATGGGTGGACCAGGTTCAAACTTAGAAGTACTTAGAACAAATTTCCTTAATTTGTGTGCACCTAGGTGATGTTTAATAAGATGTCTTTAAGTTCTAAATACCACTCTTTTTTATTTTCCTTTTTAACTGGATGTGTTTCCCCTGCATAGCAGCTATTACCTTTCACAGATTTCCATCACACAGGTATTTTAAAAGCCAGCCTAACTTACATCACTGACAGGAGGCTCTTTGCCAACACACTTGCTGTTGCCATTTTCTTTTAAAACTTGGCTGAGGAAGATCAATGGATTGACATAGCCATCTCCAGAAACAGGAGAATGAGTGCCAGTATGTGTCTGGAGAGGGTCCTAGGCTGTCCTGCACGGGGAGGAAGTAGTGCAGGAGCCCCATCTTCATCTTACCTTAGGTGAAACATCTGTCTGTTTATATGCTCATTTGGCTGGGGAGAAAGTCCAAGAGGATTCAACTACTCACCTACTTGTTAGCATGCTGATGGGATTTGAATCCACTTTCTCTGAGGATATGAGTCTCATCCCCCTGCCCAAGCTGCAGGGCATCAGTCTGAATGTCAGGTGGCAGTGTTTCTGCATACTGTCTGTGCTTAAAAGGGAGCAACTCCAGCCCAGGTACCCCTCAGAGATGGGACTGTTCCAAGATCCTTCCCAGAAGGGAAGCCCAAAGGCAATCCCATAATACTGAAGCACTGGTTTTGTTAAAACTAGTTAAAACCACAAGCTTGAACTAGGTAGTTTCTTCAGCAAGAGAAAGCATGAGGTGAGACATTAGGCAGAAACTCTCCCTCATCCTCCATGCATGCTGACTACTACAACTCTTCTCCACTTTTCATGGCCTCCTGCCTTGCAACAAACTCACAGCTCCTCAGGGGCCTCTGGAAAAAAATCTTTTCATGGCTTCTGCCCACATAAGTTCTCCTTCCAGTCTGTGCATCACAGCAATCCTTTGCCACCTTCTGTGCCGTTAGCTCCACCTGTCTCTGGGGGCTCAGGTCCTGCTTCCCTCCCCGCTGCTCAGCCACAGTTTTTCTAACACAGCACTGACACACAGTCGTGTGGGTCGCTCTCCACCAGCACTCCTCGGGATGTATGGCAACAGCTCTGCAGGACAGCCAGCACAGGAGTCAGCTGTGCCACATCTCCAGCAAACCAAGGGATCAGAGACCTGGGCTCTCCCCAGCATTGCTGGTCTGTACAGCCTTTACAGAGATGCCTTTCAGATGGCACTGGCCTGATGCAATACTCTCCTTCCAAGGCTCCCTTGTGTCAGACTGGCTACAATCGCCCCCTCTTCCTTAAGCATAAGGGTTGTTGAATGAAATACACTCATGGCATTTCATGCACTACCCCTTCACTCAGCCTTCCTGGGGGATTCTCCAGTGCTGGAGACTACAGCAACCAGTGGAGAGGGGCTGTTGGGAAAAGCCATGGGAAAAAGGGAGATAAAAACCAGAAAATAAAAATCAGATTTGCTGCTGCATATAAAAGAACACCACAAAAATGTGTTAACAGAGCAGTTGCACAGCAGGATCTTCCCATGTCTAAGGCATATGGAAACTTTGTCAGTCACTTCATCAGCACACAAAGTTCTGACCCAGCTGTGGTGCTGCAACCCAGCCAAAGCCATTCTCTTGTGAAAGAACCTCCTGCCAAGGGGCTGAGCACTGCTGGCACTTGGCACCAGGCTGTTGCACTTCATTCATCCAGCAAGACATCTGCAACTTCACCGTTCCAAGGTTTTCTGCCATGATGTCTTTTGAATGAAAACATATTGTGAAGAAGAACTGTTGATTCACACCATTTGAAAGCATAGAAGTTGTCGCCCTGAGACTTAAAGCCTTCTGATAATGTTTTCACAGTTTTAGTTACTTTCCCATGAAAGTTCTACATGCATGGGTTGTTTATCCCATTCCTTCTAAGAAACATCTTTTGATGGATGTTTCTCATGACCAGTGTGCTTGGGAAGGTGACAATTTGATTGTCCAATCCCTGGTCACTGTTGAGAACTTATAAATACTGGAGTCAGAGAATAAAGTGGCCTTTTCCTGTTCTAACACTGCGAGACATTCGTGTGAATAATTTTGTGTCCTTTAGGGACAAGAACTATACAAAATTTTCTTTTACATGAAAAATGTATCTTTTCAGAGAGGTAAATCCTGCTCTCCTGTCCTCCAGTGCCAGCAGGAATCTGGCCTATTACCACTGAAGCCATGAGCAGCAGCAGAACAGAGGACTATTCAGAGATAGTTCTGCCTCTTCCATGCCTTCTCATTGAAGAAGAGATGTTCCATCAAAACCTACATGTTTAATCTTAAACACATTAAAAAATGTCAATATATCAAAAATCAAATTGTTCTTGTAAATAAATATCTTTTGATCTGCAGTGTTCCATTTGCAGCGCTACATTTTTAGCGTACACCTTCACAACTTTAATTTTAACATTTTTTTAATTGAGGGTTGGAATTATCCTTTCAAGCCTTTCAGCTAAAGCACAAATTTCTCACAGTGCTAAGAAGCAGGTGTGCTGTAACTGCTGCTAGGGACTCTGCTGTGGTTTTACTACTGTCTAAAGGAGAAAGGTTTGATTTTCTGAACTGCCAGCCCTCAGAGCAACTCAGAAGCTCTGACATGCATCTCTTCAGGGCCAGAGTTACAAGTAAGGTTGCACCACCATGAATTGGCCTCACAGGATTCTAAACTGTCTCCTATTCCTTTCAGGAGACAGGCAGGAACAGGCATAACCTGAAATACTTTGGATACATCCAAGTCCAATTAGTAAGAATCCCCTAGTGTGGAGCAAAAGCAATGGCTGAGGTTGGAATGGCCAGACTGACATGTTCAGGAAGATTGTGTCTTGATGAACAGCTGGTCAGAAAAACTTGTAGCTCTGTTCCCAGGGCAAATGTCTCTGCTGTGATTTGTTTGACTAGACCCCAGCTAACACATTTCATCGGAACTGACTGCCAGTACATTTCAATAAGCTCTTTAAGAGGCTCTAAGCAGCGAGTGACCCTTGATTATCAGAGAAGGCAACTTGTTTCTCTGAAGTCTTTCCTTGGAAGATCAGAACATAGTCAACTCACTCTGATCTCTTCATGTTTTTACTCTGCACATAAACTTAACTGATTTATACTAGGAATATCTAGTAGTTCTACAGCAATTGTCACTTTCTTCTCCCATCTCTAAAGCAGGAAAATCAAGTCTCTTGATTCACTATACCACATTGCTACATGAGGTGTGTTTGACTCTTGGAAATGGAAAACACATGGTCAGACCCATAGACTATTTCTCCAAAAAGGGTGAGAGGATCTCTACTTTTGTTCATAGGGAAGTGTTCTTCTCTAGAGGGTGAAACGAGAGAGAACAACACTGCAGGGAACTGAGTCATTATTTGTGTGCCACTCTGTCATGGGGTGACTTTACTTTTACTTTAATAGCTTTGGGAGCTAAGGAAGTTGAAGCTGCTGGAGGCTGATTGGAGTCTTTTCTCCTGACCAATTATCGGTCATTTCTGAGAATTGGCGGCGGTTTTAACCATTGAGAAATGAGATCAACTTGTAAACACCACCTTAAGATGTAAAGCCAGGGCTTTAAAGCCAGGAAAAACGCAATTAGCAAATCTAAACCACTACACACTCTGAGAAGAAAATGGGAGGAACAAAATTTAGACAGAACAATTTCTTTGTTACTTCAAAGTGCATGCTCCCTTGGAAACTGCTGAGCTTCTACACGCAACAGCACCTGTATCTTCATGATCCCCAGACTGTAAAGATTAGATGCAAGGGTGGCTTTGTCTCCCCACATTTAAATGCCTAGCTGAATCCAGACCCCAGAGAACAAGAGTATTATGTTTCCCAGATCATAAGCCAAGAAATGTTCTTATGTGAAAACACATCCCAGAGAAAATCTTCCTAAACCTACACAACATAAAGAGCCTGTGCCCTCCTTGACACAAGGGGGATGTCTAATGATGCTAGAAGGCAAACTAACATTACAGAATAAGCAGGGAGACACACTGGTACTTGAAGGAGCACTGTGACACAGAACCCCATCACTGAAGAGTTGTAAAGAGGTCATCAAGAAGTCAGTTACTTGTCTTGTAGGAGCTTGTTTATGAGGCAAGAGCTGTAAACCACAAGCTGTGCAGAACTCAAGAACCACATCTGAAGATGCGCTGCCCTTCTCTCCTCAAGAGCAGCAGGCCCTCAGCAGCAGAGAGCACGTGATCCTCCGGCACACCGCTAAGCTGTGCTGCTGCCTTAAGGCCCCCTGCAGCAACTCCCACCTTACAGTCAATTAAAGGCAGATCCTGCCTTTTAGGTGAGCATGGGCCCCATCCAATTAAGTCTGACTAATGACATCTAGGAATCATTATATGGAAACCCTGGATCAACAAGTTATTTTTAAGAAGAGAAGAGATTAATAAGAAAAAATCTCAGAAGACCAAATTCCCTGGATTGACAAACATTCCTGGTATATCAAGAGAAACTGATGCACAAAGCATGTCTCACGCTATTTTGGATAAAGGACTGCTCACATGCTCTGCTCTAGAAGCAAACAGAAATGTGTGCTGACTCACCTGATCTCTGCATACTCCACAAATTAGAACCTGATAAATTCCACTTATCTGTGTCAAACTTCAATTACACTGCCACTGAAAATACCAGTGCATGATACTACACTGACAGCACTGCAAATCATTTATTACTCACCCCAGAATCTGTCATGAGCCACAAGAGTGGTTTCTCCATCAACTCTGCCCATTTTCATTTGGTAGTGACATTTCCCTGCTTTACAACTGAAACTAAAAACAGCATCTTTCATTTCATAACTTCCCGAACTTTATCAGAAATGTGTTTTATGCAGTACTGCCACTGGGAACAAACTGAGGGTCTGAATAGCTGTGAAGAACCTATACAGGACCAAAGTAAATTAGACATTGAAACAATCATCTCCCCCTTCAGGAGATGGTGTTTTGAGCAGATTACAGAATACCACAAATTGCAAACCAACACACCCCCTTTAAAATACACATTTCCAAGAAAACAATTCAAACAGTAATCATGGCTTTGGGGTTTTTTTTTGTTCAATTTTTTCTCATATTTTATTGAATGAAACAAAACAAAACAGACAAACACAAGAAATAAGATCAGTGTTCTTCACATCTCATCTCTACAGCAGTCCTTTAGAGTCAACAGCTATGAGCTCCTCCGAGCACAAAGGCCAACAGAGACCACAGTGCCACAACACCAGAGATTCTAAGAGTCAAGAATAATAAAATGCTGTTAGGCTACTTATATTTACAGCTTAATTTTGTGTTTATTAAGCACTTAGATTCCTTTCCAAACCATGTCAAGGCAGAAATTCACCTTCCATGAACATCAGGCACCACCTCAAAAGAGGGGTGCACTTTGAATCTAGAATTCTCTTCCACTACCAAGCTTTCAGCTCAGCTGTAGGAAGAAAAACCCCACATCCATCCCACACCTGAGACTCTGCCTCCATCTCACCAAGCTTATTAGTGCTGGTGCTACAGCTCACAAGATTACCACTTCTCTGCTGTGACAGCACAAACATAGTTTTGTGCTATCCAAAGGGTAACATTCCTGGGTTAATCATGAGTGAGACTAAAGTCCAGTCACCCAGGGCTGAAAGCTCACAAGCAGCCACCCAGCTGTCGGCAAGCAAACCTGCTTCTGAGTCCCCTGTTTCTCCGAGGGGCTGGCAGGAACACACTGCTAACACGTGGCAGGCTGCTGCTGTGCCAGGGCCTCGGACCTGAAAGGAATGCTTCCCCCTACCCCATTCCCGTGCTCCTGCAACTCACTGCAGCAGGCAGTTCACACTCGGCGAGTGCCTCCAGTGGCGATAGATGGAGACCTGCAGGTGAGGGTGGTGCCTGTAGTCCCGCAGGACGAGCCTGACGCTGCAATGAAAGCACAGCTTGAGCTCAGCCCGAAGGCTGCTTACAGCACGCCACAGCTCAGGACAGGAATTTCTATCCAAGAGCTGTCATTGCAAAGAGAGCTAGGGACAAAGGTCTGGATCAGAGGAAGAAAGGACTGAAAATTAAGACTTTCTGATCACTTACTGCTTGTATTTCTGGGAGAGCAGAACAAACTGGTTCTTTGAAAGCCGTCTGACATCAAAGCGACAGCGGGCTTTAAACTCTTGGTAAATCTGTCCCTCGGTCAGCCCTGGCCAGCCTCGGACATGAACAACCAAGGCAGGGGGATGACGGCAAGGAGCATCTTCCCCAGACAAATTCTGGAAAATGTACAATATTGAGACATACCTGAATTTGGAAATACTACAGAGGCATTATTAATATAATCAGAAAATATGCAGAACATGACAAATAAATGACAGTATAATAATGCCGTTGGTGTAAAAGTTGGGGTTTTTTTGCCCCAAGATTCATTTAATATCATCATAAAAGCAAACTGTCATGCCTACCTAGGAGAAAAACTACCTGAGAAACAGCAATGTAAACTGGCTAATGCCACCTTACAGAATAACATCATGAATACATTTTGCAAAGCAGAAATTCAGCTCACTGGCCATTTTAAAAGGTCCACTGCATCACTTGTATGAGGACAATTTCTGCCAAGGTGGGCCCCAGCACCAGTGGATTCCTCTCCTCCAAGGAAGCTATCAAGTAGGCTACTGACCTATGCACCCCACAAACAGGTCACAGACCTGCAATTCATACGCACAATGCTTGAAACACCACCTCGGATGAAATTCACTTTGTTCACATGCTCAGCTAACACGGTGAGATACTGCGAGAAAGAAGGATCAGCCTCCACTGCATCACTGAATCAGAAAACAAAAGAGAACAAAGTTTTGCTTCTCCAGTGCTGCACTGCTACATAGTGTCAAGCTCTTCAATTTGTGACAGAACAGATATTTCAGATCTTAGTATCTTCCTACAGAAGACAAAAAGCTACAAGAAAAGAGAATTTAACTGAAGGCACTGATTCACAGAGATTTCAAAAATGGAAACTAATGGAAAATTATTTGACCCTTACCCAAGTGAACTGAACTTGAGAGAGCTTGTTCAAGAATAAAGAAGTCACAGTGTCATTTCCCAACCTCTCAGCCCTGATCACATGGCCCTGATTTCATTTTTAAAATGTCAGCTTTGACATAAAGCTACTACTTTCAGATTTATAAAATAAAAATCTAATTACAACATGACATTTCCAATGACACTTTCTTTTGTCCAAAAGGAAGGCCAGCCTGTGAAACAAAAAGTCAGCCAGAGCAAACGGAGGACTCTTTTCCATAGGAAAACATCCCATGTAGTGCAATTTTCAGTCAACACTTAAGCATTACTCACTCTGTGGATCTGCACAGTAGCAAATGAGCTGACATCAGAAGAACTAGAGAAAGGAATAATGAGGTAGCATTAAAAAAAACCTAGAGAAACACAGCAAAATACATAGAAAGCAAAAATGCATTGAAGTGCAGCTAAGTTACTAACAGCAACAGACTGTATATAAACAAATATTTCTTAGCATCAAATAGATCTAAAGAGAAGGAAAAGACTGTCAAATCCCAACTGAGGAGTTTTTAAGAAGCACTTTACCTGAACCACAGAGAAATGCATCATAGCCTGCCTCATGAGGACATTTCTTCTCAGCTGTAAGTGTCCAACAAAATCAGTAAGAAGTAAACACATCCAGCATGCTGTGAAAACTACTACACTGCAGAATCCTAATTCATAAGGTTCTTTTCCCCCTCCCCTCAGCTCTGTTTCCTTCCTCACCCTGAAAACTTTACACTCATTAAAAAGTCTGTTCTTCTAACATGCATTTTAAAACAGCACCAAAAAAGAAGCAGCAGTTACATGAATGTCTGAAAAGCTCAGCAGGTTGCACATTAAAAAATTTTAACTTTCATGAAAGTCTAAAACAAACTGTGTCATCTATGTTATTGATGGCATGGGGACCATTTCAAAACACAGGAGGCCCTGTGCTGCAGGACACGATGCTGCCAGGAGAAGCCAGAAAACACCTGCCTCACAGCCAGTATCACACCATGTCCTGGACACAACCTCCTGCATAGGCATCACTAACCCTGCACACCAGCCACCAAACTCCTGCTGCTTTGCCGTTAGCTCCTTTTACTTTCCCTTCTAAGACAGCTGTTTCCCACCTCCCCTTGCCCTTTCCAAGGGCTCCTGACTCTTCACAGCACAAGTCAGATTCAGATCAGCCCAGCGTAGTGTAAATGGTGTCTGTACCAGCAGCATGAGGCAAACCTGCCCTGCACTACCCTCAGCAGCTACCAGGGATGTGCAAAATACACGTCTTAGGAGTCCAGGCTTTGGGTCTGGACAAAAATGTGTATCAGCAACTCTGGGCAAATTCAGCTGATCCACTGGCATTCCCTCATGCTCTACATGTGGTCATTCATGGAGTACAACAAACCTCTTTTGATCTATCCGACTGTGAAGATTTGCTTAAGAACATACCGTATCTTGAGCAGCCACTTGCAAGAGCTATAACAGGGCACGGTGGACCTTTGGGATTTAGGTTGCTGCTGAAGACAAGTGGATGTGTGAGATTTTTATCTTTCCTCAGCATGTTAGAGAAAAGTTACTGTTGTCTAGTGACCTGTCACTTCAGAAAAAGCTACTGGAGACTTTAAAATGAACTTTGGTAGGCCTCTAGGAAAAGGCCAAAATACTTAGTTGAGTAATATCTACCAGTTTTCTTCCTGAAAATTAACCCCTAAATACTTCCTTAGTCTCTTCTCTCACTCAAAACTTGTAAGCAGCAAATCTGTTCTAATTGCATACCCAAAAAAAAAAAAAAAAAAAGCGAGCAAAACTGCAGGGGAAGAGGTTGACTAGATGGTTCTATTTGAATGGTGAACCCTAGAGGATAAACAGATACCACTGGAATGACTGAAATAAAAGAAAGAATGATCAAGCAGAATATGCAGTCTGAAATTGCTAACAAACAAACCCTCAGAATCCCAGTACTGTTTTTAAAAAAAATAATAATTTTTCATCTTCTTCTTGGGACTAGGAGGTAATGGGGAACAGGCAAAATTTTCCTTTCCTTAGCAAAATTGACGTGGAAAAAACTAATTCACAAAAGAAGTGTGAAATAAGTCTCCTACCACATCATGACCAAGCTCATGAGACACAACATCTACTCATGTGCTCCATTTGAACATTGTCTTTGGTTACGGCTTTGGGCTCAGTGCAGCCCTCTCTTAGGACAGGCATTTGAAATTAGGATGTATTTTCACCAAGAGCTGAATCTTACTCATTTCAGAACATGACATAAGCAAAATATTTCTCAAGTTGTGTGTACAGCTATATGCAAACCAAATTTGTGACCAATAAAATGGTGATTCAGTGCAAGAAGTGACTCAGAACAAATAATTTACTACACAATTCCTTTATAAGAAAGATGTGCAAATCCTTTGCTCTTAAATTTATAAAGACAAGGATCCAATTGAAAAACATTTGGAGGAGGGAAAGTATGAACATGGGAAACGGCTGAATGTGAAATTATCTTTCCAAAGAAGACACAGGGATTGCTGAAAGCTCTACTGGCCACTGCTTACCTGCACAAAACTGCATATGCCTCTGAAAGACTGGATACTCGAGGAAACAGACATTTCTATAAAAAAGACTGTATTAGAAAACCAACCACGACAGACCTTATGGTGAATTCAATGACTTGCATCGGCAATTTGTTAAATGAGATCTAAAATTAGAACTTCTCAAGGTAACACTGAGAAACGGTTGCAGTTCTGTTAGCATCACAGGGCACTGAGGAAAGATATCTTCTTTCTCTTGGGTGAAACACAAGTTTGAACTCCAAACAAAAAAAATTGTGCATCTCACCTTCTGCACAGACTTTGTTACAGTCTTGGTGTCTATGATGATGGGAAACAGGGTGTGAATGTTCCTTTTAAACTCCTCATAGCTCTCTGAAAGCAAAGCACATGTGGAGAAAGGCATCAGGACACTGGGGAAAATCCAATGGAATCACAAAGTAATAGGAAAGAGAAGTGACAGCAGGCAACGATGCCCCCTCCAGCATTTAGAATTCAGAAGAGGCAACCAGCCCTGCTGCTTGCTAAGCCCTGCAGGTGTCTGTGGTGGCAAATGGCCACTGCACCTCTTGCTCCACCCCCAGTGCAAAGGCAGCAGCCCAGGACAGCAGCTACACACAGCAGTACCTGGGAGAGGCCTGTAGAACTTGTCGTGAAGATGCATAAGGTCCATGAGCATGTTGTGTCCCACCAGGGGCTACGGGAGGAATATAAACATAGCAGCCCATTGGAGCACATTTCTGAAGAGAGCTCAGAGATAAACAACACAGGCACACTCAACAGCTGTAACCCTTTCCTCCAGCACACGACATCCACACACGCTCGCACAGGAGTCATTCAGGCTGCAAGGCTCACAGGACTACAGCCTGCAGGAAATGAGACTTGTGGACTTTGTGAGAGGGTATTGTCTCAGCAGCATTCCATTTCCAGTGGACCTAAAGGGCTAAGCAGATTCTCAGTTCAGCTGAACAGGATTCCAGCCATCACATTTATATGCTCACTCACTAAGGCAGGGATGGTCTTCGCTACACATGCTGCTCTAAAATCCATTTGATAAGCTGCATACAGAACGTAAGAATTTCCACACAAAGACCAGCAATCCACGTGCTCCAATAAAATGGTCTGTCACATGCTGAAAAGCACATCTTGCCCAAAAGGCAAGAATCTGCTCAGCTTTCTTAGATGGTGACTCAAACTTTAACACCAGGATTTTTAATATTGCATTTAACACATCAAAATTAGAGTAGGGTTAAGGCATTTTACCTTCTTGGCTTTAACAAGTATATGGAAGAGGTTGGTGAAGCCCCGGGCAGACAGGAGAATGAGCTTTTTCTGACAGTGGTCATAAGAAGAGTTCTCCAGAAGCTGACGATGCTTTGGACTCACTTTTTTCACCATTACCTGGAAAGAAGAGTCAGTGACGATCTCAGCCTCCCATGTTAGTTGTATGTACATTGCTTACTGGGGTTCAGTAATGCTGAGGTCAAGTTCAGCTTCAAGGCACTCAAGGACAGAAAAACTGCATCCCTTGGGACTTTGGGACTGTCTCACTTCCATATGGAGATCAGTGCTCCAGTAGCTAAACAGGCCTGCTCAAAGTGAGTGTTAATTGTGCTTCTCTACTTAAAAGGATGATTCCTACCAAAGGAAGGTATCATGGTTTTTTGAGCACCTAATTAATGAACCTAATTCAATTTAACTTCATACCAATATTGTAAAGTTCATGGTACCAAAAACCCAGAAAGAAACAGCAATCAGAAGCTGAGTCCCCAAAGTCAATGCTTCAGATGAGAAGGCTGGGTAAATATAACATTCCAAGGACACTGGCTATCAGACCAAAGTAGGACTAATGCGAAAAAAAATATTTCTGTAAGCTAAATCTAAGAAACTGATTGGTATCATACTCATAACCATGTTTGAGATGTTCACAGCCATAGTTTTAATACAGAAAATATTGCACCAAATGTAAAATACCAGTAGTGAATAGCAAAACAGCAAATAACACAGAGTAAAAGTCTCCAAAGCAACTCTGTGGCAAAAGTCAACAAAAGAAAACCACAAAAAAGGCTAAAACTGTACACTCTTGTGGAGGTATTGAAGGAGGGACTTTTATATTAAGTCTGAAGACACAGACAGGATGCCTCCAGAAGAGCTCCAAGGACAAGCACTTCCATTTAAAGGGATTTTGGGGCTACAGGACAAACAGAAACCAGAGCTGCTCAGTTTTCTGTATCCCTTTTCTTAGGATCACACAATCAACATTTCCTTTGTCATTGTTTCCACCTCCTCCTTCACCCTATCTATCCAGAGAGAAATCCTCTTTTCAAAACGTCCACATTTCCATCTCACCTTCTTGTCTCCAAGAGGCTCTGTCCAAACATTTTCAAGAGCCTGCCTCAGAACCAGCTGAACTTCAAGCATATGATAGCCTATGACACAAGAAAAAAAAAAAAAAACAAAGAAAAAAAAAAGAAGAAAAAGAAAAGGCAGTAAGAGCTTCAGAGGTGCAGACAAGCCCATTAAGGAACACACATCATTCCTCTAGAGAGACAGACTGACCATGTGCTTCTCCCCCAACGTATACAAAATAGTCTTCAACATATGGTCCTGGTACATTACTGTACACAATGACAGAAACAAAACAAACAAAAAATACAGACACACACACACACACATAAAAAACCCAAAACAACAACCACAAACCCACAGAAATAAACAAAAAAACTGCCAAAAACCAAAAATCACAGTGAAAATTTCAGGCAAATGAGCTTTTGTAAGGACACGGAGGAAAGGAAAAGACTAACTGAAGAGGGAAGAAGGCTACTACACTGAAAAAGATGCTCTCTGTTTTGGACAGTTTCAGAGCAACAGACCCAGAAGCCAAGCACACAAAGGGTACCAATGCATTTTCCCCCACAGCTGATAAGGAATTAACCCTATCCTCTTCTGCATAGCATTAAAAGAGACACCTGAATCAGTCTTCTTGCTTACTTAAATAAACGTCTTTCTTATCACAGGTGCTCACCAGTGCCAGACTCTATTAAAACATCGGTATCATATCTAGCTGACAAAGCAGATAAAAAGCACAGCACAATCTCCACCCCTCCTATTGCATACTCTGCAAAAAAAGTCAACAGACAAAGCCTTGAATACTCTGGTTTTCCTAATCTTTTCCATATTTTATTCCCTGACCTAGAAGATTAAGCTGTGGGTTCTGTGAATAAACCTACAAATTATTCCCTGCAAAAATTCCCTGTTCTTCAAGCCAGCACAGAAGTTCCTCAGCTCTGCTACAGTGCTCCCAAAACCTAACACAAGGGGTAAGTAGCCTGTTAATTCCCACTGGCATGTATGTGTCTCCATGAGGCTCCCTGTTGCTCCACATGACAGGGACTAAGCTCTGAAAGGAGAGGAAGAAAATCAACAAAAAGCCAGATCACCCAGGATTTAAAACATGTAAAACCTTATCCTGATTCAGAGTAACTACAAATTCCCCAGTTGCTGCTCAGAAGAAGCACAAAATGGAAGTCAATTATCACAAAGCATGCTCGAAGCATCCAAACATCCACTTCTACTTCAGAAAGACCCACCACCCCAACAGAGCAGAAAAGCAGAGCCCAAGTATAAACTGGGGTAAAGAGTTGTAAAGGCAGGATGGGCACTGGTGCTTTCCCTCTCAGTAGAGCAATTTAACAGAAGAAAGGACAGTTATAGCCCCAGAAGTTCACAAGAAATGATGAAGCCACTCAGAGCCCACAGGTGTCCAAGACAGGCACTATTTCATACCATTCAGATCCTGCAGAATCATAGTATCCTCTTCTTTTGCTGCAGCTATCCAAGAGGTCACTTCATCAATAGCTTTCTTCAGGACATCCCTGTTTGCATTATTAGCACTGGATGAGGGGAAAGAGGCAATGTGAGAAATGCTCTTTACAGGCAAAGCCTTGTGCCTTGCTATAGGAATGCAAAAGCATCATTTCCCAACATGCACCCAAATCTTCACATAACATCCTGCGATCTCAATCTTCCTTCAGACACCACAGCATGCTGGAACAGCGGGCAGCGAGGTGTTCAGACCAGCAGGTTTCAGTATTTCTATGAAAAGTGATCTGAGTGAAGCTGAGCCATGAACTCAGTACTGAGGAGGCACATCTCTGAGAAGTGCTCACCTGCAGACTTTCCAGGTACCTGCTAAGAGGTGCTGCCTAAGGATCTTCTCCTGTACCTCATTCATGTATGGGATTCCATCTTTGAGAAACTGAGGGGAGAGGAAATGCCAGCTTGGTTACATTCCCCTGGATTTTCTCACAGCACATTAGAGAATTGGCAGGTTAGTCAGGACAAACAAACTGTAAGCAATACAACAGGTATGGAGGAAAGAAAAGGATATCTGTCAACTGTAATAAATTTTTTTGCTCTTCTTTCACCTTTCCTTTAATAAGATGCTTCCAAGAGTCAAGAACTCAGACACCTCCTTGCAAAACAGTACTCTTACAGGATGACAAAGTCTCTATTTTACGGGAAATGTGGCAACATAGGATGCTGGTAAACAGATACTTCTGAACCTTCATGGAAAATAAAGACACCCCCAGTGTTTAGTAAATCCTTAGCTCACCAGAGACAGGTTTTTGGGGTTTTTTTGAGGAAGGCTGCCTGTCTGAGACTGCCGAGGATGTCGTTATTGCCTTCAGTGTTCAGCACTCACTACCCCAGTTCATAATCAACTGCATGATGCGTCCATACTTTAGGATGCTTCTATTTACCCCAGAAACATAACATTTAGGGATACTAATCATTTCTTCTGCAGTTGCACGGATTTCCTCTGTTCTGCATTTCTAGCAGATTACATACCTTGTTGTAGTCAAAGCCATAATGAGACAGGAACTGAATACTAGATGCAGAGAGGGTAAATTCGACATCCCTTATTCCCAGTGTTGAGGGAAAGAGAAAAAAGTTGTACGAATGCACCACATACCTAAAATGAAAAGAATAAATATCTCTAGAAGATAATTACAAGACATAACTCCACCCAAAGGGAATTACGGAAAAAATCTCTAGTGCACTATCCTCATTGCAACATAAAAACTACTTTTTTACTTACTTGTTTGAATTTTCTGCTGAGAATATTGCCAGCCCTAAAAGAAAGAAACCTCTATTGAGATGGCAACGTTTAGCTGTATGTCTACAGATAGCATGCAAATTAGATAGGGGATGTGGGGAATCCTTCAAGAAATACATGTTTTCCATTCACGAATTCACTGTGCCAATCCTTGCAGCAACTGCCAGGCCACTCCCTGGATTCCTGAGAGCTGAAGGGGACAACCTTTCACTGCTATGTGGGAAATGGAGTCAAATCTGAATTAAATAACAAACAGACTGAGCAGTGGGCAAGAGGTGAGATGGTGATGAGTCTTTGACTGTGCATACACAGATGAGTATTTGACTGTGCATACACAAATGAGTATGCAGATTCAACTATACCACAGTAAGGTTTGGAACAAGCTAGGCACCACAGAGGACTGAAACATGGGTTTTACTTCTCAGGTTCTTTTTTCTTCTGCTAATCCCTAAAAGGCACATTAAGACCTTACATACCCCAAGACTTTGAACAATATTTCAAACTTTTTTCGAGCCAGCTTCTTGACTCCTTTCTTAACTGTCAATAGCCCTCCTCCACAGGCCCTTTCTCATGCTGATTTGTTATTTTAGGAATAACAAAAATAGCAGCCTTCATTATCCTCAGAGTCCCCTTACTCATAACGCACCGTATCAAATGAGACAGCTTTGAACAGGAACTGCCGTCATATGCTTCTTGCTCACATCCTCTGATTTAAAAGCCTTGTATTTATAACTGACCTTTAAATATGGTCAACTTTAGACCAGTAAAAACTATATAGCCCACCTGACTTTATATGATTTATTAAAAAGCTGATAAACATCAGAGGGGAAAAAAAAACCCCAACAAGCAGATGTCTCTCAAATGAGTGAATTAAGGCCAGAGTCACCTGCATGACGACCTGTTAGCAAAAGGCCAGTTACCTGTACGACCTCGGGAGATCACTTTCCATGTCAGAGCAGCACTTACCAAGCTGAGCAAGAGTGAAGCGCTGAACACTCTGCCTGGCCTTCACATACCGCTCCGCAGGGGAGTCAAACAGGCTAGGAACAAAACCAGAATTGGGGAGAGTGGACACATGAAGGGTTGCTACGCACAGGTTGTTCTCACAGGGCTAGAGCAACAAGTCTCCCTCACACTTCAAGTCCAACACCTTTACCTGGGCTCGTTGTTTTGTAGAGAATGCAAACCAGTAAACTCCATATCAAGGGCTGTTGAGGTGGAAAGAACACAAAAGAATCTGAAATTTGAGGCATGCGCTTCACCAGCACCAGGACGGCGGCTCTCAAACGCTTCTCTTCACCGTAATCTTTGTCAAAGCACAGGAAGCAGGCTCAAGAGCAGCGGGGCTTACACCTCCAGCCGCCTCGTTCCTGAGGCAGGGACACCTTCCCCACGCCCTCAGAGGGGCCTGCCTCACCCTGTGCAGTGTTCGTGCCCCCACCCCGAACCCTTAACACCCCCGGCCCCCAGCACGCCGAGCCGAGGCCAGCACCGCAGCCGGGGCTCCCTTTCCAGCCTCGGCTGCCTGTTTGAATCCCCGCGCCTCAGCGCTCGCTGTTCTGGGCGCAGCAGCGCCATTATCGGCTGCAGTACCCCTCAGTGCCCGGGACCCTACGTCGGGCATGGGCCGAGGGCAGCACTGGGGCCGTACGAGACGCCCCGGACGCTCACCCACGAAGGCGGCGCGGAGGATGAGGCGCCTGAGGCGCGGCAGGTGCCGGGCAAAGCCCTCCGCGCCCACCTCCATCGCCGCCCTCCCGAGGCCCGGCCCGGCCCGGCGCGCCTGCGTGCCCGGCGCTGCCCCGCGGGGCGGGCCCGATCCGCAGTAAGGGATGGGAAAGGCAGCGCCGCGGGAGCTTCGAGAGTCACCCGAGCGGCGGGAACAAAGGACGGGGAGGTTTAGGCTGGAAATTGGAGAGGCTGAGAAGGCGCCCGCCACAGCCCGCGCTCACGGGGAGCGCAGGGGCAGCTCCTACTGCGTGTCTGCCGGAAATGCAGGTCGCACAGAGGCCGTCACTATCTGACAGTTGTTATTATTATGAACCAATAACTAGGTAAAAAGTGGGTTTTTTTCATTATGTCAGTCGAACAGTGAGGATTTCGTACAGACGCCAGAAGTGGGCCGAGCTCAGCCGCACGCTGCTAAAGATCGGCACACACCCTTGGCGTTCCCTTCTCCTGCCCCAAACACGAGTACAGCACCGGGACGCACGTACAGGAGGTGCACTCACCAGGCTGGCCGCCCTGAACTTGCCTGTCAGAGGGCTTCCAACACACTTTACTGTGGGGATTTCACAGCCTGGTCGTACTCTGCCGAGCCATCAGGCAGGGACGCTGACAGCACCAGCCTGTGCCAAGCAGCAGGCAGACACACGACGGGAGAATGGAGCTTCTTATTCCTTACAGCATGCATTTGTACAGCTTCCCTCCTCGACCCATCCGTGTGGTTAAGCAGTTAGAATCTCAGGATTGCAAGAAAAGTGCAAAGATGAGTTGGGGGAGTTCAGTCCTTTCACCAAGATTTGTGCATTATTTTATCACGTTGTATACATTCACGTAATGACTACACTTTGCTAGGTTAGACTGGCAGTGTACAGGGATCAAATATCAAAGCACTCCCAGAGTTCAGGCTGGAATAAACAAAACCAAATATTAAAAATAAAATATATTTTTAAAACGTTGAATTATTAATAAATTCTGTCAAGCTGAACTATGGTAAGTTTATTCTAGATTAAAGATGTTGATCATTTTAGAATAAAGAATATGACACACTTCTATCCATTAGAAAATATTTTATTATAAGAGGACACATTCCAACTTTTCCCAGCTCTGGACCTTCCCTCTGCCAGTACACAAACCCAAGAAGTGATCCTTGTTCCTTGAAAAGTCTTCCCAACAGTCTTCATTTTACTGGTGGATTCTTCGTGGCTCATGCAGAATGACACCACCTTCTTCCATAGCTTTCTCAAATTCCTGAATCTTGTTTAAAAGATAGACAAATAAAATAAATAAATAAATTATTAAAGAAACCAAAACAAAAAGCCAGCAGCACTTTGATATCAGTGGGGACATGTTATATGGAGGGGTAGAGGTTAACAGCCTCATGGAAGCATAATACCAGGAACTGCAGCTTGTCAAAGCTGCCCTTTCTGAGTGTTGAAAGGAGGGACTAAAATTAATGATGAAGAGAAGTAATATTAACGTAAAACTAATGCCCAAAAAGGAAAAAGGGGCCAAAGGAATAAGGAGATGGGTACTTGCCGAGTCACAATGGTGCTCCCAGGGGATAATGGCTTTAAAGTTCACAAAGTTGATTCCTGCTTCCAAACAGCGCTGTGCCATTACACGGCCAAGGTTTTTGCATGCGGCTACTCCCTTGGGACTGTACAAGTGTCTCTTTATGGCCCATTCTCGGGTAGAGGCAGATACCACAACTTCCCCGTTGGAGCGCTCGACAAAGGCTTCTACGTAATGCTGTGTCCGCTCAAGCCGTAATCTGAGTGCAAGAAAGAAGTAACAGATGATTGTAATGTCTTTCCCAGAGAACATAGTCAAATGCTTAAACTACTCCCTTTATGAAATAAAATTGAATGTATTATTATATTAATATTTTTGCTTATTAAGACACAAAATAGGACTCATGTTGGGAGGAAAGGGTTCAAAGCGGAAGAACGGTGAGGAGGATTTGTTTAAGTGACCTTGCAGCTGGGAATGCCAAGGCCTGGAGAATAACATTGTTATGGATTATGACTACTGCTAATCCTCTGTTTTGAGAAGTAGAATCTCTGTAGAGATACCATAGGTGTTTCAAGAGCCTTGAAGCCTCTCTCATGGATGTGCTTGAGCTCTGTTTTGACAGACAGAAGATCAAAGCTCAGAGATCATAAAAAGCACAGGGGACACCATAGCATGATGGTAAACCTAAATGCCCTTAATAAATGGGTGCCAACAGCAGGCTCACCACCTGCACAGACTAGGTCTGCGTGTTTCCTCCGCCTGGGTGTTGCTTTGAGATCCTCCAGTTAGCAAGGCAATGGAATAAGTCTACTCTTTGCATTTCAGCCACAGTTCTGTGGCTGTTCCAGCTGCCCGCCTGTGTCGACTCACAGAACTATTACTAGCTCAGAAGACCGAAATTACAAGAGCAAGTTTTCATCAGTTACTCAGGGTCACAGTCCTACGTTGCCTCAGACCAGCACCCACTCCAAGCACTGTACACCTGCACAGTGTGGAACAGATATATATGAGGGGAACTGCTCCAACAGAAATGGAACTTTAGGGTCACTATGCAGTTCCTTAAAAGCTTGAGCTGACACAGCAAGTAACAACTTGTTGAGATAGGCAAGTGGTCAGAAAGTACCCTGTCAGCCTCCATACAAAATAGTAGAATATTTATTAGGAGCAATTATTTCTTATTGCACTGAGACAGTGTCAGCTTTCCTGCTATGAACAAACTGGATGGGGCTCTCCCCACAAGAAAAAAATAAGGACTTTGAAATGCCAGCTTAAAATAAACTTATTTCCCAGAGAACACCTAAATTAAAACAAAACCCACGAACATAAAACAACTCCAAACAGACTATTATGCTGCCTCAAATAAAACCATGAAGCATGGTAAGCACAGGAGTGAGAGAATCCCCAGTTAAAAAGCTGTTGCTTAGGCAACATTACTGTTGCCTTAACAATAGATGGAAAAAATTTGACCACATGCTTTCATGTGCTACTAGTCTGCTCTTCTCTGAATACAGAAGATGCCTGCTGATTGACAAACACTAAACTGATTCAGCAACCCAAAATTCACATTGTTTATGAGGGTTTCTTGGGGTTTTTTTGTTGTTTTGTTTCTTCTTTGGAGTCTTCATTTCTGGTAGTAACTGCCTGACTCACCTGTGCCAGAACTCACGTTTTGGCCACGTTGTCTTCCAGCCACGCTCCTTCCTAGCCAGGGCCATCTGCTCCAAGTTCCGAGGATTTCTGTTAGTAAAGTTTGGGGCAACAACCTCATTTTCACTTGTGTCCACTTCAGTCTCAGTTTTTAGACTGGCTGTAGTTGATGCAAAACGAAGACCTTGGCGGGGAGAGCAGATTAAAAAAACACCGAAGTTTAAAAAAAAACACGTAGTGCAGACAGTAGAATGGATACAGTACAGAATGACACAGCTTATAGAAGTCAGCAGGGCAAAATGATCTTGCTTTTATGTTTTAAGCACTTAACACATGAATGACAAGACATTAACCTGCTTCCCCAGTTTATGAGCTGAACTGCAAGTACACTAGCAGTTATAAACTTACACGTTTCTAAGCTCGTATATAAAATATAAACTCACGTGTGACTAGGAGATCCCTAGGACCAAAGCTTTACAAAACACTGAAAGCGAAGTACACACGGAACGAGAGACAGCGCTACCAAATAACAAGATATAAACCCTTCATCCTTGGCACAGCAGCACCGCCAAGACACCCGGCCGCCGGATGGCGCCGGGAGCACGGCGGCCGCGGAGCCGCCGCCGGGAAAGGCGGGCACGGCGAGCCCTGGGCTTACCCGCTGCACGGAGCCCGCCGGCCGCCAGCAGCAGGCGGCTGCTCAGCGCCATGGGGAGCTGGGCCCACCACAGCCCTGGGCGGCCGCCACTCCCCTTCCCCCGCTCAGGGACACCCGGGCGCCGCCATGCGCGAGGGGCGGCGCTTCCCTCGGAAGCGGCCACGGGAATTCCGCCCGCCGCCGGCGGGGTCAGGCGGAAGCGCCGCGCGCCGCGCCCGCCCCGCCGCCTGAGCCGCCCCGGCGCCAGCTCCCCGGGAAAGGGCGCCTGTGCGGTACGCGCGTCTCACAAAGCAGAGCAAGAAACACTGCCCCGACTCCGGGGATCATCTTTTAACTTCTCCCCGTGGAAAAAGGGCTTTAGGAAATTCCGGCCTCCAGAGAGTGGGTCGGCTTTTCCTGAAACGGGTGTAAGGAAGAGGGGAGTGGGTAGGAGAAGCAATGGGTGTTTCGGGAACTACTATCATCCTGTTTTAGGCTTCTTTCCTGCAGCACACAGGTACAGCAGAGCTTCTCTGCCTTCTCAAAGCACTCTCCTGCAAGCCTGATCGTGCAGGAATCCTACTTTGGGGCTGTATTTAACTGCCGTACTCCTGAAAATGCATTTAATGAGACATCTAAGAGCAAACTGTGTTGAAAGGAGGCTGAAGGCCCGGTGAGCCCCGGCACCACCTGACAGATGAAGTTTGGACACTGCCGCAGGACGCAGGCACAACTCTGGCTCTGGAGGTCACGCCTGGCCCCACAATGTACCCGACTGTCAAAATACAAGAAGCCTGTTCACACCATGCCCTATGAATCTTGCACCCATTACATGCCCATACTGAGCCTTTCCCGTTCCCCATCTCCCCACCACTCCCTGAGACTTTTTCCTCAAGACTCTGGCATGTCCTTCCCTATCATACAAGCGTTGCCATTTAACACAGACATGGACAAGTGGTAGGATAATGGGAACAGTTACAGCTCAGAGACCTTCCAACGATACAATGGTGCCATTACCAAGTGCAATCGCGGCCACGACTTAAGGTAATTGTCATGAAAAGTGTTTTGCCTAAAGCATCAGCTTGAATCTCAGTTTCTCCAGGAAGCAGGTCTTCAGCTTCTTCATCTTTTGCCATCTCAGAACCTGAGATCAGTCTCGAAATTTGCAGCCCTCCCCCAGGACTCGGGTAGAATCCCGAGCAATGGGTAACGTGTTTCAGAAGGGCAATTACAGCCACGCATGCCGAGGTCCCCTCTTTGGGAAGCAGGCTATTTCCCGGTGCTGGGCAGCGGGCGCTATTCCCGCACCCTTTCCTTGCCCCGCCACCCGCGGGTCCCCACGCGCCTGCGCGCCGAGGCCCACGACAGCTTCTAGAAGCTCGTGGAAGCGCCCCTGGCCCCGCCCCGTCTCGCGGCGCCTTTGTTCGGCCGCGCCCGCCAATCGCGGCTCGAGGCCGGGCGGTGCCGCGCCCCGGGATTGGGCAGGCTCGGGAAGCGGCCCCGCCCCCCGCGGGGCGTGCCCCGTCGCACCGCCCGCGCGCAGGGGGGCGCGTTCCCAGCGTGCCTCGCGCCCCGGCCATCCCGCCGCTCCGCGCCCTCCCGTCCCTTCCCTCATTCCCTGTGCGTGTGGCGCCGCGCCCGGGCGGGAAGATGTCGGCGATGGAGGGGCCCCTGGCCGTGTTCGGCGAGCGGACCAGTGGTGACACGGTCCGCACGCAAAACGGTAACGGCGAGGCGAGGGCCGGGAGAGCGGGAGGGGGAAGGGAGGGGCAGGAAGGAGCGAACATGGCGCGGCCATGGGCACCCTTGCCATGTGCTCACCCGCCTCGGTCTGCCCGGGAACTGCCGCTCCTGAGATCCCTTCCGCTCCGGGCCGCTGCTGCCTGCGAGGAGGAAATAAAGGAAGGAAGGAGGGAGGGAGGGAGGCGGACGAGAAGGATACGCCATCCCGCGCAAGGCCTGCGGGGAGTTCTGCAGGGAAAGGTCCCCGCTGCCCAGCACAGCGAATAAACTGCTTCGGAGAAGGGCGACAGCTCTGGAGATGCCTGTCTGTAACTGTGGTTCTCAAACACTCACTGCTCGGGATTGTGCCCCAAGTCCTGGGGGAAGGTTGCAAGTTCCGATACCGATCTCGGATTCTGAGTGGACAAAAGACAAAGGAAGTATCCAAAGACTTGCTTCCTGATCAAACGGAGATTCATTCCTGTAGCTCTGATGATACTTTAGGCAGACCACTTTAAATTTACGAGCCTTGCCTTAATTCACGAATGAGATTCCACGTGATAATGTCAGCTTTGGTACAACGCTATTTCTTCCAGAAAGCTGACATTAATCGTCATTAGCAAAACAAATTGTTGTGTCGTTTGAAGGGGTCTGAGTTATAACTGTTCCCATTTAACTACCACTTTTTCAATTTCTAGATTAAGTGGCTATGCTTGTGGGATAGAGAAAAACTTGCCATGGTCTGAAGGAAAAGGTTGATTGTATCTTTTTCCTATATGAAAATGGCAGAACAAACTTTTAAATGAGTGTTTTAGAGGCTTTGTGTAGTTTCAATAGTGACTCAAAGGTCACTTTTCTGTGACTTAGTTTCAGAAGTCAGTGTTTTGTTTTAGTCACTTGATACGGACCAAAAGATGTTTTACTAGTTGATGTGTGATGATTCTGTCGTTCTCTGTCTGCCCAGAACTGAGGACTAAATGAAAGTGAACTCCTGCAGTCAAAAGCAACAATGCTACGAACCCCTCCTAATCTAACACCACTGCTCCTCTGACCTCAGCCCTGCCCTCCATCTTACCCAGACAGAGAGAAAACATTCTTTTTCTGGTCACTCAGTTTTGCCCGGTTAGCTAGCTAAACCAGCTGGGAGGGAAGAGTGAGGTTTGGCACATACTGTATTTTTTTAGTAGCAGCAAGCCTAGCAAAGTGAGGTAAAGCTGCAGGTTAGATAGGCTGAATTGTGGTACTGGATTAGATTGCTTGTTGTCAAGATCCTGATTTGTTGGTTCTTGGCACAATTTCGTATAAACCTGGGAATCATTCTAAAGCTGGGAAGATAAAACTTTTTTTGTCATACTTCTTTCATTTATTCAGTTACTGCTGCATCTGCTATTGCCAATATTGTGAAGAGTTCTCTCGGGCCAGTTGGTCTGGATAAAATGTTGGTGGATGATATTGGGGTAAGTAATGTTACTTTAAGGAGTGTCAGGAGGACTTGTATTCCTGTGTAAAAGTCCTTCCATTTAGTGTGCTTCATAGGCCTAATGCGCATATGCCTGTTTTTTCTGTAGTTCTGAGGGGTAGGAGAACTGGTAAAATTGAGCATTGTCTAATGTGTGTTACATCGGTTTATTTCCATCTGTGGTGGTGGTAATTTATATGGTACAGTTATTTCATTTTTCTAGGTAAGTTCTTGTAACCACGTAACATACGGATCAGATTGCAAGAACTGTTTCACCATGTTTCAGGTTTAAAGTTTTGACTTGTATATATCCTGGTCTCCACATTAGAAGGAAAAAAAATGAAGTAATTGATAACAAATTTTTAAGCAATAGTTGGTATTTTAGAATATTTTAAGCACTTGAAGAAAGGTTGTCATTTTCTAGGCTGATGTAATAAAATACTGTGTTGGAGGGAGGTCTTTGCATGACTGATTATTTGCAAAATTGTTGATGAGTTTCTTAAACATAAAGCTTTTCTGATCAAAAGAAATTGCAGATTCTGCACTGGTAACATTTCTGTTTTTAGAATGGTACTCCTCATTAAAAAGAAGCAGTAAGGCTCTGGTATAGTTATTTTGCAGGCAGTTGCAAAGAGTAATTTCTTTTTGTATGAACATTATGAAATGCAAGAGTGAAAGTGCAATAGAAATATACCTCATATGCTCATTTGATTTTAAAAATTAGGATGTGACCATTACTAATGATGGTGCGACCATTCTGAAACTGCTAGAAGTGGAACATCCTGCTGCAAAAGTCCTTTGTGAGCTGGCAGACCTGCAAGACAAAGAAGTCGGTGATGGGACCACCTCAGTGGTACGTAGCAAGTTTTACAAGGCAGATACATCAAAAGTCAGTGTTTGGATTTGGTATTTTCCATAGATGCTAGTTTCCATATGCAAAGTGGTGCTCTGGAAGGGAATTTTCTTATGTGTCATTATTGATTTTTTTCCTGTCTTGAGGGCTGGTGATAGAGTATGAATTTAGGTTTATTAATTTTTGACAGCTGCAAGAAGTGAAGTACCAAAAAGGATACTGAGTGTTGAAAACTCGCCTGAGACTTGAGATACTACAGATACTGAGGGTTGGAATTAGGTAGCTCTCACCTCACATCAGAAACTGTTTTTAGTTCTGCATTGCACTTACTTTGCTTATGTGGAATGCCTGTATTTAGTGTCTGTGTTTCAAACAGGTAATTATTGCTGCAGAACTTCTCAAAAATGCAGATGAGCTGGTGAAACAGAAAATTCATCCTACCTCCATTATCGGTGGATACCGACTTGCCTGCAAGTAAGAAACTGATATAATTGAATTTCTGCATTTTGTGACTGGATTAATAAAGACTTCTAGGCGTCACTTAGAATGTGGTGCTTTGTTGTAGGGGTGGTGGGGTTTTTGTTGGTTTGGGTTTTCTTTTTTTTAAATTGTATTTCTGTAATCACATAATGGAATGACAGGTTACTGTCCTTGGAGAGCAATTGATCTTTTCCTTTTGTTCTTTGAGGTAACATTTAGAAGAGCTGAAATCGTGTAAATTTTTGTCTTTTTGTGGGCTGGTTCTTTACCAGGTTATTCATCTTTATTTTACAGGGAAGCTGTTCGCTACATCAATGAAAATCTTGTTATTAACACAGATGAGTTGGGCAGGGACTGCCTAATTAATGCTGCTAAAACATCAATGTCCTCAAAAATTATAGGAGTGTATCCTTTAACTTGATCAAGTGAGTGAAGTGAGAGTGCTTAATTAGAGAGCTTCAGTAGCTAGGCTAGAGTATCCTTGGCAGCAGTTTTTATGAACATGACACAGTCTTGAAGCTGTTGTGTTTATAACAGGAATTTTACAGATATTGTGACCTGGCCTGGGGGGAAACATGTTCAAACTCTTTCCAATTTATTTAAATCTGGGTTGGCACATAGTGATAGCTTCTAAAGGGTATTGTTTCCTAACAATTGCTTTGCTTGTTAGGGAGACTTGATAAAGAGTTGTGTGAATGGAAGAATGTGTTACAGAAGTACCTAGGGAGTGAATCTAGAGGGAAGAAAGTTGAATTTTACTCCATGGGCACAGAAAAACCTGCATTTTTAGCTTTTGTGCAGACTGAATATAGGATATGTGTTTTTCTTTAGCAACAAAGATATGTAAAATGCAGGTTTCGTACTAGTCTGTCATAATTTTCTTACCAGTGTTTCAGCTTTTAGAATGACTCATTCTTTTAAGACATTGGTAAGGAGAGCTAGCACTTTTGTGCCTTTCTGAAGGTCTTTATTGGACACATATTTTGGGCACTGACAGTTATTTCTGTTCATTGTTTGTTTGGGTTTTTCTTTTTTCCTTAAGCATAATACTAGTGTCCATCTTCAGTTTTAACCTTAACAGCCTTTCAGTGATGGTGATTTCTTTGCTAACATGGTGGTGGATGCTGCACTGGCAGTTAAATACACAGACCAGAAGGGTCAGGCTCGGTACCCCATCAACTCGGTTAATGTTCTGAAGGCGCACGGCCGCAGCCAGAAGGAGAGCATTCTTGTGAACGGTTACGCTCTGAACTGCGTGGTGGGCTCACAGGGTAAGAACAGGCTGTGCTTCAGAAATCTTCTGTGTCACCTCAGTCCTCTTCGTCTTTCTGCATCACTCTTCTTACTGGCTGTGTTGATTGCAAATCACGTGGGTTTCCAGTTCTAGGACAGTTAATTATGAACATGAAATACTGCACTTCACCTGTGTTAGACTAGAGCCTGCCAGCTAGCAGGGATCCACAAAGTGTTGGTGAGTTGCTGTAGTTTCCCTATCTCAGTGTCAGCAAGGTAGCATTGTGGTCTGGTAGAACTTAAAGGCTTCCCTTGTGGGGAGGGGAGCCACTGCCAGGTTTGTGGAGAACTGTTCTATTTAGCAGAGTTGTGCTGTGATTCAGTGATTTAGAGGATGTGAGACTGATAGGTCAGATTGTCATGGTCATTCACATTTTGGGGACAGGGTATGTAAAAAGGTAACACAGGAAGGTCTTGATTGGTGTTTTTCTGCAGTAGGGCAGAACTGGAGGTGGAGAAGCAAACAGTAGAAATCTGAAATGTGGAAGTAATGTTAATTTTCATTTCTAATGCTGACTTGATGTTCTGTTAAATTGACTTGACAAAATCCTTCTTGCTTATTTTTCCTCATCAGGTATGATCAAGAGAATAGTTAATGCAAAGATTGCATGCCTTGACTTCAGCCTGCAGAAAGCAAAAATGAAGCTTGGTGTTCAGGTTGTTATCTCAGACCCTGAGAAGCTGGACCAGATCAGGCAGAGGTGTGTGGAAGCTTAAATAACTGAGGCAGTGGGGTTTCACAGGCTTGATTTGGTCTCTTCAGTTGAGGTGGCTCAATGTGATTTTGGCTGAATGCAAGAGGTAAAAAATGTTTTGAATGTTAACATTTCCCAGCTATACCAAATAGTAACGGAAAAAGCCTTCACTTCCAGAGGCAGAATTAGTATTAAGTCAGTTTTCATGAAATGCAAGCATGTTTGTGCAGTGGTCCATTCTTGAAGAGCTCTGCCTTAAGGTTTCAGGAAATTGGCTGACAGGATGTGATAGTCTATTTTTTAATACCTTTTTATAACTTTGACATTAATCTTTGCAGAGAGTCAGATATTACCAAAGAAAGAATCCAGAAGATTCTGGCCACTGGTGCCAATGTTATTCTCACCACTGGAGGTATTGATGATATGTGTCTGAAATACTTTGTTGATGCTGGAGCTATGGCAGTACGAAGAGTTGTAAAAAAGGACCTTAAGCGGATTGCTAAGGCATCGGGAGGTATGTCTATATAAGAATAACTATTATTTATATATAAATAATATATAAGAATAAATTTATTCTTTAAAGTAGAAGTTGTTAGGGTATTTGTTACTGATTTTTAAAATACAGCTTCTTAACATTCAAGGTCAGGATGAGTAAAGCTGAGCTGCTTCTTTTTAGCTTTACTGCTGTACTGTTGCTTTTAAGTGACCTTTGTCAAAGTAATAGTATTGTAAGTCTTGATTATTGAAGATTTACAGTGGGAGGAGAAAAAGCTGCCTTGCACTGCGAAGACTGGCCTCTTGGGGAAATAGGAGCCATAATCTGTGTTTATTTAGAAGTCTTTATTATGCATGCATTCATAAGCCTCTGTTTAGACAGTTAAGTACGTTGTTTAGATAGTTCAAGATGAGTAAAGAACTTCTAAGTCACTAAATACATACCGATCCTGTACATATTTTTATCTGTCAGTTCCTAAATTTGAAAGAAAATATTTTCATTGTGGTAAAACATGGGAACTTGTACTGGCTGTGAAAAAAGAAGTGCTGTAAAAGTTGAACACAAGGAGCAGTCAGTTTATCAGTTACAAGCTGAAATACTGAATTGCTGCCTGAGAACTAGAAGTGTTGTTTAAGAAAACTCTATTTAATACAGCTTTTATTTCTGTTTTTCTTTCTGTTCACCTATTCTGGGAAGCAGGCAAAGGATGATGTGCAGGAATTGAATGTTAACTTCACTTTTTTGTTTGTTTGTTTGTTAAAGCAACCATATGTTCAACCCTTGCAAACCTTGAAGGTGAGGAGAGTTTTGAGGCACTAATGCTGGGACAGGCAGAAGAGGTGATTCAAGAGAGAATCTGTGATGATGAGCTGATTTTAATCAAGAAGTAAGGATTCTTTTAAAAATACTCAGTTTTGTGTATGTTCTCTGCTAAGTTTGAGATAAATTTCCATTTATTTACTTCATGCTATCTAAGTGGTTGGAGTAGTTACACACATGGGAAAGTATTTACACACAAATCCAGTGCAAATTAGAGGTGAAAATACCAGTATTTCATCTCTTTTGCTGGAGCTGGATACATTTTGTGAACTGCAGTATACGAGACAAACAGATTGCTAGACAGTTTTTACTTAATTTTTTGTTTATAAACAAGTGTTTCTAAGTTGGCTTCCCTTTAGAGATGGTAAAGGGAAATAGGTATCATCTGAGTAATTTCACCTGAATAATGAGGTGTGAACTAAATCTTTCCATTTGTAGTGAAAGGCAGTGTTCAGTTGTGCTGCTGTCACTGCTGTCTGGTACATGAAGACTTAAATATCAATTCATTTAACGGGAACATACTTTAGAAATTAAGTTTTCCACTGCTTCAGTATCTATCCTTTCTGGGTGTCCATGTTTGTGTGGTGTCTTTTAAATGTGAATTAAATGCTCTGCCCATGGCACTTGTGTGTCAGCTACATGGTGACATCCTTTTCTATAACACTGGCAGTCATTAGCTCACTTGAGGGCTGTGCAAAAGGGGTCTTTCTTACTAAGTACACTTTCCCCTCTTTGAAGGGAAAATATCTGATCATCACACTTTGACAGGTAGCTTTCTTTAAAAGACTAGAATTCGAACTAGGTGCTTGCATGTTAGAAATTGAAATGGTGACTATATTACAATGTATGTATCCTGAAAGGGGACATAACAATATTAAGATTTTCTTTTAAATGTTGAAATAGTGAAGCTCAACTGAACTCTGCTTCAGAAGAAAAAATTTATCAAGAAGAATTTTAATATAGTTTCCATCCAACACAGCTGACTTCTGATTCCTTTTTTTCTTAGCACCAAGGCTCGTACTTCAGCATCAATTATCTTACGAGGAGCCAATGACTTCATGTGTGATGAAATGGAACGATCTATACATGACGCCCTGTGTGTTGTCAAAAGGGTTTTGGAATCCAAGTCTGTTGTCCCAGGTGGTGGTGCTGTAGAGGCAGCACTTTCAATATATCTTGAAAATTATGCAACCAGCATGGTAAGTCTTGCACAAAGAAGCAGTGGTGTGTATGCATTAGACTTGCACAGTGAATCTCCAAGCATTTATTTCCATCTATTAGAAGTCATTTCTGTGGTTCATGAAAACCTAATCACCTTAGAGAATCTAATATGGTTCTTTAAAATGGAGGATATGAATGAATTCTTTTTCTGGTTAGACTCTATGGTTCTTTGACCCAAGCACAGGTTTTGCATGTGAAAACCCCTACCTATTAGTGCTGTTCTTGATTGTGGCTGTATTTTTTCTTCTCTTGTTTTAGCTATTGGTTTATAAACTTTTTTTCTTCTTTCTAGGGATCACGTGAACAGCTTGCAATAGCAGAATTTGCAAGATCCCTCTTAGTAATTCCAAATACATTGGCAGTAAATGCCGCTCAGGATGCCACAGATCTTGTTGCAAAGTTGAGAGCATTCCACAATGAGGCTCAAGTTAACCCAGATCGCAAAAATCTGAAATGGCAAGTATCTGTCTGTTAGAAGGCTAGTAAAAGTGATGTGGGTTGGTGACCTAGATGGAAAATTGTTCTCCCAGTTTACTGAACTGTGATTTGCATAGTTAAAAAAAAAAAAGTATGTTACCAGTGAACTCCTCTGCCCCTGCCCTTGAGTCGTGTGTATGTACTGCTGTAACAAAGTAGTAGCTACAGAGCATACTTGCAGCTGTTTCTCTCCATCTGACAGCATTCCTTCTTTGCAGGATTGGTCTTGACTTGATCAATGGAAAACCTCGTGATAACAAACAAGCCGGTGTCTTTGAACCAACCATGGTCAAAACTAAGAGCCTCAAGTTTGCAACAGAAGCTGCAATTACTATTCTTCGAATTGATGACCTTATTAAACTGCACCCTGAAACTAAAGAAGAGAGAGGAGGGTGCTATGAGGATGCAGTTCAGTCTGGAGCACTTGAAGAATAACTTAGGCTTTATTTATGTTTGTTTCACTTACACTTCCCACTCTTATAACTAAAATGTTAATAAAATAAGTGGTTGAATGTTGCTGCTATTTTCTTGTGAACAAACTTAATTTTTGAAAGCAAGCTTGGTCCTTTGCAGTGAGGATTTAGGCTATAGTGTGTGTTAACAACTAGCATGCCTGCAGTAACCACTGACCTCTTCATCATATCAATGATTGAGTGTCAAAAAGTAATGGTGTAAGCTTATCTACTTTTAGGCAAAACAAACAAAATGTGAGTTCTGTTATTAGAAGTTTATTAGTAAAATGTTTCAAAGCTAGTTCACACTAGCTGTTTGTTCATTCCCGCACGTTTATCTCTCAACACACATGGCTATTCCCATTCCTCCTCCTATACAGAGAGCAGCAACACCACGTTTTCCACCAGTTCGTTCCAGTGCATATAGAAGAGTTACAAGGATGCGACAACCAGAGGCGCCCAGAGGGTGGCCAAGAGCAATAGCTCCACCTTGTATATTGATCTAAAAAAAACCCAAACATATAGGCAGTCAAGAACATTTAACTGGCTTAGCTGACTTTCAACATAAATAACTCTACTGGAATCTAGCCCTTGATTATTTATGAACTTAAAACCCCAAATATCACTTAATACACGAAAGGGCATACGAGTGCAACAGCTGGTAATAATCAGTATTTTCTCCTGCAAGGGTGCTATCTTCACTCTGAACAGGTGGATTTAGGGAGAGGAGAATAATACCTCTGCTTTTTGCCATCACTGAAAGAATACTGTGGCAAATGCACTTGCAGCAACAATTTAAAATTCTGAACTAAGTATGCTTGAGCAGTTGCCTAGATTTGCATAAAAATCCACTGCAACAACGATGGAACTTGTTCAGCTAGGAAACTGCTAGCAAAGCCAGTGGACAGCAGTGTGAGGAAATGCCTGCTGGGGCTCCCACCCTATGTGCTTACACCAAAGGGATTGCAAGAGAGCTGTGCTCATCCTTAAAATCCACATGCACAGAATGGGACAAGTTTGAATTACAGAAGGCAAACTAATGCCAGCCTACAAATCATTACCTTTTCTGGATTTACTTTCAGTTCTTTTGCTATTGCAACAGATAGTGATGCAAAGGCTTCATTAATTTCAAATAGGTCGACTTGTTCTAGAGTCCAGCCAGCTTTGTCAATCTGAGAAAACAATACAAATAGGACCTTACTATCTTTTCGGTCTTCCTCAGCACCAGAGGAAACTTCCTAAGACAGAAATCGGATGATTTGAAGCTACCATTGCAAAAAAGTTGAAGGAGAACCATTTTTTATAGCCAGGGTTGATGACAGAATTCTTGAAGACTACAGACTTTATTTCAGACAAGTCAGTACAATGAGCTGTAATAATGCTGGCTGCTCATAAAAATCTTGACTAATTTTACACAAGTAATGGTGGTGGTGCAATTGTGAGAATCAAACTGTACCTGGTGCCCTTACTAGAAAAGCACTGGATTCAAAAACAGGCTTCAGCAAATTCAGAGCAATTTTTTTAGGACATAGTCTGATTCCATTAGGGAGTCTCTACTTAGAGACTTTTACACAGGAAATAGTGAGATGTCAACCATTAGTGATCTGATTTTTCCACTCTCCTGCCTTTACATTGAAAGCTGCCACTTTAAGCTTTTCACAGGTGACTATTTTGGAAGATGCTTTGGCTCCTGTTTTCACTTGAGAAACTTGTGATGCAATTGCCTACTCTAGTACAAGTTTAGGCACGTTTCACATATGTACACTTTGTTTCTAACAGCAATACTTTATCAGAATCATCAACAATGATGTTTCACAACCTAGGTGAGCCAGAGTGGTGCACCTCCGAAGCTACAGTCAAGGAGGAGAGCCTTTTTCTACAAAATATACAGTATGGAGGATCCCATTCTTCTGGGAAAAGCTTAAGATACACTATGTTATTGTAACACTTAATCTATAACATGGTCATTCTGTCACTATAAAGTGCTACTCTGAAATTTTGAAGTGATAAAACATGGAGCATGTGAACATTTGATAACACACATTAATTACAAAGTTTAATCACAGAATATTCTGAGTTGTAGGGGACCCAGGAGGATCATCAAGTCAAACTCTTAAGTAAATGGGTCATAAAGGGATCGAAGCCTTGACTTTGGTGTTATTAAGACCACGCTCTATGAAGTGATGTGCCCTTTCTCACACAATGTATACAGTTAAAGGTACAGCTTGTCTGTCCCCAGTTTAAAGTAAAACTATTGTATATGCAGTCTTCCTTTAAAAGAACAGTTTGACATCTGGTAAGAAAAAGCTTCAGCATTACAGTTCTGATTTTCTTGTCTGTCCTGGGGTGACTTTATGACACTGGTATCAAAAGCCACAGAGCTTGGGTGACTTCAAGTTAGACCTCCATATCGCCAGGACATTTCAGAGGTGAACAAAATAAGGCCTTTATACAGCATTAAAGTAATAAGGAACATGAAATCAAATCTGTTCTTAACTCTTCCCGTGCTCAATTCCCTAGCTAAGCTTTAAACAGTAATCAGCTGGGGCTGCCATGGGTTATGTCTGTATTAGCAAGCAGTATGGTACCAGCAGGGCTGCTCACTGAGGCACTGAGAACCTTATCCTGTGGAGTGAACACGGAGCACATCAGTGGGTGCAGTAATGTTCTCAGCACGTTACATGTGGTTTTGGAATGCACCTTCCTCTTTAGTTACACCTGAAAGGGATCCAGTTTGTAAGCTCCAAGCTTTTTGCAGGCCAAACTGAAACACGAAGGGCACCATCCCCTTTGCTAATGCACGTGGTACTCAGTGGCCCTTCCCTTATTGTTGTACTATAGCAAATATGATCAGGCAATGATCTGAAAATTAACCTGGCCAGACACAGCATCAGAACTGTATCACTGAATTAGGTTAGTTACACACATCCCTGAAATTTGATCTTTAGCCTCCTAAGTTATCTAGGTATCCTTCCACAAACCTGACTAGTTTATGCTCTAAAGTCCATTTATAGACATATGCACTTGGTTTTTCTTTTTCCAACAAGCAGGTACTAGCCTAGTAGCACTAGGATTCCTAATCTCATATACTACACTATTTTGAGTGTTTTTCACAGTTTTCTTTTTTTCCTACTAAGCTTTCTTTAGAACAAGGCAAAACCAAAACATGGCGAGAAAACAAGAAGCAATTAAAAGCAAGAGTTTTAACATAATAGATACATAGATAAGTGATTACTTACAGCTTTCCTTATTGCTGAAATGGGCCCTACTCCCATAATAGATGGATCTATACCTGTCTGAGCCCAAGATACAATCCGAGCCAAAGGCATAAGACCTCTCCTAGCAGCTTCTGATTTCTTCATTAGAAGAACAGCTGCAGCCCCATCATTTAAACCTGTGGAATAAAAAACAGCTTGTATGTATTTGTTGGACTTTATGGCTCTCACTGTATCACCTTCTCCAGCCAGCACAAAATGACAATCTAGACAAAACAAAAATCACAAAACATTTGTTGGTTTAGGTCAGTATTTCTCCTATCAGCCAAGTCTGTTCTCTGCCACAAACACTTGAAACTATATTGCTGTAAATGTGACACATTTGTGATTCTATTTGGAAAGCAGAAGGTGGAAGAATCAAAGTACAGTCTGAAAAAAAAGCACATCAGATTTGTTAGGCAGGCTTTGGAAGGGGCAGCATAAGGACACAGCAAGATGTTTAAAAGCTGCTTGTGGCAGTCCCACAGGAGTAACACTTTCAAACATGAATCATTAAGTTTTCCATTGTCCAAACCTGCAGTGTCAGAAACCCTTAGACAGTTTTAAAAGGAAATATTTTCTCCAGCCTATCAAATATTGCTGTTATTGTCCAAACCTTTATATTATTTTATAGAAAACAAGGAAACAAAAGACAACTCTGTAAAGAAATCCTCCACCACATCTAAAATGGAGTTCTACCTAAGTTGTCAAACACATTGTCATTTCCTGCAAAGCAGTAAACACACAGCAGCCACACCCCTCACAGAGACCCTGCCTTGAGCCACAAGCAGCTACTGTTCTTTTCCACTTCATGTAAGCCAGATGGACCAACCTGAAGCATTAGCTGCTGTTACTGTCCCTGTTCCATCTGTCAGGAAACAGGGTTTCAACTTTGACATTGTTTCCAAATTGCTCCCATGTCGAGGGTGTTCATCTGTTTTAACTTCTATTGGACCTGCAAAAGAGAGCATTATGCTTACAGGAGTGTCTAATCACACAAACACATCTCAAACAGAAAGACAGCAAAAACAACATGCTGAGTGGGAATATACACCGGATTCCTTTCAACCAAAAAGGCATTCTTGTGCCTGAGACAGCTGCCAACTCAAGGCAGCAAATGGCTGTAACCCTCCTTCTAGCAGGGCAGACAACTCAGCTTTTCTAAGACAAACACTAGCAGCTAAAATACTGTCTGGTTGTGCAAAAGTCAGTATTGTTCCTGCTGTTCCTAACCCAACAGCTTCTCTTTCAGCAGGAGGCCATACTTCAAATGATATTTCTAGTAATCTTGTTACAAAGAGCAGTCAAGTGTCATTAAAAATTATCATCTAAACTGGTATCTTTAAATAGTTTGTAGCTGGCCCAATACCAGGACTTTTTCAGCAGGGTCTGTTCAATGGAATTGTTGAAGAACTGATTCATGATTTCTTTTTGGAAAATTCAGTTCTTGCATCTACCTCACAAGGAGCTGGGGAATTCTCTTGCTCTCGAAACAGACTTTTGGCTCAAGTATTGTAATAGGTCTGTTTATATCCCTCAGAGATGTAAAGAGAAGCATACCCATTATATGTAACCTCACTACATAATTAACTAGTAACCCTAATTAATGTCACTGTATTTTACTAGGTGGGTTTGACAGATCAATATGACTGTTTTAAGTTTGGTGCAGCAGGAGTCTTAAGAAAATGAAAAATACTGATTTTGGTACCATATCCAAATGTGTGTTAAGTCAGTGTTTTGTCTAGGTTGTTATTATCTCTGAAGTAAAACACACTAGTAATATTTGCAGAAAGCTACACTGAAATATTCCACATTTACACTGCTTCTCTCTTATTTAAAATATAACCACTGAAAGCTGAAAAAGAGAGCAACAGGCTATATGCTTACAAAAAGGCTGTGTAAGTCGGAAACCATCCACTGATTATAGGAGACATAGCAGAAAATAGATTTTTTCCTTAAAATTGTCTCTCATTATCCATTCACACCTACCTTTCTTAGAAGGTACAAGAACAGGAACAATTTCTTTTGTAAAATAGCCAGCTTTCTGTGCTGCCTCTGCCCTGTTTTGTGACTGCACAGCAAGTTGGTCTTGCTCCCCTCTGCTGACTTGCCACTTATTGGCCACATTTTCAGCTGAAACGGGAACAAAATGCAAACTGACGTCAGGAAATGCCAAAATTTTAAATTGCAAAATTGTAAGCACAAATGTAGTCATTAATGTTTGCTGTAGCAAGCAGCTGAGTTTGTTGAACTGTTTTCATTCCGATTTCCTCATTTTGTTTACTCATGATTTTCTACTGTATTTTCACTTGAGGGTGAACATTTCTGTGTGGAATCTCCTCCCAGATGATATTATCAAAGTAAATAGAAATGCAAACAAGCTTTTGTAGTTTATTGCTTCTCTGAATTACAATGCTCAGATCTCTCTACAGCCACTTCAGGGAAAGGAGCAGTTCTGAAGTCACTCTGTTTCATAAGCAGGGTCTGGAAAAGCAGCTGGCTGACCCATCCAGAGTGCAATAACCTGAAGCTGCAGAACCATGCATATCCACAGGACACTTTACGTAACTCCACCTCACTGTGAATCTGTGCTGCTGAATGCTCCAGTTACATACAGGGATTATTTTATTTATATTTTTTCTGAAATTAAATTTCTCAGATGTAGAAGAGATGCAGAAAGATTAGCTCAGACAGAAGAAAAACCCAGAGCAGTAGCTTTACAAACAAAATGGAAAATGCCTTCAATGCCTTTCATTATTACATATTTCTTTGTTTCTTTTTCAAGACTACAACATAAGGACAGCTTGAAACACATTATCTGTAACCTTTTATTTCTGAAATTTCCTGTCAGTGAATTCTTTCAGTTGACCATTGCATTTTATGGACTGTCACCACTTACCTGTTATGCCCATGTGATACTGATAAAAAGCATCTGTAAGGCCATCAAGGATTATAGTGTCCTGCAAGGAAGCCTCTCCCATTTTCACCCCAGCTCGCATATGAATGACATGAGGAGCCTGCAAGTGTTTTGAAAAGAGTGAGATGTTTACATCTCCACTACACAATTCAGACAGACCATTGACGAGACAGACCCCTGCCCGCTGGCTGGAGGTACCCATCCCAAATCCTGGCAGTCTTTCTGGCTGCCCACTCTGCCTGTTCCTCCAGAGCCTGCCAGCTGGCGTGCCATTTGGCCTGTGCATTCCCCTGGCAGCAAGGGGAAACTGCAAGTGCTGTTCCCTCCACAGACCAAATCTATCATTTCTGGGGCCACATGGCTGTGGCTCTTCCATCCTACTAGCCTGCTCCAGGTAGTTCCCAATTGCACTCTGCTGTCATGGAATGTCAGCATCACTCTCAGCACAGGCAGCTGAGCCCTGGCAGAAGAGGCCATCTGTTTGTTGGGCATCATATCACCAGCTCAGACCCATTCTTGAATACAGCCTTGGGATGAACACCTCAAAATAAAACTGCTTTGCTTTCAATCCTAGTTCTAATTGCTTGGTGAGCAATAACATTTTCAGTTATTCCTTCTCTAGACTTGTTGCAATACAAAAATCCCATCTATTGCAATCTGTCACAGGCAAATTGTTCACCACAACAGGGCTAGATGGAAATGAAAACGGAATTTTAAACGCAGTGTGTGTTTGCAGGGCACCTTTTTAGCAGCTGCAGTATGAAGTCTTTTCCTTTTTTAAAAGAAGCGTGCTACTGAAGTCAACTGCTGCATGTGTAAATTCATTCACAAGCACAGCGACCCTTTTGATTTGCCTCCAGGTGCCAGCCTGGAAACACAGGGTTTCAACATCAGGCTCTTTGCTCCCGGTACGTCAGCGCAATGCGAGTCCAATCCTCTGCTTTACCTTGCTCATACTTTCCATGCCCCCTGCAACCACGATGCTGGAGTCTCCTGTCAGTATGGACTGAGCAGCCAGACACACTGCCTTCAAGCCCGACCCACAGATCATCTGGCAGCTCCAGGCGGGCACGGAGTATGGGATTCCCGCAGCCACACTGGCCTGCCGGACGGGGTTCTGGCCAGCACCTGTGGGAACAGGCAGCATTTTGCTTTTGGCTGCTCTTAAAAACAAAAACATCCACCTTGTCACTGTTCACAACAATACCCCCATTCCACAAAAACTTAGAGTTCACCCCTACTTTTCAGCTGGTGGGTAGAGAAGTGCCCAGCAATAATCTATACACAGAAAACCTCTCTCATTTATATTGATCAATAAATACCTGCTACTGATAGTTTTATATGTACAACTCTGCTTTTGATGCCAGGTCAGAGAAAACACTACTTCAGATCAGCCCTAGCCTGTTGTATGTATAAGATGAGAAATCATTTAAATTGCTACTTGCTGAAGAGGTTCTTTTTTACATCTTCTGTCCATCACCAGCAGTTAACTTTCCCTTAGAGTTCATATGGAAACCAAAAGCACAACTATGCGCAGATGGACCTGAAAGCTTCCAGTCTCTGTTGAGATCCTGATGGAGATAATAGAAGCACTATATTCAAAGAAAATAGTCTTCATCTACATTTCCCGAGGCCAAAGCTCTTTGTACACACAAAAAAAGGACAAGGACAGCACATCATTCAGCAAGCTAAAAATATAGAGGAATCGGAATCATCTTTAACACAAAAATACATATTTCCTTCCTCCACGTTTAAAATACAAACCTGCCTACGATTCTACTGATTAAACATTACCATGGAAAAAGCAGGAGCAAGTTCAAAACAAACAATTCCCTGCCAGGTGCATTTTCATTAAATAAAAGTATTTGTCTCCAAACAAGTGGCATCACATATCTTGCAGGTCGGTCCTGAAGATAAACACAAATGCAAGCCTAGCTCTTAAAATCTCAGTTACCATTACTTAGGATGTTAAATTTAGGACCTGAGATGACCAAGGTGAGAAGGATGCTGTAACAAAGAAAAGAAATTGACATTCACATATACGCTGTTGGCTGCTTCAGGGATTTAAAAAAAAAACAACTAAACTATCCCTCACAACATCCTTTCCAAAAACCCATCCTTTCGGTCACCCAGAACGTATGGAGAAGCAGCCACGATGCCTCTCAAGCCCTTTGTTAAGGAACCGTGTTCCCAATGGCAAGGAACAAGGTCCTGGAAGGTGAAACCTGAGCCGTTTCAATGGGACAACCCCGAAGAGATGCGGCCGCGGAGGGGGAGCGCCCGGCCCGTACCTGCGGTGAGGACCTGCCCCAGGATCACCTCCGACACCTCCTCGGGGGCCAGCCCGGCCCGGCGCAGCACCTCCCGGATGGCGGCGGCGCCCAGCTCGTGTGCGGGGAGCGACGACAGCCCTCCGTTGAAGGACCCTGGCAGGGGGGACACAGAGGGAGCGCGCTCAGCACCCGGACACCCTCCCGGCCCCGGCGGGAGCATCCGCCGCCCGGCGCGCCCGCCGCTGCCTCTCACCCACGGCGGTCCTGGCGGCGGACACGAAGACGACGGGGTCTGCGCTCATGGCGGCGGCGGCAGCGGCGGCGGCAGCGGCGGTGGGAGCGGCGGTGGGAGCAGTGGGAGCGGCGGTGGGAGCAGTGGGAGCGGCGGTGGGAGCGGCGGGAACCGGAGCGGAGCGGCGGCCGCGGCCGGAGCGAAAGCGGAGTCGGCGCCGGTCCCGCCCCTCGCCCGCCGCCGGGCGGGGCGGGAGGACGGAGCCCGAGCAGGGGATTCGTCGCCGGGCACCCGAGGACAGCGCGGGGGCCGGGCGGGCGGTGGCGTGGCCGGGCCGCCCCTGGGGCGATCGATGGGGCGAGGGTGGCCTTGGCCGGCTCCTTCCCGGCCCCTTCCCAGCGGGGGCGGAAAGAGGAGCGGCTCCGCCGGCCCCGCCGGGGTCGGTCACTTCCCCGTGCCCCCCGCTCGCACGCAGCGCCGACTGCCCGCTCCGCCTGGATTATTCATTTACAAAATAAAGCGCGCACGTCAAGTGCTCTCTTGTCATATTGTGGCTTTAAGGACAGTTTGTTTGTTTCATCACGGCATTTCTTAGGATCTGCGTGAGCAGGGAGAAAGAACAGTAATTTGAATAAAACTATACCAAACTGCCTGTCGCTGGTTTGATCTGCTCAGCAACTGATGCCCAGAGATTACCAACACCCAACTCGGCCTTTTATTTTTTTTTTCTTAGTTTCAGCAGAAATTAGCATATATATATATTAGTATATATATTTATATATTATTATATATATATTAGTGTGTATATGTATATACACATAGACATATGTACATACACACACACACACACATATATTAGTGTGTGTATGTATATATATATATATATGTATGTATATTAGTACAGGCAGTGCTCTGCCGCTGTCCCAAAAGCTGCTCCTGTCTGACCTGATGAAAGAGGCAAGCAAGGGGCTGTTCCCAGGCTGCTTCCATGGGAAGCGATGCTGCAAGGGGAAAGGTGAGGTGGCCTGGAAGGCGCTGGCTGCAGGAGCTCCTGGAAGGACAGGAGGCGGCTGCAGCAGTGGCCGCAACCCACAGCAGGGCGGGCAGGCAGGAATGTTTCACTGCAGGGAAATGTAGGTGGGGAGCCTAGAGATGTAAGGTGGGAAGCAACAATATTAAGATATCTGGAGAAAAATGGGACAGAATAAAGGGAGGAACCAAGAAAGTAAGTCAAAGCTACAAACAGTTAAAATAAATTACACAGGCTGAAATAACTGATGTATTGCACAGCCTTGATCTTCAGTCCTTACTCCTTTCTTCCTCATTCAGGGATATCTGGCCTAAGGGACGCAGCCAAAGCACTGCATTGAACTTGCATCTGAAGGCCAAGAAGATGGTTAGAAAATGTGCTGTTTTTCCTACTTTAGCTCCAAAGTCGGGAGATTTTTTTTTTTCTGTCCAGGTGGTAAAATACTGTAGGTTTTCACAGAGAGAACATAAGTACAAATTAAGTCCTAAAAAGCACACAGCATGTGATGACAAACACTGACAAACATAAATGTGGTTATATATGCAGTGAATGCATTAGTACACCTGTGGTTGCATCCTGCATGTTGGTTAATCTGAACTTGGCAGGATTAAATCTGCATTCACAAAATGCATCTGAACATTCTGTGTGGGCACAATGAGTAACAGGAGCAGTGCAATACCTGAGCTAAATTCTTCTGACTCCTATCAGCCTCTATTCTTGCTTTACAATGTAAAAAGCTACAGCATTACTAGATAGGGAAAAAAATCCTACTTCAGCTATGGAGAGAAAGATTGGCTTAGATTGCATCAATAACTCAGCTAAATCATGGTGCAGGACTCCAACACTCAAAATACATTCCTCCTTTTAGATAGTTTGATCTTTGTGAAGGATAAGACCAAAGCAGAAAACCATGTGTCATAACATTTCTTCAGTGACTTTGGCATTTACAGCTTTCAGCAAGAGAAGAATCCCCTCAGATATTTTCAGGAAAGGAAATCTCTGGGAACTCCCGCAAGCAGCCAAATGCTTAAGCAGACTGATGTACCAGTCTCCCAAGGACATGCATTAAAGGATGCATTAATGTGCAACATGCATGCACCACTGCTTTTCTTTAATGATGCTGTGCACTCAGAGCAGCTGATAACACTGACAAACATGTAAGATTAAATCTGGAGGGGAAAACCATGGTTTGTGTCTTTTCAAAAGGCTATCAGTAAACAAGTAGTAGAACTAACATACAAGCAAAACTCAGGAATGTATTATTTTAAGCAATAGAGTGATTGTTTTAGAAAAATATTGTTCCTAAGCAACCGTGTATGACCGAATGTAGTCTATGCACATTTTCAAAATTCAGTAGAGAGTAACACAGATATACAAGGGCAGCACCAAGTAACCTTGTTTTTCAACAATTCCATATACCAATATGTCATTCTTAATGTAAATTTTGACTGATTACAGCTTAAGGCCATTGATGGAAATACAACGTCAGTAATGTGAGATGAGCTCAGATTAAATGTCAACAGGTGTTCAAAGTCCACAACTGACACTACACCTGCAGTAAGCCTTATGAACAGGATTCTCTTGAATTTAAAATTTTACAAATATCACCACAAATATTGAATTGAACATAAAGCAAGGCTTCAGCCCCTTTCCTCCCTACAGTTCACTAGCAGACAGAAAAACTTCAAATATGAAGCAGCCTTAGGGACTTCAGGCTAGCTCACTCCAGTGAGCTGACCTACTGTCAGCTTTGCTCTCAGCTCCAACCAGCAGAACAGTTTTGCAGTTCAACATTAGTGACAAACCAGTCTGTGAGGTTGGGCCACCCAAAAACAACAGAGATTAATTTTATTTTGGTATGCCTATCAGATCTGCAGTATTCTATTTAACCCTGCTTGGATGGTGTCCAGGATTGAGATCCATATGGACAAAAGGGACATGTAATAGCAAAATAATGTAGCAATCGCACAAAGGCAAATAATTATGAAACATGCATAGTACAGATCAAAGTTTAGTTATTTAAATGCAGAAAAAAACACTACTGAATTGGAGTAGGCAGTGTGCTTTTAAATTCAATAGTTAATGAGCAGCATAATACTCAATAGCAAACTACTGAGCCCTATGCTGGCACATTTTACCATTTCTTGGAAATCTAAACTCTGGGAAATTAAGTCATCAGTTCAGAACAGAAATCTTACTTGCTATCAGTTGCACAAAGTTTATTTACTACTTTGCTATGAACACAATCAAATGGACATGTGCCTTCCATTGAATACTCAAGGCACAAAGGTTTTTGCATTTTCATTCAGACAAAAAGTTAGAGGATTTCAGTGTTCACTGATTTACTCTCCTGCTAAATAACTTTTTTCTAAATCTGACCTTTTAAAAGATCAGTATTGTTACCAAGATGTGAAGCCCTTGCTTTATTTTTTTTTTTCTTAAATCTGACTCTTGGTCAATGAATATTTGCAAAACCAGGTTTGTTGGGAATGTGATTTTAATAAAAACTAAGCTGCACCTCTTAAAGGAAAAAACAAACAAACAAACGAAATCCAATTACTTTAAATTAATAAATCTTACTATGATATATTTCTAATTTTTTAAAAAATAGATTTCACAACTTTCCTGTGACAGCAAATTATCTAGTCTACAAAGCCTTACACACAAATATTGCTGCTAATATCTGCTTGGGGCATTCAGGTTTCCTGGATGCCTTGAGTACCTTAAGGCCTCTTTTCATGTGTAGAAAGACTGTGCATTCTTTTTCCAGGCTTTTTTAGCAGTAGACTGATATTCAGTTGTCTATGAGTAGGTTCAGAAGATAAGTAATGTTTTAAAAACAGACACACTGTTTTCCCAGTGAGGTAAAGAGCTACATTTTCTAAAATTTCTCAATCTCCCACCTAACTGACAAGAAGTCAAACTGCCTTGTAAATGAAGGCAATGAAATATCCTTGGCTGTGTTAAGAGCAATCTGTGTTTTCCTTGAATCTGTCTTTGTAAGGGAAGGTTCATAATCTAATTGGTGTTTAATTAAAAAATGTTGTCTTCCATTCAGACAGGAAAACATTTGCACTAATTAAAACTACCTTGGACTTTCTATGGTTTTAAAAAATGTATAGTAAACACCTGGGCTTATATCCTTAGCAACTATATGCACACCTGTACTTCAAATGCAAGCTTGTAGTATTTATCAAGCATCCTCAAAAAATGAATGTAACTTGAGTCACCATTTGGTTTTAATTGTATCTGGATGGATTATCAGTCAGGGGATGTCTTCAGGACAGGCTCTGAAGTTAATTCACTATATACCTATTTTTTATATAGATATAAATTGATTAAAATGACTGTTAATTAAAAAGTAATTAATGCAAGTGCTTTCTGAAAAAGTTTAGTTACTTCTTGCTATAAACATGTAAGAAAAATATGTGATAATTCCACTAAGACCCATAAAAGCATGTTAGCAGGGGGTATAAAGACAGCATTAAGCCTGCAGCCTAGTATTCAGGAAGCTTCTCTAAAAGAGAGAATTCTCTGTCAATTTTGGACTTTCTGCAGCCCAGATCTTTATTTTGTAGTTACCTGAAGGACCTCGCTGTATCACTTTTTCTCTCAGCGCAATCCATAGGTTTTATCTCTCACACCTGTGGGAGCAGCAGCCTTTTCCAGTGCACCTGAGAGCTCATTCTCTGCTGCAGATGTACGCCTTGCTCCATCTCCTGTCCTTGCAAGTCAAGGACAGCCTTTGCAAGAGCCAATTTGCCTTTCTTTAGTTCCTGATATTTCAAGGTCCTTTATAATGCCAAGAGTGTGTACAGTACGCCAAACTATTTTTTTTCTTAAACTTTTGAAAAAGGCTTTATGTAATTTTCCCCCTAATTCCTCACTTTCCTGACCTGCAGACTAATTTTTTTTATGAGTGTTTTACACTAGGAAGCATTTTCCCTCAGACCCTGCCTTCCCCAGGGACAAATAGCATCCCTCGGATCTTGGGAACATCATGGTATTTGTGTTAGTCCAGAGGGCTTCCATGTGAAACCAAGGGGTGGAACAGAAATACAGAACTGTGCTGGTAAAACCAAGGAGGAGCTATCCAGTTAATGGATTATTAAGTTAATGAGTAAGACAGCATCATTCAAGGAACCTAAAACCTGGTGAGCTGTGCTTCCCACACATTCATGATCTGGTTCCTATTCCATTTTATCATAGGTGAATCAATATATGAAATTGGCTTTTGTGCTGGTGCTTGGACAGGTCATGATGTGCTCTTTCATCCAAAGACCAATTCTGCTGCTGGGGGTTATGATACCACCTATTATTTGAAAATCGAATTTACTTCAGTTGCAACACTGTAAACACAATCCAAGGCGGGTGTCGACATGTTTGTTCCAGCAGCACTAAAAAATCCCAGGTTAGTTCTCACTCTGTAATGTGATGTGCAAACACAACAAAAGAGTATTTCAGTTAAATGTCCTCTTCCCAAAGGTATCAGAGGACTGGTTACTAAATTGTTGCCCTTATTTCCCTAAACAAAAATTATAGGTGTAGCCTGATTATACACTTACTAACTCAAAAGTACAGAAGGAAGGCAGTCCAGAATATTAAAGTCTGCAGGCTGATTCCACTTATCTCTACATGTCCCTGGCTGCCTGCCTCTTGCTCAGCTAGCATATTTCCCACAAATGTAATCTACACTTGTAAAAATAATTTTAAAACAACTAGGTGCTGACAAGGGGTAAAAAATGCAGGAATACTTTCGACATGCTCATGAACACAAACAATTGTGGAAGGTTTACCAGCCCACACCTTAGAGTGTATCTGAGCTAGACCTTTATCTTTACTTAGAAGACACAAAGGAGGTTTGGTTTCTGAACATAACAAAAAGTAGCCAAACTCTAGACAAAGTACTGGGAGGTCTTGAGTTCAAATCACCACAGATACACAGAAAATGTTAGGCATGTTATACACAGAATAGAAGCTGCCCTGAGTGTATGTCTGCATCTATTTTATGTAGAAAAAGTTTCAATTTATTCTCCTTCTTGGTTTATATGCATTTTTAGTATTGTAATGTTTACATTTGCACACGAGGAAATAAAGTAAATTTGCTGCATTAATGTTCTTATTAAGGCCTACTCTAATATTTCAGTGCATCTTCCATGCTGCCATATCCTGGGATGGCTTCATCTGTTAATTGGTATCTTGAATGCTTCAAACATCTGCAAGAAAAGCAGGAGCAGGAAACTGTACAGTAATCACAGCATATCTCTTTTCACTTTTAAATAAGGTTTCAAAGGCACTTATTCAGGTCCTTTCTCCTGTGGTAGCTACATCAAATCACTTGCAGCGTGGTTTTTAAACGTTTTAAGCTCTCACTGAAAAATCTGTGTATTCATATACACACACAGATGTGGATGCGGGACCACGTGCACTGCGTTCTATTCTGTAGCGATTATATTCTTCCTGCTACCAGTAAGAGCCAGGAGAGATTTCTGGAGCACCTTCAACACTGACATAGCGAGTGACGATCGATTTAATTAGTGCAACCCCAGGTGACAGACTAATTTAGCCCGCAGCAGTTTTACGACTTTGCCGGCGAAAGTATTTGCCCAACATCACAGCGTGCGAAGTCACGGATAGTAGGAAGGATAAACTTTATTCAAAAGCACCAACTCGGTGCTAGACCGCAATGAAGGGCAAACTTCACATTATTGGTTTTTATTCTCAAACGCGGAAACTGATGTTTAACTTCTTCGGAAGCGGCTGGAAGTCCTTTATCTTTCATTGCTGGCTGAGGACACTGGCTCGCACCGAGGCCGCCGAGCGGCGGCCGGTGTGAAAGCAGCCCTGGCAGTCACGCCGAGAAGCCGGGCGCCCATCTTGCACTTTATTTAGGGCTGCGTGCAGTTTTCCTTCCCAGATATCCCATCTTCTCCGCCAGCCTTCCGGGAAGGCGCCAAGCCCCTTTCCCAGGAGGCGCCGGGTCCCGCTCCCCTCAGCCGGTTTGGCGGGAGACGGGCGCCGCTCGCCCCATCCCGCCGGACAGTGGCGCCCCCTGCCGGCAGGAGGCCGCGCGGCACCCCACGGATACGAGCGCTGCGCGGCCCGTTCGGCCGACGGGCTTCAAATCGGCGCTCTAACAACCCGCGGGAGCCGCCGCTTCCCGGCGGGGCGAGCAACGATCCCCCCGCGGCGACCACCCCATAAGCGGGCCGAGGTACCGGGCCGAGGGACCCGCGCTCCGGCCCGGCACCGCTGCGGTACCTCCCGCTGTCGCCGCCGCCCCGCGCCGGGTGCGCGCGCAGCCGCCGCCCGCGGGGCGGGGCGGGCGCTCATTTCCTCCCTGGGCGCCATTTTGTAGCGCAGACAACCCGCAAATAAAGAGCGGGCGGGAGCGGCGCGCGGGGGAGCTCGGGCGGGGGGGGGACGCGGCGGTCCCGGCCGCGGAGCTGGGGGCGGCGGCGCCCGCGGAGCTGGTGGCGGCAGGCGCGGAGGTGGCGGCGTTTCGGCTCCGCTCGATGTGAGGCGGAGCGCGGCCCAGGCAAGCGGCGTGCGAGGGGCGCGGGGCCTCCGCGCCGCGGGCGGGAGGTGAGTGGCCGTGCGAGCGCTCCGCCCCGGCGGGACGGACGGACAGGGCAGCCCGGGGTGCCGACCCTCAGCGGCGTCTTCATCCCTCACCTCAGGCGCGGGGGGGAGGAGCGGAAGCACTTAGAGCCATTTTGTTCGAGGCCCCGAAGCCCGGCCTGGCTGCGCGGCCGGGATCTTCCTCCCCCAGCCTTGGGCTGCCGCCGCGCCCCGGCTGCGGGACCCGTGTTTGTCGCTTTCCTTGTGGAAGAGGAGCGAGGGCGGCGGGGCGGGCACTGCCTGGGCCGAGGGGCGGCCGCAGCAGCTGGGTCTGTCAAACACCTGCGGCTGCGGGGCGGGGGGGCGGGACCCCCGCGGTTGTTGAGGCGAGTGTGAGGGCTGACCGGTTACGGCGCTACTGTGAGGCTTTTCTTTTTAAACATCAAATGGCTCCTCAATACGAGAAAGAGGAGTTGCTGGAAGGGGTCCAGGGGAGGGCTGCAAAGATGATTTGGGGTCTGGAATATTTCTGTTGTGAGGAGAGATTGCGTGAACTGGGCCTGTTTACTCTAAAAGGAGAAGATGCTTTCATCGATACATACAAATATCCTAAAGGCGGGTGATATCATAAAGTGAACGGTGCCAGAATCTTTCAGTGGTACCCAGCGGCGGGACGAGGGTCAATGGCCCTAAACTAATAAAGCAAGAAGTTTCACCTCAACATGAGGAAGAACTTGTTTACGTTGAGGGCGGTAGAGCACTGGAACAGACTGCTGTGGTGGTGCATTCCCCCTTAACTCCTTTCTAGGCTACAGTGTGATCTGAGAAATTTTTGAGCAATCTCAAGTACACTCATTCAGGACATCTGCCCAGGCAGGTCGTGGAGTCTCCCTTTCTGGAGACGTTCAGAACCCACCTGGACATGTTCCTGTGTTACCTGCTCTAGGTGAACTTGCCTTGGTAGTGAAGTGGGGGTGGTCTGTATAATCCCCAGAGGTTCCTTCCAACCTTAACGATTCTGTGATTCTGTAAATTATATGTTTATATATATGCAAACATATACATGCTTTGGGAGCTGGGAGCCCATACTGGGGTTTTCCCTATGGAACTCATTCTTCATATCATTAAAATAACTAGATTCGGGTATAACAAGTAAAGCTGCATACCTGATTCAATTACTTTTGTTCACTGAGGTTTTTTTTAAAAAGTTTTTAAATCGTGTGTTTTATAAACGTTGTAGAAAAAGGTGTGTAGGCTTCTTCCAGAGTTACTAAAATAAAAATATGCTTTCCCCATTTCACATCCCTTTTAATTGAAGCTGCTGTAGAATCCTAAAACCTAGAATTTTCCTAAAAATTCTTTTGGTGCCTGTGGCAGTGTTATTCTAAGTATGGAATATGTTTTTATGTTGCTTGCTGCCAGGAGCAGATATGCAGGAGTGTGGCAGCCACTGTTTCTGCAAAATCATGAAAGTGCTTAGTTAGGATAGTACAGTTAAGCTGTTCATAATATAATTCACAAAATACAGTCGTGTTAATTCCAGTCAGTTATGCAGGAATGTTGTTTACATTGATTCTTTTTATTGCAAAAAGTGACACTTCATCATGGTCTTGCAAGATACTTCTGATAGGGGTAGGAGAGAGATGATCTCTTAGAGGAGTTCCAAGTGATAAGAAGCATCTCTTAATGCACAGTGCTGGAGAAGTTACTGAATTAGATTAAAAGAATGAACGTTTCAGTTGCAGTTGCTGTCTGTAGCATACAGATTGACCTGCTCATTAACAGAAAATTAAGGCAAATCACTGTGACAGTTGCTGTAGCCAGCCTGGCACTGCTGATATCTTTGCGAAACGGAGCAGTTTCTGAGCACAATGATAGCAGTATACAACAGTAATAAATGTGTAAGCTTCTGTTAAGTTACTCTGGGTTCTCAAAAATCTGTTGCAAGATGAAATTCGTAAATGTGGAAAGAGCACTAAGTGTTTATATATAGATATTATTAACCTAACTTTTCCAGAGTAACCTACAGAATATTTTTAGCTAGTGTGTTTTTATTTTATAGTGTGTGGTTCTGTCGTGGCAAGTAATAATAAGTGGCAGTAAGGCAGTAACTTCTGTGATGCAGTGGCCCATAACTTCAATCTTTCATGCTCTTGTCTGAAAGCAGGAGGTAGTTTTGTAAATGGTGATGTGCTGGGTGTGGAGGTTAGAGTAGCCTGGTCTGGTGCTGGAATTTTGTGTGAGGTCTGGAGATGCAGTGTCGACTACCTTTGGATGGAGGATCAACCTTTGCTTTCTTGTAGTCATGACTGTGACAGCAATCACATATTTATAATTGCTGTATGCTGCAGCAGTGGTTACAAGCCAGGTCTTTGGGGAAAATTCAACTTTTTTGGCATTTGTGTGCTTCTGGTACTTTTTTGAGGAGCACACATGTAATGACTTGACATGTGTGCACCATTTAGTCAGTGTTAGCTGTAGTTGTGTGACATCTGAAAAGCATGTTTCTCTCTGTCAGGAATTTAACACCAGCTGAGATCTTCAAGACTACTTCCAGATTCCAAAGGAGTTAAAAAGTCTAAAAATCTTGGGGAAAATTACAGTGGGGAAGGTAGGCAGCCTAAATACAGGGGTCACAAGCATTCCCTCTCTAATCTCAAGTTACTCTGAATGACTGAGTTGGGCACTGGCAATTTCTATCACATGCCTCTTACACTTGTATTTTATATTTAAGATATATTTTTGGTAAAACAGTCTCAAATAAGGAGCTGCATGCAGAAGTTCAAGCAAAGTGCTTGAGTAACTTCTTGTGAGTGGAAGGAGAAGGGGGTGGGAGTGGAGGGGACCTCCTAGTTTAGGGAAGCACGTATGTGCCTGTGCGTTACTAAGCCTAGCAACAGGAAGCTGCCATTCGTTAGTGAGATGCCTCTACTGAATGTTTTCTTTCTGTGGGTTCTAATGTCAGTATTTATTATAGGAAGGGAGTGTGAGTGTTGATTGTTTTGCATGTTGTTAACCAGGACCTTGTTTGGTAGGGTGCTGTGTAGTTGTCAATGGTGTTAGTTAGTGCAGGTTGAAAAGGCTCTGCTTTGTTGGAAAGTATTTGCTTGTCTTACTAACCAACAGTTTGGGATTTGGAAAAGTTAAATTGTTTCATTGCATGTCATTGTGAAAATACTAAGGTAATCCATAAAAATCATTGGGAAAATAGAATATCTTCTCCCTAAGAGCACTGTTTCTTTAAAGCTAAAGTGTTCACAACCAAAGAGTTGACACATCCTTTCCCTGGTATATGTATGGTAGCAGTTTTACAAGCTTATCAACTCTTAATATTATATGCAACTTTTCCAGTGGAAAGCATACTGCAAATATACATGCCTCCAGCAAACCTTGCATTTATTGTTACTTGAATGCCTGTAAGATTCAGGAACTCAGTATTTTTTACATAATCATAATTGTAGAAAATACTGTGTATTACTCTTTTGAGATAAGGAAGCATGTCCTGTAAGTCAGGGCAGTGTGAATATTTAAAATAGCAAAATACAGTACTCTTATGCTCTGTATGCACTAGAGGAATTCAGTTTGATGGCCTATCAAAGCCATTTATTTTGCATCTTACTTTTCCTGAAAATATTCACATGGGTTTTAAAATAACAGTACTTCCTGTTTATTAGAATCTTACGAGAGTAAGTACTTGCAAGAACATGTTGTAATGTTCACAGATGATCCTATTTTATTCCAAAGAGGAGGTGCAGTAGTATAAATTGCTTTCCTCAGATTTTGATTATCCTTTACTTTGTAAAATAAAATGCTCCGTAGATGTAGACATATACTAAATGTCAGTTTGATACAAAGTTGGATGGTTTTGATTAGCTAAATAGGAAGAATTGATTACAGGTTGGCTTTTTAGACATAAGTAGAAAGTTTGAGGTAGCTTTTAGAAAAATGCATCTGACTATATCTAGATTACAGGAGCAAACATGTCCTAGTGTTGTTTTGTACTCTGGTGCTGCATTGTGTGAAACCAATATTTCAGTGGTGTAATATTGCAAATTAAAACAATTAAGGCTAGAAGTACAAGTTTCTGACTTGTTCAGTGTTCCTTTTACACTAGAAACTACACTAAATAAAACTCCTTTTTTTCCTCTCCCTTCAGAGTTCACAATGACGAATGAAGAACCTCTCCCAAAGAAGGTATGTGTTTTTAAAATTACTTATGGCCTCACTCTTCCGGGTTATCAGGACAGCTTGATAAGTTACGCTTTTCTTTTTGCTTCATAGGTTCGCCTTAGTGAAGCAGATTTTAAGGTTTTACCTAGAGATGAGCTTATCCTAAGGTAACGTAAAAAGTGTTTTTTCTATCTCAACATTTTAGTGAACTTCCAGTGGAAGATGTGTGAATTTACTCTTCCATTGTCTTTTAACATCCTTGTTCTGAAAAACAGTTTTACTTGTTTCATGATACATCTCTTCTGTAAAGTTCTCCTCTTGTCTCAAGTATTTTTGTTTGTAGTTTGGGAGGGAACACTTTTTCACAAGAGGCAAAATCTTTACTGGTAGTTTGTAAAACATGAGTGTGAGTGGGTTTTTTTATTCACTCATAACTATAGAAGATACAATTGCTTACATTCCTTGATAGATAGCAAGTTATTTTAAACATCGGAAAAATGTCAACTCTTTACTTCTCCAGTACTTTTTACATTTAATCAGTCCCTGCAGTTGTCTTTTCAGCATATTCAGATATTAACAGAAAAATGTTACTGAAGTTTTCATCGCCTAGAACTTTGATAAGAAAGAACCTGGCCATCTTTTCACTTTAGAAAGCTTCAGTGTAATCATGGAAACAGTTGCAGGGAATTCTGTTGCACAGACCACCTGCTTAAAGAAGCCACCCCAATCCACTTGTCTCTGTATGCCTGAATTTCCAGATTTGTAAACCAGGAGCTATCCAAATTAGCCATCTGTGGGGCATTTGTTTATCTGCTGGAGTAGTCTGTGCATTTTGGTAAACATTAGTTCTTGGCTTCTTGTACACCGAGTTATTAGCATTTGTTAGGGTCTCAAGGTAAATTTTGCTTTTTCATAGAACAAAGACTAAACTGTTTAGGAACACAGGGTTGCATATACACCACTTCGTATATGTGGTGATCAACTACCCTCCCTTCTGGACAAGCTATCCTGCCAGCTGCTTTTGGGTTGACAGTCTTTTCCAGGGAGTAAACGCAGTCTATCTCCATATGTTTAAAACTGGTGTCTGTCTGCCTCTGAGTATCCAGACTTTTGGGTTGTAAACAAAAATGTATTTAAACAGAAAAAGTGCTTCTTTCATAAGTGCTTTTGGCCTTGTGACCCTTTTTATAAAAGTTTCTATACTCAAAATTTGGCAGTAGTAAACTCCTGAGTCTCCAAAGCTGTGCCCTTACTTCCTGCAATAAAATTCATGTGAAAATACCAAAGCATAGATTCTGTGACACTTTCTAACTGATAATGTGACAACAAAAAATGTCTGTCAGTTGTAATCAGTTTCTGTAACTTGCAATGATTAGTTGCTGCCATAGGAGAGATGAATTTCCAGCACATATTCAGGAGAGAATGGGGTGTAATACACCCAAGGAGGTAAAATATGCCAGCAGCTCACCTGTGTTAATGACGAGGAAGAAGGGAATTTGCTAATGACAGCTGTGTTGCTATTGAATAATCATCTTAGTGTGTATAAAAACTGACATGCTCTCAAAAAGAGCACTTGATGGATTTAAGGAGAATAACTCTTCAATATACCCAGAAAAGGAAATTTAAATTGCATTTTGGTCGTGTCCATTTTACTAGTTTGCATTGATTAGTCTTCCAAACACTTTTTTTGTCTGGGGGCAGATTGATGGATTTCTACTAAGTTCACCTCTAATTGTGATTTCACATAAAACTAACAATTATTACACTAACTTCTGGCTTCATTTGTAGGCTGGAATGAAATATTATTATTACACATATATTTTAGTGAATGTCATTTCTGTTACTTTGAGACATAGAAAAGCATGTGTTGACCTCTAGATTGTCTTAAGATTTGGAATGTATTCTTTTGGTCCATGCCTCGGTGAGGCAAATGCTTTTTGAGACAGATGTGTAATCATCTTTTAGTCTTTTAGGTAGTAAATCATCACTGCTGTACAGTTACAGCGATGAAATACATAGGTAGAAAAGATTATTCTCTTTTTTTGTCAGTTTCTGTGCCATGAGTCCAAATTTTACTCTTCTTTTCTGTGAAATACATAATTCAGGTTTGCTCATCTTAACTTTCGTTGACTAACCATGAGCAGGACTAACACAGAGGCTTTAGATCTGACCTTGAATTTCTGCTTGTCTCATGACTTATTGCTGTGGACTCATCTTAGACTTTCCCCACTCTAATGCAGTAGTTACTTAGCTTGACTGTAGGAGCTTCTGAGAGAAAGAAGAGCCAGGAACATGGTGAAGAAATACTCTGTGGATCATAGCTAAAAATCTGATCAGTATTTCCCTGATCATTTAGCTGTGCAGTTAGCTGGTAAAACACTGAAGCACTCCAATATACACAAGCATTTCTGAGGAAATACAGTGCTTTTACTAAACTTCAGTTGACAGGGACTTAGAGCCAGTCATTTTTGGAATGGCCTGGGTACAGTGTGTGTCTTAACCGCTAATTGCTTATCATTTACTGCAAACCCCAAAGCTCAGCATAAAAAATGGGTGCTTCAGGAAAAAGTATTTAGGACTTTGTCACTTCAGATTACTTCTATAAAGACTGCTTAATATTTTTAGAGAATGAAGGGAATTAAGTAACTGACAATGCTGTTCAGTTACCTTCCAGTTCTTGTGAAACTGTAAGTGATCCCATGAATGCAGAACAGGTTCAAAAGTATCTTCTGAGTTCTCCTGTCTGTTTTTGAATGCCTTTCCAAGTAGAACTTCAATGAAACTCTTCAGGTTATTAATTTTGAACCATCAGATTATGAACATAAGCTACCATATTGAGTAGAAAGCAAACTGATGGGAGAGAAAAATCTAGCTTTTAGCCTTTGTCATTCTTCTGCCACTCAGATTCACTGATGAGCTCCTTTAGTCTGCTACAGGTGTGCTGGAAGGCATGATCTGGGGCAAGGAAGTCAAGGGTCTGGTTATGTTCCCTCGCAAGATCTTACCCATTCCTGGCCTACTGGTGAGGGAGGAATGGTAGAAAACGTGCCTTGATGATGCATGAGCTCTTCCAGCAGTGGCTGAGACACTGGTGTGTCACCAGCACCATTCTAGCTATGAGTGCAAAGCACAGCACTACAGGGGCTGCTGTGGGGAAAATCATCTCTGCCAGACCCAGTAAAAGTTGCTTCGACTGCAAGGGTTACCAGGTTTTTGACAAAATGCCAGATCTGAATAGTTACGTTTTCTAGAAGTGTTGGTAGGCATAAGACTTGAAATCGATGACATGGCCTAGTGCCATCTAGATTTTCTTTTCCAGGAGTTTAGTTCTTGCCTAAATACTAGCAGTTGTTGAGAGGTGACTTAGAGGTCTACAACATTCTTGGTGACCATGGGCTACGTGGTTTGCTTGTGGGTGGTTATTTTGGTGGTTTTTTTGGGTTTTTTTTTTTGGTTGGTTTTTTTTTCAGTTAATGGTCTGGCGCACCTACTTAACTTGTGTTTCATGTCCTCAATTCGCTTCCTTTGTATAGTGCTCCTGTTGAGGGAGTGTGAGTGTGTCACGATTTTGATAGAATTACTGGGTTTGGGCTGTGAGCTGTAACTTAAAAGTCAGGTAGTCCTGTATATTTGAAGACAAACTGTTTACTGCATGTAATTTTCTAATGTAAAATTAGGTTCTCTCTTTCTAGATTAGCTGTTCAGTAGACCATTTCAGTTTTACTTCTGGGAGATTGAAATCTCCTGAACTAACATAAATTTTTAATGGTCAAATTTAAGGATTAAGTATGAATACTACTGCTCTCTTTTACAGAGCTTTGAGAGTTTGTTCATGCTGTTGCCATGTTTAGCTGAAGTGTTGTAAAAGTTTTGTTGTTGCTTGAAGGAAGAGGTCTCATTCTCCATAATGTGATCTTGCTTGCTGTTGCAGATCCCTGACGCTTTTTAGGTCCTTTAATGTGCTGTTTGAATTCACTAAATGGTCCAAATTACCTTGAGGTAGATTTTATAGTTTCAATTAAAGTAATAGTGTAGGTTACAGAGTTAAAATAGAGGAGTTGTGATGAGTCTGGCATAAAATACATCTCAGGGAGAGAGGGTAATTGGGAGGAGGGAACAAACACCTTTTTCTGTAGTGATAAGCTGTTAGATTAGTTTTCTTTAAAACGTGCAGTTGTACCATCATGGGGAACACACAGTTAGGTACAGAGTGCTATTTTAAAATCCCAAAACACTGCTGTGAACTTTTTTTTGTAAAGCATTTTATGCTAAACTTTACAGCTGTAAATCATTGCGATATTTGCTACTGATTTGGTAGTTTGTATAAAATTCAATGCTGTTTTTAAGTGATGTTTTTTGACTGTAGATGAATTGCCTAAATAACATGTTTTCAAAGAGTTATTAAACTGTTTGGCTTACGGATACGAATATAATCAAGGAATGATCTTAACCTGAATGAGGTGATACAAGGCTTAACCTAGGCTGCTATTTCTAGTGTTACAATACACTTTTGCTTGTCCTGTTCACTTGGTAACATACTTAATGTTGTATTTGTATCAGTTTGTTACAGAATTTTGTTTGAATTGCTCTGCTGTGAGAATAAGATGTATATAGAGTACTTCACAAAAATCACAAAATAAGTAGTGTTTCATCCTAATATTTGTCTAAAATAGTGATTTTTAAGATGTCAATTTCATGTGTTGTAATGCACAGCTACCATTTTATTCATCTGAGATGCAAAGCAGATTGAACTATTCCCACCATTAAAAGCTCATTTTTTAAAACTGGAATTGTCTTTTGTGCAGTTGTGTAATTCCATCTTGACATTTTCTGATTATGGTATCAGTGTGAGCTCTGAAAGCTTAGGAATGAGATGCCCTGATTTAGTAAACAGAGCTTCTTTTTTTTTCTCTTTGTATCTGCAACAGGTGGAAACAATATGAAGCATACGTGCAAGCACTGGAGGGCAAGTACACAGACCTTAATTGTAAGTTAGCTGGGTTTCAAAATGGTGCAGATTATCAGAATGTATAAAGCAGAGTGATCAAGTAATATATGTGCTTTCTAAAGGTCCTAGAAATGAGAGATAATGATCTGTTATGTCAGTTACTTGTCAGGAAAAAAGACCCTGATTTTTCTACATTTCTAAGTTTTCAGTCTCTCCCAGCTTTGTTACCAACTTCTTTTGCAGTTGCAAATTTATCCCACCATCTAAAAATTCTTTATTTTTGCATCTATAGGACACAGACTGTGGGCAAGGGAAAGCTTCAAAGCATAACCCCATAAATAGGTGTACTTTCAGAACTTTACCATTAGAAAAGGAAACTTTATCTACTGGAATACTCCAGGAATGTCTGTGCCTTTGGTAATATTCCAGGACTATAAGACTGGGAGGGGAAATAGTGCTTAGAGGTAAATGTGTAAAATGAGTCCCCAAGGATTATTTGATCTGATCAGGCAAATTTGATTGTCATTCTTATATGGTCATTAAAACTTGAACTTTTGGAAGATAACATGGGGAAAATATACTACTCTGAAATGAGAAAATATGAATACATTCTGGGAGTGACTGAACAGCCCATCCTAAGTCACTTTTAAAAGTTATGTTGGCAGCTAGAGAGGGTATATTTCCTGTTTTCACCTTTTCAGTCGTTCCTGAAGACCAAGACACAGTCTAAATATTCAGAGATACAGTACCACTGAGTTTGAAGGGTATTTTTCTGTCAGTCCAAATGGATGTCTTCTCTTTTGCTGTTGTTACATCCTTCTACTGCTGTCTTATAATGTTTTGGGTTTTGGAGAGACTAAAATATAGCAAATGTGGAAACAGATGATTCCATTCACGTCTCAAACTGTCTAAACATGGATAAATAAGTTGTTTCAGCATTCCTAGTTTCTTGATCTTGGATACAGTACAGGCTGTAGTAATAAGTGTTAATGAATTATCTGCAAAGGTTTATTTAGAAACCATTGTCCTGAAGCAATTTGTGATGTTCAGGTTATATTCACGTCTGATTATTCTCAAGAAATTAGAAAAAAAAGTGAAAATCTATATTATTAAAATTTTTCATTGTTTTCCATGTGGCAAATAGCAGAGTGAATGTATACAGTTGGTATCAGGTTACTTGCATATGTTTTTGTTTGAGTAATTTGGAAATGTGCTGCCGTCTCTTGTATTTCATATATAAATTTTCATAAATGTCCATGGATCAGAATTCTAGTTGTGACAGAATGTTCTCAAATGTCTTACTGTTTGCTCATGGAGTGTTGAGACCAGTTTGAGGATTGCTATAAACAGCACTGTTTTACAGACTGCAGATTGGTTTTTGTGAGAGTACAGACTTTATTCCTCCACCACCTTAGCCTCAGCTTTTCTTGTGTGTATCTGGACAGTTCCAGCTTCCCAAGTTTCAGACTGCAGGTTGTAATAATATTTGGTTAAGCAAGCAGTTCAGAAGTGATTTGCTATATAAACATCTTCAAAATTTTAGTAAGTCTTAAAGAAGGACCAGGAATATGGATTTAAAGCCACTTGTTGTCAAGCTTTTCTAATACTTAATGATATTTGGTTTTTAGGTTCTTTATGCTGTCTTTTAAAATCTTCCTATAAAAGGGTACGCTAAAACATGCTTTCTCTATGTTCTTGCACGTGTCAGCTAATGATGTGACGGGGCTGAGAGAATCTGAAGAGAAGTTGAAACAGCAACAGCAAGAGTCTGCCCGAAGAGAAAATATTCTGGTGATGAGGCTGGCAACTAAGGAACAGGAGATGCAAGAGTGTACTGTAAGTATTTAGAAAGGGATAAATGTGTTCAGACAGTTGCAGCAATATCAGCTGTTGATCCAGTGCTGATGTGCTGTGGTTTTTTTTGTATCAACACAATTACATTTTCTGTTTAAAGACATGGCAGGGTACTTTAGCTTCCATTGAATTAATGAAGATCACTTCTTAAAGTTTGGGGATTTTTTAATATTAGTTAGTTGATTAAAAAAAATAATTAAAATTAGTTCTGTTGATTTTCAGTAGCAGTTGTGATTGGAAGGGCTTTTACTTCAAGCTAATTCTTGCATATATTCTCTTTTAGCATTTATCTACGGTATATATCTACATCATATCTATATATCTAACAAAAATGTTACTTCTGAGTGTCATTATAGAGTCAGGAACAAATAAAAATGTAAGGATATGACTGAGTTTACTTGGTTTCATTTAGGAGGTTTTAGGCTGATACTTACATTGCCTTTGGATAACAAGGTATTTGTAAGCTGGCTGGATAGGTAAAGTTGCTACTTTTGAACTTCGGCAGATCTGCTTAATTTGTAGTGTTCTGGTTACGTATTTTGTCGATCTTTATTCTTTATTTCTGGCCATTTTTTGTGACTTTTACATCTGTATTTATTTTTGATTTCTTGGAAACTGTCTCATTTTGGATTACCTTAATGTAATTTTCATTCTGCTAGAATCTGCCAGTTTCTGAGAGGATTATAAAAAGCTTATTGCTAGTTTTGGTAATATACTCTTCAGAGCTTCTCTTATGAAAAATACAGGCTCTGTGCAGAACTAATAACTAGTGTTGTAGCTTTCCTTTGCTTTTTAAGTCTTCCTTTCTTTTTTACCTGGAGTTTTTCAGAGCTGTCAGGTATAGGTATAGTAGTATGACTGAGCTCTGTACACAGTATTTTCATTGTTCTTAAGTGACCATAAGATCACTTTAGTTCACAGTAAATAGTATTATAAACAGGAAAAATATAAAGGGGATTATGCTTACTTTGCAGTGGCAAAAAATGAAGCCCAGAATCGCTGAGGTTGGCAAAGACTTGCAGTTTCTAGTCCAGCCTGCTTGTTCACAGCAAGGTCTGTTGGACCAGGTTACTCAGGACTCTGCACTATTGGCTTTTAAGCATCTCCTAAAATGGAGACTCCAAAATTCTTTGGTGACCTGTGCCAGTGTTGAACTGCTGACACAGTAGAATGTGTTTCCTTATGTTTAAGTGGAATTCCCTGTGCTTCAGTTTGTGCCCATCACCTTCTGTGCTTTCAGTGGGCACCACTGGCTTTTCTTGCTTTACTCCCCATCAGGTATTTATACACATCTCTAACATCCTCCAAACCTTCTCTTCTCCAGATGGAGCAGCCCTAACGCTCAGCCTCTGCTTGTATGTCACATGCTCCAACCCCTCATGGCCCTTCACTGGCCTCACCCTCATATATCTGTGTCTTTCTTGTGCGGGGGTGTCAAGATAGGGACCCAGTACCCCAGATACCTCACCAGTGCTAAGTAAGAGGAAGGATCTCCTCCCTCAGCCTCTTGGCAGCACTCCTGTTAATGTGGCCCAGGATGCCAGTGAAGATCTGTACTGCAGCACTTCCCTAGTTGTAAGGCTACAGTATTGGTCCTGCTCCAATTGTGAAGTTTTACTGATAAATTCTGCTATGTGGAACAACAGTAATAACAGTTTGGTTTTTTTTCTTTTGACCTTCTAAGCATATACCTAAAGCAATAAGTACTAAAAATAAATAAATAAAAAGAAATGTAAGTTTTTCACCAAAACAAATTTGTGTGTACTATATTTTCCTTTCTTCCTCCCTTGAAGTCATAAACTTCAAGTATTTAATGCTTTGAATTTGACAATATCATGAGAACTATAGGGGTTTTTGGCTGCACTTTGTTAGATGTTTATAGCTGCATAATCTTTCCAGAATATCTGTTTAGAAGAACTTCTGAAGAGCCTTGATTTTCAGTGTACTTTAAAAAAGAAAAAAGGGTGGGTAACAACTTGCCAAAAAGAAACAAAAAACAGACAAGTGCCCACACACTCATGTGGCTTAGATTTCTCCTGCTCCTGACTCAAGAATTACACCAAGGATGTAATCTCCATAGTATATGGAGGTAGGAAGATCCTTGAAAAAGAGATGTAAAATGGATACACTGGAGGTGTATAATAGAGACATTTTCACCTTTATATATTTTGAAGTTTAAAAATGCACATAGTTTTAAGAAGGCGTGAAGGACTAGGCTTTACTGGAGAGTGTTTTTTCCACTACAGTAACAGTAGAAAAATACATTATGTTGGATAAGATGCAAAACTAAGATACAGGTTGCTTAATCATGTAGTAAACTATTCATCATGTGATGCCATTTGACATGCCTGATTTTAATCCATAAAATAATTTTTCCATATTTTTATTAGTTAGTTTTTTTTATAGTCCACACTTACATGTAAAGTACATCAGTAACATTTATATGTAAGCCTTCAATGTTCCCTGTCACATTCTGCTCAGAAGGACTGGGCATTTATGATGTCTAGTTTCTTGAAAACTACAGATGTGTTTTTGGGACATTTGCTTTCAAATTTACCGCTTTCAAATTTAAATGGTTAAAAACTTAATACTGTACCACATTCAGCTGGTAGTAGTTGGAAAATACGGAGTTTTCTGATTACTTGTGTTAGAACACCTTGCTTACTGAAGTACACTAGCTCTGTTTTAAAATAGGGTGTGATGAACTCTATTTTGGTGTTTCAGTTTTCACCCTTTTTTAAAATAGTAGCTTTTTAGTGTGCTTTCAGTTTATGAAAGTCACCAGCTGTCATCTTTAAAGTGTAGGTGTGCATGTCAGAGTAGCAGTAGCGGAATCATTGCCCTTACTCTGTTGGTGCTGTTTTTGAAAAGACAAGATGCGAGGGGAGGGTATAACTCCATTCTCTCTAGTGCTCTGTGCTGAGTCTAGCAAGGGAATATATGGATTTCTTCAGAGCCATCAGCTTAGTAAATGTTTCTCTGTGGTTTTAGGCTGCCTAACGGCTACCTTGAAGTTCAGGCATTTAACATCTTGTGTGCCCTGTTTTCAGCAGCAGCCTCAAGCAACCTTCCCCCAGCAGGAACAACCCCCTAGAAGAGGTTGCTCCTTTTAGGGAAGTGTGGGTAAGATATTGGCTATGGTTTCTACAATAAAGCTTTATTTCTGTCAGAGGTGATGGTAAAGTTAATGCTACTTCAGGCAAGGGCCTTAATCTCATTCCAGGCTACTGCACAGTTATTGAGAGTCAGTAAGTGGGCAGAAATTTGGAAATACTTGCTGCTCAAATATGTTTTTCATGGAAAAGATCTACAAGAGATGACAATGGGTGGAACTTTCTTTTGGTGCAGTTGGACTGTAGCACTAGGTAGTCATTACTCTTGTGGCTTAGGTTACGGCTCTGTTGTGTTTTTTCTCTTCTTAGTTGTGCACTTCATTCCTTCCTACTCTGTCCTTGTAAGAAGGATGTAATGTTGATCTGACTTAGATTGCTTGCACTTTGTCTCAGGCACCTGTAATATGTTTTGTAATTCTTCATGTTTAGAGTCTGTTCTTTGTAGCTGGCTTTGAATGATGATTTCAGCTGAAGGCATGCAACTGTTTCCAAGAATGTGAGAACTAGAGGGATTGGAAATGTTATTGTCTGTCTTTAACTAAAAGATAAAAATGCACATAAACAAAACCTCACACAGCCTGATGTCCTCTAAATAGACTGCTTTCAGTGCTCTCCTGCATTGGGTTGAAACACAGAGAAAGCTCATACCAAGATTTTTGTGTTTGTGAAAATTACCTCTACTTGTCTATCTGATGGGCTTTTGAAAAATACTAGCTAGTGTATGCTTTCATGTCTGGGAATATGAACAGTCTGTAGGCATTTCAGGTGTTAGAGTGGGCATTCCCTGGGGTTTAGCACTGGACGTGACTATTCCTGTATGTTCAGCTGTAGCCTGAAGGCAGCAGGCAAACAAACTCTCCTGCTCCCTAACCCTTACCACCTGGAATATCAATGGGAGGTGACTCATACTAGAAAGTGGTTAGAGGGAGCAAGAATGTGAGGTTTGGACTGGCTAAGCAGGATGACAAAATTAGGAAATCGGCAGACAAGGAAAGACATTTGGGCTTGCTTTGGGAGCAGGTCATACTGGAGGAGGTTGCTAGGTCTTCATGGATGAAGAGCCTGACAGGTGGGAACTCTGGAGTTAACTACTGGAGAAAGCACTTTTGTGGAGGGATTAAGAAAATTTGAGTTGGAAAAAATATAGAGGAAGAGAATGGTTTGTTTTTTTTTTTTAAGTTTGGGGAGGGAATGAGCAAGGGTTGTTAAGCTTAAATAAATTTTCTACACAATTGCTTTAGAAATTATGAGCTGAAGTCCTGTACAGGTGCCATCTGCTGGGCTCAGGAGTGTGAGCTGGAGAGACGCCCATGAAATTGTCAAATAACTGGCGCTGCGCAGCACTGGCTGGGTCCTCCAGAGTGTTAAAGTGGATTTCTGGTGTGACTGAGGAGCAGTGGCAGCAATTCTGTGTGCTAGTGATCCAAGGAATCTGTTACAATTTTTAGATTTACAGTGGAAGAGGGAGGAATGTGGGCCGTGGGAAGACAAGGAACATCAAATACACATCAGTAACAATGAATAAAATTGATCCTTACTCAGTGAGCGATGTATTGTGCATTCAGTGAGGCAAAGGAACCGAGAGGTAAAATGCCATCCAAGAATTGTTAGCATTGTCTTAATCTGCATTTCCTGTTTCTAGATAGTGTTTGTATATGGGTTCTTGAGTGCTTTATTTCCTGAAAACATTTATATGCAGTGCTTTATTCCCTTTATATTTCTTTTTGCATACATAGAACTTTGTCTATTTAAAATTTAAAGTACGATGATTTCAGTTTTTTAAGTAGCTAAGTATTTTTATAATATCAAATTAATGTGACAAAGGCAATACTTCAGTTATTCTAGTAAACCACTTTGAAACCACTTACTTGAAATAAAATCCAGGAGTTTTTCCTACTTAACTATATGTGAATTAAAACATGTTATACTCAATTAGAAGTGACTGAGGTTGCTCCTGCACACTGAATGTACATAAGACTTCTGTGCTTCCTCTTCACCACTGCTGTGTAAAGACCCCATAAGAGAGTAACTGCATGTACAGGAACATGGTGTGTCCCAAGGAAACAAGAGTGCAGGGAGGCTCTGGACCTTTAGGGTTTGTCAGTGAAACTCTCTGCTCTCAAGTCTGGTTGCAGGACTGCCTGCATGGAAACAAACCATCTGACTTCCAGTTAATGTCTTTTAACATTGTGTGAGTCTGTTCACCTCTTGCTCATGAGGAAATGTGTGTGATACAGGGAGCATAATAAATTGAATTTAAGAATCAACACATTCTGTGCAGGCTGATGTGATATTAGTGATTAGCAGGGTTCTAGACACGTACTTTTAGTACCGTTTAAGTGATGGGATTAAAATTGAAGAAACTATTAATCTGAAGTTAATAAAAAGTTAATAAAAAAGTTAATAAAGTTAATAATTTATTTACATTCAAATTTTGAATAATAAATACTGTATTTAAAAGAAAACCTCTGTTTTCTATTACTGCTGAAATTTTCACTATTACAAGTGTTCTAAACATACTAACTTGTATCTCCTTTGGCTTGTGGTCCATGCAAGGGAATAAAGTCCAACCAAAATCTGTTTTAATTGTTGTTAATATTTCTAAATTATTTTGTTTAAAAAAACACAGTCTTGTATCATAAGTGACTATTGCAGTTGCAAAAACTTTAGAAGTTTCTAAAAACCTTCATTATTTGCTTGTAAATATTTCTTGTCAAGCTGTGATGTTCCTTAATAACTTCCACTGAAGTGGGAATTGACTGTCTGTATAAAGCAGATAATTATTTCTGTATGTTCTTTGTTCTCCAGAAGGAGTGCAGGCAGATACAAAAGAAAGGGAGCATTCTAATTGCTTCTAATCCAGATACTGCTCTAATGTAAATTGACACGTATACAATAATCGGGGTCTGGAGGGAAATCTGCTGTGAAAGGTTAAACACGGCAGGTGCTTAGGATGGGGGCTTGGGTGAGCAGGTACATGGACAAGGGTGCGAGGTGTGCACAAGTGATTTTTTTATCCTGTGTTTTTTGAGTTGCAGCATGAAAGAAGGCAAGCTGCCTTGATAACTTTGGGGTAATGATTTGTATTGAAATGACTTGCAGTTCTTCTTTAATATTGTATGAATAACAGTATTTTTTTCTTATTTTATGCAGAATCAGATTCAGTACCTCAAGCAAGTCCAGCAGCCTAGTGTTGCCCAACTGCGATCAACAATGGTGGACCCAGCCATCAACTTGTTTTTCCTAAAAATGAAAGGTGAACTGGAACAGACTAAAGACAAACTGGAACAAGCCCAAAATGAACTGAGTGCCTGGAAATTTACGCCTGATAGGTAAACAAAACAAATACTCCCCAGTCAAGACTTCCCTGACAGTCCCACTACGAGAATGCTATGGTGGGACAGCCAAGTACTCGTTTCCACACCAAGACTCAGACGTTTTGAGGCAAAAGCCACATTCTTATACTGTCCAGCTTGTAATGCTTAATGTAAAACTTACCAGATGAACCTTGTGTTTCAGCTTTTTTCTCCCCTTTGCTTCAGAGGCCTGACAGCGTCGGACTATTCTGAAGAAATGGCCATCTTCGAAAAAAATCTTTTCTAGAACATGTAGACATTTGCAAAATTGTTCTATTTGAAGAAAATAGAGGGAGAAACAGAAGTCTTAAGTCTGTGGCACACTGTGTCTACAGACAGTTTGGAGGAGAGAGAACCTAGAGATTATAAATCATGAATTGAACATGTAAAATTCCCGTAAAATGTAGAAGTGGAATATGCTTCGCTCTTAACCTTGAGCCTAGTGACTTAGAGACACTGTAAGTCAGTTTTGCCAATAAGACTGTGGACTTCCTGCTTGTTCACTGAACTGCTGGGTCAAAACTCGATGAGGTGAATTTTGCATTAAAGAGTTTACTTGATAACCAGTTTTGAATAGCCACAAGAGTGCTATTTGATATCACAACAGTGGTAGTGTACACATTTGACTGTTTAGCCTTTGGGCTCTAGCACTTGATGCAGCCTTAAGTCACTGTTGCTAAATAATGAACTGTTTCCTGGATGGTTGGTAATATTGTGGACGCCTCAAAATTAGAACTGTACAAAAATGTACATTCCATCTAAATGCAGGTTTAAAATTGTCTGAAGCAACATATATTTGATCACAACTAGCATGTATAAGAAAAACTGGTTGTGATAAGAATTTCACTGCATGTTTTCATGCAGAAATGAGAATTTTTCGATCTTCATACTAAGAACTGATCTCAAATGCTTAATACAGAAGGCACAAGATGGCAACTGTCTTCAGTGTTGGTGGGGTGTTTTTATTCCGTTGTACACCTGGGTTTTTTTGTATTGTGCTTCTCTATAAAATGTGCCTTGAAATAGTTGTAATACGTAGTTCAAGGAACACTTCTGGATATACTGTTGTATCGTGAAACTCCTGGGATGAACGAGAATTGAACAGGTTGTTATTTCTGCATTGTCTCGTTCGCTGCAAACAAAATCAGTATTTTAACAAACCAAAAAAACCTTAAATGCATGCATTTTTGTTGGTGGATTCAGTGAAGGAGTTTTTGCTGCTCTATTGATGCCTCTGTTCTGTTGTCCCAAGTTACTTGTAAGAGTAGCAATCTGGGACAGTTGGGAGTGCACCTCTGAGGTCTGTAAAGCAAAATGTAGATTTGGTGTAGCATTTGTGTGTTTGTTTTCTCCCGTAGCAAATAGAGGTCTATTTAGTAATCCGAGGTTTTGATTTTTCAAAACAGTTGGGCAACATTTCATGACTCAGTTTAAAAAATTAATTTTTAAATTAAAAAGAGACATTCGGCTGTCACAGAAGGTGATGTATTCTAACTGTTTTGATGACTTTTATTAAGGTGCCATAACATAATTTTGACTTGGAAGTATCTTTAACTGTTTGTGCTTCAGGTGATTAATATGGGATCAAAGAGTAGCATACTTACGCAGGTTTATTTTTTTTTGCATGAGTAATGACTTAACAGCAAAAGAAAAATCCACAGAAAAATTTTACCTTTTTAAAAGTGATACATCCGGAATGCTTTTGCTATAGCAGTATCTAAGATTTTATTGATCTAGCATCAAAACAGAGGTAAGACTTATATTAATAAATCATTAATGTGTTACCAAGGCATTTGTAAAGCTTGCTATAATGTGTTGAAAGAGGCATGCCATGCAGATTGCTTATTTCTAACTTGGAATTCAGAAAATAATTTAATACATTTAGATGCAGGTTGATTGTTTTCTCAAGTCCTCAGGCTCTGAATGTGTGAGTACAGCTGAGGAGAGATGAGTAACTTGCTACTTCCTTTCAAACCCAAGTGTCAAAAGAAAATGTTATTTCTGTAGCTGCAACATACCCTAATTTACATTATACAATTTTAAGTCAGTGGTGTGAATGTGCATAATTCATACATGCAGTGGCTGGAATATAGAAAGTTATAGTTATTTCCTGGTAAATTATTGAGGCTTTGTTAAATGGGTTAAGATTTTACTGCTTTTCATTTCTTGAAAGGTGAAGAAATAGGCTCATGTAAAATATTTGTAGTTTTTTTTTTATTCTCTTTGCATCTTGCCCCCCTTCCCCTTAATTGCTTTAATTGTCCATCCTTGTACACAATTACTCACTTCATGGCATCTGGCCTAGTTTTTGGAAGAGGCAATGGCCTTATTCAGATCCTAAACTGATGTCCTTGGGGTGGATAACATGTTAACTGCAGCCCTAAGCAGAGTTAGTTCTGGACCTTAGTGTAGATAAGGCTGTGCAGCATAAACATTGCTGATGTCTGAAGGGGGAAATGAAAGGGCATGTAATCAAAGGAATGGTTATGCTAAGCCATTTTAACCATCATTAAGCAGAGTATAGGTATGGAAAAAATTAGTTGAAATGTCATTTTGGAGTAAGCCTAGTACAACAAACTTTAGTCTTCTGAAATTTAACCACTTATATTCTTACAGGTTTTGTTGCATGTATGTTCAAGAGGATTTGTGAAAACAATGCTGAACTTAGTTTTACAGTTCATAGGAATTATTTTAATAGTTAATGAATTTAATATTCTTGAATATATTGTCCTTTTTGTAAATTGCAAGGGTTATTCTCTGCTAGTTCAGAACATCTGGAAAAATTCTGATGGGAAGAAATAGCATTATAGGTAACTATGCAAATTTCTATACAGGTAATAAATATTTTACATTTTGGCAGGAGTTAACCTGAAGATATTAATGGGATTCTAAATTTGTCCCAATTCCAAGGTAACTGGTACTTCCTGATTCTGCAGTTGATGTTGGTTTGTGAAGAGAAAAACGTTAAATGACTTAAGCATTGTAAACTTTTTCTGCTTGCAGTAATGATGAATACAGTAACAGGAATTTGCCAATGGCTAAAAATCATGTCTGCCTAATAATTTTGGGATCTGTCACATTGGTTATCTCCAAAGTGGTCCTGCTTTGCACAGAATGAACATCTCTAAGGAAAACTTGCATCTTAAATGTGCGACTTGGACTGTATTAGGTCGGCACAATTTAAACTTCAAGGACCTGGCATTGGACATCACATCAAGAAAGAAAACAGGCTGCTGCCTTTAGCAGATTTTCAGGCCTCCAGGACTTTACACAGACAGATTCCTTCTGGAGCAGCCCATCTGAAAGATTTGGGAAAGTCAGTTGAAAAATGTTAAATGGGGCAGAGTTGGCAGAGAACTTAAAAGTTGTCTAAGATTTGAGTGCTCAGAAGGTAGTTGATAAGGAAATTGCTGTTTTAAATTCTTCTGGTTGGGTATTTTGGTTGCAGGAGAGAACTGTGGCTGTGATTGTAGCAGAAATTTCCTGTTCTATTTTTTTAATCCTCAATTTCTTTTCAGTATTTGTCACTTGTTTAAAAGCATATAAAAAATTAAATGACCTTCTTGGTCTTGAAAAGTAACGCAAGTCTTGCTATTGAATTCACAATAAAACTGTTTAAGTTTGGGGGTTTTGGCAGAGCTTACACTTCTATACAAAAGAAGACAGCTTCGTTATGGTGCTGAGCCTATTAAAAGAACTGTTTGGGGATGCTATCCTGACCTGGCAGACTAAGAGTCCTAAAGGACTTTAATTTTTCTTTCATGGAGTCAGCTGTATTGCCTATATATTAATTTGCATACTACTTCCTATAATGCTTTACCATGAGATTTTTATCATGAAGATTAAAGATGTGTAATGTTACCAATTTAGTAAAGAAAATCTTGTCAGTTCCTACCTGTTTCACATTTCTTTCAGAAACTGAATGTCCTGATGATCATTATTTACAATCTGAAATCTGTCATTTTAAAGGAAGTAGATAATATACCCCTTCCTTGATGTCCTTCCAATGTTCAGCTACACTTGTATTCCCCTTCATACAAGATGTACTTAAGAGATGCTGACCATAGAAATCATGAAGCAGACTCTGCATGTGACTGTCAAACATACAAGTAGCGTTGAAAAATAGACACCTCATTTTTTAAACAAGAGTACCTGGATAGCATTTAAATAAATGCTTAAACCTTTTAAGGAAAAATGGTTGTCAGTATGAAAAATGAACGTGAGATTTATTATTTCCCCCAAGCAACTTCCTTCACCCAAATTCAGCTATTGCATTTCATTAGTGCAACAAATGGGCAATGATTGTGCTTATAATTTGCTCATGTAGTTTCTGTGCAGTCCTTGATCTTTTGAATTGCAAAACACATCTTTAATCAAATATTTAACTTCGTTAAGAATTGGCACATGCAAGATTGTGCATACTGATAATCCAGATGTTGGTATGAAAAAAGTACAATATGCTTATTCATATTTTCAGTAATAAAACTTGCCTTCCACTTTGTGGGACAGCGACTGAAGATCAACTGGCGTTGGAACAGCACGTGGTAACTATAGGGAGACTTTCTGCTATGACAATTATGTTGAGGCATAATGTTCCTTGAATTGTGACATGCAGAAATTGCATCTCCTTTTTGTCTGTAATTGTGATTGAGGAAGATAACTAAAGGTTTTATATTCATTTTGTGATAGATGGCTCTTTCCTTTGCAGCCAAACAGGGAAAAAGTTAATGGCGAAGTGTCGAATGCTTATCCAGGAGAATCAAGAGCTTGGAAGGCAGCTGTCCCAAGGCCGTATTGCACAGCTTGAGGCAGAATTGGCTTTACAGAAGAAATATAGTGAGGAACTTAAAAGCAGTCAGGATGGTAAGGGATTTTTTAACAAAAATAGAAGTTGCTTTGCACTTCTGCAAGTTTAATTTTGTGATGATATACATAATACAAAACCATCTTTGTTAGAATGAAAGGGCTGTACTGAGTAAAATATGACAGTCGTAAGTATTAACTGATAGTCTTAGTTAAAAACAAACAAAATCCTTAAGTTTGGGGGAACTGGTGGGATCCTCAGCTCTAGTAATGCAATGTTTGAAATCGAGATATTTACTATAAGTCTTGCTACTTAATAGGGAATGTTTAGACTGCACACACTACTGGTGAATTGGCAAGATGAAAGCTGTTAACATTACATGAGGCCTAGGCATCCACTGAGAACAGCTTTTTGTTAACTAACTCATTTAGAATTTATTTTAAAAGATGACCAACTTTTCAACAATACCTAAGAATATGAAAAACTGATTTTTTTTTCCCCTTTAACTCAGATTAATGAAAATGTCTCATCATGTTTATAGTCTAAATTTTGCGACACTGAAAACCTAAATTGAAATTATCTAAAAACTCTGACCTCTTGCATAATTTAAATGGAGGAGAAAATGCAGGTTTAAAGGTCTTCGGTCTTGCATTCTGTGTAGTGTCAGTGGCTCTTCACAGAATGTTAAATTAGGCTTTCTGAAGTTTGGGGATATAACCTATCTAGACAGCACATAGACCTGAGGATCTTTTTTGTTTATTTAACATCTGAAGATTGTAAGATACCAGAAACTTGATACGGCACCGCATCTAAGTCTGAGATGTCCTGCATTTTTAAGACTAGATCTTCCCCCAGTCATATTTTCATCTCTTGGAGAAAGTAGCAGTATAAAATAACTAGCACTCTTAAGGTAAATGATTGTATAATGTAATTTTCTGGGAGTAGTAACTACTGTTTTGATAACACACTTCAACAAAATTTACCAAGTACATAATTGAAACAAGTGTAGACATTCTTTAGACTGCTGCTTTTGAATGTGGTAATTACCAGCATTGAGTTGCCTCTTCCCCATAGATGAATCAAGATGATATTCCTGCAATAACAGTTTTCCTAATGATTGTTCTCCATAGCAGCAAGAACACTTTTTTAAAATTATTTTTACAATAGTAAGCATTTTGCATTTTATTTTCTCTGTCATACTGATGTTGCAGTTGAATTGAAGACTGAGTCAGTGTTTCTTACACTGTTATGAGACGAAATTTGTTTTGTTCCAGAATGCAGTACTAATTGTAAAAACCTTTTTCTGGTACATAAATATTAAAACACCTCGTGTAATTAGTTAACACTCTTGTTTGTAAGAAGGTCTTTTTGTGTCCTCTCTTGAGGGATTTAAAGGATCAAACACAGTAAGAATTGAAACTTCCTTGAAATATGATGAAAAAATAATGCTTATGGCTACTTAATAGGATTTTGTAGTTAATCAGATCTGTTATGTATAGATATGGTTCATGGTCACTTTTACAGTATTTCTGCCAGGGATTTATATTTGAATAAAAGTAGACACATTAGTATCTGCTTGCAAAATATTGTTTTCATTGAGCTTTTTTCTGAATATCTTGCTTTCTTGCCCAGAAATTAAATTTTTCTCACATATTTTCAGTAGCAGTATAGAAAATAAGTAGATACCACAGTTGTTAAGCATTTTCTCCTTCAGAGGCAGAGTATCAAAACCAGTGCATACCTGATGTCTGAGAAATAGTTCATTGAAAAATTTCAGCATAAAATGTTGAGTTATGGGATTTTAATTTCTTGTCTGAGATTCAAGGTGTATATGGGCTATTAAGTGTTTGCAACAAATGTGTTTTCTTTACATAGAATTGAATGACTTCATCATCCAGCTTGATGAGGAGGTAGAGGGTATGCAGAGTACCATTCTAGTTCTTCAGCAGCAGTTGAAGGAGACTCGCCAGCAGTTGGCACAGTACCAGCAGCAGCAGTCCCAGGCCTCCAACCCAGGTACCAGCAGGACTCCATCCTCTGAGCCCACGGAGCAGGGAGAGGCCGTGGGCAAAGACTGCAGCCGCCTGGCAAACGGACCAAGCAATGGCAGCTCCTCCCATCAGCGGACGTCTGGGCCTGGATTTTATAGGGAGGGTAGCGGCACGGAGGATGACTTCCCAGCTTCTCCAGGGAATGGTAATAAGCTGTCCAACCACTCTGAAGATAGAACTGGTAGAGGAAGTGGTAGCTACATAAACCAGCTCAGTACTGGGTATGAAAGTGTAGACTCTCCCACTGGCAGTGAAAACTCTCTCACTCACCACTCAAATGACACAGACTCCAATCATGATCCTCAAGAGGAGAAAACAGTGAGCATGAAAGGTAACAGAACTGTGGGTTCTCGTCATGTCCAGAATGGTTTGGACTCCAGTGTAAATGTGCAGGGTTCAGTTTTGTAACATTTTTCTGCAAAATTTTTATACAGTGTCATTGAAATTGGGAGAGGATACTGTCCAGGAGCCGTTTAAATTAGTGCATACTTGTCACAATTTTGCCTTTTTGTGGGTTTCTTTTTGCTTCAATACCTCTGCCACTTTGGAAATTTTAACAGTTAATTACGTTGAATGTTGCTAAAAGGACGTTTGTGTAGCTCAAGTTATTTTTATATGAGTTAATGTGAAGTTGAAATGGAAATTATTTCCATAAAATATAACATAAATGATGTCTGTACAAATCTGTGTATATCTAGAACCTGTGCTGTGTAAGGGCATTCTTACTCATACTGTTAACACCACCTTCAAGATTTGTCATAATAGCTGTGGGTTTATGACTGCCAAGTTTGCCCAGTACAGTAGTTTTATCACTAAAAAGATGGACTTACTGAAGGAGTCCTGTAGTAGTTTCAGTGTTAATTACAGTTTTTCCCACCATACATCTGTGCATTTTCTCCTTAGGTGACCGAATGTTTATGAATTGTGTGCATAGTTACTCAGTTTTAAAGAACTGTTGTATCCTGTTGATGCATATTGCTCTGTGACTCCAATATTATCTTACCTGTACTGACCAAACCTAAATAAAAACTTTTAATAATGTAATTTCCTCATCGTTCTGCATTCGCTTACGTGGTTTACTTGTATGTGGTGTTTTTATAGTCCTTGCTTTTGAATTGAATTTTGAATTTGTATCTGTGTCAATCATATCTGATACAGTGTATGCCAGATACATGAAGTTTTAGGTGTGTGCTAGTGCTAATTTCAGACAGCCTGATAGTGCTTGTTCCACAGGTTTTGTCCTTACTGGCAGAAAAAGGGTGGGGGTGGGGGGGAGGTGGAAAGGAGAAGTTAATGAAAGTAAACTGTAGAGTTTGAACCTGGTTTTATTAACGATTATTAAAAAAACCAAAAAACAACCCAAACGCAAAAGCTTGAAGTACCTAACAGGTAAATGCACAAATTAAACTAAAAAAATTAAGGAATTAGCAATTCAGCCTTTTGAACTGGATAATTTTGTTTTTAAATGCCTGCCTGAGGAAATTGATTTCTTAAGAGGTGCAGAGAATGACAGAATTCCCTTTAATTAAACATACTTTTATTGCTCAGTATTGCTCAGGTATACTTTTATTGCTCAGCAATGAGCTATGAATTTCATAACCTGGATTTCTGGTGTTCATTTTCCATCTATTAGTTTAGTGTTGGTAGCACATGAGCAAGAAGATGAAAATGCACTGTTCAAGGTAAGACAGAAGTACTTAGTGGTTTATTTTAGGGTGGGGTTAAGTGTAGTTTCAACCTTTTTTCTACGTGTGAGTCTTGTAATTACCAGACAATTAATAAAATGAATGCATATGTAGTTACTATATAAGAAATAGCTTTACTGTTCTGCAATTCACTGTGGAAACAAGACTTGTTTGAAAGAAGTATTTCTCAAAAGTTCTAGAGCACTTTGTTGAAATTTACAGTTGCAGTAAATTCTTAGGCTGTAGAAGGACATCTGTGGTAGCATTTTTAAGTGGTGTAAATTAGTGTCTTGCAGTCCAAGACAAATGGATGTAATTAAAATGCTACCCAGCTGCACTTGTCTGTATCAAAACATGCTAGTCCATAGCAGCCTACCACTGCTATTTTAATTTCATAGGGTTCACATCAATGTTCTAAATCACTTGGGTAGTGGTAACTGGAAGTATAAATTCTACTGCTGATAACTCGTTGCTTTTTGAATGTTGCTTCAGGCCTGATTGCCTGAAAAATAACAATAAATGCATGAAAGGGAAGCAACAAATATCTATACAGAAATGGTACTGACATTTGGCACCCAAAAGAATTTTTAGATGACAGAGGTCCCTGATGATGAATTTTATTTGATCTTGGCATCATACTGCTTGCTTATGTAGCATATGTATATATGTACATCCTGGGTCCTGTACATGGTAAAATGCAATATTTGTAAGAAGCTTCACATGCTTATAACACAATATAGTAATCAGGCTTTATGTGATCAGATGGTAAAGAGCCTTGTGAGGAAATCTGTGGTTAAAAAAAAAGGCATAGCTCTCAGGTGGTGATGAATTTATTTAAATCAGTCAGGTATTACAGGACATTCATTACTTTACAATCATCTTTATAGAAGGTTTTTATTTTCTCAAGAGTAACAAATAGTAATAATAAATGTTAAAAAAAATCAGAAATACAAATTACACCATTAGACTTCAAGTTAACTTGTTGAAAAAAAAATTGTGTAAGACAAGCCATTCCCTTTGTCATCATCTGCTTAGAAGGTATCTTCTAAATAAGTAGGCTGAGGTTCTTTGTGTGATGTTTTTATTCTTCCAAAATGAAAGCAACCCAGCAACTGTGCCAGTTAATAATAAAATTAATAATATAATTACATAATTGACTTGCTTTCATGGAACACTTGCTACAAGCATTAGTGAACTGCAGTGTAATTACTACATATATGAATGCTAAAGCCTGTAATATTCATGGTTTGCCTGGCTATTAGTGCCTGCATTACGACATTTAATAATCCTGAATGTAGTTGGTTCATTTTAACAAAAAATGACATTTTATTGATCCAATAAACACAACAAATTCCTCTTTAAAATTGTATCGAACCTGTATCTTACTGTATGTATTTTCAGTAGTCAGGGACCAAGAGCGAGCTTGCTGATTTTGGACAATTTGCCTTATATCTACCGCGAAAGCAGCTATTTTCACTGCTCAGATTCCCACAAGAGCACTTTAATAACGATTACAAAAAAAAACCAAAAAACAACCCAAAAGCTTGAAGTACCTAACAGGTAAATGCACAAATTAAACTAAGAGAAACTGAATTATTGTCCTTTTCTAGGATGCCTCGAGAAGTGAGGGATGGAAGCTCTGTGTCTTCCATTGGGCTGGGATTCCCTCTGTGGGTCGTTCCAGGTGGATTTCTTTGCGACTGGCAAGATGAGGTTATTTATTCTCAACAAAATTGTTCAGGCTTAGCCCCCACTGCATTTTTGTAATTTGAGTTTTTATAGTCTGGTAAATGTAGGTGCTGTAGGATCTTAACGTTATATGTATTTATTTAAAAAGACAAAATACAAAGATCGAAGGTTTTGCGGTAGCAGAGATTAATTCCATACAATTTTAGTTTTACCTAACGTTTGTCTTGTCTGCAGACTGCCTTCTAACTGTGAGGGATGCGCTTCTCCTCCCTGACCTCGGTTGAGAGCCAGTTTTTAACTTTTGACTCGTTTGCATAAACATTACCCATTATTTTAGCTGGGGGGGTTAAGGTAATTGGGTAAAGGATTTTCATAAGCACCACAGGCCGCTGAATTGCTGCGTGCAGGAAAGCAGCTGTTGGTGAAAACAAGATACCCAAAAAATGGGTAAAAGAACATAAGTGAACCAACAAAAGTAAGTCGTAGACAAAAAAGCCGAAACGGTAGCGTTAGCGCTGCCGGTGCCGTCACGAACCTGCCGTAACCACGTCTTGGCGCGGCAGGTTTGCAAAGCGCTGTGCTGCTCTATCCTCCCGGGGCCACAGGCACCAGGTTGCATTTTATCGGGCCTGAGTTTTAAGATAACGAGTCTAGGAGCGGGTCCGTTCGTAACGACGAGCTACTCCCACTGCTAAGAAATGCCATTTGCCCGAATTCGAAGGACGGGGGTGGCCGCGGGGTGTGTCACCTGCGGCTCGGCCGAGCTCAGCCCCCGCTGCTGGGGCGGAGGGCGGGCGGGCCGCGGCTGCGCCGTGAGAGTCGCGCCGGGCCCCAGACGCCGCCATGTTGTGCCGCTTCGCCGCCGCGGGCAGGTGAGAGCCGCGCCGCGCCGGGGAAAGCGCGGGGCTGGGCAGAGCCCTGCGTCGAGAGGCGGCGGCCGAACCGCCCTCGCCTCCGCCGCCGAACCGGGGACGGGAGGGCGGCAGCGGGGGAGGAGGCGGCGGGAGGGTCGTCTTCTCGCCCCTCGGTGTCTGCCCCCCGCCATTTCGCGCGCAGGGAGGTCGCGCTGCTGCCGGCTGCTCCGCCGGCTCGGCGCCGGCCCGGGCGGGGGCTGCTGGCGCTCGTCCTTGAGCGCTCTCCGGTTCTGCCCGCGCCGTCCGCCGAGGAGCTCTGGCGGCCTGACACGGTGTTGCCAGACCCTCCCGGTTTTGCTGGCCGGGGTCGCCGCCCTCGGCCGCTCTTCGGGTCCCGAGGGCTTTGCTCGCGGTGTGTCCCTGGCTTGTGTCAAGGTCACCAGCGATACAGCTGCGGGCCTCAGAGCTGACCGTCCTGCCGGCCCGGCCGTTCTCCTCTCGTCGTGTCGCATGATAAGTGCGAGGTGTTAAATTGGGGAAGGGTAGCACAATCTGCGTCGTGTCTGTGCCGGGCGTCGCGGCCGTGACGCCCCGTGTGGTGTCCCGCTACCCCTCTGGGGACAGGGAAACTCGTGTCCATGTGAATGCTGGAGGGAAAGGACATTTCGGTGACATCTTTGCTTCTATTTTTAATGAATAAAGATTAGGTGAAGCATTGAATGTCATCAGGTTACTACTGGCTTTTTATTGCTATCCCTGCATTTCCATCACGTGCATACTTGGGAAGGTACATGAGTCTTTGCAGTGGCCTGGAGGCTCGGTTTGAGAAGCAACATCTTCACAGTGCAAAGCCCTGTGTATGTGACCTTTGTGTGAATTCATCTTTGCAGTTAAGCTGCAAGGTATGCTTGCTTTAAACTCTTGAGAAATGGAAATTTGGTTTCTTTGGCTAAGATATCACCCCAGGTACTTAAAGCAGCTGATCAACAACAGTGTATTCAGTCTATTTCACTGATAAAACCTAAGTTTTACTGAATAAGACTACTTCCCTCTTTTTTTTTCTTCCCTAGAAGCAGTGCCAAGTTGGTAGCACCCTTGGGGTGCTTGGTTTCTAGGCAAAAGCACACTCTTCCTGACTTACCATATGACTATGCTGCACTGGAGCCTCATATTAATGCAGAGATCATGCAGCTGCACCACAGCAAGCATCATGCCACCTACGTGAACAACCTGAACGTTGCCGAGGAGAAGTACAAAGAGGCACTGGCAAAAGGTTTGTATATTCACAGTCAACAGGTGAGATGGAAGCTTATTGGTGTAGATGATACAGGAGAACCAAAAAAAAAAAAAAGGGAAATATTTTCTTCTAAAAGTTTTGGATTATGTCATTGCAGTATTGTTAGGGGAGAATCTTTTATTGTCACTTCAGTAGTACTGATAATTGGAAATCAAATGTAGGTAAAAAGCATGAATTCTGTTCTCTCTAGTGCTGTAAAACTAGAAAATGTATTGATTCTTGCGGGTTTAGTCCATACTCCATTAGTAACTTGAACTGAATAAGCACTGAGTCAGTAGGAAATTGCAGTCATTCTGCTGAAAAAGTACTTTGCAATAAAAGGTTAGTAGCAAAGTTAGACAAAGGAAAGTTTGTCTGCCTTGATAGTTTTCACATCAGATGCTCTGCTCAGTCTTGGTAAATAACGTCAGTTGCCTACAAGTGGAGGTAAGACAAACATGCAGTTAATGTATACAACAGGCAGTGTAGAGACCTGAATTTGGGTGTCAGTTACATCACTGGGTCAAATTAAGGAGTTGTGTAGGTCACAAGCCCGTGTGAGACTCCAAAATATGCAGGAAACCATCATGGAATTTTTTGTTACGATCTCAAAATTTGAGATAACGTTGCCTTTTGTGAAAACTTCACAAAAGTGTGCCAGAGCTATACTAAAACATGAGATGCATTTTTTCTAGACTTTGAATCTTTCAGTTGGACTGATGAAAGTGTGTGAAATAACAGGTATACCTTTTTAATAATACCTTTTTATACCTTTTATACCTTTATTCCACCTTTTTAAGAAGGTGGAATATTTTCTGGGTTTTTTTTTGCAGTTGTGATGATCTTCTTTAAAGGTATCAGTTTACCTCAAATAAATGGTTACTGTATAGACTTCTGTCGGCTTGCTAGGTGGCTTCACAGTGGAATTTAACTGCTTGGACTTGGGTGAAAGTGAGAATTGCTGATATCTGAGTAAACCTGAACCATGCATCCCTTGATAATTAATTACAAGTGTATTTGAATAGAGAATGGGGCTTTTCAAGTACCTAAGTGAGCCTAAAAATAACTTGCACAGTCTGAATTAATGAACTAATGAGATTCGATTAAGAATCAGGTGATCAAGACTGACTGCTGCTTTGCCCTGCCAGTGGCAGATCCAGGAAGGGTGGATTCTGGAGATGTAATTAGTGCAAACACAACTGTGGAGGGAACCTGAAGTGTAAGAAGACAGGATGTCTGCTGCTGCTGTTACTGATGCTGTTAAATGACAAAAGCTTCAGCCACTACTGGAGGCAGAATTTCTGGTTATCAGAAGCATCCGCAGTGTTGTGGATACTTCGAGTTATTTTTTTAGAAATTACAGCTTTTGATAACATCTCATCACTTGCTGTTGAAATGTTTTACTTAGAGGTGGAAATTAATTTTTCCTTAAGGATTCTGCAGAGATTATTTTCCAGATGGATTACATATTGGTTGTGGTGATGCACACCAAAGCAGACAAATAATTACTCAGGATATTTGTGATTGTGCAGTTTGTTAGTTAGTTTTTTTTCCTAGTTGGTATCTCAGTATACTATGTGCAGCATTTTGACCCTCATTAGGAAAAATTCTAAGACTGGGGCAAAATCTGAACTGCTACCACATTCTGTCAATATTGTCATTATTTTTTCATGTTAAAACTGAGCACAATCAAAAATGTTTCTGGGCTGTGTATCAGCGTTGGGTTACGTAGCACATCTGATCACTATCTAATAATTTTTCTGGACAGCAGAACCTTGTCAGGGTCTCCTACTCAGCAGTAGAAAGTAAAGTATTCTCAGATTATCATGTTCTTCATTTATCTATATCTGTGTAGAAAACTCAAAGCCATCCTGTTGGTTTATGTTGTCAGTTCACTTAAAAAATGAATGTGCACTTCTGTGTCAGCGCAGGACTTTGTTTCAACATAAACTGGTCCTGACTGCTGGCCCATCAAAATGTGTCAGATTTGCTAATTGAAGGATATTAACTTGAACCTTATTTTCATTGGAAACTTGCTCCTACTGTAGTTTTCCCTGCTCTTCTTTGACCGTCATGCGACCTGTGATTGCAGTCTTACAAGGAAATAAATTACTTAGGCTGAGAAACTGAGCTGACTACTCTCTTGAGCATCTTTGAGCTTCTTGTCTTGGTTTACTGAATTGTCCATGGATTCTATACCAATAAACTCCAGTATACTTCTGCTGTAACTTAAGGGCCAGTTACCCTTTTTCAGTTGCTTTTTTTTTTTTTTTTTTTTCTCCCCAGTGCAGAACTCAGCAGCACAAATACTGTTTTTTTAAGGACAACAGTGAAATGCCATTTCTGGTCCTGAGGAGTGGGTTCTTTTAAGAAATGGTGGAATAAAGAGTGATGAACACATTAAAGGCATTCTAAGTTACTTTTTGATTTCTGGCTTGCTATATATTGTATGCTCTGGATGAACTTAATGAAAGTATCATTAAGGCATGCCAAATTCAGGAAAAATGTTCCAGAGATGCCATCTAAGTGGCAAAGAGTGACTTCTTATCCTTAACCTGATACCTAAATCCAGCAAACAGTGTTTTTACACACTGCATTGGATGCTTTGTTTCAGTGCTGTACCTCTCTGTGAAGGTTGTGAGGAAACGCTGAGAACATAGAATCCTGAGTTAAAGCCTTAGTAAAAGATGTACTTCTGCTTTGAGGCTTGTCTTCATGTCTTTGTTGCTGAGGTGACTCAGGAAATTTCTACTACTCAGTCTTGAGAGTGGAGGAAACAGCTCCCCCACTGATTCCTTTCTAAAAAATGTTTTGGAGTGGTGGAAAAAAGCTTTAAAAACCTTTGAAATGCTTCAGTGTTTTCAAAAGCCAAAATAGTAATGAAAACACTTGTATTGAAGTGGTGCAACACTGTTCAGAGACACAAGGCACCAGTGAATTATTCTTCAAGGAATACAGAATTTTGTGGAGAGAGAGGAAGTACAGAGTTGTTTGGTATTGATTTCAGATGCAGGATTCTGTCATGTATGGTAAAATTATTTGAGTCACTTTTCTGTGAGTACCTCCCTCCAAAAAACCCCGAATGAAACAAAAGATAGGAAGAAGAACATTTTGCATATGTGCTCGTTGTGCTTTATGACTTTACTCAAGCACAAGCTGTTAGTCCTGTAAATTGTTTTAAAAAGTTTAAAAACGCATAGTTTGCGAATCAGTGAGGTAATGGGTGAGTAATATTCTTTCCTTGTAATGATGATACTGAGGAATTTACAAATGCTGGGTCCTCAAAGAGTTCTGGCTGTGCTCATTGTTTTATTCTGCTGTAGAATGGCTGTAGGTCTTACGTGGGCTGCCTGATAGTTGCAATATTGCAGATCACTACAATACATGCATGAAAAAAGGTCAAAGATAATAAATCTTTAATAGAGTTTGTCTGTGACTGTCTAAAACATGGATAACAGTACAAACCTTACGTTTTCCATTGATGAGTTAGATGCTTGTAGAAAGATTTGGGAGATCAGTGGAGGCCTAGTAGAAACTTACTGCCTGTTGTGTTGATGATAATGTTTTTATTTATGTATTTTTATTTTCTGTATCCTTAGGTGATGTTACAACTCAGGTGTCGCTTCAACCTGCACTGAAGTTCAATGGTGGGGGTCATATCAATCACACCATCTTCTGGACAAACCTTTCCCCTAATGGAGGAGGAGAGCCTAAAGGTTAGTGCGTGCTGCAGTGGTTTATTGCATCAGTATTAATTAACAGGTAGAATTGATGATCATTTTTCTCTTTGAAGGAGTCTAAAGGATCTTTGTTTTTCAGAGTTAATTCACCTTTCTATGTGACAATTTCCAAAATTCTGAGGTATTCAGGGGGTTTTTGGATGTAAGCCATAAGTATAAAAAACTACATGTACAAAGTATTTTTAATTTATAAAGCTGATTATGCAAAATACTTGGCAACTGCTGTGTATATCCTTTCCACCTTCATAAGAGAAAATAGTTATACAAAGATGTGCTAATTAAATTGCCATATATACTCGGTTCACAGAAAGGGAAGAAATGTGCTGCAGATCTGTCCAGTCTAGTGGCTGGAGTTATGCTTCAGTTTGGATAGGGATAGTTTAGCAGTTAAAGCCTAAAGAAAGACATCCCCTTGGGCAGGATAGAGTACTGATTACCTAAAGTGACCTGCAATTAAATGTAAAGGCCCTTTAGTACAGATCTTACAAAAGCTGTTGTGATAAACTTGAGAGGTTTTGATTGAGATTTATATGCCTGTGAAATTTCTGTGCTTTTTTGTGTTAAAGGAGAATTGATGGAAGCCATCAAGCGTGACTTTGGTTCCTTTGCAAACTTCAAGGAGAAGCTGACAGCTGTATCAGTTGGTGTTCAAGGATCAGGCTGGGGGTGGCTTGGCTATAACAAGGAGCAGGGCCGCCTACAGATAGCGGCTTGTGCAAATCAAGACCCTTTGCAAGGAACAACAGGTCAGGTTTCTTTCCTTACCCTCTGCTTCTGTAGATTTGATAGGCAGGTGTATGACATCTGAAAAGTGGTTTGTGGACAGTGTTGAGAAGAAATTGATGGATAAATAGATCAGAAGAACCAAATGTCTCTTCTAGGAGAAGTGAAAATGCAGTTTTTAGAGCAGCATTTGTGAAGCAGGACTTAAAAACTGTGAAGAGGAGAAGGATTAAGTGTCCTTCTAGTCCAAGGGAAAATAGATGGGCCATATTGTGATAGTGCTTTTTGCATATTTTGAATATTTTAGTTTCAGCTTCCTTGGATTTTTGAGTAACTGGAGTAACTTGCACTTAGCAAGCAGCATTAAGCCTCTTGCCTTCAGATCTTTTTGTCTCTGGCAGAGGAGCTATTCACAGCACTCTCAGTGGAGGCCAGACAGCAGGAGAGAGGAAGATGAACTCTTTTTCCTATCTAGACTGGGTTTAAAATTGAGCTTTATAATTTGCTTCCTTTATATTGACAAAGAGTAATGAGTATTAACCAAATTATTAACCATAATGTGTGGTTAAATGTTACAGCTGGATAAGCAGCACAGTACTGGCAGTGGTCTTTTTCCACAATATTCTTCCTTACAGAGACACAGAAGTGTTAATGGCAGGCTGGACACCCTTCACAGAGAGGAGGTCATGACCAGTGAGAATTTGCCTGCACTGTCAGTTTGTCCAAAGCATTTTGCAGATACATTTAAAATATGTTCTGCAGAATTCATAGAGAATGGCAAGGAATTTCATGTATTGCCAGCAGTCTGTGTATTGCCTATCAGTAGGATGAAATGAAATTACAGATTTAGTATAGGGACATAGATTATAATGGGGGTAAATTTCACCCTCCCTCCTGTGAAAATTTACCATTAAAAATTCAGTGACAGGGGTATTTTAGCACAAAAACAAGGAGGTAATTAGGCACTTAACAAATTGACTGTAATTAAAGCATTGGAAACAAGCTGGCATAGCAAGAAACCTTTATAATGTAATTTTTCATTAAAGTGCTTGCATAACTGTGCAAAAGATAGAAACCTTTCAAAAATTACTTCATCTGGTTTTGGTTATGTCTTCAAGGCAGTTCCAGAATATTTATCAATGTATTTACCCAAATCAGCTCTTTGAGTTTATGCTGTGTGTGTGTGTGTATGTGAGTGTGAGCACTGTTTTGTAAAATACTGCAATAAGCACCAGTATGCTGCAGAGTTCTTTGTCTTCCTGCAGATTAAGACTCAGAAACTGGGTACAATTTGGGGATGCAGTATAAAACTTTACATGTAAGGTGTGTTTTCATACATTTACAGAGTTTATCCTCTTTTTTCACAGGTCTCATTCCTTTGCTAGGCATTGACGTATGGGAACATGCTTATTATCTTCAATATAAAAATGTTCGACCTGATTATTTGAAAGCCATCTGGAATGTGATCAACTGGGAGAATGTATCTTCAAGATATGCAGCTTCCAAAAAGTAGAGTGGAATTCTTGCACAGACTACTAAAATGTCACCAGTTCTACTCTGATACCACTCTTGTAGTAGTGCTTGTGGCTTACAAATGAATTGTTCTACTGCAGAAAGCACTTCACTCATCCAACAAAAGCATTTCATAATCAAGCAAAGTGTCTGCTTGTTTAATTCTGTGAAAGGTATTTACTTAGAGTTCTGAAGCTTTAAACTTGTGCAACAAAGGGAGACACTTTAATCTGTTCCATTGCATATAGAAACATAGGTCACCTTGCTGAAGCTTAATGGATTTCCTTGTTGCACTAAAATACCTAAGTGGAAATATGTGCTACTGTTGCTATAAACAAATAAAACTCAAAAGAAGAATCTTCTATAACTGTCTACAAGAGACTCATTTTTAGAAATATATGGTCTAGTTACTTGATTTTTAAGCAATTGTAAGAGATAAATGCCTTTTTGTTGTATTACAGACTGCAGAGCTTTCATGAAGTTTGAAAAGATAAGTGGAAGGGGAAATAGCTGCTGCTCTGCCTGCCTGAATTGATTGTTTTCAGTCATCCCTATCCCTTCCTGCATCCCTTACATGAGAACTTTGTGTATCACACTGATGCGTGTTGGAAGCATTACTTTGGGCAAGAGATTACAGTACTGGATCACGCAAGTTGTTCATCTAGGGCCTGAATGTCAGCATGTGACACTCATTTCATGCTGACTGTTCAGGTATGTCTTAGACCGTGCTTAAACTGAAAGGACTGATTCCATGCACATACCAGTCTCTGCACAGCCATGTTGGTGAAGCAGTAATAACAAATTAAACTTGATGTGTGAATCAGGGATGAAGTGACCTGTGTGATGTAACAGAGCATGCCCATGTTCTTGAAAAAGAAATGGTTGGCATGTTGTGCTTGGTGTCTGCTTGAAGGTGAAGAAACTGGAGTTTTCTTCTGTTCTTTATTACGTGCGCTGAGATACCACATAGCAGAGGTGAAAAACAAACTGGTGGAGTGCTCCTTGATATGAGTGACTGCTGAGGCAGGGATTTGTTGGTGAGTGCTGTAATGTGTGTGCCAGACATCCTGGTACTCCACACCAAAGGAACAGGAGGTAAATACGCCTGTAGACTGGAGCTCTGGAAAGGAGTGCTTAAGCTATGGAGGAAGCTTGAGTTGGCTCCAGGTGGTGAGGCTTTAAACCATGGAGAGCTCCTCAGGCACAGCCAACATTTGCTGAGGCTCTAAAGGCAGTAGTGTGAGACCCAGCAGTGCTGGTAAGGCTCAGTTTCTGCTGTGCAGGAGGTTGAGAAAAAGTTCCACTGGTGTCCTGCTTTCAGTCAGCTGGTCAGTCCTGCTACCTTGTGTCCTGTCTGGGTCTGAATGTGGAAAGTCCTCGGCTCTATACAAAAAGCAATGCCTGTGGAATAGGAAGATGAGAACTTAACAGCTGTTGAAGGCAAATAGGGACAGTGAAGCAGTGAAAATTATTTAATGCTTGTTCTGGTGGGCAGCTGTAAAGGACAAAGGTTTCTTTGTGATTCATTTGAAGTTAGGGCTTGGTTAAGCTGTCTAATTTCGTACTGCTGTGCAGTCTGGAAAAAGTGGTTCTTGTGGCACTATGAGGTGGAGTATGTGCCTGTAATTTAGCAAGTGTGCTAGCAAAGCTGTTGACTGGGCAGTGAAAGTGTGTAAACCTCTTACTAATTGTGTTAGTCGGTAAACTTAGAATTGCTGCTGAGAACTAGCACTTTGTGTTACAGTGGTTGCTGTGGAGATGGGCAGGTCTGTCTCTTCCTACATGAATGGAGAAGCAGGAAGGGAAAACCTTACAGCTGATCTCAAATGCCCTGTCTGGATAAGTGTGAGACCTGTTAGTCAAACTTGAAATTAACAATTTGTTCTGCCTAGACCTTCCTAACCCCAGTGGTAATAGTATTTGTGTAAAGTCATCTCCAACCTGATCTGTGCAGAGTGTCACCAGTGAGCATGGAATTACTTGCAGACTTGATCTGCATGACGGGAGCAATGAGTTTGCAAATTTCAGTGCTGGATTAGTCTTTGACCTGGACTAAACAGAAGAATTGCAAAACTGCATCCTGACAGACCCTGGGGCTTAGCCATGTCGCTGATGAAGATGCCATTTGTAGACACAGTTTATTGTGTTAAAATGTGTGTAGGCCACACTGTGTTTAAATAAAATCTTGGAATAATTTTCAAGAGGGGAACAAAGTGCAGTACCTAACCCAAAACCTGGGAAATGATAGTGTGTCATGGGCTGAAAGAATAGGGTGCATCAGGGTGACCCCGTGATAAATACTTGCAGGTGACAAAGCTGCTGCACACAGAGACTTTGTGTCTCTGCATACTGCAGATTGTGGTGACTGAATGTTTTTTAGAAATATGCAACTGGTTCCAAAAGGGCAATACGCTGCTGGGAAATGCAAGTGCACGTTTGTGACTTTTTGCTGACCTATAAAAAGACATTTGAAGGCTAATATGAATCACAAAGTGTGTGTATCTCATTCTGTTCCAGAACAGATTAAAGTAATTCGAGGCCAGCCAAACTGAGCTCTTGCAGCCTTTCTACCACCCCCATGGCAGGTGATGCCATGGCCAGTCCTGGTGAGCCCTCAGGATGGCACCTTCATCCTGCTGGGGAATGAGGGGTCTGTGGATGTCTTTACTGAGCATGCAGAAATGGAAATAGATCAAAGAGGCTTGTTCTCTCCAGCTTCTAATTGCCACCTTAGAATTTTTTATTTTACCTTTATCTACAGCATGTATTAAAGAACCCCCAAAGTAGTAAAGCCCTAAACTGTCTCCAGAAGATACAGTGACACAGCTTGTGAGCTGGTATGCTCTCCTAGATATTAAAGCCTCTTTATTTACTGATGAGTGACTTGTCTTTATTTTGCATTCAAGAATTTAGTTCTCTCTAGTGTAGCAAAGTAGGTTTAAAATGCCACTGTGCCCTTCTGCTAATATTTTACACGCCTGTTGCATTGACCTTGCAGCAGTTAATCATTACACTCCTGTAAAGTGAAAGAGTTGTATTTGCAGTCATGTCTAATACCGAGGAGATAAAATACTGGTAACTTGGTAGGCTTAACCTGCCTTTTTCTTCTGCTTAATAATTAAAAGTAATGCTCTCAGGTTTTGTCATAGCTGTTACTCTTGTTGATTCAAAAAGCAAAGGGTTCTGTAGGAGGAGTGTGTGAGCCTGCAGAGCTGAAGGAGCTCCAGTGCCAGAGACTCAGAGCTGTGCCTTCCCCACTAGGTGGGAGTGTCTGTCTGTCTTACTCCGTTGACTTCGGGCTTCTGAGTTGAATTTCCAAGAGTCAGGTTAGGAACCTGGCTGGATGTTCTCACTGCTCAGGAGGGGATCTGTTTGGATTTCCACTTTCTAAATAATTAACGTGACCCCCTTCAGTGAATAGTATGTGGGGAGGAGACAATGCTGCTGTGGAGAAGGCAGTTTATAGTAATACATACAGTCAAATACAGAATTTACTGTAACTAGAGCCAGGCAGGCAGAGGCTAGAGGGAGGTATTCCTAACTAAAATGAAGATGCTTCTAGGGCTCCCATCTGCCTCATTGGGTCCTAAGTGTGTCTGTGTAGGAACATGCTGTATGTGACATCCTGAATGGTCTTTCAAGTCCAGAGACCACAGATTTAACTGCAGGGGATGTAGACAGTCACGTTGCTGTAATTAAGCCAAGTCTGCAGGGAGTACACAACCTGAGGCCCGGAGCTTTGCAGTTACAACTGTGCTGCTTTATAGCAGCTTTTCACTGGATCTTCTCACCTAAAGAGATGGATAGAGCCATTAGCACAAGTTGGTGAACCTGCTGCCTGGACCTGCTGGAGCTGCTGGTGGTGGACCCACACAGCCTTGTGACACCACAGAAGCAGATTTGACATGTGTCCTACTGTAGTGTTGTAACACATGTCTGGACTGATGGGAAATCCCTGGAGTTCAGAGAACTCCCTACAGCACAGTACTTGGGAAGTCTTGACATGAGGGATATGTGAAGTGACTGGCAATCTCCATAGCTGTGGGCTCCTGTTGCATATGAATTTGAAGAGGAAATGAGAGTTTTCTGAAAATACTAATTTCTGTGGAACTCTGTGCAAGCATACAAAAGTTGCTGGTTATTGCATGTGGTATTTGCAGACAGGTTGGAGGCTTTCAGAATCTGGCTTCCTGTGAGGGTGTTTTGTCCCAGTTGAAAAAGTAAAAACTTTGAAAAGTCCAGGTCTGTCTTCAGTTAGATTACGATTCCTTAGTCCTTTCTTGTTTTTATCACATTTTTTTCTGAGGAGGAACCAAGTCTGTACTTCCCTGGCTTCTCCCTACCTCTCCTGAGGTCCCTTACTGAGTTCCACTTCCTCTGGAGTGTGCTCTGCAGTTCTGTTCCTTGCAGCTGTGTTCCTTCTCACCAGCTGCTCCATACCACTGCATCTTAAGGGTTTGTCCTTTATGCTACTGGCACTAAGCTGTAGCTCTAAAAGGTCAGATCTAGAAGCAAGTAGCATGGTAACACAGCTACTTTTATCCATAACATTTGCAACACTCAGAAGATTATTGGACAGGAATTTCAGTTTTGCCTTGTTTTTGTAAGAGAAAGTTAAAATTTTTTATGCAGTTCCTGCAAAAAAAATACCACTGACACATCAGAGGTCTGCAAATGAGAAGGCAAGAGCAAAGAACATCTGTTCATTCAAGTGTCAAGATTTGGAGGTAATCTCACAATTCTGAGAAGGACTAATTTGTACTTTTCAATACTTGAACTTAACAGGAAATGGTGATGTTGCAACCCTTGTTTTGCCTCTAGAAATTCAGACCTGAGGTAGCTAAAAGCAAGGGCTCCCAGTTTTCAGGAATTTTGAAATTCGGCTGTGGTCAAAACTGGATCGAATTGACAACTTGTCAGTGTTTCCAGGAATCCAGAAGCTCCCCAGGCCCTACAGCTGTCAGGGAAGTCTGGTGTCTTGTCTGTCAGGGCAGCTGTTGTGGGCTTCAAGCCTCAGGCTTCTCCAAAGGTCATTCACATACAGCTGTTTCAAACAAAACACTTTAGGCACATAAAGGTATTGTTTAAGAAAGCTCTCTGTCTCTCTATGTGTCTGTCTTCTGACTAAATGCTTCACTGGGGTATTTCCAGCCACTCTCATCCCTCTAGCAGAATAGTGTTAAGAGGCTGTAGGGAGGAGAGGAAATGCAGTCTTTGTTTCCCGAGTCACTGAGAGGAACTTGCTACATAAAGACTTTTGGGGATGAAGGGATATTATTTTTAAGAGCTTAAGTGTAGGACTTGGTGCTTGTTTTCATAACTAAATAAAATGGGAACAATCAGCTGGAATTAGCCTGTCTGAGGGTCAAATGCTCCAATGGGAGTTTTCACTTGCCTTCATGAGGTCGAGGTCAGTTACAAGCAGCACAGGGCCAGAATTGCTGCTTTTCTGTGTTACCTATCTGGGAACTAAGAGCTGTTCCTGGATTTTGTTTTATTAGAATATAAGTCATAGCAGTTAAGTGTTGGTTTTTGTCCATCTGCTGATGGTCCTTGCTGTCCCAAATGCATTTTCTCCAGCTTGTGTGAGACTGTGCAGTGCACATGGAGTATGTGAGTGGCAAACCCATGTCTTGTATAGGGAAAAGCACAGGATATTAAGTGGAACAAAATGTTTTTGTTTCAGACGTGGCTGTCTGGCATAGACATTGTGGAACGGATAGAGGTGTGGGCTAGTGATGAGGGCTCAGCCTTGAACTGATCCTTGAAATTAACATCTGCATCTGCTGATTCTGAGCTGACCTGCCCAAATTTCTCTCCAGTGAGCTCTGATGTCAGCTTCATTAGAAAGTAGCATGTTTCTATAGTCCCAGAGAAGTATCCAACAGCTAGATCATGTTGGGATTTAGGACTATCACATCAAAGCCTTCTTGCCTTTGCCTGAGCATTTTGCATCAGCAGCCAGTATGTCACAACAATGCAGTGATCTTCCTGCTGTATTTTTTCGTTCCAAATCCCAAGAAGTTCACTGTAAAGAGTTTTGCATGGGTAGAAAAAAGAAAAGCTGCCCATGTCCAGCTGATGAGCTGTCCCTATGTACTGCATCCAGGAGCATGTTTTTTAAGTGGTTGCAAAGGGATTCTCTGGATAACACCCTTGGGCTGATCCTGACATCAGGGAAGCAACATGGAGAAGTCCTAGTCTGGCTGTTACTCACTTGGAGCTTCTTGTTGAGTCTGAGCTGGACCTGGCTTCTGAAAATCCTAGTCCTGCCTGTAATCCTTAGGGATTATAGTTTTAGGGGGCTAATATGTGTATGTGTCTAAATATACAAATATGATAACAAACTTATCTCTGTGTGTGTCATTCTGTTGACCTCTTCTGAATGTTTGGAGAAAAAAATGGCAGAAAAGCCATCTGGTTGCACTCACTCTTGCAAGCCAACATCTGGCTGCCAGATTTGAGAGGCTGTGTAATCTCTGCTCATGTGGTTTCCATACTTTGATTCCTCACTACCACTGAGTGCTGCAGAGGAACTCGTCCCTCGTGGCAAAGTGTGATCTGACAATGTGTTGGAAGGGCAGAAGGTATCCACCATTAAACTTTGTTAACATGGAAGTGTTTCCAGGGTAATCCAAGTGGCAGTATATGTGCATGGTTCTCACAGTGCTTCATCACTAAAACCTTGGCCTTAAAAAGCTCTTGCTTGGGCTGGAGCTGTGCTTGCAGTTGCCCATATATATTGTAGGGGTGAAATGTCAGTCTTGCACTATGAGTGAATAAAGTGAATAAAGTGAATGCTTCCAGTTAGCCTCTGAACTGAAATTCAGGAAAAATACACTTTGCTTTCCTTACACACCACACACAAACATGCAAGGAAATGAGACCTTGTTTCTTGCGTCTTCAGTTTATTTGTGGATGAATGAAAAAGATGGGATGACTGCGGTTCATGCAAAGAAGGAGGATGTGGGTGCTGGAGTGTTGCCTCTGCTGTCTGTGTAGGCACTTCAGGCACTCCAAAATTCAGGAGAGCAGCATGGAATTCACTGCTGACCTGGGCCTGAACATGTATCTCTCACTGGTGTACCCTGTCTGCCATGGCAGGAGCATTTCAGAGGTGAGGTATTTTGAATTCCTGCAGCCAAAATGACTGAAATGCTTGTAAGCTGAGGTAGTCAGGCAAATGTGACCCCCTCCAGACCAGTGCCCAAGGTACTGCCCCAGTGAGGAGAATCTGGACATCAAAAAAATACTGTGGGCGGTATCCTGACTGCTTAAGGGGAGCAATCTGCTCTCAGCATGATCTCCTTCCACAAACTGAGCCCTACATCCTCTTTCCAGTCCAAGCATTTGGTGACTTCGGATGAATTGGCGAGACATTTTGAATCAGTCAACACCCCATATTCAGTAAATAAGTTATTTGCTTTCCCAGTCTTGCCCAAAGCATTTTTCAGTTGCATGAAACTATTTTCTATTGGCTTGAAAGGGGAAGAGGAATGAAATAAATTCGTTGACTGAGTCAGAGAACATGTAACAGCAGCTAAACAAGAACTCTGATTTACTGATTTTTGTCACAATTAAATTTAGGCTCCATCTTCCATAGACATTCAGGCTGTGGAATGTCTTTTTTTTTTCCAAAGGAATTCATAACGAATTTGTTCATCTCAAGTCAAAATGACTGCCTTGGTGGCAGTTGGCAGTGACATTTGGGTTATGTTAATGAGAACAAAATTAAATATAGTGCAAAATTAAATTTAGCAGAAAGTAGAAGCCAGTGACATGAAAAATAAGTGAAAGAGAAGAAAGAACTACCTGTCAGACTGCAGATCAAAGGGAGAAAATTATTGGAAAATCCCAACACTAGCTTTTTTATAGTTTGGGGATTTTTTCAAACCTGTAGCCTGAAAACTGCAATAATAATTTTCTTTTTTGAAGCCACATAGCCTCACCTTCTGTTGGAGAAACAATCAGGTTTTATCCTTCACCTTGACCAGAAAAATAAATGCAGTGGAAAAGACAGGAAGAGGAAGAAGGCTCTGTTTTTGTCTTACATGCTAATTTACAAAGTTCTTGACAATGGTGAAAAATTTGTTAAACTCTTCTGAGAAAAAAGCCCAAATGAAGGAATCAGAAAAATAATATAACTGGAAAACAACAAAACCCAAAAAAGAAAGAAAAAAAAAAAGGTGCTTGTAGAAAGCCAGTTAGTTGGTTATCTGTTATAGGGTATTTTTGGTGAAGATTTAAAGCTGCCCACAGAAGTTAGTAGTATCACCACCATCCACTCAAAACAACCCGTCACCTCCATTGCCATCATGTGTCAAATTCTCAGGTTGCAGTTAAGGATCATCAAGCATGCCCCGGCCCTGTCAGAAAGAATCTTTAAGAAAAATATGTCGAATAACAGAGAGGCCCCACTTAGACCACATGATATCCTATTGTCACATTTTTTTCACTCTCAAATTGAACTAAGGTGAAACTAGGCAGCATTAATGTGTGTTGGGACCCTCTTCTCTCTTTAGCTCCTTATCACCAAAGGAAAAGCTCCCAGAAGAGCCTGTAGCTGCTTGTGGGGTTTATTGTCTGATGTGTCGACATTCCAGCTTCCAATATCCACCTTTCCTGAGTGACAGCGCTCATACAGCCCAGATCCTCATGTCTCAAGCAGAACAGGCATCTGGATGAATCCATCAGACAGCTGTATGTTAATCCATGATCTACACAGGCAGAGAAGAGCACTTCCAGCAGGAGATGCTATTTATTTCCATAGAAACAAAATAATTCATTTTATGTCACTTTCTTTGCCATGTGGCAAAAGAGAGAACAGACAATGGTAACCCAATCTGCTTCTTGTGGTCACTCATATGTCAGTGTGTAGAGGTCTAAATTCTGAATATATTCCTTTCTGATTTATGTTAAATTGTTCACATGTGGTGTTCATAGCCAAGAATGCCATGGAGTAACAAGCCTGCTGCATTTCAGGGACCTCTCTATCAGGCAAGTTTCAACACATCTCTAAAGCTGCAGAAGTCCTTGAGGTCATGCCTGCTGGTCTTGTCCTGCATTCTCAGCACATAAAACTTTAATTCTTAACAAGTCCTACAGGAAACTCCAACTGTGATTTCCTTAAGACATAGGACATCAATACATTTCACAAGGAAACTAAAGCAGCAGAGACCAGGAAAAATGCTGCTGCTTTCTGAAAACACGTCAGATTGTATTTGGAGAAGGCTTGAGTATTTTGAGAAGTGTTTTGTAATTTTTTGTTGGGAACTGATGGAGTCCTTAGGACCCCTAGCAGCATGACAATGGTCTGTGAATGTCTGATTGATAGCGATAGATTAGAACAGCTGTGACCTTGTGGCTTCTCACTCTTCTTTCAGTACCACTCAGAAAATTAAGGTTATGGAATTTAATGTGGCATAACAGTCCAAGCAATTATTGCTGGGGTTGTGGTGGTGTCTAGAAGATCATTGCCTGAACCCTTGGCCTGAGATAAAATTAGTATTAAAAGAACTGTCTGTGAAAGTAGGGTAGTAGGGTCCAGGAACTGCTGGCTGCGTGTGGGATGGATGAAGCTGTCTGCTTGCTGTCCTGAGGCACAGCTATAAATATTGCTGTGATAATGAGAGCTTGAAGAAAAATCTGAGACAGTTCTTCCTCAGAGGCATGCTGACTCAGAAGAAGTTTGAATAACAATATATGTTCTGTAACAAAGAGGTTTGGGAAATCCCATACTCTTCTGAGATTCTCTAGTGAATGTATTAATCCTAATTGAGGTATTTTTGCATAAGTTCACATCCAGCATCTGGAACAGGATATAGGAATATATTCCCAAAATGTGAATGGGTGATGCTGGTAAAATACTTCTTGATTAGCATACAAGTAAATGGTTTTTTTTCTGAGAACACCTGTAATTGCAGCTGTAGAGGAACTAACCACCTATTTGTTTGGAGATAGTCAATCGTGTTGTGGCCTGGCTTATGCAGGAATTTATGCAAAATGGATGATCACAGTGTCTCTTTGTGTTTTAAAGCCTGTAAATTCAGTATTTATCTTCCCTTTCTCATTTCCTACATAATTTGTTTACTCTTTCTGGTTTTCTCCTTGATGAGAAGTTGAGTTCTCTTTCCTTGAAGAAAGCTTTGATCAAATCCTTGCTTTCTCTTTCTAATGTGTGTAACCTGGTAGAGTAGGATGTCTGTGGCTAGTCTGAGCCTCTGCACTAAGTGTATGGAACAATCAGGTTTTCCAAGGCCAGCCAATTCTGTGTGATACAAGAGAGCCTCAAAAAGAAATTATGATCTCTTGTTTTAGAGGTAGCAATAACTAATCTCCCTCTCAATCACACTGATGTAATAGAATTTATTTTTTTCCATAGAAGAAAGGGTTTGGCTAGGAAACTTTCAGGAAGAACTAAGGAACTGTACTACTAATGTAGGCAAGAGACCTGGATTACCAAGAGGATAGGTTATACATGATGAGCAATAAGTTTTTATGTGGACTAAAACTTAAAATGTTCACAAACCGGTTTTGTGTTCCCATGCTTTGCTTTGTTAAACTGAGCTCTCTTCACGTTCTGTCACCAATTGTATGAACATGGACTCCAACCAAGATGAGATTTTTATTGTAGCAGACCTATGAACCTGCTTTATTTTCAGCATCCCTTTGAATGAATGGTTATCAGCCTTCTGCTTACATCTCTCCTTGTCCTGTCTTCACCAGAGCTGTGTGCAGAGGGTAAAAGCACCTCTGAGTGATGCTTAATACTCTGTTAATTTATCACAGCATCCCATTAACTCTGTGGAGAATCTCAGACTACTGTTTTTATAGAGAAAAGAAGTAAAGTTAAGTTGAGGCAAGATATATTGTTACCTGTGAAGCATGCATACCAGATGAGAATACAAATGTAGTTTTTTTTGTGATCTTGGCATAACTTCAGTGATGATTGATGTGAAAAGCCATGAAGTGGATCCTTTAAAGTAACAAACATTGCCTAGGAAAAGGCCCCACTGCTGTAGAGGGATGGCTGAAATGACAGGTGTATTTTCCTCTCTAGCACAGTGAATTTCTCCTCTAGTATGTTGGCAAGGGAACTGTATCACACCAAAAAACTACCCTCCTTCCACCCCAGGACATGGGGCCTGGGTGTTTTTTTGCATCAGCTTGCCATACAAGAAGCCAGAACATAGCCTTCTCCTGTGTTTGATAGGTTTTTATACTAGGCAATGTCTTTGGTCTGTTAGGGAAGTTGCAGATGCTGCTGATTCAGCTGATGGCTCTGTAGGAGTCCATAGCAGGGAAGAGGGCTGGCCTGAGTGCATCCTTCTGCAGATCTGTGAGAATTTCATTGCAGCAGGTGGCCTCCTCTTGTGGTTCCTGGGAACAAACCTCCTTCAGTGAGGCCATGAAAATTATTTTACAGCCTTTCAGGCTACCTTCTCCCCGAGCTTGTGCTGTGTTATTTTTAATACCATGGCCTGTGTTCAGATCCCTTACAGCAGCTGCCTTGCTTTGAAGTCTGTCCCTCTCCACAGGATATGAGACAAGCCAAAGGCTGGCAGTGCTGCAGGATTTGTTGCCTTGGTTTTGTGTCCTGCCTGGACGCAGGGCAGGCACTAGGGTACCAGTTAGACCTTCTCTAGGTGCCCACTCATCCATAGCCCCAGGCTGCTGTTGCTGACTCCTCTTGGAAGGCAGAGGAGCACAGGGACATCCTTCCTAGAGAAGGGGCAGCAGCTGCATTTAAATCCCTTATCCACGGGGACATCTTTTCCAGCGCCATAGTGATTTTGCTACTGCTATGAGGTTCAAATTCCAGCTGTGTGTGTCGCTTGTGACTCTCAGGGACACAGGACATAGGTGTGTATGTACAATTAGACACTCAAGAATGGCAGTCCCTGAATCCAGCAGTGCTGTGGTGCCAACGTAGTGCTGGAGATGAGTGTGCTTGGAAGAAGACCATTTATCAAACTATGTTTTGTTGACTCAAAGCCCTAGAACAGCCAAGCACTTCAGCAGGTATTTGATTATAAAAGGAGGAACACTTGCTAGATTAAAGAGCAACCAAACATGAATTACCTAGATGAGCAGTTCTGCTAAAAGGGCAGCAGCTGGCCAGCTGTGCCCTTCGAGGACAACACAGGACTCTTGGTAAAATAACCTTTTTGGCCAACATTTTGCCATGTGTGACAGTACTTCTCTTTGATAGCCAAAGCTGACTGGAAGAAAAACTCAATGAGGGGGTAATCTAACAAGTATAAACCTAAATCTCTAATATTCCTAATTCTGCAATGGTGTGACTTTGTGTCTTGAACTTTGCATGAAAGCTGAAATTTCATTTTGGATTCATTAGAAGATTCTCATGCTGCTGAGGATAAAAAAAGAGAAAATTACACTCCCTTATGAATTGCCAAGGGATCGCACAATAGCTGCATTTATTTTATTAGCCTTCTGACCTTTCCCTTCTCTGGTGAGGTTTCTTTTTCCTATTAGCTCTATTAGAGCGTCTACTGAGATGGCAACAAAACAAACACTGTTATTGTTGGCTAACTTGCTCTTTTAGCAGGGAACAGGGATGCACAGGCCATGAGCAGACACTGGCCTTGCACATCCAGCCTGTGGCAGGCGTGGGAGCTACACCATGCCTGAGACACCAGGCTCTGGTAGGAAGCCCTCACTGTGGATGCCACCATGCTGAGAATGCTGCATTTATTTTCATAAAGTGCTTCAAGTCATGCCTGACTTGTAGCCTGGGTGTGATTTATTTGCCTCCACTGGAGAAGTGTTATTTTGTTTTGTACTACTTGTGTATTTTTGCACAGATATCAGGCGTCTTCCCTCACTCTTTTTTATAAATGTCCCCCAACACCTCTTCCTCTGGCTGTGATCGGTGTTAGACTGTGTGGTGATGGCTGGATGCTTTCTGTCCCCATGGTTTCTAGGGCAGGTTGGTTTGCAACAAAGAACTGAAGCTTCTGGAGAGATGGATGTGATTATTGTGGCAGCACTTTCCCAAAGTGCTATGTGGATTTTGTGTCCTTAATTTAACTGGCTGCTCCGCATCAGTGGAACTGAGTGTTTCAAGAATTTATACCAAGCAGTGAGGGTCGACTGTCATGCTGGCATGGAGCAGGACTATGGAATTTTTGGACTTATATGGAAGTTTGAGAAAACTTCAGAAATAATTCTGGAATATGCCCAGCAGACTGCATGGTAACAGAGGAGCTGGCTGAGGAATTTATAGCTGCGGGGAGAGAATAATCATCTTTTTTCTAAAGAAATTTTGATCCTAGCAGAGGAAAAAACAACTCAGAAGACTAGTGGAGAATTTCTCAATTATCTTTTCCTTCGTGGTTAACTTATCTGGGACCTATATATATATAAATCATAGTAATAACACAAACACTGCTGAAATTAGCAGCAGTATTTAAGGAGAATTTTGGGATAGGATCTCACCAGTTTTCCGGCATGCCAAGATTGTAGTCCTGTGTTATTCTAATATTAGTCACTTCCAGCAGATAAGATTGCATAAAAACTTCAGCCCATCTCCAGTTTCAGGAGGGCTGAACCAAGCCAGTTAGGAACAATTAAGTTGCTAGTTCTTGAACATAAGTGGCAGCATGATAAATGTGACCTGTTAACTCCAGGAAAATGCAGCCAATTTTTCTTTAGTTTAGCCTTAGGGGAAAAGCATATTAAAACTTTGCGTGTTGGCATTTGAAGTCTTCTATCTTTAGACAAGTGGCACCACAACTCTAGAGTTTAAGGAGGAAAGCTGAATCAATTGCTCTTACACATTTATTCCCTATAATTCCTTTGCTCTCCTAATTAATTTCCTTATAATATTTTACCACTTAGGAAGTACCACTTAGGTATTTGCTATAATCCATGGTACTAGACACTCTTTAAGCACACACAGCTACCAAAATACTCTCACCTTCCTCTCTTTCTGTGGCTGTCTAGGTACTGGGAAAATGTTTACAGTAGCTGTATTTCTTGTTTCACACCAGGGGTGTTTGAATTATTGCATCAGCCCTGCAACGAGGCAGCTGGAAGCAACCCTGACACCCCAACATGGGTTGTGCTTGTCTTTAGCAAAAAAAGGGGTAATTGCTGACTCTCTCAGGGAAGCTGTACATCTAAAAGTGAACAAATGACTGTGCTATTAGAGGAGATGTGATAAAAAGGAGACACCTCAGACAGTGGGGAGAATAGAGAGGAATAGGGTCAGGGCCCATCCAGTTATAGGATACGCCCTTATGGTATACTTTGAGATTATGTACCACCTCAAGGTAAAGTTATACCAGCCCTTTGCTGACAGTCATCAGGAGATGATCTGGTACCCTAGATTCCCAAAACAATCAGGAATTGGGACTGTAGTATTGCAATTAAAATAGTAACAGCTGCACTGTCACAAGGGCTTGCTCGCAGCATGAAAAAGTGGTGTTTACCTCTCTGTGATTTCACACTGATCCCACCTCACCAACCATTTGAGCATCCTGTGATTTTACAAGAAGCTACTCATGACAGGCAGAACAGCAGAGAATGTGAGGCTCTTCTGGGCCCCATGGCACAAGGAGTTAAATCAGGATCAGGGTGAACACAGTACAGAAGCATAGGTATGAACTAGAAACTATCTTCTAGCTTAGCATCTTAATATATTTTCTCACTTTTTTTGGGGCACAAATGTTCCTGCAAAATCCCAGTTAAAAGACGGAAAGGATTAACAATACTTGCTTCCAGGGCCTCACTTAGACCCAGGCAGTATCTCTAGTTACCCATTGTCAGACACAGAGTATGTCAAGAATGTATGTACCATTATGGACTGGGAAGATGTGTGCTTCATAAACTCTGAAGCCTTAACTGGCTCAGCTAGAAATATCTCTAAATGAATATTGCCAAACAATGTATGGTTTTCGACTGGCAGTTAGTATTTTAATGTTTTTTTGATCAGGACTAGTCAGAAGAATAATGGAGTCAAAGAATGCAACCCACTGCATTCATGGCATCATATTTAATTGCAGTGTACTGAATAGTGCAAATTACCCTAATGATCACTTTCAATTTAATTGCTGGGCTACCTCTGTATTTTTCAAATAACTGAGGTTGTAAAGTTTTCTAGTTCTTAACTAAGTTGCTTTTTGGTGTCAGTTAGTGTTATGCCTTATTAAGTCAATATGGTGGTTTCCTGCCAGTTTTATTTCATATTTAACAGACAAGTCATCCCTATAGGGTACTGTTAGAAATTATGTTATAACATTTCATGTCTATTTGCTAACCACAAAATGCATTCAACTATCTTTATTTTTGCTAATTTCCCTTTTCTGTGAAAAGTCCCTTCTGATGTGGAGAGCGCAGCTGCACAGGATGAAGCCAAGAGGAGCCCAGAAAGAAAACAGCGGTGCTGGCAGGAGCCACTGGATGGGGACCGCACTGCTCCCGGAAACCCAGCCCGTGGGAAAGGGACTCCCAGGCTCTGCTCCCCTCTCCCTGTGCCCAGGGCAGGGACACAGCTCAGCCTCCGCCAGCTCCTGCCCCACTGCTTAGAGCTGCGGCCTGGGGGAGGCCAAGGCCGCTGTGCCACCTGCAGGTGACAAGGACATGGATGGATCTATGCTGCCAGTGGGTAGAAGCACCACCCCTTGGCACCAGCGGGCTCCCAGCAGCCTGCCCACAGAGGCTGTGCTCGTGCTCTGGAGCAGCAGGCACTGAGCTGTGAGTTACGCAAAGTGGTGCCAACAAAAACTGTGCTCTTGCTCCACTTCGTTGATGGTGTGGATTGGCACAATCCTGCTCTTTATGATGAGCCCAGGAGACTTTCAATGCTTTCTTTTCTTGAGCACAAGGGCAGCTTGAACGTGTTGACCTGTTAAATTGGTTGCTTTGACCTTAGGGTACATATTGCTGGTAGTGTTAGGAGTCTGGTTAACACCAAACTGGGATTATGAAGGGAGTTGTCTTCTGTTTGAAGATTTGTCTGGGACATGAGTCTTTACCAACTTCTTCTGCACTGTCCTTCAATAGCAGTCAGCTGCTTTAAATACTGTCTTTTTTAAGCTTTAAGATTCCCAATATGGTTCTTTGCAATATATTTTCCATATGATTTTGTTTCAAACATGAAGTAAGGCCCTATGGCCAGAAGAGTTTCTCACCTCTGCAAACACGTGCACGTAAAATAACCCCCACAAGGTTCAAGCTCTGAATGGTGTGCAAGCTTGAATCGTTTTACTGGAAACAGGGACAGACAAATGGAAAGAACAATTTTAAGCACATTCTGTCACTACAAAGAGTGAAGTATGTGTTGGGTATAATTCCTATTTATACTTGTATTCTAAAACAGTCCAAAATCCAAGTTAGGTTTGCTCTCCTCACTGCAGTGGAACAAAGTGCTCATCCCATATGGGGACTGGATGCCTTGAAGGCATTCTGTTACTCCAAGCAGCCTTTCCAGAGGAAAGATGTCTCTCCACTTCCTCAAATCTGGGGCGTAAGTGCAGAGTGTTGATGCTGCAGTATTTCAACCCCCAACAACCAGGGAGGGGCTTGCTGGAACCCTGAGGCATGCAGAGTGGCACGCTAGACAGACCCTAACATTGTATCACCTCTGCATGTTCTCTCAAAAATTCATGTCCAAATTCATGGTGCTGAACAAAGGAACTGCAAGAAAGGCCTGTTCTCCGTGCAAAATATCAGGGATTAATTAACACTGAATATTTTAGCTGGTGTGGCTGTATAGGACAGCACAGGTGTAGGCTACTGGGGTAAGGAGTGGCTTATTCTGATTTCTGTTCATTTGATGAAAATAATTAAAAATAAAAAAGTTCAAAGTTAGAGTATTACAGCACTTTGTGCCTGTGTATAAGCTTTCATTGGCTCAGTCAGATTCATTAAAACACTTAATAGCTACCACACCGATGGAAACTACTGTGTAGGTAACATGCTCTTTCATGGAAGGAAGATCTTACAGCAGGGGTGGAAATGATCTGCCAATAATTGGCCAGACTTGCCATAAAATGCATCTTACAGGAGCATAAGACCAACCAAGTGGTCAGAACAGAGGTTCACGCAGCCCAGCAAGACGAGCCCTGCCATTACTCACACTCAAAGCCAGGGAATATGTAAGACTGGGGCAAATGCACAGGGATGCTTCTCTATCCTCCAGAAATTTGTGTATAAGCTAGAAGTGAGTATGTAATAGCTCTTGATGAATTTCTGGCTCATGAATGTGTAAAGTTGTCACTTGAACCTAAGTAGTCTTTCTTACCTGCAGCATCCCATGCTAAGTTTGTTTGGGGTGAAAAGATATTGATGGCAGAGTCCTCATGTCATGAGCAGAATTAAAGGTTTTGTCTGCCTTTCTACAGTTGTCAGCAGTGAGATCCAGAGGGCTGCTCAGTCTTCTTGCAAACATTTTCTATAACCAGATGTTCCAAGTGGCCTGTGATGAAATATTTAGTAATAGTAATAGTATATGCCAAGCTTCTGACACACGGTGTCTGCAACTACGTCTGCCTTCAGTGGTCCAGGTATGCCAGAAGAGCCATATTTCTTTCTGTGGTGATTCATACTGCATTTCTGTGCCGTGATTTTCCCATCTGGCATCCTTTATTAATAGCAGCAGCTCTTCTTCTCTTCCAAGATTCTGTTTGCTTTTACTTTGTTCTTTTTCCTTTGAGGTTTCTCACCAGTTCAGGGAAGATAAATAGATACAAAGACAGTGCTGCACAGGGTGAGAGGGAGCAAGAATCTGTTGTCATCAGCTTTTCTGATTTTGTTTGAGCTCTGGTACTTTTCTTTAGCTGCCTTCATGCAACAAAAACCCTGGAAAACAACGGAGCCCAAGGCTCATCAGCTGTACACAGGTGCTACCACAGTGCTGATGCTGGGCTGTGTAGTCTCAAACTTTTTATTCAGGATGCAAAATTTAAAGGCACCGGAGGGAAAAATCTATGTGTCATTTCCCAAAGAAGCTTTAATGTGCTGCAGCCACCATCTGCCTGCAGCTCATAAATTAAAACCAATTAACTGTACAAGACATGTCGAGTCACTGCTTCCTGCTGGCATGTGTCCTCTCTCTTGCCTGGTACAGTCAAGCCACGAGGAGACAGCTCCTCTGGCAGGAAAAGCCCAAACCAGCAGCAAAACCCAAACTCCAGCTCCCCAAAAGTGAAAGAGAAAAAAAAAAAAAACCACATTAGGGAAACAAATAGAAACACAATAGAAGACAAGTCGTGCGACCCATTAGCTCTCTCATTTGCAGCATTAATCACTCTGTAATAATCACAAATTTTGGGACATAATTGGACTACATGTCTAAATCTACTGCCAGTGATTACAGGCAAAATGCCCTGAGTGGTGAGGCCTGCAATCCAGCCCTGTGTGGTTTGGGGGGAGACTCTGGGGAGAGGGAAGGGAGTCTTTGCCATCACCAGAGTATTTTCCATGAGCAGTTCTGTAGCTGGAAACAGATGCTCCATGCTGCTGTCCAGCCAGCAAAGTAATGTAAAAAACATTACAAAGCTACCCTTCAAAGCAGTCTTCACTTTACTCATTGTCCAGCAGTGGCTTGACCTCCTCTTTGCTCCTCTCTGAAAGTCCATGTGAGTATCCCGAGGGTGTCTCTGCCCCATCCCTCTGAGAAGGGGAGAATGGCCCCCAAAGCTGCAGCAGCTCTCTCTTTTGTGGTTGAAGATGGATAGCATTACTGTTTCCTAGTCACAAGTCCTGGCTGACCATGAGAACCACTGAAGGGCTTTTGGATCCCATTGGCATTTTTTCCTGAGCAAATGCTGTGGCTTCAGGAATGAAGGGTTGAACTAATTTCCTGCCCAGCCATCAACCTGGGCACCATTCCCTGCTGCCCCAGGATGTGTTTGCCCTGTGCTGCTCTCTGCTGAGTTCAGGTCTTGTAGTTAGCAGTGTTGTGAGGAACCTGGGAGTGTAAAAGTCCTGTCATCATTTTGGTTCATGACCTTTCCACAGATGGAAAAGCCTGGTCATGCAGGGCAGCATGGGCTAACACTGAGCCAGCCATTTTAGTCAAGGCCAAACAGACGTGGGCAGGGAGGAAGTCAGCAGCACTCTGAAGTTGTTCTTCAGAGGGAGGATGTCCCACCAAGACCCTGCTACAGCTGGGGTGTTGGAGTTCTGCTTTTACAAACCCTGTTTCAAGCCTGTGGAAAAACCACAGATGATTAAGGGGGAATTTTTCGCTGCTCTTGACACTTCTCTCTTGTGTGTGTTCCTGCACATTCTGCCAGTAAGTGTGTTGATTCCCCCAGGGCATTCCCCATGTGCTGGACACATGGCAACTTGAAAGCAAACTTACATGGACAGAGATTGTTTACTGCTGGCTGCAATGCAGGTACTCTGTAATGTAACCTCTAAGTCTGCATGTGACCTTAGGAGCATGTTTCTGCCTCTGCTCTTCTACAGCCAAAGTAGCCAAGATGAGGTAATGCTGCTGTGAGATGCCAAGTGAGAGGTAAGACCATACAATGATAGGCTGTTGCTCCACTGGGGCAGGGTTGTGTTTGCTTTTTTGGTACCAATTTTTGACTTGGAAAAAAAAATCTTCCTTTTATTCCTAGCCTTGCATGGTTTCTGCAGCAGATCCTTCATGGTGTTTCAGATGCTGCACCCCAAAACCAGTGCAGCTGATCTTCCAATCCCCGAAAGAACTTGGTTTGCTTTCTACTTCTGGGGTCCAGACATGCCTGCTACTTGTGTTGTGATGACATTTTTCTTGTTCCCTAGGTTTTCTTTAAATACAGTATTTTGAGCATCGAGGGTTTTCATGAAGCAGAAATACAGTGATTTTTTTGGTCTATGGGGAGGCATTCCCCATGTTGACAAGCTTTTGAGCTTCAAACTCAAATTACTGTGAAATTACTCTATTCTTCCTCCCATGGCATTTCCTGCTCTTTCAGTAGCATACTTAAGGAACTTCCATGTCTAGCTATATCTTACATAGAAAAACGTCTTGTTTTCCAGCTTGTCTGGTGGGCTTTTTAAAAATTTTAAATCTTCCTTAGAAAGTGAGAGCAAGTGCTAGGTTTTCTTAACCATTACTTGTTTCAAAGTAATTTTTACCTATGATAAACTGTCTTTCAAATAGTCTTTTACTGAATTTGCATAGCACACGATACTTTTCATCACAGAACTTGCATTTCCTTCTATTAACACAATATTTCCAGTCATCATCAAACATCCTCAACTCTCAAACAAGCCTTCTGGGGCTATAAAACATTCAGGAGGGGAGGAGAGGGGAGGAGAGGGCCACAACCATTTTTTGAAGGGAGCTCTTAAAACATTATGTCTTATAATGTTTTAAGAGCTGCTCTAAGAAAGTGAAGATGAAAGGGGAGCATTAAAAATTAAAAGAGAGCATGTTCCAGCACATGGAGCACAATTCATGCCTCTCAAAATGGGCTCTCTGCTGACTCCCAGCAGCACCTGAGGAGTGTGTCAGAAGTTCTCTCTAGGGAGGGCTGGCATAATCACTCACAGGAAATCCACTTCTTTCAGGGTGAGGATATCATGACATCTCCTGACCCCGGCAGGAGAGAAACCCTAAAGATTGCTAGTTCAGCCCTACTCTGTACTGACAGCAGATTAGGATAGTCCTTGGGAAACCCCCAAGGAAGGGAATCACACCGTGTTCCTGGGACTTGCTCCAGCACAGCACTGCCTCCTGAGGAAAACATTTTTTCTAATATTATGAAAAATCTCCCAAGTCACATTCTGTGGTTCTTGTCTTCTATATGATTTGGCACCCATGGGACCAGTTTGGCTCACAGCTCTATCGCCCCTATTTTCTTTCAGTTTTCTGCCAGGGCAGCTGGTAGTTTTTGTGGCTCAGGCAACACCCAGCACCATTCTCAGGTTCAGTCCAAGACCACCATTTGGAGAGGGAATGCTGGTGATGGTGGGGCCACACAGCCACCTGGATTTGTTTCTTGTTTCCACTGCTGCATTTCCTTTGAAATCAAGTTATTGGGGGCTCAATCAAGTTGCTGGGGGGGTCAGTGCAGGGCAGTGAGCACAGGGGAGGTGCAGCAGCCTGTGCTTTCCACCTCTTTGAGCTCAGGCTCACTTTGAGCTGTCAGTGAGTAGAGAGGGCAGGATGATCTGTGCAGGTACCAGCCTCTTTCACGGACTGTAGAGTGGAGGAGGTGTCTTAAGTTACAGACAGTATATCCAGATGAGATGACACCCATGTTTTGCCAAGCTTTTCTAACCGTGTGTTTTAGAAAGACAGTGTGTTTATAACAAATGAAAGTTTAGATTTTCATCTAATCCAGATGCTTTCAGAGGAAGGGACTTCATAAAAAAAGTTCAGTATTAGGAACTATGATACAATTGCAAAAGTTGGCAGTGTTGTATTTCTGTTTGCCAGTGTTTTTAGAAGACAAGTTGTGCAATGAACAGTGGCAGGAACTGCAAAATTTTCCCCATTTTAGAAATGGTTGTAGCTCTCTGTAATATCCATTACAAACATTCTTTGGGAACCTCTTCTGATAGATTACTTTACACAAGCAGTTAACTGCTCTCTCTGGGTGAGTTCTGGTTTACTGATGACAAATTCAGAGCAGAAAACAGCTATCAGTGCCCACAAAAGAAAAACAAAGAAGCCAAATTATATGCTATTTACAATAGGATGAAATATTTAGCTCTGTTGAACATATGTTAGTGATGAGGGCAGTGGATGTTAGATTTAATTGGATCCAGAAAAATGATGAGTATTAGTCCCTCTGGAATTATTCCTGGTGAATCTCCAGGAAAATTCACAAGTATTTTAATAAATTAAAAGCAAATGGGAAAAAAAAAAAAAAAAAAAAAAAAAAAAAAGGAAAGGAAAAGAATTAACCAATTTCTTCTTTTAATCTCAAAGATTCCAGTTTCAGATCCTCACAGTAACACAGATAATGGTCGAGATTGCTGCATTCAAACAAACAAAAATAATGTCCAATGACAGCAGTGATGTCCTCTGGGTCTCTGAGATGCTAGAATTTCTCTCTCACATTCTGCAGTGTTCTGGTTAACCAGGATCAGCTGGAGTGCTGGGGTAGGGCTCAGCTCTCAGATGCAGAAAGACAGCACCTGCCACAAATTAGCTCCAGGTTCTGCTGAGGGGTGCCAGAGAGGCTGTGAAGTCACAGCTGCCTGAGCAGACCCCTTTGGGGAGCCAGGGAGATTCTTCTCTGCGTGTCAGCTGCTTGTCCCAGCAGAGACTAGGGGCTGTCCTTCATCCTCATCGGACTCCAGTCCAGGGATTTCTCCCAGTTTGCAAACTAATTGTACTAAATCCAGTTTGACACCCTTTTGCTGGTGTCAATGATATCCTTCTCTTTGGACAGTTCTTCTTCCCTGTTTTTTGCCCAGGATATGTTCTTACAGAACTGTTTTATCCTTTCCATTCTTCACATTTTCAAATTAGCTAAATCAATTGCCTTTAGTATATAAACTTGCTTGAGGAAATCAAAGTCTGTTTTTCTGATCTTCCTGTATTTTCATGCAAACCAAATCATTTAGCACTTTTTAAAGTATGTGTTTTGACAGATGCAAGGGAAGGTTTACTCCTTGTTCTCTGTTTCAAGACAGATTAGCAAGATAGATTTTCATGCCTCTCAAATCTATGGAAAAAGAGGTTGTGTTTCTTTATATGGATAGTCTGGAGCTAAACTACTAGAAATTTGTCTAGCAGTTGTGACCATCCTTGTGGCTTGCTTTGTGCAATATTACAAAATTCCAGCTAAAAGCTGAACTGTGGAGAAAACCTGGGGATAATTTTTTCATCTTAAAGCAGATATTAGCTGCTTTTATCAGGAACTGGCTGTAAAATAACAGTTACATGGGGAACCAAGCCCACTGGGCATGAGAAAACAGCTTTTGGGCCCTCACAATCAACTTTCATAATTTTTTTCTCTTCAGAATTGGAAATTGAAGAATCACTCTGCTCACTCAACTGGGGTGTGTAAAGAATCAGCCATTCTGTGATGTGTCCAGAGGACATGACATGCAGTGCATTTTGGATTTTACTCTTTGAGAAAAATAAAAACAGGTAAAGCAAATGGACACAGCACATGGTGGGCTGTTAGAGAGAGCAGCAGGGTTGTGGTATCTACACAGCAGAGGGGAAACAAGGTGACAAGGGGAGGAGCAAGCAGTGAAGATTCTGGAGTGGTTGTATCTGCTGTGTGGTGCAGATGGGTTTTGGGGCAGTGAGAAAAATGGTTTGTTACAACACAAAAACCAAAGGAATTTTATTGAAGAACCCCCGAGCTGTTCACCAGTCTTCACAGAAGTAATCGTGAATGCCAGTTTATTTCTATTATCAGCACACTTTTATAGGGTTCTACAGGGTTTGCAGGCAGAGTGAGCTACTATTGGTTAACACACACAGTTTACATTCTTTCTCTTACACACAGGGATATTGTTTTGCTTTACTCTCTCTTCTGCATAAAGGTTTCAAGGACTTTAGCCCTTAATATCACGACTTATTTCAAAGGCTGGTTTGTGCATACAGGCCTTTACTAATATATAAAATATAGCAACAAATCCCCCTTTCTCTTTTTGCACAAACCAGGCTTTGGATAAGATAACATACAACCTAGACTGTCATCCCAATTAACATTATAAGTAAAGTCTGTCCCCCTTCTAGCATAAGAGACTTCAACCATCTAGTGATGCCTCAGCTGGCGAACCAACTTTCAATGGGATCACTATCTTCTTTCAGGGCATGTAACCCATCCTGTAGCTGTTGTAGTTGCTCATGGATGGAAGCTGAATGATCAGTAAGATCCAAGCAGCACATGCTTTCAAACTCTCCACAACCATGTCCTTGTGCTAAGAGCAAAAGGTCAATTGCAACTTGATTTCATAATAGTGCATGATACACACTACTCACATCAGCTGAAAGCTCACTTAACATTGTGGATGTTAAGTTTAATTCTTTCCTAGTCCAGCAAGCGAGCCTTTTTAGAGTGGCTAAACTTTAATTCATTCAGGCTTCGCTTTGACTGTTTGATGTTCTTCATTTTGCTAGCTATATTCAACAATTGATGTAAGCTTGGGTGGAACAAAGTGAGTTTCCCAAGATAACAAGGTCTTCTATGTGGATTAGCAAGAATCTAATTCCATGCTTTATCTCCACAGATTAGGAAGATGGAACTAGGTAATCGCTTTGGTAATTGTCTTGTGAGATTGCACCACGAATAAAGGCTTTACTTACAGTGGTAGTAATGAGATCAGCTATAGGGCTGACTACAGCCCAGTGCTGCATTACTTTGTTAGAATGACTTTTTGTCGGGGGTTCAAACATTATCCATCCACTTGAGGTATTGGTGGAACATAACAAATCCAATTTTTCTGAGGGTTGTAACATTAAGAACTTTGGTAATTTTTGCTTGCTAACAGGCTTCAAGTTGTCTTAATGTGAAGCCAGCAGTGCGACTGCACTCTTGCAACACTGCCAATCGATTCATTTGAGTCTCATTACTAATTAAACTTTAAATGCTTGAGGATCCCATTCAGGGACTCCTACGAGACAGGTGCGAAGGGGATCTCCAGGTGTGGCTAGGCTCAAGCACATTGACCTTTGGCCAGTTCAATGTGCCAGAGTGACCCATATATTCTGTCACTTTTGGATGTTAGTTAGCAGATAGTTGGTCATGACTATACACAACACAATTACCATAAGCATTTTACCATGTAAATGACACCATATTTGCAAACTCACAGCTAGAACTTCAACTGTTAAATGAACTTTCAAAGATGCTTACACTACCTCTTGAAGGGGGAATGCTTATACTTTATACTAACATAACAATTACTACACAAGCTAAACACTTAAACTATTATCTAACTACTTTTAACACAGGTGCTCTGGTATATATGTAGTCTAAGCGTAAAAGCAATTTGCTGAAAGGGTAAACACACAACTACAATTTGCCTTATATACAATTAAATGGAGTCTCTACACTTCTTAGATCTTCTACAGAATTTTTCCAGCACGATTCAGTCCTGGAATGTTCACTGCTCCTATGATGTCAGCTGGCAGTTGATCGGTGACTGAGGGCTTTGATGTCCAAGTTGTTCTTCAAACCCTTCTAAATCTTAAAACAAAGGATACCTGAAAAATTGGTAGAGACACAACATCATAATAACAACATAGAATTTCTGTTGGCAACTGTCTATATAGTGTTCAGACACGACTGTGTCCTGACAGGTCCACTTCTGATCCATGGCTGGAGTACCACGGCTGTGTGATGACATCTCTATTCACTGGATCTCGTGTGTTCAGAGGCACACAGTCTGGTCAGATGGACAGGTGACCTTTTTGAACCTGCCAACAAAACACAGACACTTCTCTCCTTGAAGTTAATGAATTACACTAAATAAATGCTTTTAGGGCATCAATCTCCCCCGTTTTCTTAAAAAAAAAAATAAAAATGAGATGTACTTCTATTATAAACATCAACAGCAACACAAAACCTTATGCACAATTAATAAGAACTTATATTAGTTAAAAATCAATTAAATCTTAAACATTATTAATAGGGTATATAATATAAAACTGCTATTAATTACTAAAACACTGCACTAGCATTCCATAATTAGCAAACAAACAGAAACAAAAAATCAGTGAAGGATTGGGTAATCACCTCCGGAAATGATTCTCCAAGCCCACTTCAAAATTGATCCAGCTGTCATATTAATAGGGTCAAATTGCTGAGTCAAAAAGTGACTCAAATACTGATTTGGGACAAAAAATATCTGAATCTGTTGGCAAACATTCTGTCCAGGTAAAGTCAAGGCTTGGCCAGGGCCTTAGGCTTTAAACTGGAAAGATGCCTCTTAACTCATTTCTAAAACAAGGTTCTCAATAGTAGCAGCTATGAGATGCTTACAGCATAGCAAACTGTTCTAAACTCCACAATAATTATATATGACAAAAGGAAATAACAAACTTAACCTTAAAAGAATATCTAAGTTAGAAAACTTAACTTAAAAGCATTCAAGCCCAAACATTATAAAATTTGACTATCCTTAATTCTATTAACACTTAATCTATATTAAATGAAAACTTAACTTAATCTTATTCTGTTACTACAAAAAAGCAACTAAAAGTTTAATATATACCTTTTAAACACAATATAACAATAACATAAATTCACTATAAAGATTATAAAAATGTAACAATTCCATCACAATTCTATGTCATCTAGCTTTGAAAATAACCCACAATAACTGCAAATGTTACTAAAAATACTTATTCATAATAAAAAATTTGCCTAATATATGTTTAAATTGGTTAGAATGTTAAAGTGCAGTTTTTCTAAAGAAAAACCACAACAACAACATGGGATTTGGCAAGTTGCCATCTAACTTTTGTAACACTTTTCAAAAACATTAAGTCCAGTTTTTAAACTAAAACCCAAAATCCAAATTGGTAAATATGCAGTTATATGTGTTTATATAACAAAAAACTCACATTAAAATTCCCTTATTAAAATTGTAGAAAAAATAAGCAAATAGATAATATATACCTTAACTTAACTTTATCTTATACAGTAAAATTCTCTTGACTAATTATTTTTTAAACCACAAATCTTTTCTGTAAATAATATTAATTGGAAGAAGGTTTTCCTAGAAGTTATAAATTATACCATGTTTTAACCTTGAATTCTAAAACCAATTATTGCAAGGCAACTTCTGTTAATATTCACCTTAAACACTTTTTTTTTTTTTTTCTTTTTTTTTTCTTAACTTTTAAAAAACCACAATAATTTCTTTAGTAAAATCCTAAAAACTGCAATTGCATAAACTCATAATTACTTAAAACACAAAATTAACTCTACAATGGTATATAAAAACATTTTGAAAACCCAATAAATCACAACCCTGCAACAAGCCAGGCACCGTCCCAGTGCCCCCCCTGAGAGAGGGAGCGGGGGGGTGGACTGCCCACTCTGCTGCTGCTGCAGCTCTGCTCTTATCTTTCTTCACATTCTCCACATACTCTCGCAGCGAGGAAAAACGGAGAGAAAGAAAAAAAAAAAACCTCACAAAGTTAACTTTAACAAATGCAGTTTTTTCTCTCAATCTCTCTTGTTGTTTGCTGATAGAGGAAAAAGGCATACTTTTGCAAAAGCAGGCGATTTTACACGAAAAGTCTCTCACGGCCAGGTGCTAACAACGGTGATCATTGCAGTTTATCAGCTTCTAATTACAAGGATGAATTTTGAACTAGATACCATATAGTTTGAGATTTTTTGACTAGTTTGTCTCTCTTTGAAGCTGTCTGAGCCACCTGTTTTTGCTCAGTTTTTTTTTTTTTTTGTAATTGTTCAGAGTGGCCTTGGAACTTTTCTTGTGCTGCTTCTACCCTCAGGGTGGCTTTGTTCTCTGCGCTCACCTCGCTCCCTCATATCTTCCTGGTTCGGGTGGAAACCAGTCTAAATCTGGCTTCTTTTCTTCCAGGGTGGTAAAGATGAAACTTAAATAAGATTATAGTGCTAAAAGTGACTCCAAAAATGAAGCAAATAGTTCTGGATGTATCACATCCTGCCATAACTGAACAGATTCTGTTCGTTGTTTCAGCGTTCCCTGTGGAACTTTTTTCTCATTATTTTCTTTTTCCTAACTCTCTCTCCCTCTCTCCATGGGCAATATAGATAGGAGAGTTTGCCCAGCAGTGGGAGGTAAAGGCATCTGCCACTGTGACGCAGGTAGAATTATGGAACTCACAGCCTCAGCATATCTCACTTTTCTGTTTTTTAAGGTATTAATTACAATCTGCCAAGTTCGACTGAGAAGCACAGTGTCCTTGCTCTTTTCCGTAATTGCCGTTTCCCATATCAGAGCCGATATATCAGTCCGTTCTTGCCCCGCAAGAAGCAGTGAGCACTGCAAATGCTCAAGACAATTAGCCCATATAATGAGCATATCCAGGTCCCTTTCCTGGGCTGCTTCGCCTCGTTTACCGAGGATGCAGAGAAGCAGTTTTTTCGCTGTCGCAAATTCTGTCTCCATGCCGACAGCACCCGCAAGTCGGAAGGTCGCGATCCCTCTCACACGCACTTGCCTCTGGGCCCCCCCCAGCAGCCTGCCTTCCACGTCTAACCGCTCCGCGTCTCACCGCGCTCAGGCTGCCTATCTGGTGCCGATCCGAGCCCGCGACGATTAATGCCCAGATCCACTCCGCTGACTCCAAAGCCCCTCTGCCTGCAGGGGTGTCCTTGGTCGGAGCGCCAAATATTGAAGAACCCCCGAGCTGTTCACCAGTCTTCACAGAAGTAATCGTGAATGCCAGTTTATTTCTATTATCAGCACACTTTTATAGGGTTCTACAGGGTTTGCAGGCAGAGTGAGCTACTATTGGTTAACACACACAGTTTACATTCTTTCTCTTACACACAGGGATATTGTTTTGCTTTACTCTCTCTTCTGCATAAAGGTTTCAAGGACTTTAGCCCTTAATATCACGACTTATTTCAAAGGCTGGTTTGTGCATACAGGCCTTTACTAATATATAAAATATAGCAACAGAATTTCTGCTTGGAGTTGGGTCGCTTCAGGGGGAGATGGGGTGGAGGTCTTCTTTCTGACATTGTACCAATGCCAAGAAGCAGAGAAACCTACAACAGTCAAGAGAAGCGATGTTTGCTAAGGCAGAGGGATTTCTGTGCTATACACTGAACAAACCAATGGATCAAAACCTGACCGAGTATTGCACGTTGTGAAGAAAAGAAATGAATGTTCCTGCTCAAGCACCTTGCTATGAAATGGGAGGTCACCGAGGGGCCAGTTACTTGTGGGGGGATAAAGGAAGAGATTTTAAGAGTGAGCAGATGGTGACATATTTTAAAGATATTGTAAAAGGGGAATCCTCAGGGCAGATGTTTTGTCAAAGACACCGGAACACAGCAGTGCAATGACAAGAAAATATGCAGAAAATGTGTGGCTGTTTGAGGATGGCAGCAGCCAGATGGTTCAAATTAACTCAGCAATGACTGCTAACACAAAGTGCAGCAGCAGGTGGGTCAGGCCTTAATGGAGCTGCAGCTGTGCAACAAGCTGTGTGTCCTCCATCCTCTTTACAACAGTGGAAACATCTGGCCATGGGACTCACAGAATCATAGAATGGTTTGGGTTGGAAAGAACCTTAAGGATCATCTGGTTCCAATCCCCAGCCATGGGCAGGGACCCCTTCCAATAGTCCAGGTTGCTTGAAATCCAATCCAGCCTGACCTCCCCAAGACTTCAAGGAATAGACCATCCGCAACTCCACTGGGCAACCTAACCCAGTGCCTCACCACCCTCACAGGAGAGAATTTCTTGCCTATATCAGATGTAAACCTGTCTGTTTTCAGTTCAAAGCTATTCCCCTTGTCCTGTCACTACACACCCTTGTAAATAGTCCCTCTCCAGCTCTCCTGTAGGCCCCCTTCAAGTACAGGAAGGCTGCTCAAGAGTCACCCTAGAGCCTTTTCTTCTCCAGAATGAACAATCTCAAATCTGTCAGCCTGTCTTCAAAGGAGAGGTGGTCCAGGCCTCTAATCATCTTCATGGCCCTTCTCAGGACTCATTCCAATAGATCCATCTCCTTCCAGTGGTGGGGACCCCAGAGCTGGATACAGCACTGCAGATGGGGTCTCACTAGAGCAGAGTACAGGTGGAGAATCCTGTCCCTTGCCCTGGTGGTCACACCTCTTTTGATGTGACCTCATGCTCTTCACTCTTTAAAAGGCTCTGCTTTGAATACTTAGGATAAATTTAAGCCTTTTTGTGAGAGAAATTGGTGCTGGTTGCATGAGAAAATGATGAAAAACTTGCAGTTTCAGCTGGTTCATGAAATCAGATGCACCTTGGCAGATTTGACATGTGCCACACAGTAAACAGGACAGGAATAAACTTGCCAGTAGCCAGACAAGGGATTGTGCATCATGAAGTTTTTTGATGGAGCAACTAAGACCTGGGCAGTGTTTGAGCTCATACAGTCACAGGCACAGTGGGCAGGAGGCCTGTGAAAGAAGGAAAGAGAGAAGCCATAGACTCCCTGGAGAAGTGGGAAGGAGGATAAGCTTGAAGATTTTTTTTTTTTATCTGAAGACCCATAAGGACAATAAGGAAGAGAATAAATTGTTCAGAGAAAGGACATGAGATACTTTAGAAATAAACAAAGATTATGAGCCTGGAGATGTACAGAAGCGCTGCTCTACAAGCAAATCTGTGTGATGGGGGCAGCCTCTGGCCCTGTCACAGAAAAGAGGATGGTGCTGGCTTCCAAGTGCATCTGGAGGGAGTGCAGACTCCTAGGATCCCCAGGTAAACAGCATAAGCATTCGGGGTTTTGCCAAGCCCAGCGCTTGCCAAACCCTGTGGTTTGGGCAACAGGAGCTGAAGCAGAGCAGGTTCCTGAAGACTGCTAGACACATTTAGTTTGGCTCCTCTCAGGAAAGTCTGTTTTATAAGTTTTCCTCTTGTACAGTGCAATTTTATCTTTCATTTTTACTGTATAGGAACTATCTGCACATTTTGGACAGAATGCTTGCCAAGAAAAATTATTCCTCTTGCTTCAAAACATAAGAGACTTAGGAAAGCCCAAGAAGTTTCTTAGCTGTATTTCTGAAAACGTGGCACTTCTGCAGAGACAATGTCTTCTTTGGAGACACAGCAGTGTGGGGGTGAGAACACCTCAGCAAGCAACTGGATTTCTAGGGCTTTCTTTTTTCAAAATCATCAAGGGAACCTGCTTTGCCTGAAACATTTCCTATCAACATTAGTGACAGGCCAATAACTTCTTTTATTGGGTTGGCTGAGGCTTAGCTGAAAGTTCAGTCGGGCAATGGACTTATATGTTTCTAGGAAAAGGTTTTATTATAGAGGTTTAAAAGTGCTCAAACTCTAATCCCTGTTTGAGGGTAAAAGGTGAACTTTAGATTAAATAAAACATTTGAACATGAATGTGTGTCATTGACACAACAAACTTGTTTGTAACGTGCTGCCAAAGTGTTGGAATGAGATGTATTTTTTGACTTAGAGCATGTGCTGACAGACATTTTACAACTATGCTCAGTGTCTGAAACAGGAATTCAGAAATATGAATATCATTAAGTCCTGATATGGATATTTTGAAGTCCTGTTATTAGCCTCTTCCACCTGCCTCCCCTTGGAGACTGTGTGTTGTCTTTTCCACCACTGTTCACCTTGCAACTTATTTTCATTTAACATGAACCTCTGTGGTACGTCTGCTACTCCTGAAGCAGGTTCTCTTCATCCCTCTGTATTTATCCCTCAGATCTTTTCTGGTAAAATCTCACCATGTGTCCATTGGTTCTCAGCAACTTCAGCTTTTTTTTTTTTTTTTCCATTTTCTGTTTGGAGAGTAATACTGCAGCAATCTCACAGTGTGGGATTGATCATCAATTCCACTGATGATGTTTTCTGAACGGAATTTTGTCCCCACATTTTTTAAGAGTCCCAGTTGAAGATTTGGACTGTAACTGTCAGGCAGGTTAAAAATTTCACTGGTGCTCTGGGCTGTATCATCTTGAATTACCAAAGGCAAAATGTGGGTTTGTCATCTTCCATTGTTACCAAAACCAGACTCTTCCCTGACTCACAGAGAAAACATTATTCTGTTTGATTAGCTGCAGCAGACAGATAATTTAATAAGAGGAATTGAAGGAATTGCACCGAAAAAAGGGCATTTAGGAGCATGGTTGGAAGACTCTGCTTGTCATTTTAATTCAGAGAGCTGTCTGCTGTCTCCTATCCATGGAGCCTGGTGGTGGCTTGCAGGAAAAAGCAAAAGCTCTGTTGGTGTGCCCCCAAGGAATGAGGGGCATGAGGAAGGGAAGACCTGAACTCGAAGCAACAACTCCCAAGACGTTTCTCTATTTTTACTTGCCAGGTTTGTGCTTGCTGAAAGTAAACTGAACAGCTGGAAGGTTTTGGCTGGGTCCAGGCCACCAGCATCACCTTTGCTTTTGTTACTGGGCTCTTTTGGATTCATTAGATTCCCATCCTTGCTGGTTTCTCATGTAGCTTTCTGTGGGGGGAGCAAGGGGCACAATACTTCATACAGACACTTCTGTTTATCCCATTAGGGAAAAATTTGCCTCTGGACAAATGTGTTTTCATGGTGATGCTGTGACAATGATTGAGGAAGTTAATGGATTCGGCACATTTACCCTTCACGTGAAGGGTGAATATTTCAGTATTTTTCAGCTGAAGGAGGAAAACCCAGCCTGTCACCTCAGCCTACAGGTTGGAAAAATAATGTTCTACTTCTTTATAGATAATGTGATCTGAGCCAAGGAATTAGCATGCTCAAACAGTAGGAGTGCTCACTGATGGATTTGCCATGTATAGAGATGTCTTCTACATACACACAGATATATTTACATACATATAGATATATTTATATATACACATATACGATTTCTGTATAATCAAGCATATCTGCCCATGCTTATAGCTCTATACTTGACTAGGAAGTCCTGCAGATAACTCTTGCTATCCTCCTCACTGTCATCTCCCACCCCAAAAACAGCTCTTGGTAAGCTGGAGAGCCATGAACAAAACCTTTGTCTTCAGGTCTGTCTTTGTTGCCTGAGCCTGCCACAGAATCACAGAATGACCAGGTTGGAAGAGACCTTCAAGATCATCGAGTCCAACCTGTGCAGCTGTAGGACAAACATCTCCTGCCTCAGCTGCACTTTCCCCAAATTCTGCCTTGCTGCAGGGCCAGAGGAAGAGAAGGAGAGGAGGATTTTGGAATTGCTGTTTGGGTAAATCAGAGTGACTTTGCAAAGAGGATTGGGGCACTGATGCACCACAAGCCAAGCAATGCTGATCCATATGGCAGCCACAGCAGGATGCTGTGATGGTCACTGCTGGAACAGCCCAGATAATGCTCTGTAATGGCATGGCTGTGGTTTCTAGTGTAAGACAAAGGTTTTCCATGGTTCATTTCCATGGAAATGTCTCAAGTTTGTGATGCTTCCCTTGAGGGCTGGAGCTCAGCACTGGTCATTTGCTGTTTTTCATGTAAAAATTGTGAATTTCATGTGAAATTTGTGAATTTCCAGATTCCCAGACTGGAGGCTGGGATGTCTGTCAGCACATCCCCTGGAACAAGCAGTGCTGCATGGTGAGGAATGGCAGGGGAAATTCCTTGCTGATCCTTACAGGAAGACAGCTCCTTTTCCAGGCTCCTGGGACAGAACTAACCTCCTAATTACAGCGATCTCTAGAATTACTGGGGATTGCCTCAGCCAAACCATTTGCCCTTCTAGCCACAAGCATTTGATTCACTGACTGTACCTCTTCAGTATCAATTACACACCCTCTACCAAAATCCCAAGCACTCAGACCCTGAGACAGGCATTTTGGGAAGATTTCCCCTGGAGAGAAAAGACAGGCTACTGTCATGGAAATTGCTTTTGCCCCCCTATATGATATGCCTGCACTTAAGCACAGGCTACAAGGCTGTGTTGCTCCTGAGCAGCCTGGAGGAGATTGCAGTGCCAGCTGAGGTGGTTGTAGTGATGCTTCCAGATGTGCAGCACAAGAGAGGAAGTTGCTGTTTTACCTGCCCACACCAGGGTACCTGTGCCAGGGCAGACATACCCACAAGCTAATTGGAATGAAGACCAGGGTTGGCAGGAGGATGCTGCCACTGTGGTTCCTCCTGCTCATTGTGGAGGCTGTTCTCCTTGCAGACTGGGGTGGTTGGAGCTCCTGAGGGGATTGGGACACCAAGACCTGCTGAGCAGCAAGTAATGCTGCTGTGTATTTGTGTGAGATGTATCTTCCTCATCAAAGCACCAGAGAAACATCCTTGTAATTTGAGATTGATGTGTTTCACTTGTAAGGGAGAAACAACTAGTGGTGGGGTTAAATGCCAAGGTATGGAGATGATGGAGGGCAGCCATCTGAGATGTAAGAAACTTGTTAACTACTACCAAGATCCTCTTTATTTCAGTCAGTATTCCAGTTTTGTTTTGGTCTCTGGCATATCTGAAAAGGGATGGTCTCATCCCAGGTGCCCATGAGATGTCAGACACCACACAAAGGTTCATCATAGAATAAAGGATGAGATAAGCCCAAGGCAAGCAGCATTTGGAACAGCAGTCCTTGCCATAAATCTGGGGGACTAGGACAGACTTGTCTACTCTTGTCACTTCTTCAAAGACAGGAGGAGTCAAGAGGGTTGTGCTCATCTCCTGCCTCTCCCCTTGCACTTGAACTGTTGGTGATGTGGGGCATGGCTGGGCTTTTTGTTCTTCATGAGGTTATGTCAAGATTTCCCAGATGAAGGGAAAAAATTATTTGGCTTTGGAATGAATTAGTGTAAAAAAGGAAGTCTGGTTTCTCACCCAATGAAGCAGAATCAAACTAAGCCTCCATAGTATGGCAGAAAATACCACTTCTGACTCCAGATTAAATGTGTTATTTCAATAACTCGCAAGAAACAAAAAGGAAATTAACAACTACAAGAAAAATGCCTGAGAGGAAGGCAATGGACCCCTGCTTTTTTCTGACTCTCAGGAAATGAGAGTGCTGTATTTATAAGCATTTCCATCCCTGGAGCCACCCACCTGCATCTGCTGAAAGGGTGACCAGGTGACAGATATTTTGCACCTGTAAAGTGCTCTTACACTCTCCTCCAACACTGCTCACTTTGTATAAATGTCTTTATTAAATCCCATTAGCCCCATTAGTTGGATTGCAAAATATCATAGAAAGAAGAATATTTTCGTTCAGATGTCTCAGACTGATGATCTTACAGTATGTTTTAGTATTACTCATAACTGCAGGTGAGTGGAAAGATTTTTCAAATAAATCATTACTGTGAGTATCAGATTTTCCTGTTATTCAAGAAAAAGGAACACTATCGTCATTTTGAAGAAGCTCTATTAACTTTTGAAACCCATTGGGAGGGCAAGAAATAGTAATGGAAAACTAAGAATAACGCTTGGATTCATCTTTGAAAGAGTAGCTGATATGTAGGCACATCAGAAATGCACACCTGCATCTTGTTTTCATGAGGATCTTTCTGGAGGTGAAGCAGTGTTACAGAAATTGCTTTTCTTCTACTACATTTAAATATTCTCATTGAAGTTAATGAGCCAAAAGATGGGTGGGAAGGAAGGAAGGGAAAGAAGGAAGGGAGGAAGGGAGGAAGGGAGGAAGGGAGGAAGGGAGGAAGGGAGGAAGGGAGGAAGGGAGGAAGGGAGGAAGGGAGGAAGGAAGGAAGGAAGGAAGGAAGGAAGGAAGGAAGGAAGGAAGGAAGGAAGGAAGGAAGGAAGGAAGGAAGGAAGGAAGGAAGGAAGGAAGGAAGGAAGGAAGGAAGGAAGGAAGGAAGGAAGGAAGGAAGGAAGGAAGGATTTTTCTTCAGAGCAGCTGTGTAAATCATTATAGCTCTGCATTCCTCTGAGAGTGTTTTAAGCCATCAACATCTGACTGTGATGTACAGTTTATATGAAGTACACTGGCCAAACTTGGGCTTTGTTGCAGTCACCCAGGTCAGAGGAAATTCCTGAGTTGGGAGTTGTGTGTGGATCTGAACTACCTCTGGGATTGGTGTGTAAGTCACAATGCACTTTTTCTGAATGTGGAGTTCTAGGCAAGGAAGACAGATGGAGGTGTGCTGTCATTCTTGCATGAACAGCCACTGCCACAGAGAAGTGCAGCAAAGCTGTCAGCCCTGGACTTGGAAAATCAAGGAGATCATGCATAATGGTGAGAAGGGAACTGAGGAGCTCATCAGCCTATATTGACCCAGCACAACCATTCTTAAGTTTAATTCTGAAGTTTCACTCAAAATTACATTCACAGTCTTTAATCAATCAAACCAAGCAAGTTGTGCAGTAAACATTTGTCATACACAGATGTTGCTTCCTTGTGCTCCATGTGTGCCTGCTCTGTTCTTCTCTTTTGTTTTGATCATGGGCTTGAAGTGGGGTGGAGAATCATTTTGTTCTGTGTTTGAAAAACACACTAAAGCTGTGCATTGGTCCATGCCTAGAATTTCTAGGCACTTCCTTGTTATAAATAAATATGAATAATCTATACTCTTTAAAAAGTAAGTTTGATGTTCCTGTAAACAGCCTAAGTAAGAAACAGAAGGGCTCCAGCCTCCCAAGCTGTGAGAATTAGCCAGATACACTGTTTAAGAAATATCAACAAGTAACAGCCTAAATGATTACAGCTTCTGTGATGCAGATGTTAAATGACATTTGCTTACTGAGAACATGGCTCTGGATAGCCCCTGATGCTAGGTGAGATAAAGGGTGAGGTACAGGGCAAGAGGGTGCTGTGACCAAACACAAGTAAAGGTCCAAGCAGTGTCAGCACCTGCATCCAACCTGCATGGTTGTGCCCTTCTCTTACATCAGTGCTGTATTTAATCCAGCACAGCCTGCTAATGGCTGCAGGACACAAGGCATCTCCTGCTCCACGTCCCCACAAGACAGCACCTTTGTAACATGGTCACTGAGCTTTGACCAGATTCATGTCCTGCCCGTGGTGGCACAGTGCTGTAGCTCTTCCTCCACAAAATAGTCTCCCTTTAGAATTACTTTACACATACTGGTAAGGACTGAGTGCTGGCAGGATACATCAGGCAGGGGCATGCTGGTGGATCACAGAATACTCAGGTTTAATCTTATGTGTTTTCCCTGCAGCAGGGAAATGGAATTTTCCTTTTCATGCAACAACACAGGTATCTCCTATTCCATCCTTTCTGCAGGAAAAGAAAGGTTGATACACACATCCTGTTGAGGACTGAGTTGTTCATGGTATGTTACTTTTCAAACAAAAGCCTGGTTTTAGTGTTCAAGAGGCAGAACTGCTGTGAGATGCTGTGGGGAACTGGAGGATGATCTTTGCCTTTGTTGTATTGCAAAATGTTCTGCACAGATCTTCAGAAAAAAATACCTAAATGCCTTTCCTGCAAAGACTGAATGAACACTATAGATTTTCCTGCTGATTTTAAACACAACAGGAATCAAAGCTATCTCTGTCTGAATGAAGGGAAGACGACTAAGATGAACTTAGTCAGTCCATACCAAAGTACAGATCTCTTGGCTCAGAGGCAATCATGTTTATGTATATGAGAGTCCAGCTGAGGTTGGATGTCAGCAACCCGGCAAGAGCCAAACAATACACCTGTTCTTTCCAATGTTTGCCTCATCTGTGCTCTTGTCACGTTGCTGATTTTGCAGGATGGAAAGCTGGTTATGTGCTGTGCCTGTCAACAGTGACAGGCAAGGGTGAGGCTACCCAATGAGTCAGAAAACGCTTTCAGGAGTTAGTTCTGGCAGCCAGTCCTGTGCAAAGTCACATTTCTTTTATCCATCTGCCATTTATGTTGTTGGTAACCATAACTTTGGCAGCCCCTTAAGGGTATTAGTTTTATAAGTATGAGCAGTTCTTCAAGGATTTCTGAAACACACAAAACCACCTTGAGGCTCAGGTCCTTTGTCACCTTTCTGTTAGGCTGAGTTCAGATATACTGTGAAGAAGAATGATAAACCTGAATTTATTCTTTATTTGGTGAGTGCAGGTGTAAATGTGGTGGGGTGAGCCCAGTCCACAAGACCAGCAGTAGGGATCAAACTTCAGTCTGTAATGGGCTGTAGAACACTCATTCCTCCTGCCCCACACTTGACAGACATCAACCTCACATCACACCCACAGCTACAACTGCCCAGCAAACTGCTTTTAACAAACTCTTTGTAAATGTGCCAAAGTCACAGACACAAGGTACCACAGGAATAGAGGTGGGATTGGGGCACTAACATTGGGTCCCCACAATGTTTTTTCTATATAAAGATAATTTAGAGATTGCTGGAGACTATATATCCAGGCTCTGCCTCAGATAAGCATCTTCCCCCTAGGGCTGTCCCTTTGGGCTGGATGCATTATGCTAGGACTGCTGACAGGGGTTGTCACATTTGCTTTGGAGCATTTGTGGGTTCTCAGCTCACCAACATTTTTGCACTCACATTGCAAGTAAAATGTTTCTTTTGATTTGCCAAGCAAATTGAGGTAATATATTGCAACAGTCATGAAACATGTTCTTGAGTGTTCCTTTTTCATGTAGTGGTCACGTGCTCTTTGACATTGGCTAAACATAGATTTTTGCTATGTCCTATGAAATTTAAATACTTATATACTTATATACTTATATACTGACAGCAGTATCTTAGATAAAAAGATACTTATATAAAAATATACTTATTTGGGGACATACCTTATCCTTATCTTCCTACATGTCTCCTGAATCATTCTATTTCAATCTGATCTACAGTGCTGCATTTACATGAAACCAGTCCTAAAATTCAGGGCAACACTTCCTTCCCCATGATGCTAATCTGGATAAAAGGGACTCTTATATGTCTGATGGTTTCGGCAGAGCTAAAGGCTCAAGACTTCAGTCTCATAGAGAGTATTTGTATGAAGCAAAGGAGATATTCTATGGCACTGCTTTCTCAAAATTTGCAAGCGCCATCCCTTCAGGGTAACGTTATTTCTCTTACAGCATATGTAATAGAGTTGCACTGAAACTACATCCTAACCCCTATGTTAAGTCTTACAAGATTTATCGATTTGGATAAACAGTGTTTGATATCCCTTTGTAGCAGATCCACAGGGTATTTCATAAGAAATAACAAGTGGGCTCCTATTCCTTCTCCAGAAAACTTTGATCCACATCGTAGAGTTGGCTAGGAGTACAGAAAGCAGGAGATTTATGGATGATAAAAAGGATGACATCATGCTTCTGGACTGCTCTCCATGTCACTGCTCTCTGTAAAGAAGTGTGTTTTAGTCAGAACTGCTCTTCTGCCTATTTCAGTGCCCTTCCCTGTCTCTAAGGAGAGGATGGATCACAACCAAATCCAAGCCTTGGGACACCTTATTCCCCCAGTGCACAGCTTTTCCCTCCATGCTGATAGGGGACATCCTGGATGGCCAGTCCTCCATCTGTAAGCTGACAGTGTTTGGGAAGGGGCTCAGGTTTGCTGAGATAGCTGTCACCTAGTACTTGCCAAGTTCTAGTAAATCTTTCTACAGCTGGGCTTCGCCTTCCAGCTTTGCTGACATGGCCAGTGACTTAAGGGTGTTTGTGAACACAGGGAGTAGCACTGGGATCTTTCCAGGATTGTGAGTTTGCCTTTGGCTGGCTGAGGGGGTCAAGGTGACCAAGGTGTGAAGGAGGAGGAGGGAGAAGAAAGGCTCTTCTGCTGCTCTTGGAGCTTGCAGCAAGGCTTTGCAGGGGCACAGCAAGGCCACAAAGCTTTGCACACAGAACTGCCATAGCAGGGCCCCTGTCCCCAAGGGTGGCATCAACTTAGTGGCATGCATTGCACAGGAAGCAAGTCCTTGTCTTGCACTGTCATTGTGCATTTAGCAACTTCTTGCTGCCAGATCTCGCCAACACTTGCACTGATAAGCAGGTAGTAATAGGCTTTTACCAGCAACCATAGAGATTGTGGAGCACAAGTCAATCAAGTCACTGCAGAGTCCCAGCGCTCAGCCCCAGCTCTACTGGTATGTAGTGGGGGGATGTGTGTCAAGATAAAATTTTTATCTAAATAATTCTGTGTGCCAGGCTTATGACATAGAGCACTTGCTGCTTGTGCTCACAAGAAGCTCCTCCTGTCACTGTTAGTATTGTCAGAAAATGTAAAATCTGTCAATATGCTCAGAAACTCCATGTCTGCTCTCCTGACAGAAAGGGTGTTTCTGGTGTCAGAAGGAGTGTCCACCCTGAGAAGCCTTGAAACCAGGGGTAGCTGGTGGTCACTAGGGATTGGGACTTTCAGGCTCCAGCAAAAAAAAACCTGCCAGTCAGCTCCTATTAACCCTCCTTTCTAAATTAATGGCCAGCTTGTGCAGATTTCTCTGAGTGTATCAGCCTTTGGGAAATGTTACTGTTACTTCACTCTTCTATCATCTAACACTTCTCTTCCAGTGTTTTTCCTATCATGATGCCTGCTTTAAAATATTTGTGGTAGCAAAAAAAAAAAAAAAAAAAAAAAAATCTCACAGAAAACACATTTAGAAACTTGAATGTCATATATATTAAACTCAGACAGTGAAACCCATGGAATGCAGGGCTCTCCAAGAGAAAAATGTGGCCTGAGCTATGGAAAATGAGTTTCCTTCCAGCTCTCATAAGTTCTGCAGCAACCTTTGTAAATCTGCAGGCTGCTCAGTGGATGTCCAGCTATCTGCAGAAAGTCCCAAGAAGGCTTGCCATAGAAATTCCAGGCATTTCTGAGAGAACTGAATAAAAAGCATCTGTCTGAGCTAGTGCACAATCTCTTTTGATCTGAGTTCAGATATGAGGTTTTGTAGTGGTTTATGTCAATCAGGGTATGAAACGATCAAAACACGTGTCAGTAGATAATGGTAAATTTATTACATCAAAGTCAATAGAATATAATGACTTAAATCTGTGGCACTGCATCAAGACCTATTCAAATATTTTTAGCACTCATAAAGGAAACAGACTTCAGGGTGGATCCCTTCTCTGCTATGTATTTATATCTGCTTTTATCTTTTTGAGGCAAAAGTGGTGAACTTTGTCCTCTTGCAGAACATTTATAATATCAACAGGGCTAGATGAGAAATCTCCAGTCAGATATTGATGTATCAGTGTGACATATCAAAAATATCAATATTACCCTAAAAAAGGACATGCAGGCTTTGTCTGTCAATGTTTTTGATCACTCTGAATTAGAGTTGCTTCAGAGACAAAACAAAAGTGCCAGCCTTTCAGCATCACAGCATCACTTTCAGCATCTTCTCTACGAGCATCACAGAGCTGCTGGGACCTTAGTGGAGGGATGTCAAGTGGTGAGCTATACCATGTCTCATAGCACCTTCTCAGGTGTTTCTTCTAGAAATGTTTCTTCTTCCATCTTATGGAAATGACTTGGTGAACCTCAGTCATCATAAATGTATCCTCTCCTGGTCCACCTCCCTGCAGCTGTGGTGGTGGCACCTGTACACCTGCCCTCCTTTGCAGGGGTGGCCTTGCTCCCATTCCCACACCAGTGGCTGGCACCACTTCTCCATCCCAGGATGCCTGAGCATATTGGAGTGGAAGCTGGTGTGAGAGAGGAAGATCAGGACAGAACATGTTCTGCCCTACCAGGGTTGCAGCCACCTCTGTAGAGGAAGGTTTGCCCATCCCATACTGTTTCCAAGCCTCATATTCCCTCAAAAAAGGGCCTTAAAGATTGGAGAATCACCAGATCCAAACAGCATCACCAGCCATGGTGTGGATGCTTGGTCATAGTTATGTGTGAAAGAAAAGGGAACTAGTCATTGTCTAAAGGCTTACTGGTTTCATCTCACTTAAAAACTTTGTTCACAGGAGAGAACCTGCTCTGTCCTATGGACAGACACAGAGCAGAATGGGCAGAGATGTTCATTGCCTGGATTTTTGTGTTAATCTCTAGGGTGGGTTATGCTTAAACAAGCCTGATGCACATTGCAGAAGTGTCTTGAAATAGTTTCCACTGCTGCAACTTTTTTCCATACTGCTACTCTAAGTGAAATACTTAGGAGTCAATGCTCTCAATTGTCTATCAGGGTAAACAGCTCATAACATTTCCTACAGTTTTTTTAGATTTAGTTTTATGTATCTGGTTCTTGTAAAGACGTAATTTGTTTTTCTATTGTTTATAAGATTTCTCGTTAAGAAGGAAAAGGTTTTTATTCCCACATTTCATTATTTGACTGATTGCCAAAGGAAGGCGCAAGGAATTTACTAGCAACAATGAGGCAGTATAATTTCAGCAAGCTGCAGGTCTTTCTAAAAGACAATAAAGACCTTTGAGCCAGTAAATGAAATAGATAGTGGGTGCAAAACCTCATGGTTGAGGATTTTAGGAGTAGAAGCAACTTGTACCACAGAGAGTTAATTCTCTACTTGTCCCTGAAGTAACTTGCCATTTAGGAAAGGACACACTTTTATCCATTTCTGAAGATTATATAAATTTCAAGTTTTCAAATAATATGACATGAGAGCTAAGAAATACACTTTCTGGGGAAATTTCTCTAGGCATGACTCCTTTGGCAGCTGAATTCCTGTCTTTCATCTGCAGGAGCCTCCTTCCTAGTTAGCAGCAATGTTTTCTGACAGAATAGAGTCACACTCGGCCAGATGTGGTAGAAGCACAATAGTGGTGGTAGATCTAGAGGCGTGAGTTTGATGTAGGCTTGAAGTAGAGAACTTTAATGACCTGTCTGCAGGTGAATATTTGATCATTTGAGCAGCTGATAAAGGATGGGAGGTGCTGATTGCTTGATTGATTCATTGACTTCTTTATCTTGCTATAGATACACAAGATATTGTTTGCAGACAGGATCTGTGGATTTGTTTAGAAAGAGATACCCCAGGGTACTGGACCTATTCTTCTGCATGAAATCCTGTTCTGACTGGTGCAGGGAATGTGACAGGATGGGATGTTAAGCTCAGGTTTCTGCCAGAAGAGCTCTGCCTGCACAGCCACTTCTGCGGATTCTGAGGAAGGAGCACACCATGCAGCAATGGTTTTAGGCAGGCAGTACTGACCATGGCAGCAGAGTGCCATCAAGGCAGCCCAGTGCTCCATCCAGGGAGCAGGGTCCAGCTGTCCCAACAACAGGTAATGTTGTACTTGCATCAGCAGCATCTGACATCCTTGCAGTGGCATGCATTCCCAGGGCAGGTTTATTTGGAAAAGGCAATTCTTTATGCTGCTGAAATTATCTAAGACCCTCTGACTAAATAAGTCTTCTGAGGAGGAGTTCAGAGGAAAGGATACAAGTACTGATTTACATACTGTGATGAGAATATGGGCCACAGGATGTGGTAGCTCTTGTTAGGTGGTCAGGCTTCATTGCCTTTGCCTCTGCAGGGTCTCCTTTTTCCAGCTTCTCTGTTTCCCAGTATGCCCACAATTACTGGGTGACAAGATGTAGGCAAACTAGAAAAAAACATCTCTGAAATGAAGTACCCTAATAAATTAAAAGGGCAGCTCAAATGGGAATGCTGATAGCAGTATCCAATGAATATCCTCTGTGTGGGATGCTCACCATCACTGCTGGATGTTGAGAAAATCTGCAAGGCCACCCAGTGACCATGGCGTGTGCATATGGAGACCCACTCAAAGACTAACCATGGTTGGGAGCTGCTTCCTTTATCCACATATACAGCTCCTGCTACCACTGACAGTGCTACAGAAATTTCAGGAAAAATTGCTTTTCCTGTGCATAGTGTATTCATTCTATATTTTTCTTTGTATGCAGCACCGTGAGGAATAGATTATTCCTGTTTTGGTTTTGGCTTGCTTTTAACAAATGGAGTGTTTTTGCTATGGAAAGAATACTCTATCTTCTGTTTTCTTTGATTGTTAACAGAAGAATTAAGTCTGCAAGCAGGCTGTTTTTCATTAACCCCAGTGCTTCCTTCCTTGTTTTTTATGTCTGCTGGTGACTCACCCAGAGCAGAGGAATGATGGAAGTGAGTCGCAGGATTGTTTGTAAAACATGTATTGGGGATTCCTAAACACATCCTACCTTTTCCATCCATTTGCAAATGATTAGATGAAATGTAGAGCATTTCCTTACAAAATAAAATAAAATTGAAATGAATCCCAGATGAATCATAAATTTCATTTCTATTAAAAAGCCTTTGAAGAGGCATTCAGGGCTGCCTCTGCTATTTGTGTCAGACACACTTGTTGCATGCCCATATGCTGCATATTGGCTACCCTTAATTTATCCATCTGATTTTCAGGTATTTCTAGCCACTGCTGGATCTCCATTATTCCACCTCTGAGATGCCCCTTTGCATCCTCCCTGACCAGCACATCATGTGCAGCTTTCTTCTTCCACCCTCCCTCTTCCTTCCAAGAATTCTTTTCAAGCAATCTTCTGTTCTCTCTTCCAGCCAAAAACGAAGTCACAAGCTTTGGGCTTGGTTTGAAAAACGCGAGCACAGCTGCCTTGGGTGGGGTTGGAACCCAATGACCCTTCCAGTGAAGTAAGAGCTGCAGTTCAGAGGTAACTTTTTTCCTACTGTATCTTAATCTCCTCTCCCTCTACCTCTCCCTCTCCTCTCCATCTATGCCTACTGAATAAGTAGAATAAGTGGATCAGGTTTTGCTTTAAGCCTACATACCTGTCCCAAACCCTTTTTTCAGAGGTGACAGGAGGCAATCCTTTCAGTTAAAGACCATTTTTACTGACCTAGGGTTTTGTGCAGTCATTAACATTTCTTTTAAAAAAAGCTATTTTCCATCCCTGGTGTGTTTTGACTGATACAGCTTTAGAGACCAATTGCACATATTCAACCTTGTTTTTCTGTTCTTCTGGTGCAGAATAACTTCTCTGATCAGTTGATTCCCCCCAGTAATCTTACTGGGTACTTAGCACTACTACAATTTAATTTACTCTTTACAAAAAAATTGTGCACAGCAGTACAAATTAGGTGTCACAAGAACTTTGTGTAATCTCACTGACTCATGAGTCCTCATATTCAAAATATCTGTTTTCATCTTGTGATCACATCTGCTGTTCTTATGGATGCACCACATTTTTGGCTTGACATCACCGTAAGTAACACACTTCAGTCTGTCTCCTCCATCATCTCACACAAACAAACTCCTGGGATATAGCAGAGATCCTTCCTACTAGACATTAAGTATGTGACTTTGTACTTTTAATTTAATTTCTACTGTTCCAGACTTCAAGGTCATCCAGTTTTTTCCCGAATGACATCGTAGTCCTTGCCTCTTGGCAGTTCCTTTCTATGTTGCATTAGCAAAAATTTCATTAACACATGAAAAACTGTTACAGGTCATTCGGGTCATTTCTGAAAGTGTTGCTGTGAGATCCAATACTTTCCACTGGATGAACTTCACCCATTCCTTCCAACACAGTCTGTTCTCTGCTTTTAGTCTGCTATCCCCACAAGACATGCAGTGGGAAGTGTTTTACTTAAGGTCAAAAAAGTCTTTTGCATTTTCTTCCAGAAAGCAGTTGTCCTGTACCCCAAAAATCATTGCCTTTTCTGCTTGTCACAGTGCCATTAGTTACCATGTCTTCACCCTTTTCCAGTTGTAGGTTCTCCAGGTTTATGGGGAATGTATATGCCATTGACATTTCATTCATTATCTTCTTTCAAATTTACTTACATCCTAGTTTTGGGAACCTGCTCTCTCCAACTAGTGCCAACATTACATCTTTGTTCCTGTGTTCAAGATCAGCATCTTTTTTCAAAACACAGGTTGTAGGACTTGTCTAGATTATCCCTCATTTCAGCCTTCTCCATTTTGCACATCAGCCACATTTTTCAGTCCTTCTATCTTCTATACATTGCAGAAAAAAATATTTAATTTCTTGACAACTACTTGCCTTTTTAATTTCTATACTTATACTTCCTGAACTTTTAACCACAAGCTTCTCTACTGACTAATTCATCTTTCCCATGCTCTACAGAATGTGCTTGTTTGTGCTTACCCTTTTTTATGGTAATACTAATTTTTGTGCTAGCATTTTATTCAGTTAGATATGCAGTTCTTCTATAGAATATTTTTTTATTTAAAACAGTCTGAGAGTAGTTTTTGTACCTGTGTCAAAAAACTTTTAAACTTATGCCTAGAATATTTTTCATTTTACTTCATTTTGTAAAAACTAGTCTTCACCCTTTTTTGTGGTTTGAGGTTTTCACTGTTCTTCACACCAGTTTTGGCTGGCTTCTTATAGTAATACTGACATGAAAATGCAATAAACATCAGTTAAGTGCAGCTTAATTGAATTGATCAGCTGACCATTTATAAGTAAAGTATGGAGATAAATGTGATTTTTATAGAAGGTAATTAGTGTTGCCATACAGCATGCAGGTTTCACTGCTTGGTCCTTTGAGAGAGAGAGACTTAACACAGCAAGTATTTTGGCAGACACTGCTATTGCTGCTTATTAAAATGATCTAATCCTAAAGTCAGACCTCCTTTGCAAAGCATTGCATGTGTCTGTTTAATTTTCACAAAACTTCTCTCTTGGTGTGGTATTTTTTCCCCTCCTAAGGAAAACATATTAAAGATGCACTCATTCTGGACTTCACACCCTTGTCAAGTCTGGTGAACAGCTTCAGTGGCCAGTGTGAGTGGAGGCAGAGCCCTCTCTGGCACATCTCTGGGATGGTACTGGGGAGGTTGGCCCAGGGCCAGGAGGGGGTTCTGAGCAGGGGCGCAGGGTGCTGGTTCCCACAGGCAGGAGGATGATGTGACTCCACCAGGAACATGCTCTGCAGTAGTGGTGGGGACACCTGGATCAGACCTCCAGCAGCAAATGGCTTTGCTGGTGTCAGCACTTTGGAGGGGCTGGGTGCCTCACTGTGACCATAGGGTGCTTTGGGGTGGAGGGGGAACTCCTCCTGCTCTCTGGGATGCTGCAGCAGTTTTACTGGTGGTGCTGGCTGGCCTCAGTGGCACCCCAGCCGGCACCTGTGGGAAGGGGCACTCCTTCCCACTCCCAGCAGTGGAATGAGATGCAGCAGTCCCATGGGCTGCCCCACTGTAGGGCCTGCATCCAGCAGGGCTCTTCTCTAGCTCATTCAACTCCCTGTGCTGGGCAGCAGAGGGGGGATCTGGTGTCACAGGACTTCCACCAGACTGCCTTGATACGGGGAATCATAGGTACTCTTGCCAGCTTTTGGTTACAGTAGTTTGAGCTGTCACTTTTATCCTTATCTTGCATCACTGTGGTTTAGCCCCTGATTTCTTCTGTGCATGGTGAGGAGAAAGAAGAATAAATGTCTGGCAGGCAACCTTGTTATCTAGTGGACATCAGAGATGGGATTTCTGTAAGGTAAGAATCCCACAAATGGACTTGATTTCTGCATATTTGCTCAGAGAGTGCATGTACTTTTTCTTTTATAAGTCCTCTAGCTTATGATAACTTTTCATTTACTTCAGATCCCACAGCAGACAAAGTACTTTGAAATACAGGCTGAGTAACACAAAATTAAAGTGACTCACTTGGAATAACAAAACTGAAAAATCCAAAGACCACAGGAGTGTTTTTATTGAAAGCAATAGGATGCGCCTTCAGCTCTGGCTGCTGTTCTGTGTAAGGGCATAAAGGTGGGGAGCTGCACTGGAAGCATGGTGCACAGCCAAGCTGTGGCTTGGTGTAACTGAGTGTATAAGTTAATCAGCCCATGATATGAAAGATTAGTGCAAGCTTCCCATTCCAGACAGAAAAAGGCATGAGGGAATGAGAGACTGAGTTATACTCCAGCCCTGCTGAAGTGGGTGGGAATTTTGTCTCTGATCATGCAGTACAGGAATCTCCCCAACAGACTCCTAAGAAATTTTGCAACTGTGTAGTAATGTGTTCCAGGGAAAATTCAGTTCTTGGCTAAATGAATACTTGATATTACATCTGTTTACATGCTTTCCACCAAAGCTATACTGCATCATTTCTCCTTCAGGGACAGAGAAACCTGGAAGGGCCTCTCTGAAGGGAAGGAGCAGAAAGAGCCCTTTTTCTGCCCATTTATGTTTGTCACATGCCAAAGAGGTCCTAGCACTGTGTGACGCTTGTGGTTTTTCTTCAAAGGCGCTGTGCCGGTACAGACAATCCCAGAAGACTGCCCCCGGTGTGCACTTTTGTTTTCTAACATAACCTCCTTGGAAAATATGATGTTACAGTGTTGGCCTGTCCAATCAGTCAGTTTGTCACTATTAGTTGGTGTTCTCCTGTAGTAACAGGATGAACAAGTTGTTTTTTGTTGGTTTGGGGGTTCGGGGGTTTTTTACTTGTGGTTTTTGTTTGGTTTTGTGGTTGTTGTTGGTTTTGGTTTGTTTGTTGGCTGGGGGAGGTGGTTTGGTGAGGGGTTGGAGGGGTTTTTTTTTTGTTAGATTTCCATCAGCTTGCAGAAAAATTAGTCCATGCAATGTTGACTTTCTCCTGAGCCCTTGTATCCCACTGGTATGTCCTTTCTGCTGGACCAATTCATCCCCCTTCCCAGGCAGTTCCCAGCATCCTCCGCAGACCTACATCCCTGGTTTTTGTCAGTCTCTTCTCCTTCAGACTGCACAGAACATCAGACTTTCTTACAAACATAAATAGAGTAATTCCACGATAATCCTGTCAGATAAGGAAGAATTATCACCACCCCCCCTCACTTACACCAAGAGCATGTTGCATTGTAATTGATACGTCCAGAAAATATGCAGTTGCCAAAGACCAGCTGATTTCCCTAGCATACATCATGTTTCTGTCTGGAGGAGATGGATCGTTTCTCAGTGGGGTGGCGATGTCTCCACTGACACAGGGTGTGGCAAAGGGATGATGGGGAGAACTGCTAATTTTGGTGATTGACTGGAAGGGACATTCCCTGTCCAACCTTTGGCGAGCAAGTGCAGGATTAGCTTAATAAACGACAAAGATTTTATTTTATTTTTTTTTTTTTTAATTAAAAGAAGGGAGGGATGTGTTCAGTTTGTAAACACAAATGCAAACACATTTGGTAACTAAGCACTTTGGCCAGTGTCCTGCTTGTAAAAGCTGAAGTTTGCAGTTAGACTTTGAAATAATAGCATATAACAGTACACTTAGTATTTGTCATGAAGTGATTTCATCTTTTCTGTTAATGCAGTCTACTCAGTGCTGAGACTGTTGTTTTTAAAAGTCAGATGTGACAAAGGAAAAAGTTAATCCTTTGGAGAAAGAATAACATGCTGATTAGCTTCATTATTAAAAGCTAAATGAATATGCATTTATGATATGTTGTATTGAATATCTCAAGGCTTGAGTGCAGGTTGTCACAAAAATCATCTCCTAAGAATGCAGAAAATGCTTTTGTTTTAAAAGAAAATAAACATTTTCTGTGATCTTATGACCAAGAGCTTTTAATATTCAAATTTAAAGATAAAAATAATTTTGAAATAGCTTATGGCAGTTGATACAGTATGTTTATGTATTACATTCCTTTTCAGTTTAGACACTGAAAATAGATGAGGTGGTTCCTGAGTCTGTTTCTAGAAAATGTCAACTTCACATTCCTATTAACACATTGCTAAGTCTTTGGCCAACTATGTCTAAAACAAACCTGCTACCACGAGATACAAAACTGAAGGAGCACCATCACAGTTTGAGGCATGAAATTGCTGCACAGATACAGTGTGAGACCTGAAGAAGAGACATCCTGCAAGGTACAGCCAGAGGAAGAAATCCAGAAACAAGAGAACCAGGCCTCTCCCCCAGAGGCTGTGGTTCTGCTCCAACAGATGGACCTCAACCTTGCCCAAGGACACAACCACAGTAAATTAACCAAGCCACAGCATGGATGTGATAATGATGTGGGTAAGAGGGTCTGTGTGGCTGCAGGGTCAGTGCCCTCACTTGTTACTGAAAGCACATAAAGCAGGAGTGACTGTAAAGCTGAATCCCAGTGGCCACCATCTCAGGATGGGATACTGGTTCCAGGATGGTATGTGGTGTTGGGAAGGGGAAAGGCTTTGCATGAGGAAGAGCTGAGATGTTAAAGTGTAGCAGCTCCATATCCAGCTTTAAGAGGTCACACACACTATGGGTCTGAACAAGAAGGGGTATGCTCAAGTGTCGTGGTGAAGAAAGGTTTCTGAGCTGCTGGTACCCTCTTGTAGCCTTGCAGCCAGCATTGACAAGGTAGCAACATGAGAAACAGCAGAAATGAGAAACACTCTTCTTTCAGGGTCAGGAGGGTCATGATTCTCCTTTCTCCAGTGCCAGTGAGGAATTATTGGGAGCTCTTTATAACCTTGACTGGGGAACCCTGGACAAGTACTGCCTAACAGCATCACCCCTCTACACCTTCATCCATCAACCACAATGCAACAAACCACACCATTATCTAACAGAAATAACTTCCCTTAGCGCAAGGTGAATACTGTAAAAGGACTTTAAAAACTTGCTAATCAAGGAAATATACAAAAGAAACCAGCAATATAACTGCATGTGTTGTTTTTTCATTGATGCAACACTTGTACATTTTCTTTACCTGTATATGTGTGGGTCTAGAAGAATGTTTTTGTATCTGGTGCAATTAAAAACTTTCCCTCCTCCATTTTATGCTTATAAGTGCCTTTATGCCATCACTGCTCTAAAACAAAATGAACCCAAATCCTTACTAACAGTTTAAAAATATTTAACTAGTTCCTCTACTTACCAAAAGCCTTCATTTAGTTAAATCTAATTTGTATGCTATTGCTGTTTCCCTGTTATTTTGTTTCTAGGACAGATTCAAGTAGTGCTTTAAACCAAGACCTCCAAAATGCCTTAATGGATCAGAAATAGTGTTTCTATTGTAACTGTCTTAATCTCTTGACAATTTGTCTTTACATTAATGAAGAGTCTGACTTTCCAGCTCAGCCTTTAATGCTAAAGATGTCTTTGTGGTTTGACATGTAAAGAGTGGGTGCTCAGGGGCAGAGGTCCATGTGGTGTAAATTCCCATTGCTCTCATTCCTCAGGAAGCCAGTGCTGATTCCTGCATAGAGATATCAGTTTACAGCAGCTGTTATCTTTTCCAATCTGCTGTAATTTGAGGATTAATATTTTTACTTAATATTACAGAATCACAGAATCATTAATGTTGGAAAAGATGTCTAGGATCAACAAGTCCACCCATTAACCTGACACTGACAGGTCCACCCCTAAACCATGGTCCTAAGCACCACATCTACATGGCTTTTGAACACCTGGGATGGTGCCTGACCACTCTTCCAGTGAAGAATTTTTTCCTATGACTGAGGAAGCTTTTTAGTGAAGAAATATTTCATGGCTACAGTCTGCAACAGGAGTGTTTCCAATGCTCATGTCAGGCCAAAACATAAATCGTGTTTTGAAAATTTGTTTTTATTTTTGCTGAATGTAGCAACTGGATGGTTGGCACTAGCTGGAGGCAGTGAGAAGCTGGTTTCTGTGCCCAGTTCTGCCCCTGCACTGACAGAGAGGCCAGGATCCCACTTTGTTTCTCGTCCCCTGTTTTTTGCTGGCTGTTTACCAAGGATGTGCAAGCAGTTTGGTGAGCATTTTCTGATTTGTGGTGGTGCATTAGAGCACTGCAGGCATCTATGCTCTGCTAGAAAGCAAGAAGTGGTGCTTTTAAGTCCCTTGGGATTTTTTGGAAAAACTTACCCTAGGCCTCGCAAATCAGTAAAATCTTCTTCCAAAAACCTGTGTAATTAGTTACTCTGAACATAGAGAGCTGAGATTCAAAAGCAAAGAGTCTGTGGACAGGCTCCAGCATTTTCTGACCTAGAGAGCCTGGTGTGCTCCAGCAACCATGTGCTTCAGCAGAGTAATTGTCCTCACGGGGACAAAAGCAGCAGTGCTGTGAACTCCCTCAGCCTACTTGTACAACTTCTGCCCCCATGCTCATGCCTGCAACCTCCTTCCATGTGTGGAACTGCATGGAGGTAATGAAGTCAGAATTGGGTTGGTAGCATGTGTATCCTCAGAAGATTATAAAGAGAATAAAGTGGGTTTTACTTGTTTCCTCTGATTTGATATTTAATGTATCAGCTTTTGGTTCTTTTAATATTCCTTAAATTGGCAAAATGTGGGCTTTTATCATAAGGTTTTCATCTCAACAATGAAAAAAAAAATACTAAGCAGAGTTCAAATAGACTTTTATTTTGTGGGAGACCAACTTTATAACTAGTTGGATTGTTACATCGGAAGGGAGCACACATCTCTCCGCATGCAGCACAGATTGCCCCCACTCTCTCAGGAGGCAGAAAGTTTTCTTGCTGATGGACTGTGAACTCTCTGTGCTCCCCAGGAGAGTGCAGTGAGCAGGACATGGGCACACAAACACGCTACTGCCAAACAAACCGAGCATGAGCTTGCAACAGATCAGCTCTCTGATAACTGATTTAATGGTCCTTTCCAGCTTGCAGGACAGATTTTGCCTCTGATCCTACTATTGCGTTAACTCCCTCAAAAGTCTCTTCAGATGCCTTTGATCTTGCCTGTGACAAATCACTGCCCCAGTCCCACAGAAAGGGCAGCATCTGCTACCTCCTGACTGAGCTATTTACTGTGTGCTAGCCAAAAGGCTTTCTCTCATGTTTATCTTCAAGGTAGGGACTGCCTCAGCTACTATTTCTCTTTTTTACTTCATCAGTTTCCTGTTGCTTTACACTCTTTGTTCTCTTTAGTTTTTCTTTCCTTCTTCCTCATCATCTGCCTTCCTTCTTTTTCATTTTCTGCCTGTTTTTCACTATTATAAGGGGTTTTCCCCACTGCTCTCTTCCACTGCCTTCTCTCCCATTTCTTTGCTCCATATTGTCTTTCTTCTGTCTGGCTCTTTCTGCTCATCAATCACATTATGACAGTGGGGAGCAGCTTACAAAAAAAGATCAGCTGAGTTACCTCCTGGTAAGAGCACATGCTGCTGATGAGATGACAGGACCCAGAAGATGGAGCAGTGATGCCTCCAAACTGTTTTGGATTTGAACATATGATCCAGATAGGGAGGGAGAGGGGGTTTTTCACTAGCCCTGCTCTGTTTGTACACCTCTGCACACATGGGACAGGATTACACTGCCATGGGCATTGGCACAGCTGAGGAAGGTAGCAGCAAGAGGACAAGCTCTGCATGCATGATGAAAGGAAATCACTAGGGGAGTTAGAGCTTTGCTATGAAAGGCAACAAGCCAAGGAGAAACATTTGAGAGGGAGGCAGAGCTCTCTGCTGCACATGTCACTCCCATCTTGAGGAGGATTTTATATATGGGAAAGAAGCAAATATTGAGCATGGCCCTATTCCCGGTTATGCTTTCCAGCAGAAGGCTCCCTGGCTTGCTTCTCATCATGTCTCTCTCTGTCACTGGCCTCTCAAACAGGACAGGCAGTGGGCACCCACGCACTCCATGCAGGAATGTGCTGTCAGGCAAGCAACTGCATCCCAGGAGCTCACAGAGGTGGTGCTGGGCCTTAGTTAAAGGACAGCATTAATGAAATCTGCCACTGTAAGGCTGTTCTGAATTAGCAGCAGCACCAGCAGCCGTGCCCGTCATGCCAGGCAGTGTTGGCCCGGGACATTTTGAATGTCCACAAGCCCTCAGCACTGTGACATGATTTGTGTGTTGCTGGTGGTAATAGTACCCATTTAGAAACTCTTGTGCTGACTTTCTACTCCTTCTCATAGATCTAAGATACGGAAGAGCCTGTGATAGCCTGGGTGAAAAGGCAGCCTGAGGTATATTTGGTGCTCAGTATTACACCATTTGGTGTGGGAAAGCGACAAGAAGTGCTGGGACTTGGCTCATGGGCTCCATTGAGTGGGATGGAACAGCACAGGGAGGCTGCTGGAGGGATGCCACTGAGGATGCTGAACTCCAGGGAGGGTTTTAGCACATGTGAGTAAGGGAGCGCCTGTGCATATCCAGAGGTCTGCAATGCAATGGCATGCTTAGGCTAATCTCTTGTTGCTAAGGAGCCCTACACATGTTTGGTGTTGGCTTGAGTTACCCTTCCTCAGGTGGCCTCCCCCTTCTCCCAGTGAAGTCCATCTGTTTGGCCTCAAAGGCCGTGAGTTTTGGCTCTGAAGCACATGGCCCATCACGAAGGGCCAGATGATGCCTTTCACAGCCCGGAGGAGGCTGTGCGCCCAGCACCGCTGAGTGCCGCCAGCTGTTTCCGGACGGGCGACTCCTGCCTCAGTCACATCACTTCACTGGCTCTGTCCCAAAGAGAGCAGCTGGCCTGGCACCCCTTGGGCAGGGAGATGTCTCTGGCTCCTGCAAAGTCACTGCTCTTCTGGAAAAAGCTGTTAGACACTGCTAAAGCAGCAGCAGCAGGTGAGGCTGGGGGTCGGTGAGCCTCAGGGTCTGCTCCATGCTGCCTTTCTGGTAGCACAGTCTCTGGCTGGTTAAAAGGGGGTAAATGCACACCACGTGCTGCTAAAGTGGGTTTGTATAAGCAGTGGCAAAAGTCAGATACTTGGCTTTGGCCTTTCCCAGCTAAGGCAACCTTCTGGTCTCTGAGGAGGGTGTGCTGCAATGCTGATCCACGCAAGTATCTCCTACCTGGTGCACTGGTGAGGAGGCACCAGGAGGAGCTGCTTGTTCAGCAGTGGGCAGCAGCAAGCTGCAGAGACATCCATCCTTTCTTTCACCTCAGTCAAGGGAGCTGGTTCCTGGCACATGCCTGATCTGAATGCAGCTGTTAGCAGGAAGAGTCAGCTTGGAGTCCGTGGGAAGCTGTGGCCACGTGGATTGAATGATCACCTTGGTGCCTGTTCATTTGGGTTCCTCATCTTCATACCATCCATGCTGGCTCATTTGTGTACACTCCTTTCCCCACAGGCACCCTCAGGTACCACCATGAGATGTGCAAGACTTGTTTTAAGGACGGTACATGGCTGGATGCAGTCCTTTCAGCAGCTGCAGGAGACATGAGGCTACTCCAGCATGGGCTCCTTCAGCCCCAGAAAGGAAAAAAATCCATGGAGACAAAGGATATCCCACACCCATCCTGCCTCAGGGAATCATGGCTCAGAGCAATTGGGCTGGTGGCTTTGCAAGCAGATGCCAGGCTGCAGGCAGTGTGCATGCCACTATGCAGAGAGCCACAAAGAGCTGAAATCACTCCACATCAGGCACTGGTGGACAGGGCAGCTGGCCATCAGACAAAGAGCTTGGTCTCTGTTACTAGAATGAGAAGCAGCACGTTCCGGGGGATTGTCCTAGTGGTAGAGAAAGACTCCTTTGAGTCTACAGATCCATTATGAGGTTACAGATACAAAAGAGCAACTTGCTGCCAACTCAGCCTTGCTGCATGGATGCTCCCTGTCCTCTCTGCCTGGCTCTGGAGACCTACACCCGATGTGGCACTGCAGCCCCCGGGCCATCTCTTTGTCTGCAGGTGTAAAAGGAACAGCAGTCCAGTGACAGAACACAGAACAGAGAACAGTGAGAGCCCTCCTGCTGCTGTGCTCCTGGGGAGGTGGTCACTGTGGGGGTGCCCTCCTGGGGCAGCTCTTCAGCATCACAGGAGACACACAGGTGTCTAGGTGGGCTGAGGAGGGCTTTGCTCCTGTCCTCAAGTCTCCATTCCTGACTGGCATGTACTTGCCAAAGGTACTTAGCTGAGATGGCCTGCTGTCCTGGCGGATTGTCCACCTCAAAAGTCACAGCATGCAGACGTGGGTGTCAGTCCTTCCTCAGGCTTCCCAAACTCTGTGCACTTGAAGGCACATCTGCAGTCATTACATATGGAGTCTACTCTGAGATAACACAGCACAGACTGCAAGCCAAGCATTCAGTACTTAGGGAAAGCCAGGTTTAAGGTTTCCTGTGCCACACCAACCAGCCTCGAGATTTTGATTACCTTTCCTCTGTCTTAGGATCTCATCACTGACTCCAGCCTCCTGTTTCTCTTACCCAAGCTTCTACCTATCTCCTGCTTTGCTGCCAGCTCCAGACCTTTTCTCTCTTCCACATTTCAGTCTTCCCCTCATCCCAGCCCCCAGCCTAAGTTTATTTTTCTACCTACTGAGTTACATGCTCTCACCTGACCCCTAAACATGCCTCACAGCTGCACTGAGAATATACACCTCTCCCCTGTCTTTCTCCCATCTTCCAAATCTGCCTCCTGGTTCAGGTAGTCAGTCCCACATTCCCAGTTATTCCTCAGATCTTTTTAACGATCTGTTTCATTCAGGTTTTCCCCACTTTTGTACTAAAACCATGGAGTCTGTTCCTAATCTTTGCATGCCATTCCCTCTCCATCCTGGGGGACCCCTAAAACTACATCCTCCTGCTGTGGTCTGGAGCCTCCTCACAGCCATTAGCACCCAGAAACCACAGCTGCAGGAATGGGAGGAGCTGCACCTTCTCATCAGCTTTGAAACACCTAGAAACAGGACAGCACCAGGTGCTCATAGACAGCAGCCTCTGAGCAGGGATTCTCAGCCTCTCAGACAGCCCTGATTCCATCTATTACACAAGTTAACCATGTTAGGTGCCTAAAGTTCAGATGAGAGCAACCATCTTCACAGCATGAAAGTCTTGGTCAAAGTACTTAAAGACAGGCAAACTTGAGATTAAACTATGAGATGGTCTTGCAGTGGAGGCTGTCAGGGAAACATGGTTTGTGTGCAGCACAGCTACTGCCTTAGTCAGCAGTAACTCACTGTAAAGGCTTACAGGGAGCTATGTGAAAAATGAAGGCATTCCTCATTTAATTTATTTGCTTCTGGGGATATAAACTCATAGAATGACACATCAACTGGTCTGTGATTTTTACAACGTATAGTGGCTTTCCAGGCTGTTAGTTCTTGTTGGCACAGCAAGTTTTTGTGGGCATGCCATAGCATGTGTAATGCTTTAGTCTCTTTGGCTGAATTCACAGACAGCAAATAGAAAGCGTTGGTTTATCTTCCTGCCATGCCATAGCCTGCCCTCCAGGGCAAGGGAGTTTGGTTGGTCAGAAGCTGCATAGCTTGCAATAAGGGTTTCATTTGGAACAACTCTGAGCACCATTTCTGGCTTTTTGGATAAGTGGAAATCCTTGGCATCATATGTCATCCAGGAAAATGCAGGAAGAGCATTGGATAGCTTGGCTCTTTAGGAAACATTTAGAAACCATGGTTTTAAACTTACCCTGCCCAAGTAAGTAAAACTTCTTTTTTACATGGCTTTATACTATCCCTTTATGCTACAGAAGGAAGACATAGGCTATGTGGCAGCTCAGAGATACACTTTCAATTCAGTTTTCTGAAGTTTCTATAGTCTGGTTTCCTGAGAAGTTCTTATGACATCCAAGTAAGCAAGTTTTCTCCAGCATATGTAGTACTAGATAAAAAAAAGCAAACAGAAAACCAAAAAACTGATTTTAGCAGGCTGCTGCAAGATTAATTGGGTGAGATTTGCCAGCTCAGGAAATTAATTTTTGCTGGGACAGCTTCACTATTGGTAGTGGATGATGGATGATTTTCCTCTGCTAAGCAGAATGACCAGCCACATTCTTTAAAATTGTTATAGAGGTGCACTAGAGCCAAAGAGAGATAACATTCTTCATACCTGGCTAGCAGCTTGAAGACAGGGGACGGGATGCAATGCACTCAGAGAAGCTGCTATATAAAAGTAGGCAGGTTTTGGCTTCTAGCAAAACTTACCTTTTCCCAAGGAGATGTTTGGGGACAGTAGATGCTGTGCTTTCTGTGGTCAATTCTGCGCTGTAGTGCCAGTCTTCAGAACTGGGTCAGGCTTAGGGTTAATCTGAAGAAAACCAGGGTCTAGAAAGGATGAGAATTCACAGAACCTTGTTGTGATCTTTCATGTTTCCTGTGTCCTGAGCTAAACCTTGTCACAGCAGATGTGACTGCAGGTTAGACAATCCCCCAGAGTTTTGGGAGCCAAAGGCTGAAAGGAAGCCTGGGGTTTGAATCTGGATCTGTGGCCTCCCTTGTATCCCATAGGGTAAAATATTTTTAGTTTGATTTTGCTTCTGTGTCTGTGCACTTGGAATTCTGGAAGACCACAAATAAAGCAAACTAAGCTAGTCAAATTAATCAACATACCACTTTTTGTTGCTGCTGATTTATCAGCAGAGGAAAGCACTAATCATGTGTCATGTACTCACGTTCTGAAAGTTTCCTGGAATGCAGGAAAGAGTGTTTATACTGTATACATGGTACTGTTTGGCAACAGCTTCAGGAGGTCACTTTCCTCAGATGTCTTTAGTCCACCTTGGAAGTCTCTCATGTGGGTCCTCTGGATTTTTTTTTATCTGTCTTGTCTGCTACTTAAAGCTTTCTCCTTGAAACCTTGGAGGAGGAAACAACCAGCAGAGAACCCTCAGGATTTGATGGTTCAAATAAAAATAGTCCCCTGCTGTTTACCTCCTGCTTTTTGAGACTGTGATGTACCTGTCCATATCTCCTGCTTTGTGCACTCTTCTGCCTCTGTCCCTGTGCCCTCACAGTCTTCCAGCTGCTCTTTCCTTTCCCACAAGTCAGAGCTCTTACCCATGTGTCGTGGTTTTAAACTAGTAATTAACAAAAAGGGGAAAAAAGGAATTATTTATTTCTTGCTGTGAGATATGGATTAAAATAAGAGCAAACCAGGCATAAAACTTAAAAGGAATAAAGAAGAGTTTATTGATAAACTACAAGAATAAGAACACCAGAATAAACTTTTAGAAAAACCTTTTCATTTCTCACTGCTCACTATTCTTTTGTTTACATGACAACAGAGACAAAAACTGTATAATTTTGATGGTTTAAACAGTTCTAATTCTTTCCATAGTCTTTTCCTCAGTTTCTGTAGAGAAACAGAAGTTCCTTTCTGTTAATTTATGGAGTTTGTCACAAGAAAACTATTTTTGTTATAGTTTCTCGTTTCTCTGATATCAGCTGCTCAGAGCTACTGTTATTAAAGCTCACCCCTCCCATTCTACATCACTGAAAATGTGTTATGGGTCATGAGTTTGAAGATAGCATTTTTAAGGATAAGTTAGTCAAAGGCAAAAAAAGTATTCTTCATCTGCTTCTGTGAGCTTCACTAAGAAACAGTTTTTCTCATTGCCTCTCAAGGCTTCAAATTTCTCAGCACTTCACTATACCACAATTACTTCACTTATTACTTAAATTTACACTTTGAACACCTTATTTCTCTCCATACTCTATTATGAATTAAAGGGGTTTTTCTCAAGACTTCATTGTCCATTTCTATAGTTTTAACAGAAAGATATTTCAGCTTAATTAAAGCATCTCCTTAATTCTCTACCTTTCTTGAAGTCTCTTTTTCTTCTTGCCACTAGTAGTTTATAAAGTCTCTTTTCATGTTGATCACTCTCCTTTTCTCTCTCTGGATGAAAAGATTAATCCGCAAGTCTCATCTGGATAAGAAAGAGTTAAAATCTTGCCCAAGCTTTTGTAGATGGTTCGGTGATCTCTGCTGAACAGGAGCTAGAGCCGTCTGCGCTAGAAAGTTCTTCATAGCTGCTTTTAGAGAGCGTGGTCTCTGTCTTTGCTTGCTGCAAGCTCAGAGTTCCTTTTTTCTTTCACTCAGCAGTTTTTTAGTGAATGTAGTTACAGCAAAACCTCCAGCTGAACCAGAGATCGGGCCGAGCCCGGCCCAGCCCGACCTAGCTCGGGGCAAGCCTCATCTCCCGGCCGGGAGACGAGAGACGCGGCGGGCCCGGCTCGGCCCCGGCCCGGCCCCTGCCCGGCCACATGGCTTGGGCAGGGAACCGGAGGCCAGCCGGAGCTCCGCCACGCTTCACCGTCAGGAAAACAAAAGAGCACCACAGACTTCTGGGTGTACACTTTAAGGTGGGGTTCACGAGTTGATTCTACTTTTCAATGGCTAAAACTGCTGTCAATTCTCAGCAATGACTGATAATTGGTCAAGAGAAAAGACTCCCAGGAGACCCCAGCAACTTTAACTTTCTTAAAGGTAAAGGAACTTTATGACACCATGTCTTCATCAGCTTCCTCCTGCCGGCTGAAGAGACTGAGATTGCCATGGTTTTCTTTTTTTAGTTAAGTTTTCTTATTTCTGATTATGCCATGTGTTTTGGGAGAAAAGTCTCCATACACATGGCAAAGATATGTCTTTGCTCCCACATGACAGATGTTTTTCACCTCTGAACACCACAGAGCCACCTGTGCCTCCTGCTGGCCACACCAACTCTCTCCCACAGCTCTGTCCAAAAGGAAGCTCTGTGTCTGGGCATGAAGGACAGAGTGGGACACTCGAATATCATCTAATCACTCCACATGGTGCAATGGTTCAGCCTCTGAACTACCAGCACCAGTTCTCCTATGGGTCATTACACAGCCAGCATAATGTTGCTCATTAAATCATTTGTTGTCATTTATTTGACTTTGAGCTCAACTACAACACCAGCAGCATTGAAAAAAATGTGATTTAATTATTACTGTGACTTTTTACTACAGAATATTATGCATTGTTTTGAAATACCTGGCTGTGGATGTTACTTTAACACGCTTTAAAGTCCATAGTAAAAAAGCGTTGGATGTTCCTCATTCTCACTTTCCACTGTTGCTCAGGCAAGTCAAAGCCAACAAGTCTCTGCAAAGTTTAAATAATTTTCCCTTTCTTCTTATGTTAGTGCATTTGCAGTAAGACTAAAATCTTTTTTTTTTATGAGTTCCTAGGCATAGTATGGGGATTTTTTTACTTCAGTATCTGCCAAAAAAGATGAGGGTAATGTGGCTTGAGCAGGTCCGATCTCACCTCTGTTCTTGTTTCAGTCTTGGAGTCTGTGACTTCTATCAAACACTATTCTAAAATCTGGCAGGCCAGGGACATGTTCCACAGTGGGGTGCAGCTGGATGCTCCCAGCTCTGTGGCTCCTGCTCCCAGCTGAGAGGACAAGCGCTGGCTCTGGTCTGGAAGCTGGCCAGCCATGTGAGCACAGCCTTGTGCCCAAGGTCAAACCCCATGCCCAGAGGGGCAAAAGCACAGCAAAATCTGGCATCCCAGTCTGCTTCTGGCCATGCAGTCTTTGCCCTGGGAACTAATTTCTTGGACTGGCAGATTAAACAGGTGGATTTTCCACCTGGTTCTTTCCCACTGTGCAAACACAGGCAGGTTCACAGAGCTCTTGTGTGAGCCCGTTGCATTTCTATCTTACACCTAAAGTGTGGGGTTACCTAGCTTCACTTGCACAGCATGCTATGGGGAATGTGGGGATCAGAGAATGCTGTTTATGCCGTGCTTTTCCTTATTTATGAGCCCTAGAAGAGCAGGAACTGACCTACCTTCTCCTGGCACCATGGCCACTTGAGCCAGCCAGCACAGGCAGGCTAAGCCTACCAGGCTGCACTAAGTGCCACCAGAGAGGGGAAATCCAGTGCCTCTGTGTCACATACACCAAATTTGCTCCGTGTAGTAAAACAAATCTACAGCCCTGCAGCATCTCCTGTCTCTAAATAAAAAATCTCCAGTGTATGCATGAGACTCATTGCTGCACACTCTAAGTAGCTATATTTTATTTTTTTGAACCTGTTACTATGTATTTGAAGCACAAAGCCCCACTTCACAGGCCCACAAGAAGACAATAACCACCTGGAGGCTGTGGAAGTAATTGGTGATTGAGCAGTGAGGAATCTTCTAGACAGTCACAGGCCTCAGTAAGAGAAAAGATGAGAAAAGAGTAAAGCTGATTTAACAATGTGCTGAGTTGGTAGAGAAAAAGAAAGCCCCTTACTGGTGAGACTGCAGATACACCTGACAAAATGCAGACATGAAGCACAGCTTGTGTGAATGTGTGACACACTGACCTGGAAGGAAGAGCTTGTGTATCCTCTGCCTATTCATTTGTCTCACTCTTTCTTGTCTTTATATTCCTCTCCTTTTGCTCCTGTGCATTGGAGAATGCAGATCTGTATGTCAAGTCCAGGCAGTGGAGCAGGCAGGCAGAGAGCTGTGGTGCTCCAAGCCTCTCTGACAGCACCACTGCAGAGCCCAGAAGCAGTGCTGGGGTCAGTGACAAAGCTGACCTTTTTCATGCTGTGTGCTCCTCCTGCCACTGATGTCCATGCTGCTCACGAGCTGGAGAAGGCTCTCTTGTGGCTGGCTATAAGGTGTTGAAAGGACTATCTCCAGCACTCAGCCGAACACTGCACCAACATACTGAGAGTAGAATCCTGAAAGCAACACACTGACTTCCCTCCACACCACAAACATCCTCTCCTAGAATTGAGTCATACCACCCAGCATCTTAAATTGTATTTATTCTAGCTAAACTCCACAGGATGCTCTTTCACTTATGGCTTAAGGCACTCCTGTTCCCTTTGACACAAGGCACACTGAGACATCTGTGGTGGGGAAGTGATGCATGGCCAGGATGCTGGCACTGCTCCTGCAGAGCTTCCCGGCCCTGTGGTCAGTGCTGCAGCACCCACACAGATGGAGTGGAGTTACTAATCCTTTTGAAATGACAATTTTCTCTTTGTTTTGTATGTTTTCCAGATGTCACCTGCTGGCTTGAGGGAGAAGGGAAAAGTTAGTGTGAAGAAAATATTTCAGTAATTTGCCTGGGAAGCCAGGTGCCTCTCTAAGCAGCTTGATCCACATTTAAATTAAAACTTCAACAGAAAGAGAACTGTTGCTTCACTATGGGCAGATGTAAAGTAGCAAGCAGCTGCTGAGGTATCTTGGGGGGAACTGGTTTGCCCATGGGCAGAAGTCAAAACCAGTTGATCCCCTCTTTGGCCATCAACTACCTGCAAGACCAAACTCACTGTGGCAAGCCCCAAATCCAGCCCTGCCCTCACTGATCATGGCTGCAGTCAGGTGTGGGAGGACACTGAGCTCTCCTGGTGTTTCTGCTTTTGGCTCATGCCCAGAAGGGCCTGGGTTCATATTGAGCAGGTGTGGTGTTGTGCAAGCTGGTTATTGTGTTTGGGGTGCCAGGATGCTGTCCTGTGCATATGAACCACTTCTGGGTTCCATCCTTCAGAGAAAACAGTGTCTGCTAGCTCGTCCCTGCAGGAAGGTAAGTTTTGAGATGGCAGTTGTGACATTTGGGTTCACTTTTATGAAGCACCTTAAAAATCTGTCTGTGTAATCTCTCTCTGGCATTTGATCTGTCTCCTTTTCCTTAAGCCAAACAATTTTTGCCATTCTCTAAGACCACCTTGTTGGTGAAACAGAGTGGGGAGAATACAACATATTTATTCTTAGAATAAGAAGCTCTTTTTTAATGAGAAAATAACAGACATAAGGCTTCTTGAATAGAAAGGGGGAAAGTAGGTCAATGTTAAAAAGATGTACCTTTAAAAAACCTGAAGCCTGTAGAGAACATGGAAAAAACATGTCTGAGTAACGTGAAGCAAAGTAATAATTTCCCCTATTAACAACCACTAAAACAGAGCTAAATGATTGTACCACATCTCGATGAATCTGTTTTTAGGAAGGTGAATCCCATGCTATTTGACAAAAGGTTGCTAAGCATTCTCCTATATTCATTAGCTATGTAAACAGGGATGTAGAAGAGCCCCTTTCTTGTCAGTGCCTAAAGAAACAGAGCTGGGACCCTGGCAACTAAAAAATAATCCCCCTGTTTCCTGGAAGTCTGTCAGACTGATGGGATTTTTTTTTCTTTTGAGTAGGGAAATATGCTATTTGGAGAGAAGAAAAAAATATCCTTGAGTTCTTGGCTCCCTTCTTGGCATGCAAGGAGTGCAGCAGGTTTAGGTATTTCTGAGTAAATGTGAAAAATATTGAAGGGGATATTTTCCTCCAGGGATCAAGGCACACACCAACACTCACTTCCATTCTGTCCCCAGGCACTACTGTATTACACAGTCTTACAGCAGTGCATGAGTTTCAGAGAGAAAACATTGTAAATATGAGCTGGAAAGCGTGTGTTTTTCTGTTTCTCTGGTTACCTTTTTGAGAAGTATTTGATGAAGTCAATTAAAAAGAGAAAAAAACCCAGCCTCTTTCTCTCATTACAAATCAGTCCTTTTCTTGCAAACAACTCAGTGTTCAGTTCTTCCAAAGAAAAAGCCATATGAAAAATGGGGAAAAAAATCACAGTACTTGGCAGTTAACCTTTTATTTGAGTTCAATAAGTACTTTCAGCACACTGTAGATTTGCAAACACTGATTTCCATGCCCTTTCCAACCAGGCAGTTTGCTCTGCTTCTCCCCTTCCTCCTTGATGAAGCAGACTATAAGCAAAACAGTGAAGCACTAGGCACAGATCACTTGGTGATTTCTTTATCAACCAGTGATGACTTTTTCCTGCAAAGTTGCACTCTGTGCTATTTCATAGGGCTTTCAGGAGGCTTCTTATCCAAATAGAATGAATGTAGTCTGGCCACTATGTTTTCCTGGAGATTTAATTTTTTTTTTTGTAAATGGAAAAACAAAAAGGGTCAGGTTTAATAAATTCAACTTATTTTCTTTTTCTCCTTTTGCTCCTTTTGCACTTTCTCTTTTTTTTTTTTTTTTTTTTTTTTTCTCTTTTTTTTTTTTTCTATTCTTTGGAGTCAATTTTTTATTTGCTCTCTGCTCCTCTGCACAAGGTGCTTAGGAACAATTTGTAATTCACCATAGCATAATGCCTCCTCTCCTCTTTGTGGAGATGGTGAACTGCAGGTGACTCTGTTGAAGGATCCTGGCTGCCTGTGGGAAGGGAAGGAAAGGAGGCCAGGAGCTGGTGCTCTCATGCAGGCTCTGCACTGCACAGGGAGGGTGCACGCTTGCTATGATGCAAACTGGCATGGGTAGGGTCACTTCTGTTCCCATGTCATTAGCAGAGGAGGAAGGAAGCAGTGTTTTAAATTGTCTTTCTACATATTTTAGTTAATAAGAATCCTAAAATTGATGGATAAAGAGTGTGGATGGCTGTGATTATAAGTATATAGACTCTCACAAGCAAATACTATTGCTTATAGGGGACTGCCATCCACCGGGGCTTTCTTCCATGTATTTCAATGGTCTGTCCTTCCATATTCCCATCTCTAAGCACATGTACATAGTTTTCCAACTTTTGTTGACTCCTTGGCATTTCCTCTGCAGCTGAAATGGAACAAATGGGCCTGGAAAAAAATTTCCTGGGTCATGAAGGTTGGTCATCTCATCTACAGCTATTATATAACGGCGTCCAAGCCCTTAGTCAGGTTCATCCAGGAAGGAGGGAGACTTTGTGTCCTTGCTGCACTTTTGGGAGATTGCTTTAGCACAGGGCTACCACAGTTGTGAGGAGCATGCTTGTGGTCTCCAGAGTAAAGGACAGTTGTGGCTGGTTTACACTCATTCGAACTTTGTACTTGGCTCAAGCTGCATTTTTCCCCTCTCTGCTGTTTAATCTACAACTGCATTTAAAAAGGTCAGTCATGTCTGTTCTCAGCCTTGGCTTTCCTCTGGCTCTAAATCCTGACTTGTCCCATCTGGTGTGTTAATACAGCCTCCCCAGTAAGGCCACAGTCAGCATCCTCTTCGTGTCCATTCCTCCTATTTCTTCAATGCAGAAATAGCTGAGGAAGCTGTGCCCTGCAGACCTGTGAGGTCTCCCCAGGGCTGTCCATGTTCAGTGGGCACTACTCTTTATCTGTCTTTTTTTGAAATTTCTGTACTGCATCTGCCTTTTCCCAACTTCTGCGCAGTTTGGCTTCAGAAGCTGAGTGACAAGAGCCAGGTCAGAGCTCTGGCTCCTGACACAACCTGTATATGCAGCTCTCCTTCCATGCTCATTTTCAGCTGGCAGGACTCCTAATCATTGCAAACACTTGGGTAACTTGTGCACGAACTTGGATTTTGTAAATTATTCAATTTTGTTCAGATTCATTAGTCTGGTGTTGGAGTCTGAGATACACAGTGTGTGCCCTTGTTTCTAATACTTAGTTCTAGGATTCAAAGAAACACTGAATTTCATATAACATTAAATTAATGAGCATGTTTTCATGGTGATACATGAAAACAAATGTTAAAGTTAGATAGAAAAAGTCTAAGTGTGTAGATTAGAAAGATTTTTTAAATCACTGGGTGAAAAAGTAGTTTAGAGAACAGGAGACATGATGGAGGATTTAGGGTGTTGTCTCTTGTCCTTCTTCTTTCTTCTTCATGTTCTTCTCCTAGGGGTTTTTGGGCAGTAGTAGGTGATTGGATAGAAAATGCCGCAGTGCAGCACACAGGTGTTGGGTCATTGGGTCACTAAGAAAAATAATTTAGTTGGCATCTGTTAATTGGGTAAATGGACATATAAAAGACCTTGAAGAGGATCTTTATTAGCCATTTTACCCCTTTTCTACCTTAGTGCACATAGCTCCTTGTACCCTGTGATGCTGATGAGAAAAAAATAAACAACTGAGACCGAACAAGAGAAAACTGCCTCCCTCTTGTCAATCTTCAGTTCAAAGGGGAAAAGAACCCAAACCCAAAAGTCCTTAACGGGACAGTCTGGCCTTCTGGGTACTGAGTCTTCTCTATGCTGAAAATGCCACCAGCTTTATACTGGATGTTCCCATTTTCTCTGCCAGTGATCATGCTGCATTGATGCTTAGTCTCACTCCTGAAAAAACTGTTTCAGTTTTTTCAATTTCTTTGTGAGAGAACCCTTTGCCATCTCTTCAGGAATGTCCTCATATCCTAATCCATTGCGGTGCTGATTCCCATTTTTGCAGTTTTAGTTAATAATTCCTTTGTGATACCATACAGATGTTGAGAGAGATTTGGCTGCCTTGTATTCCTCTGTCTGAAAGGCATCCATATTATAAAAAAAAAATGATATCATGTTATTCAGGCACATTCCTGATGCATCTTGTCCCAATTTTCAGTTACCTTCTTAGCCCTCTTCTTTTTCACATGTCTCAAAGCCATCCACAGATCACTTTCCCACTCTCCCACATACCATTGCTTGCCATTTCAGATACCCATTTGGGTTTAGCAGAAAGCTTTGCAGTGCCACTTTCCTGGGCCATCACAGAGCTGCTTGATTCAGGATACAGGATCTGCCTTGAGGGGCACATATCTAAATGTCTGAAGTGAAAACATAAAGCAGCTTACATTATTGCATTAGGAGAGGTTATGTTCTGAGCTATCAAACTCAGTATTTGCTTTCCTGTTTTGGGGGATTGTTTTTCAGGTGTTTTGGTTGCTGAATCTTCTTACAATTTGTCTGTATGTCTTTAAGTTATAACATTGCTAACAGACCAGCATCAGTGCCAAAATTAATTCCCAATCTTGTAAAAGCAAACTAATAATTGATGTGAATGCTACCATGTAAAGATGCCACTTACATGATTCATGCTTTGAATAGTAACATAAACCAGGCTGTACACAGCATTATCCAGGCACACAAGATGTCATTGTACTGTTTTCTTCTGTACTGAGGTTTTAAAGGAAAGGAGAAGCTTCAAACACCATCTTAACCTCTGTTTTAGTGGAGTTATATTTGCTTCTAACCTTGTTTTTCCTACCGTTTCTGGGATCTGGAATCATGATTTTCAGTTGAGGTTTGAGTTCAAGTGAGAATTGGGAGGCTTTTGGAGAGTGGTGGGACTGGATTCAGCCCCCTGAAGAATTAAAGGAGTAAAGTGCCTGATACATGAGGCAGTCTGATGTGAGTTGACACTACCTTCACTGAAGGTTTCACACTGCAAACTATCTCTTCATAAAAAGGCCAGAGAGAAGCCACCTTCCTGATTAATTCATGGGGCTATTGAGTAGAAATGAAAGCAATCAGTGTCAGACCAGCTAGGCAGAGATGGTAGCTGGACTGAACTGTCTGAAAGTGTGGAAGGAAAGCATTTATTTTTCATCACCTGTAGTTAAAACCAGTGTTTCCTGATGTATATTGACATCATGAAAATTAGTTTTCTGTGATCATCCATAAAAAAAGCATTGGGGAAAAAAAAAAAAAAACTATGTAAAAGAAAAAAGTTGTTTTGGCATATTTCACTTGCAACAAAGTGTACTGGGAAAATGCAGTTTGAAAACAGTCATCTGAAAGGTAAATGGGTCAGACTTGAAATTTTGGGAATTTTGGAATTCTTTGCCTTAGTGGTTATAGTGGGCCCATAGATTAAAGTACTCTTTGTCTTCATTGATCATCAATTTAATTGCAAAGAGGAGATAAAAATCTGATGGGAATGCAGAAATGTTAAAATCCAGCATGTATGAGTATAAGTGACAAATATGCCCTCTATAAGCCATGTGAAATTGAAAGCTGGGTTATTCAGGGTGGAATCCTTCATGATGGAGTGACTAGGTCAAGCTTGTAAATGACCCCAAAAACTTTGTTCAAATGACCCCAAAACCTACTCAAAATTCAGTGGCTGACCCAGCCAATCATAACATTACAGCCTTTTAAAGAATGCCACATAGCATAATGAAGTGCCACTTGAGTCCAATTAATCTGTTATTAATGGTGACTGATCTTCCTCTTCCCTGGATGAAAGATGGAAGATGCTCAGAGGAATCCCACTGCTGGACCACTCTGCATGTGGGAGGGGTTTGTGTTAAGTCTCTCCTGCAAGGAAAGCAGCTGCCAGAGGAGAGTCACCTGAGACCACTCATGGTCATGAGAACAAATTGGTTTTAACTCTCCCCAGACTCCTGGTGTTCACATCTGTGTTCCCGTGGTTATGGCTCAAGTCTTTCACAATGCATATGCTTGATGAAGGTATTAAAATATCATCAGGCAGTTACAACTCTTCAACATTTTGGATAAGGGATTGATGGCACCCAAGAGATTGATAGAAGTGAGGTAGGTCAGTGTCTCTCCATTGATCCCCGATTCTCAGCTCATACCTCATGATGGATGTGGACAGCTTGTGGAGGATGCTAGGGGCAGAGAGAGACTTCTCCCTTGAAATCCTAGGTTTCTGCTTCTTAATCTAGTAAAACCCTGTTCCCTTTCCTCATGTGCAACATGTGCAGCAGCATTGCTGAGCAGCCACACACCAAGCACTGTCCTACCATGGGGAAAGGGAGCTGGGATAGAGGTGAGGACACTGTGGGAACAGATGTTGCAAAGTACAGGAAAACTGAGCTGCAAACGGTGGCATTAATCCTGTGGAGATTAATTCTATTATCCCAGATTCCATGGAAGTATCAACAGCAATAAATTTCATTATTGCATACATATTGTGTATTGTATACAGGATCACTGTCCTGTGGTGATATTGGCAGATTGCTTGGTATGACTATGGATGTGACTTGAAAATCAGCAGTAAGTCAATGTTACTCTTTCGTTTGGTATCCCCCTGGAAACAAATTCTCCAAACAAAGTAAAAGTAAATAAATCTAAATCAGAATAATAAATAAGGTAACATATTATATCCAAGATGTGGTGAAACACCATGGTCTGGTCTTTGGATTGATGAGGTTAAAGTTTTCCATGTCTAGAGGAAAGGCAGCTGTATTCAGTAAGTGGCTGATTGAGAGAGGTAAAGTAAAAGGCAGTGCACAGCAGCAACTCCAGCTATGTGTGTGGAGCAGTGTGAGGACTTTATCCAAAGAATGCCAGAGTTATGAAAGGTTTTGACTTTGTTGACACTTAAATTGGACCTTACATCTGATTTATCTTACTTGCCAGAGATACTACATCTACTCTTTTTCTGTCAGAAACACTTGCTGTGACCAATGTGGCAGCTTTTTCTCTTAACAGCGTGTTGTGTTTGGGTTAGTCTGTTTTCAAGAGACCTTTCAGTGCTCCCTTCCAAAGAAATAAATGCTTGATTATTGGTAGGAAGCTGCAAATTTCTGTATGCACTAACAGGTAGAGCTGTTAGACAGTACCACAATACGCTGACTTTATTTGTATTTTTCAAAAAACAGTTACTTTGATTGGTAGCAACTAGGGGAGAAGTGTTATGACACTAGTGCTAATCTATTCCACCACAGCTTAGAATTCAGAGAAACTCCCAAATACTTGTGGCTCCTCCATGATTTATGGTGCTGAGTTTTCCAGCCTTCAAGAGCCGGGTGAGGAAGGCTATCCCAGCTAAAAGAAACAAATCCTCCCCATAACGGATACGAGGTGTTTGTTTAGCGATCCCACAGACATTCAGATCAAATCCACGCTCTGTAGGGAAACAAAGACACCAGCCTTTGATCTCCAGAGGGAATTTCATTATTTGAGTTTGGTGAGGTGCTTCCCAAGGTCAAGTGTGAGTAAAGAAAGAACTCTGACAAGAAGCCAAACCAAAAATTTGATAAAAAAAGGAAAAGAAATCCCTTTCTGTTTTTCACTGTCAGTGTGCAAAAGCTAAGATGTATCTCCCAGACTGCACTGCTTGGGGATAGTTCTGGTTACTTCAGACCAGCTGCCAAATTTTATTCACAACTCATCTCAGTGAGAACAGGCTCATCTAATATAACAACATCCTCTGGACAAAAGAAGCTGGGACTTGTGATGTGTGGCAGAGCAAACTATCCAGTGGCAGAAGGTAGAGGAGATGTGGTAAATCTGTGGCACAGTTGTGTGAAATTCTGCACAGCTTCACAGCAGAGGAAGGCTGGAAGAAGAGGCAAGACTCTCAGCCAAAAACATGAACTGTATTTGATATTTCTTGGCTCCAGGGCAGTGCTGACAATTAGCCATACAGAGGAGGCAGTGCAGTGTATAATCCAGGTGAAACCTGCAATCTGAGTCCACAGAGATATTAAGTAATGCTGTTAAACTGGAGAGCCTCTTCCAGTGTTCTGATTCTTTGCATCTGTCAAATCTAGTGTGGCTTGATGCCTCTGAGCCATCTACATGCTTTCTGTGAGGACCCCAAATATCATCTTTCTTGGGGCTTTTGAAGGGAAGGGTTAAAAAATATCTTAGTCTCAAGATTTTTCATCTTTTCGTGATTTTTCATATGGTAACTTCTCTGCTTGAAACCTGCTCTGCTCCTGTTCTTCCCCAGTGCTGGATTTATGAAATCCCAGAGGCACCAGCATTTGCTAAAATGGTGAAGCAGCAGCGTGAATCCCATAGCCCTCTTTTAACCTCCAAGGACACGTTTTGCTTCCTATCTGCTACTATGAGCTAGAGGCTATTCATTCCTGCCAGTCCAAGTCTGGTGCTTTACTACAATGTAGTTTCATAGAATAACTAAATGCAAAGGGAGGAAAAAAAATCACTGAAAGTTTTTTTTGTTGATGTGCTTTTTTTTTTTTTCAGGGGAGGGAGACTGAAGAGAGGCAGATGATTAATTGTTTTTTATGATTTGAGTTTTCTTTTATATATGAGTCATATGTCTAAATATTCAGGGTCACCAGTGACCTCTTGGCCAGATTTACAAACTTTCTCCCCCCTTGATCTAGCTGAAGTCTAGATGCATTCATTTCTCTTATCTTTCTGGACTTTCCTAGCATAGGTCTATGTTTTAGTTTTGCTCTTTGGGGACTAGTGGTATGAATAAAACAACAAAGACAAAGGATTTCTTTTCTGCCTGTATGGCTTGCACAGTCCTGTGTCTCTTGTGGGCGTATTTGATGGGCAGCATATAAAATATATTTTATGTGGGAAAAAATCCTACCCAAATATTTTTGGGTGCATTCCCTGCATTATAAAGATTTATAGAAATCTTGTTTTGAAGCAAACTGACTGAGATGGAAGCAGCTACAGAACAATATTTATTAAACTATAAGACAGCCAAGTATTACTTCATAAAACCTACTCACAGCATCTCTACTTCCTGTATCATTTATAACTACTACACTCATTATGACTATAAGGTGCAACCCCTGCAAGTCAAACCTGAGGACTATATTTTCAAAGCTAGTGCTTATTTTCTTAGGTTATTGTGCCTGTCTGCACATCCACATTCTCAAGTGATTGACAAATACATGCTCTAAGCCCTGCCTGTGCCAAATGGGGGCAGGATTTAAGATCCTGCTTTTACAGATGCTCATAAGTTTAGTTGAGGGAGCTGCTAATAAATAAAAATACCAATACACATGTTAGGGATATGGCCAAGTTCTCTGTAGATTTCAACAAAAGGCAAAGTTAGTACATAATAGGCATATTTGCACTCTGAAATATAAGTACACCAATATTCAGCCCATGACTTGGTTCTGACAGTGCTTCCCGCTATTTTTATTACATCATTTTTATTACTGCAGTTACACCATTCATTTGCATGGATTTACTTCCAGTTTAGGTCTTAATTTGTTGTCATGGGGTAGCTTCACCTTTAAGACAGAGTAAAAAGAAGGGAAGTTGAAGCTACTGGTGGCTGATGGGAGTTTTTTCCTCCTGACCAATTATCAGTCATTTTCAAGAATTGACAGCAGATCTGACCATTAAAAAGTGAATTCAACTTGTAAACACCTCCTTAAGAAGTACATTCCGAGCTGTCTCGCTCTCTTTGGTTGCCGGCTCTTGACAAGGTAACAAGGCTCTGTCTTGAGCTTCCCCCCCTCCGGGCCGGACAAGGCCGCAGGGAAGGCGGGGGGGAGAGAAGCAGAGCCGGCCAGCTTAGCTTAGATTCCAGTTTCTGCTGCTGGACTGAAACCTGACACTATGAACCTTTGAAGCTTTTCTAAAGCTTTTAATTCTTTTACTACCTGGATAAACGTACAGATTACTCCTTTTTCTTAAAAAAGACAAAGAAAGAGAGACAATCAACATATAAGACATTATAAACTATCAAAAACAGTGAAGAAAAGAATTAAGTTTAAATAAGAAAGAGAAAGAAAGAAGTGCTTGCTGATGAAATATCTTTCTGTTACAGCTATGGAGATGGACAATAGTTTAAAAGACTCCTTTAATTCATGACTAGAGTATGGGAGGAATAGAGTATTCAAAGTGTGGACTTTAGAAAAAAGAAAGTGGTTGTGATACTGTGAGTTGCTGGAACTTACGAGTGAAGTGAAGATTTTAAAGCCTTAAAGGAGCCAAGGAGATGGCTGTTTTCCAGGAAGGCTCACAGAAGCAAATGAAGAAGATTTCTACCTTTGAATAACTTATCCTTAAAAATAACATCCCTGGATTCATTTGACCCATGCACACCTCAGAGTAGTGTGGGATGGGAGGAGTGGACTCTAGAAACTCCATAGATTGGCAGAAAGAGACTTCTGTTTCTCTACAGAGACTGATGAGAAGACTCTAGAAATTGAGACTGTTTTTGACCACCAAGATTCTAAATTTTTTTGTCTCTATGTTGTTATGTGTACAAAGAAATAATCGAGTAGTGAGAAGTAAAAGGGTTTTCTGAAAGTTTATTTTGGTATTCTTATTCCAATAGTTTGTTAATAAACTGTCTTTATTCCTTTTAAGTTTTAAGCCTGTTTTGCTCTTATTTTAATCCATATCTCACAGCAAAAAATAAGTAATTTTTGTTACTAGTTTAAAACTATAACATTTGTCAACACATTTAAACAGCATTACAGGTCAGTAGGTCCTGTAGGAAGTTCATGGTGTGTCTGTAAGGACTGAAAATTAATTAATTAATAACCTAACAATAAGATGTTGTAAGGAAAATAGAAAAAGGCCACAACCAATCTTGCACTGGTCTTAAACAGCAGATGTGTTGTGTAATACACAGGAGGTAGTTTTTGAGCTTTGCTCAGTGTGGGCAAAGTCTTTACTGGAGCAGTGTGTCTACTTCGGGGCTGTGCTTTTGACGACAGATGGAGACTAAGTGGAGAAGAGCCAGAGGAGACCAACATGGATGATGGTAAGGTTGGAAAGCATGACCTATGAGGAAAGGTTCAAGGAGCAGATGTGTTTTCTTTTTTTTTTTTTTTATCTAGAAAAATGCATCCTGAGGTGGGACATACGTAATGAAAGAGTTCCAGTACTTTAAACATTACTCTGAAAGACTGTGGTGCTCATTAGGATATGGGAAGAATGGTTTCATTTATGGCAAATGTAATTTAGGTTAGGCATTAGGGAACACCACTTACTGTTGTGAAAATCCAGGAATGGAAGAGAATACCTAGAAAGACTTGTTGCTCTAGTGATTAGAGACTCTTAAAGAGAGCTCAGACTTACATCTACCAGGACAGGCCAAGATACTGTTAGGTTGCCCCTGTGTAAAGGGTGGGGAAGGTGTTCTCTTGAGATCCCTTCCATCCCTGTATTCCTGTGATTCATGGTCTCTGTGGGACTTAAACCTCTGTTGAACCAGGGCCTTGGACTACACTCAGCTCCTTGATATCAAAGGCTTCATTTAGGAAGACTCATAGGCTGGCCAAGTATCAAACAGTTTTTTCTGCCCTCTGAGGAGATGTGTGCCTGGCTGTCACTCAAGTCTCAAAAGCTGACAGAGTTTTGTGCCTTGCTCATTAGCCACTCAGCTGAATCAGACCTGCAGCAGCATTGCAAGAGAGCAGGCAGCTCCTGGAAAGATTTTGCTAAGGAAGTTTAACAAGTACAGGATACGTCTGGATCTATTCCCTTTCACATGATCTCCTCATCCCACCCTGCACTCTTCCTGCCAAGGGCTTGTTGTTGGAATACCCTTCAGGAACACCATTCAAGAGGCAGAAAAATGCTCAGGGGTCAGATGTGTAGCCAAAAGTTAAAAGCTGAGTCTTTAGCCAAAATTGATGTGGAACAAGTGCTGTCCAAACAAACAAACAAAAAACCCCAAACAAACAAAAAACCAATAAAACAAAACAATAGCAGCCAAATAAACCCTGAGCACACCAAACTTGTCTTTCTTTCATACCCAGTGCAGCTGGCCTTCAGGGGCTCTGTGTTTAGAGAGGAAGGCAACCTGAATGGTGGTACATAATCAGAACAGGATCACTGTGCTAGCACCCATGTTGTCCTCTTAGCAGTGCCAGAAAGGTCAAGAGATGAGATAAGAGGAAGGGTCCTTGACACCAGATTCAACTCTGATATATTTTCTGGTTTTTGTATGAATGCTGTTACTTAAGGGGACAGTTTTTCCTGCTGTATGTACTTCCATTTGGCATGTCTCTGGATACAGCACCCACTGCTGACCTCGGCCTCAGGTGCAAAGGTGTCACACCCTGGTCTGCAGATGTGTGCTCAGCTGGTGGCAGCTGTGAAGGTCTGTGTGACCACAGGAAAGCAGTGCTATGGAAGCTGATATTAAACTGGAAGAAGACAAATGTTAACTATCTGCAATAGATGTGCTGCCATGATGGTAACACAGATACCACCAACCTTTAAAATAGGCTGATGTTTCTTTCTCCAAATTTCTTTTCTTTTGACAATACCTTTGACTTATGCTGGGATCTGAAATCCCATTTGGCCACTGGAGGGCAATCCAAACTCTTCACCACAGGTATTTCTAACCCATGGTTTGCCAAGTAGCAGCATTCCAGCTGTGCCTCAGCGACTGCAGTTTCCTTTTGTGCTCCCATCCCCACCCCTCTTTGCCCCTTCCTTTCACACACACCACCAACAGGCCTGTGTCAGTGAAATTTTGTAATTACGGGAAGTCTTCTTTCTAACAAAGTGTCAGCCGTGCCAAAGTGCCAAAACAAGTTCCTCCACAAGTCCCTTCCTCACCAGGTCTGTAGGGAGTGCTCACACTTGGCTGACAGACCCCGTGGTAAGGTCTCCATGACCATCAGCCCTGGGCATTTGGTCAGTGCCAGGCACAGCTGTGACATGCTGGACGGGGTGAGTTTCATACTGCCAAATTGTGCAAGTGCTGCATTGCATGGACAGACTAAAATTTATCTTGGGGAAAGAGAGGTGGGTATGAGCATCGGAGTGGGCATGCTACATCTGGTGCAACACAAGAAACTGGGCGCTGCCATCTTTCTGCATGCTTTGGGAAAGTCAGGCTATTACTGACTAAACCTTCAGGGAGTACCTGTAAGAATAATGGACAGAAAATGTTTCATTTTGTGTGTTCTACATTTGAGTCAGACCCTTGGGTTTATGTCAGATTATGTCATTCTGGTTCCAAACAGGGTCAAGGATACCTTACAATGGGTGGAGAATCATGGCATGAGATTTTTTTAAAGTCATTGCCCACTCTGAGGTCTACTGAAAGTTTGAAGGGACCTAGAGATTTTTCATCAACCAGTCAGCGCCCCCCAGTCTCTCACTGAACAGATTTCTTCAGTTCCAACAGGGATGAGCACAACAACAGTCTCCCAGACAGAGCTCTCCCTCCCTAAGAAAGGCCTGGCATCTAAAGATGTTGAACAACAACCTCTTCAGGAATGGAGAAAGTCAACAAACCAAACACATCCAGATCTTAACCTTACAACTTCTAAGGCTCCAAGAAAACTTGGTCCATCATCTCAGTTGCCTATAGATCCTTCCCCCAGGCTCACCTCTGTATGTATTGTTCAGGCAGAATTTTCCTTAATGTGTTTAACATTATCCTGTACAGAGGACCTGTAAAAATAAAATTATATCTTATATAAAATTTTCTACAAATAAAATTATAACATTTTACAGTTCTTTCTTAAACTTTTATTTTTGAAGTCATAAGAGTAAGTATTTTTCTATAGGTAAGACAGGACATGTAGGATTGCCAGGGAAGTGGGAGATTCACAGAAGTATGGACAAAATAGGCTCTTTTAAATTTGATTCAGGAAAGGGTCATGCATTTTCCATCAGACAGGCTTTAGAGGGACTGGGACATAAAACAAAAGCCAAGCCAAATACTGAGAGCAATGTAACCAGTGAAACAATGGGAAAGTTATTTAGCAACATACACAGCCCTGGAACAGCCACGCTGTAAGCTAAGCACTCACACCAAATGTATTTTGGGCTGCTGGTGCCAGAGCACTCAGCTAACCCTCAGAAAACTAAAATCCTACACAACATGCTTACATTTCCCTCTCAACAACAGCTTGTGAGGCAATCACTGTGAGGGGATATACAGCACTTACTTATTTCAAACAGCCACTAGAGCAAGCCAGCTTGGACACTGATCTTAACCAGATGCTCTTCAGTCATCCCACATGCAAGGTGCATTGTGCAGCTCCCACGTGCATCCCTAGAGCAGCATGTCCTGCTCTCCCACTGCCCTGTACTGAGCACTGTCAACTACCAACCACTCTGCCAAGTAACTTCCTCTATCTCCTGAGCATCCACTCTCACAGTTCAGCCAGCACAGGATGATTTCTCTCACTGCAGAAGACAACCTGTCCTTGCTCCTTCTGAGATGATGCCCATGCTTGCTGGTAAAATAAAGTTGTTACCAAATTACACTTCTGCAACAGATGCCTTGTCCTTCTCTTTGAGCCAAGTCCTCACTGCACCAGGTTCTCTCCTGAGATGAAATATCCTCGTTGAGGCAGCTGTGGGAGAACAGATGCCACAAATCAGGTTAACCTTATCTGATTCGCAGATGATGCTTGCTCTTGCCTGGACTCTTGCGGATGGTTTAGCTCAAATCATGCCTGTGCTCATGTAAATTTGACTCAGGGATGACTTTGAAGGTTGAAATCATAAGGGATGAAGAAATCTGGGCTAAGTAACCAAGCTGAAAGGCTTTGGTCCTCTACCGTGATGCCAAGGTGGCTGACATAAGTTGTCTGAAGGCTTTAAAAGCATCCCATTTTTCTTCTTGGCCTGTTTCCTTGGCAGTGATAGAAGATTTCTTTTTAAAGTTCTTGAAGGATCTGCAAGCAGAAGAATGCTTACAAGTGCTCTGATTTTTCTGTCTTTTTTCCCCATGATTGGGAAAAAAAGAGTTTTGCTATTTTCTTTCCAGTTTCCCACAGAAGAGCCTTGGGAAGTCTATGTCATCCTGTGTTTGGAGAGCACTGCAGCATGCAGCGTCATCCCCAACACAGGAGAAGCTGGAGGGGCATTCTGCCTCCTTGCAGCTAGCAGGGAAAGAAGGGAGCACCATGTTTCCTTCAAGTGATACATTTATTCCTCCTCTTCAGCAGGGCCTTCTCTGCACTTGATACCCAGAGTCTGTTGGCTCCCACAGGCATGTTCTTCACACAACTTGATGTTTCTGTTTCAGAAAATAAAGTATTCAGGATTGTTTTTCAAGGACTGAAGCTTTTTCTTACAGTAATGTTCCTACCACAGCCACCAAAACTGTTCCTCTAAACACTTTGGTGAGAAAGAAAGTAATTCAGTTGAAGAGATTTACATATATAATCACCATTTTGTCTCACCTAAGAGAAAGGGCATCAAACATCCCAGATAGTTTTTTTATTTACATTTACAACTTTTCTTTGTCATGTTCAGTCTTTGGAATAGCAGGTCATGAGGTGAAACATGATATATATGTGTGTGTGTGTATGCGTGTGTGTGTGTGTGTGTGTGTGTAAGAGAGGAAAGCCTCAGAAACTTCAAGTAAAAAGAGGATTTTTAAACCTTCCATTTCACCCACCCTGAATGTTAGGTCAGATTATTAGAAAACAACTTTTCTATTCTGTAGCAATTTTCCATTTTGTTTGGGTTTATTTTGTTTTAATAACTAATAGCTCTGCTTGCCAGTACACAATGAAATCAGCTGGGGTTTTCTGCTGTCAAAAACAAAAGGGTTTCCCATTATTCCATTGATTTAATGCTATTATATTAATAAATCATGTGGTTGGCTACCAATGACATGAGCTCAGAGTAGACTGAGAAAAACTTCATGCTGTTGCATGCTGAATCTGCTGGGGAAATTTGTCACTGAGGAGGCAAACATGAACCTCTGTTTATTTAAACTTTCTGGATCCAGGTCTTCTCCCAGAGAAGTCACAAACCTTACTGCAGCTTTGGGGTGCCATTGTAGCATGTGCAAGTTGGCATTAACTGCATAATCCTAAATGTTAGATAGAAATGAGTTCTGCTGAAGCAGGAGAAGAGAATCCTGAACCAGAGTCCTGCCAGATCAGCACACACCTTGGCAGGCATTTACATTTGCTCAGCATTTGACTCCTGCCCTGCACCCCTGGGAACTGTCTAGCTGGCCTTATTTTAAAAGAAACAGGAAAAAGTCACGCACTCCGAGAGTAATGAAGAGGTGTGAGGAGCCAGCTGGTCCCAAAAGATTGATTTTGAGCACTGAGTCTGAGAAGTCATGTTTGGACTTGCCTGGTGCTATTAGACTTGCCTGGTGCTATTCAGGACTGGCCTCTGCCATAAACACTTTCACGGCATTTTAATCTTTTCAGCAGCAGGCTGTTAGGGGCACAGTTAGGTACACACAGCTCTGCCACCACTTGTCATTTACTGGGTCACAACCTCCAACCACTAAAGAACGACCACACATCCCACTCTCCTGCCCCTCCCAAAATCCTTCCCCGAAACTGGACGGAGCTCCATAGTTTTGGTTTGTGCTTCATTTTCTGTTATTGCAGTTATTTTCTTTAGGTTGCTCCACTGAGCCTGCCTACCAGACATATGCTGTGGAAAAAATATGCAAGACTAAAATTTGTGTATTATGTATTATTTGTGTAAAATATAGTGTATTGTATGGGCTAAGAGGGAGCTAAAAGAGGTTAGGAAGTCCAGACTTAAGAGGTGCTGGGAATGGGTGTTGCTTTTGTTCCCATGGTGGCAGCTGCCTTAGCCCAGTGTCAGGATCAGTTAATTTGCAGGGATCACTAAAGCGAGTTACTTCAGTGTCTTGGTGCTTGGTACCAGGGGGCTGTGCTGACAGCCAGAGGGATCTCCATAGGCTGGGAAATGGGCTGAGAGATCCCTCATTAGTTCAGCAAAGGGAAATGTAAGGTCTTGCCCTGGGGAACAAGCCCAGACACCAGCAAAATCTGAGTGATCTCCAGAGGGGCCCTCCTGACATTGTGTCACTCTGTGATTATTGCAAAGCTGTAGTAATGATGCTGATGCAGCTACAATGGTGATCCCGCCAGTGTCATTTTATGATGACATTCAGGGAACACCCAGCATGGAAAAAACCCATCCTTGCACTTCAGGTCAGGATTTAGTTCAAGAGCTCGCTGAAAAAAATGGCACAGAGCAAAAAGTGTGGCAACCAGGGTACTGCTGCTGTAACTCATGCCTGGAGCGGATTTCCACCTGCCCGGATCCCACATGCATGTGGCACTTGTGGTGGGGTAATGAGAGTCAGATTTTGGTGCAACGAAAGGAGTTAAATTATCTTGAAGGGGTAACTCAGGACTGGCTTAGCTGGGGCAGAGCAGGTGCCTGGAAATGCAACTTCTGAAGGAGGACTGCAGAACTGCAGAGCACCAGCTGCCCCAGCAGACTGTGAAGAGTTTCCACTATGGCAAAACAGATTATTGCTAATCTAAACTAAATTTCCTTCTTTTACACCTGACCAGGGATCATTTAGTGCTTCTGTGGATGGCATTAAATCAATCAGGGCTGTAAAGAGAAATCAAATGTTTTGTCTGTGCCCTTCATTTGCTCAAACTTGTTTGGATGCCAACAGTTGAGAGGGTGAGTTTGTCTCAGGACACTGGACAAACAGACTCATCTTGGAAGACGGCATACAAATCTTTCAGAGGTTCTGAGATACCATTCTGGAGGAAAGTGACACACAAGACAGTTGAGTACAGAGCAAATCCCTTACAGTGAGAGTCTTCAAGCTCAATAAATTTATCGCAACAACAAGGAAAACAATTTGAAAACAGCTTGCTTATAGCCTGTGAATTCCTCCTCAGGGAGAAAATCCAGGGCTGTGAAGAGAAATTTAATCCTGTTGAATAACAGGAACGAAAGACTGGAAATCAAAGGCAGAAAAATTCAAATAGAAATGAAGCCTGAGGGGAAAGGAAAACACAGGAGAAGTTCTCATTGTTCCCCTGTCAAAGCCACAGGTGTCCTGTAGGCAGGTAAGGGGGGCATAGATGGAGGAGAAAGGCACCTGGCCAACAACTCAGTGTTGCCCTGGGGCACAAGTGCCAGGGCTGGAAGTGTATCAAGTAGGTTGCTCCCTCACTTGGGAGATTGACATTGCTTCATCACTGCTTCCACCCACACAGACCAACCTCCCCTTCATCTGGAGACAGTCACTGACAATCCCCTGGATCACCCAAAGTGGGGTGGTGAGGCCTGAGAGGACAAGGGGACACCAGTTATCACTGTGGGAAGGCTCATGGCCAGCAGTGGAGCAGGACACAGAGATGCCAGGAAGCTGCCCACCATGCACAGGGCAGTGCCCTGATGTAGCTCAGCCCTCCCCACCTCTGAGCTCAGCTAAGGAACTCCTTCTGCACCTCCATGTCTGACCCATACTCTGTCCCATGTGTCTGACCCTCTGGTACCACTGTGCCATGGATATGAAGTGGGGCACAGCCCTCCTTGCCCCACTCCATGGCGTTGGTTCTTTCAGAAACCAAAAGCCTTGTCCAAAGAGCAAGGACCTCTGCCATTAAAAAGTTTGTATTTATACTGCCTGCAGGTAGCTGATTTACTGGCTAGGCTGGGTGAGCTGGACATTTGGTAGGTCCTGCAGGAACCTTGGGCAGTATGGGTGCTTTGACTGTGCAACCCTTCATTAATTAGGAATGTTTCTGTACTGTGTTTTTACACATGGATCTACTCTCATGTGCATCTGGCAAATAATTTACTCCCAAGAATGTGAAGTAACTTTTGGCTTCAAGACTGGAAGCACGAGTGTCTGTTGTTTAACTCTTTGCTGCCACTAGGGATGCTAGATGAGCCTCTGAAAGGCAAGGAGCATTCCCCCTTTGCTCTAGCAATAGCTGCAGAGATTAGGTTCTGAAATTCATGGCTTACTCGGTACTATTGGAAGGCTTTTGCATTGTAATTAATTTCAGAACTTAACAAATCACTTCAATGCAAGTCTTTTGCCATTTTAAAGAAGGCAGGACAAGATTCTAGACAAACCATAGACAGGTTTGGCTGTGTTTTACTGGTGAGGTAGCAGTCATATCTATGTTATATTATATTTTTAACCCTTTTTTCAGTAATTTTTTTTATTTCTGCAGTCTTTGTTTCTTTGTTGACTTTGGCTGAAAGACCAGTATCTTAGTGTCAACTAAAAATGTTTTATTACACTTCTATGTGTTCAAATTAAATTCTTGACATGAAGTTGGATCAGCATTTATTAGTATAAATCCCATGATCTCAGTCTCCCTGTTCAGGTAGTTCCTCTGTTGCAGGGAAGGATAAGGTTTAACCAGGTAATGTGCACAGGAATTTTTTTGGCAGCAGAAAGAATATCATAAATCTTTGCATGTTTGAGATCACATATGTCCATGTATTCAGAGAGACAGCTGTATAATATTCCTGTGTGTGAGGAGATTAGAGAAAAAGAGAAGAAATGCTGATGAGCAGATGGTTTGGATGTCAGTTTTATGTTCCCTCACAGTCTTTAAAGCAGTGCTGTAAAGAGAACCTGAACATGAGATGGTTTCAGTGGAGCTGATTTGTAGTATAAAGGCAATTAATCTTTTTGTTATCATTCATATTAGGCACAGAATAAAACCAGTGATTTGGTTTAGAAGTATGACCTTTCAGAGTAACAAATGTTCCAGTTTCCAATGCTCACTGCAGCACATCATGTGCTTTAATTAACTGAGTAGGGCATTTTTTCTGTTCTTCTGTTTCACAAAATGGAATAACTCACTAAAACTGTGTTGTTGCCAAATATCTACCTGGAACAGAAAAGAGAAATTATGCAAAAAGGAGAATAATTCATTTTTTCATCACAAGACAAGACATCAGATGTCCTATCAATGCTTCCTTTATCCTTGTGAATGTTCGTTCTGTGGGAGGGGCTGCAGAGGAGACTCAAGAACATATTTGAAAACAGAACAGAGATCTTCAAATTCTTGGTCCTAGCCACAGAAATTTGGGTGAAGAGACAAACATATTGATTTTCTGCAAACCACCCTGCAACGGTGTTTCTCTAGTTTCATCTTGCTCAACAGTGTCCAAAGGGCATTAAGTCATTCCATCCTGATCTAGTGGTACCCTCTTTAAACTTTGATGTGTGATGAGGTGCCAGGCTGTGGAAAGTCATGTCCCCTTAGTTTTTGGTGTGGCCAACATCATTACCTTTCTTTATGTCCTTGTATGCTCTAATGCTGGTTTCTGGTCCCACCAGAGATTAGAAAAGCATGCTGCAGCTTATCAGGATTGCATCTCTGAGGTATTCAGCCTTGCTTGAGTGGCAGCTGAAGGCATCTGTTGCATCTGCTAAGGTTACACAGGACTTTACTTTCAAATGGGACAAGATGATGAAGGTTAAAACCCAGCAAGTTTCACTACTGCTAACAGGAATGTTTTGCTTGACATCAACACTATTACAAGGTTCCTATTCCAAAGATCTTCCAAATCCTTGCCATTACAGTGTAATATTTGAGGGATTAATCTTCTGAATCAGCATTCTGTCTGAGGTTCATCACTACCACAAGTGTCCGTAAGCCCTTGTTCCTCTTTCTCTGTGTGGAGAGCAGGAGGAAGGGCAGTGAGGGAGCTTTCCTGCTTGCCAGCTTTAGCATGGAGATATGGTTTTTCTCCTCTTTTGTGCACTTCCCCCCACATTACCTGACCTCTTTGGCCAGTGTCTGGTTGGCCTTCCCAACCCTTTTGTGCTGTACAGCTTCCCTCAGGGGAATCTCCAACCCTTCAGTGAGGGAGTGGCAGTGGTGCAGCTCAGCCTTCAGGGCAACCCACAAGCATTTTTGCTGTGGCTGAGAAAACACCTCTGAAAGTAGGGCAGTGAGGTGTGATGGGTCCTGTCCTAACACACCTGGTTTTCCACACCAGGTGTGCTGGATTGCTCCTCTGTTAGTCATTGGCCACGCCCTGGGATGGAAAGTAATGAAGCTGGAGGTTCTGCATTTCTAGCATGTGTGTAAATTTTACAAAACTGTGGCATGACTCCTAGATACTATCCAAATCCAGGGTGTGAGTGTGAGCCAAAGCTGGAGTAATCACCTGCAGCTTGACACTAGAGTTGTTATTAAAAATAGGTATGTGGCTCAAAAGCTGATCTCTGTAATGAATTGCTTCCTACTTTTCAGGTGGAGCTGCTAGTAATTGGACTCAGTATGAAAAATAAGCCAGGACTGTGTCTTAATTTTACTACATCTTTAGCCATCACTCTCCCTTTGTTGTGGTTGTTATTTTGACACCTGTTTATCAAGTTTTTACCTTGGTAGTGATCCAAGTGTCAAAGTTGTGTATCCACAACTTAGAAGAAGATACCACAACCATAAAAATTTAAGTTGAAAACTGTTAAATCTCTTAGTTATTTTTGTTTCATATAGTGCAAGCTCTTCTGCTCTGCAGGTCTTGTAAAGTGGAAGTGTACCACGATGCATGGAAGCTGCACTGTGGCTTATGCTCCCTGTCCTCATCCTGTTGGAGGTGACAACAGGCTCATGTGGCAGCACAGCAGAAAGAATGTCATGTACCAGTCCTGGGGCAGTCCAGAGGCAGTGGCAGTGCACCATGCCAAGCACACGTGCCCAGCTCCTGGGAAGCAGGAGGTCTGCACAGGGCTTCAGATCCTGGAGCTCAAGGAGACGTGGAGCATCGTTCCATACTTTGTAGGGAGTGGGGCTGCCCCAGCCCCACAGAGACCTGGGGATGAGGGCCTTGGAGCTGGGCACTACAAGAAAGGGAAGGGCTGATCCCACAGACCAAGCAGCTCCTCATGGCTGCAGCTTTTATGTGGGTCAAGGGTGCCTGTCTGCTCCTTGGTCACACGTGTAAAGTGGTCACCCTGTCCTGGAGGCATCAGCAAGGCAGGAACAGAACTAAGTGAGCACAAATGCAGCCTCAGGAGACCAATGGAAGAGGCACTGGTGTTCACCCTGTGGTTCACTGTGATTCCTTGGGATCCCTGGGAACTGGATGTGTGGTTTTACCCACTTTGGGGCACCCACTCTTTTTTTGTGTGCGCCAGTAGCAAGGGGAATAACTACAAAAGGGAAAACAGGACCATGCAGAATATGAGGTTTCAGGAAAGTGTGCTCCTAATCCATGTGCATGAGAATCTCCATGAATACAGTGTAGTGCTGATTCTTCTGTTTTGCTGACCAAGAAAACAACAAAAACAACAAAAGGTATAGAGTTTCTGAATTATTTTTTTCACATTGGAGCACTTCTGACACAGGAAATTTCTACTGTTGATTGAACAATGATGCCAGAGTTGAAAACCAATCCCACTCTGTGTCTAGAAGGACCATGTTACCTTAGACCAGTTGTGACCCACACAGACACATTTAGGAACCTCCCAGAAAATCTGAGAAGTGCGCGCTGTAAACATTTAAGATTATGAACAGTTTTATGGACTTTTTTGGACCTGGACTTGATAGTAAAGCACCAGGTAACAAATGCTCGCAGAACTGGGAATATTGTCCCCACTATATAGAAAACTACAGCTTTAGAAGGATGAAAACCCTCACCTGTTTTGGAAAAAAGAAAATAAAAGAAAAAGAAACCCAAGTTGTTCAAATGATCTGAAAATAGCTTTGCTTAGAGCAGCCAAAGCAAACAGAATTTTAGATTTTTTGGAGGTAAGTTTTACAAGAAAGTTTGCTCTGGTATTCTTACTGAAATCATTATCAAAATTAAAAAAAAAAAAAAAAAAAACAACAAAAAAAACCCCTCTTGCTTCAGAAAAACGAAGACAGACCTTGATTAGTAGCTTGCTGAGGTTACAGCACTTTCAGCACTGGTGTTCTTGGAGCTCTTGGGCTAAATCCAGCATAACTGGGAATTTCACCCCAACTTACAATTCAAAGTGAAAGCTCAGTGTTGGGATGGATGTGAGCAGGAGCAAAGCTGGGGGACCAAAGCCTGGCTTACAGAAATGTCCAGTCATGATTAGCTGTTGAAGGAACCATTCTGCAGCTGTCAAATAAATTTCTGCACTTTCTAAACATTGTCTGTCAGTGCTATTTCTTGGGTTAAATTTTGCTTCTGTTGCAATTGTAGTCCTGTCAGAGGAATGACTGAAGTGGCTAATTTGGCCTCTTTTATTTCTTCCTGCTTCTCCCCTCAGTTTGCACTTAGGCTTTTCTAACACATCTTTTTTTGCTGCCTCCCTCTGGCATACATTTGCTACTTAGGAAACCACAGGCCAGTTTTTATGAGAAGAATTTGCCTGTCACCCACGAGTGCTGTACAAAGTATGTTTACACAGCATTTTGGAATTTATGCAGTGGTTTGGGAAATGTGTAGGCATCCATAAGATTGTTCTTATGACCACATATATGGTGCCGTGAATATATGTTAGGTGCAAGACATGTAACAGATACAGTTTAGCTCCTTCTCTTCTTAGCTGTTATTTTGGACTGGTAAGACATAAATGTGGGATGCCCAGTGATCTCTTTGCAGCTCCTGGACTATGCATCCAGTGGTCACCTGGCAGGACTTGGTGGGCCAAACATTGAATTTGAAGATATTCACTCTTTCCACTACTCTGCTGTAAACCAAATGGTGAATGCTCACTATTTCAGGTGTATCAGCCTTATAAGGGCTGCTGCAGGGATGGAAAGGGCGGGACTGTGCTCCTGTGACTGACGAGATGCCAGTGCAACAGGAGCATGGCTCAGCATCCTGACTCATTAAAAACCATTGTCCCTCCAGCATGCTCGCCAGCTTGTTCAAATATACTTCATTTTTGCTGTATGCTGCCAGAGATGTAATGCCTTGTTAATCAGAAAATTACTTGCTGCTGCTTATTTCTGCCTCTGTTTTCTCCTAATGTGCAGCACACCAGGGAAACACAGTGTGTCAGGAGGGAACAAGTGACAGAAAGGGACATTTTGAGACGGGTGCTTTTTGTATCTGCTGGGCACTTACACCTGCCTTTTTTCTTACATGCTGCAGTTTAGACACATGCAGCTTGATATAGCCAGACCATTAGGAATAAAGACATTGGCTGGTTTTTTTTTAAAACCTGCTTTCTTTAGTCAGTAATATACACAGTTCCTGAATCCTATTTGACTGAAAAAGGCACTGAGCTTTACATCTATATTACTGAGTTTTTAACCTACCTCTCTGCCATTATCCATAAGAAAACAATTTATTTGTTTTAAAAACAAAATAACTTATGTGGGAGCTGCTGCCTGACAGAAAGCCAGGAGGCCTGTGGGAGATTTGTAATCTAAAACATTTTTCTTGCTGTTAGCCTTTTATAGCAGGGCACTGCATAGTCAAACCAGCCACTTTAGACCATGTGTCACCATTGTTAATTCCATTTGTTGATGCCAAGGGTTTCCCTAATTTACCTGCTTGAATATTTTTGCATAATTTTTTTGCAAGTCTTCTCTAACCATTTGTTCGGATCATCTTTCAAAGGAGCAAAAAAGGGTTTAGAGAGCAGACCTCTGTAAGAGATGACATGATTGTTAGAAGTTTAATTTTAACTGACATCTTACTTCTCCTATATGTGTCTGTGAGAAAAAAAACAAAACCCAAAACTGTCTGGAAAGACACAACCCTGATGCCATTTGGAACAAGGTACGTTGCCCTCTTCCTGACTGTGACTCAGACATTAGGTCTGTACAAAAAAATCTCCTTCTATTCCTTCCCTTTTTTAAAATTTTTTTGGTGATATAAAAACCCAAGCCATTAAAAATGGCCATACTGTAAGAACAGAAAAATTTCCTCTAAGGGTGAAAAGAGAAACAGATGAGTTAAGAAGAAAGCAAGGACTCCCTGACACCGTATTTTCCGTAGTATACTACAGAAGGAATTAAAATGAATGCTAGCAGATGGGAAATGGAAAAGTTTGCTGCTGCTAACACTGAGGTGGTACTGCTCTATGTAACTGCAAAAGCAACGACTGTTTCCATTTTCCTCTGCACGTTTGTTTTGCTTGCATTTTCCAGACTCATTTCCCAGGCATCTGCACATGCTTGGCCACTGATACCTGAAAAAAGCTAGGAAAAAGCTTTCTCTGCCCATCTCTCTCTTCTTTTGGTATGTGCTCATTGCAGCAGACACTGCTGTACTTCTGTACGACTAAGAACAACCCTCAGTACTTGAAGAATAAACAGAAATGTCCTTCTAGGCTGGTGTTCACAAGCCTCTGTTCAACAAAATATTTATATGTCTGCTTAAATTTGTCAGTGAAGCACTGAAGCCTAAGTTTAATGATGTACTCGTGCTCACTTCCATTAGGTTAAATGGTGTTTAAGCCTACACTGAGAATCAGATGCACACTGATGGATATTCAGAAGAGTGTTGGCTTGCCTACAGTCTCATGACTCTGGAAGCTGGGGGCGTCACACTTGCTGGGTAGCTGCTCTTCTTCTGTCAGCAGCAGTGATTCAGAGTCATGACTGTTAACTGGAAAGGACTGGTGGTCATTTCCATCTTGCAAAAGGATGTGCAGTGTGGAATGGATGAGCACTTTCTTTCTGAGAGCTGTATTTGGTGGCTGACTGGCTGGGAGGAGACCTTACTTTTTCTTAAAGAGAAAATGGAGGCAAAGGCATTGCTGGGAAGCTCTTGACATTTCTCCCAAGAACATTTCTTGAGAGGATCTGCTGTTCACTGCAAAACCTCTCCAGCCCAAAGCCAGGCTGAGAAATACCTCAGGGTATCAGAACACATTATTTCAAGCAGGAGTATTTTGTGTTTGGAGGAAGTTAGAAAGCACCCAGTGCACCCAGCCCTGTCAGTGCACTGCTCTTCCCTGGGGCAGGACAGCAGCCCTCCTGGAGCACTGATGGACTCACCTATGGAGGCAATGGGGTTTTGCCATTCTTCAGTGGCTGAGGATATGGCCCGAGAGGAAATGGAGGAATGCACATGACAAATGAGGCAGGAAGGGAGGGGGGGTATTTTTGCTACAAAAGGAGCCTTAAGTTTACCAAGTTTTCAATTAAAAAAGAGAAGGGTGGAAAATAGAGAGATGAGGGGAAATTGCCCACTGATTACCAATACAAATAGAGAGCCAAAGAAAACAGACTTTACAAGAGGGTTATGAAGAGGTTACCATAAAGTTTCTCTTCACCTTTTGACCCATATTATGAGTCACTCCAAGATAAGACTGAGCAGAGAATTGTCATATGGGAAACTAAGCAAAGGCAGTTCTTCTCCTAAATAAATAAATACTCTGCCCAAGGGGAATTACAGACATGTAAGTTGGTTTCTCCTTCTCTCATGTCCTTTAGTTTTGTGTTTCTGGGCACTGCTTTAGGCACTTGAAGTGCTGGAAAAGTTAATTATCTATACAATCATCTGCTCTCTGCTTGGGCTCCATTAAGCAGCAAGCAACTTTATAGAAAGAATCCCATGAGCTTCTGGGGAGTTTCCAACACGCCAACTGAAATCCTTGACAGTCTTTGGATGTCTGTGGTGGGTTCCATCCCATGTTCTGCTGCTGATGCTGGGTGTGTGTGCTGCCCGTCACTAGGCAAGCCTCTGAAGTAAGGATAACCTGTGCTTGTATTTGGGTTAGCAGAAGTCAGGCACAGAGTCGTGGAAGGCAGAGCAGGGCACAGATATGACTGACTGCTCTCCACCTCTCACAGGTGGGTTTTGCAGACAGCTATCCTGGTAACAAAACCAAACTAATCTTTAGCTACTGTGGGGTATATCTGGATAACAACGTTGTGACCTGCCAGGAAGCTGGGATTGCTGTTGGATACTCCACAAAGTGGCACTTGGTACAAAGGCAGTGAAAATGTCTTGAGCTTGCCCTGATATGCATTTGGACATGGCCTTATTTGATTCTTTGGGCCTTGACACATAAGATAGAATTGCTTTATTTTGGTACTGAAGAAACCCCCACCATGACATCACATTCCTCTCTCTCCCTCTGAAAAAAATAATTTGTCTGCTAACTGAGGGCCCAGTACTCAAGCAGATGTCACTGAGCTTGTCCCAACAGTGTCAGAGTGGGGTGGGAGGATGTGCAGAGCTGAGTGCTGTGAAGCCAAGCCATGGGGAAATGGTGAGCTTTGCTACAGATGTATTTTTGGAACACCACTTCTTTATAAAGGGTCAGTGATAATGAACCAGAAGCAAGGAACCAGCAAGTAATTGAAGCAGATGGTGTTTCCCCATTCTCTCAGTAATTTCTCTAACACGGTGCTTCAGCAGTGCCTGATTGCTGAGGAATGGGTGACATACAATGATAAGAAGTGATCTGGTTTTATTTTTAGTTATGCTCTTTCTTCATGCAAGAAGTTTAGTTTTATCTGCTCTGACACCATCATTGGACGAATTTCAGCTCAATGAGTTTTGTTTGGATTGGAAGAGAAACGTCTACATTTTCTCCCATCAAAATTGGCATTCATCACCTTGGAAAGAGAGACTGTATGAATAAAAGCCTACCAGTGCAAATCTCCCTCTCCCACCACCTCTCCCCTTCAGCTCAACCCCTTGCAGGTAACTCACTGCCTTCTCTCCTTACACCTGACAGCCATCGCACCATACAGTTCATGTGTTACTGACTGCCACCACACCACTGAATTCACCTGTGCATTTAACTCAGCTCTTCTCTTCTGCATTGTCTATTTGGACAGTATCCTCTGTGGGATAAATGACTGGAACAGGGCAGCTTTCTTCCTTGGCAGTGCTTTGATAAATAACAAATAATTGCTATAATAATAATAATAATAATAAAACCAGTGTTAGTAACTATGGCAGCAGGAACAAAATAATCAGGTTATCATTTTCACTCTTTAGTGAATACAGCTCCTTGGAAAATTAAATCAGATGAGTCTCTTATGAACAGCCAGTCCATTAAAAAACAATATGCACAGGACTAAGGTACTTGCCTGTTGTGTCATGGTCACGGTCCTGCAGGTGCTCTTGGAGCATGGCAGACAGATTGAGGTATCTTTATATAGTTCCAGGAGAAAAAATGTTTGGGATGAGTGTCATCACCTTACCATTCCTGCTGGTATGGACAGGGCAAGTACCACGGCTCAGCCTGTGCAGAGAGGCCTGTTGATCTGCCATAGAGGTACCTTGCACTGACAGCTGGTCACAGGCTTGGACTGGATGAGGTGTCATGAATAACCCAGGATGCCTTTGTGCACCAAGATGCCAGAACTCCCTCAGAAGTCCAGGGTGTAGCATTTTAGTAAGATTTGACTGACTGGTGAGAACCCATGTTTTCAAAACAATTTTGCTGATCTAAAACCACATGGCAGATAAGCTTTCAAAAACATTAAAAAAAAAAAATCCTTGCAAAATTCAAAACTTTGACCATAAATGCCCCCAAAAGTTTCTTTTTTTTGTTTTGATCGGATGAAAACAAGCTAGAGGATCCTTCCCAGACCCATAGGGCCAATTCCCACCTCAGCATGAGGCCATCTCTACCAGCAGATATTTGACTTATTGCACAGAACTGCTGGAGCATCATGTTGGAGGCTGCTTCTTTGACTGATATGTGAAAGTTAAGAAGAGCCCAACCAAAATACCACAAGCCCAAATTAAACAGATCTTGTTTTGCTGTCAACAGCCTGACAGAGAATGAGGCCCCATTTTCCCTACAAGCTATCAAAGACTAACTTGATCAAGTCATATGAGATAAACGGAGATGACACGGTCATGCTGGGACAGGAAACACGCCTCCAGCAGCAGCAACAGAGTGTGTGTGTGTGTGTGTTTGCAAAGGAAAGGGCAAGGGTCTTGTTGTCTCAAGCTGCAGCTCTCTGCTTCAAAAGGCTTTTGTGAGCAAGTGTGAACATGCTGGGTCTTTGCTGTTCCAGCATGGTGGGAAACCAGGACCTACTCTAGGGACAGCAGCTCATGTACTGCAGGGAAAATAACTCTGTTTTGGGTTTTTAATTACTTTTTGTAGTAATAAAGCTGAAAACACCAGTCTGTTTGAAACTTTTAATTAAAACACTCACGTGAGCCAGGGATGTTTTCTCAAGTGATAGATGTTCTTAGCAGGACCTCAAGAAGTAGGATCCTGTCTGTTCTGAGTTCCTAACTGCTCTGGCCAAAGCAGGAGAGTATGTGATAATTATCAAGCTATTCTGGCAGTACAGCTTTTCTCCAGCAAAAATTCCATCCTGGGCTTAAGACAAGGTTGGTTAATGCTGACATGCTTCTGCAAAGCCGTTTGGTTCTCAATAAAACAGAATTTTTGAACAAAAATGTTCTGAAAAGCACTTCCTTGAGTCAGGTGCTTTTGCAGTGTGTCCAAATGTGGATAGTAGTAAGTGCTTTTCCAGCAATAAAGTATTCTGTATTTTTCAGTCAAATAGCTGGAAAAAAAGTGTTTAAAGCTAGCAAACTATAAATGAGAACCTGCTCCTGCAGTCAGATAAACCTACACTGAAGAGCTGCTTTGAACATTTTAATGGCATTTTTTATTTCATGTCCAGATACTGCTTTGAGGGTGAAAATGTTTTGCAAATGTATTTTTGAAAGAATAGCTCCCGAGGCACTGAGATAAAGGCAAATAATATGGAGACAGGAGATGTGACTTCATTCTGCTTTGTGAAAGCATTTTGGCTTTTTCCCAGTCTGGAACAAAAACAGCTTTAGGCTCCCTCATAAGTCTGTCCCATAGCAGTGTCACTTCCTGCCTAGTCAGATAGCAGTGCCGACCAGGTGGCCGATTTTGTTAGCACTTCAGTGGATTCTTGAAAAACTGTGGAATGAACTATGAAAAGGAATAGCACAGTCCATGTAAATCCCTCATCTTTCATGTTATATTCAATTCATCTCACCCTGGCTGTGATGCTTCTGTTTCCAGCCTGCCACGGGCATTTTAATTGATGATATACAAGTGCCCCAGAGTTTTCCTGCTTTCAGCTCTCTCAAGCACACAAGGACAAAAGAACCCATCATCTTCCTGGGAAATATTATGTGGCCAGTGGGAATCAGAGTATGTCTGCAACATTTTTTCAGAGCCTCTTGTAGCTATTTGAAGGACTTCTCATGGACTAGAACAAGGACCTTTCAATTTCCCCAGGCGAGTGTTGAAAGCTGTGTTCAGACTCAGGATAGCATCAGCTGTCTTCAAGTGAGAATCAGAACTTTTCATCCTGAATATGAAGGATTAGAGGCATATATTGAAAAATAAAAAGCAATTCAGATACTGTTTTCAGATTACCATTCTTAATGTTGAAGGAGCTTGACCATAGCATGTAGAGCTCTCACACGCAGGGCAGGAGATGGACTTTGTCAAGGAGAAATCTGCTTCCTTCCCTGAGATCATGGGCAATGGAGAAATCCACATCTCACCAAGGTGTCTACATTCATGTGGGGACAAGCTGTAGCCTCCAGACTTCTTGCAGTGTGGAAAATCTCAAACATCTCAAAACCTGGTGAATCTTCAACCTCTTCATAACCAACCTGGAGACAGGACTGGAAGGAGTACTAAAAAACCTTGTCAATGACACTAAACTGCGAGAAACTGTTGACTCCCTCCAAGGCAGAGAGGATCTGTAAAGAGACCTTGACAAATGAGAGGACTGGGCAATCACCACGTAAATGTTGGATTCTGCACCTGGGGTGGAAGAACCCTGGAGGTACATTCAGACGGGAATGGGAGGCTGGAGAGCAGTGCCATGGAAAGGGACCTGGGGGTGCTGGCAAGTTGAACACGAGCCAGCAGTGCCCTGGCAGCCAGGAGGGCCAACCCTGTCCTGGGGGACATCAGGCACAGCATCAGAGCCGGGCAAGAGAGGGGATTGTCCTGCTCTGCTTTGAGCTGGGGCGGCCTCACCTCCAGTGCTGGGGGCAGTTTTGGGTATCACAATATAACAACATTAAACTGTTAGAGAGCAGCCAAAGGAGGGCCATGATGGCGAAGGGCCAGGAGGGGAAGCTGCATGAAGAGTGGCTGAGGTCACTTGGTCTGTTCAGCCTGGAGAAGAGAAGACTGAGAGGAGACCCCATTGCAGTTACAGCTTCCTCATGAGGGCAAGCAGAGAGGCAGACAATGATCTTTTATCTGTGGTGACCTAAGGAATGGCCTGAAGCTGTGTCCAGGGAGGTTTAGTTTAGATATTAGGGGGAAGTTCTTCACCTAAAGGGTGGTTGGGCACTACTGAAGAGGCTTCCCGGGAAAGTGGTCACAGCACCAAGTTTGACAAAGTTCAAGAAGCATTTGGACAATGCTCTCAGGCGCACGGTGTGATTCTTGGGGTGTCCTGAGGAGAGCCAGGAGTTGGATTTTAATGGTTCTTCTGGCTGTCTTCCAACTCAGAATATTCTATGATTGTAAGAAACCTCTGCCATAGAAACAAACATTAACCCTTCTTAGCTGTATTTGACTGCTCATGAGATCATTTTTTCAGTCTGTTTTAGAACGGATGAATTTCAGTAAAATCACAAAAACTATCTTACATTAACCAACATATGATCTGTAGACAGATATGAATTTTAGGATTTATTCTTTCCCTGTTTGAGAAGAAGATTTCTACTTAGTCTTCCTTCAAATATACAGAGAAAAACACCCTTTTTGTGAAATTTATTATGGTAAAAATATGTTCATCATGAAAGGAAATGTCCCACATGTTATCTGTGCTTTGTAGCACACACACTGCAATTCCAGGTACCCAGAGCTTTCTTTTGGAATGAAATTAGGCAATGGCATAATTCATTCTATGCACCACATGTGCTCTCTTTCATTGCGAGGATTTCATTGTACTTTGCAAATGTCAATTGCTTAAGGCACACAACTCAAGTAGGTATAATTTATGGTTTTTCATGATATTTATTACTGAGATCATTTAAGTGGAACCCAGGTGTTCTTGGATAGAAACTTTTCCTCCTCAGCAAGCAGCACTCCCTGGCCCTCGGGGAGAGACAATTCTCTTCAAAGTGATTCCCAGGAATTCATTTCCTCAGCCTGTGATTAGGTTTTCCAGCTTTCCTCGGTTCTGAACTGTGGTCTTTTACATTTATGCAGCTGGGCATACATCTGAGTTCTGGGGGCATGGACTCACAAATTGACAATCCTGATCAGATTTCTTCTTATGTGCAGAAGTATGATATGAGTAACTACTTCCCTGTTTACTCCACATCAAGTGGGACATTTTTCAGTCCTCTCTTTAGACTGAATGTGAGATGATAAACTTTCATGCCTGAGAGCAAATATTGCATCTGCATTTGACTTTGTAAAGTGTTGAGGCTACTTTAATTGTAACCGCCCATTTTTGCCCATTCATGAGGGTGGGAATTGAAAAAAGATTCCTGAGGCTTTAAAATTTATAAAATTTACCAGAGCAAAATCAATGAAATTCAGTCACTTGACTGAATTTCATTGATTTTGCTCTGGTAAATTTTATAATTATTTTACAGAAGTAAGATAACTAACTGTTTTAACACCATAGTTTTTTACATTGCTAGTTTTAGTCATCCTTTAAAGTGAATAGCAAGTTGTGTTCCAAGCAGTGCCAGTGTAGTTAAGTCCCAGTTTATAAATCTATTATAATTACCGACAGCAATGTGCATATTTTAGCACTTGTCAAGACAAATATGAAATATCAGAAGTTAGGCTATATGTATGGCCATCATTTACTTACCCATTTGAGTTTCCACATAGAATCTGGAAAAAATTTCAGTATTTGACCTCTGTTATGTTGAATGAAGATGGGAAAACATCATCAGTGTTTTGAGTGATGTCTTATCAAGGGACCAGGGATTCTGGAAAAATCGAAAGAAAATGTGTATTGAATGGATGTATATAAAAAAGTTTTCCATAGTTTCATGGTTTAACTGATTTCCAGGTCTTCTGTCTTTAATAAATGGCTTCATTTCATTGCAATTCCCCCTATGAGATCATCTGCATTTGAATCAAAGTACTGAAATATGTTTTGACCAACATGACTATTTTGAGATATATTTACAGAGTACATTGACAGAGGCATGTTCTTAACTTGGGTTTTGGCACTATAACATGTTCATAGAGAGGAGAGAAGCAGAAAAGTTTCCACACCATTATTGGCAAGGGGAAGATAGAAGGAAAAAGGGCTAAAGTATCTCCTCACAAATGAATAACTTCAGGCAGAGCTTTGGGACTTGACTGGCCCTGCCAGTCTTTTTGTGCTGGGATATGATTTGGGATCCCTGATCCTCAAAAGAAGGTGCTTGTAGCTGGACCATTGTCTATACACTGCTACAGTGGCTCTGTAGCATAAAGAAAAGTTCTCCCTGATGGCAGGATGTTTTCTCCTTGAGGAGAAAACATAGAGAGGTTAGGCAACTTGTCTAAGACTTAGGAATATCTTCAACAGGTCCAGAACTAGCTGACATCTGTAAAATAAGAGAGAGTGAGAGCATCTGCAATGTACTGGTCTTGTCTGTAGGAAAGGGTTCAGCCTCAGCAGATAATGATTTGACATGAGCAGCCTTGTGGACTCCCTGTTTTGTTTGTGCTCTCTGAGCCTGTAGAGTGTCTTCTGGACCTGGTCACCTTCCCTCTGCAGCCCAGCCTGGCCCCAACGGGACCCTCCATCGCCTTATCTTCCTGGTATGAAGTTAGCTGCATCGCAGACTGCTCAGGCTTGTTGATAACCATGTGGAAAAAATCAACTGCTACAAGCAGCCTTTGGCACAGCAAGAGCTGCTGTTCAATACACAAACTAAAACCAGCTTTCCTTGTGAGAAATGCTTAGGGCTCAGCCCTTACCAAACTAGGCTTAAGATGAGTGCAGCAAAGGGCAGAGTTACTTGTAGGTGATGAGAAATAGTGCTGTGACACCTTTTTCTCTCTGGCACGTAGCCAGTCAGAGACTAAAGTGGCTTCCAGCACTAATCAGGGGGCTGGCAAACCTCTGCTCATACATCTGCTATCTCCCCTCTCTGTGAGCCTGCTTGAAGTTGCAGCTGCTGAGGCGCACCTGGTTCTGCCAGCCATCATCATTTGCCATTTATGAACCACCTGCAGCCATCCCTTAGCACAGGGTTTCTGCTTTCAATCCAGGATAGAGACCTTGGTCTTCCTCTGTACCAGGGCTTCATGAAGATTTTAGCTGTCCTGCCTCCCTTGTACAAGAACGCAATCTGATTCCTGGAGAAAGAGCTACCAGTCCAGTTAGAAAATGTCAAAGGGAGGTGGCACACCATCACACTATATTAGAGGGGGGAGCCACACAGTCTGTATTTAGAAATTTTTTGAGTAAATTTCAAAACCTAAAGGTGTTTCACTAATAGGTGCCAAAGTCCCGACTCATTCACACAGTGCCTTAAATCAATAATTGTTTCCTGTGGGCAGAATGTGTCATATGAAGGTCACCATTGCTTCACTGAGTTTCAAAGTCCTATATAAGCTCATATATGGGCAAGCAGAAAAGAAGTAATTTGAATGGCAATTTCTGTCCAAATAATTCAGGGCTCTGGGAAAAAGTGCTGTGGGAAGACATCTATGTTCTTTTGTGTTGCTTTCTGTTAACACAGAAAACTGAAATTTACGGCACTGCGTGCAAACACATGCTTGCCAACATTTGTTTTTCAGAAAGCAACAGTCTGATTTTAGTCAGTTTTGGTCCATCACTGAGGCACATCTCACTCCTCAGGTGTACTAGGAACAGTATATCCCATGTGGAGTTGCACAAAGGAGAAAGGAGAGGCACAAGCAAGAGCTCCTTGGTGCTGTAGTTTTGGAGGTGTGAACCAGTCAGTCTGTAGGAAGTGGCACACGGGGCCTCAGGGTCCTGAAGAGACACAGGCAGGGGAGAGATACAATAATGAACTTTCCTCTGTCACCTCTGCAAGGAGAAGATTTAGGGCAGAGGTGACCATATGAAGAGAGTGTTTTAAGCAATCTGGGGAGCAGAGCTCCCCACATGTTATGCCCCAGAGCATGGGGAGGGAGGGTAAAAAAGTGGAGGAAGAGGGAGAGGGGCGAGGGCCAAGTGGCTTGTGGAGGCAGCTGGCACCTCCAAAAGGGCTAGAGCTGGCAGGTCAGCAGGTTTATTAGGACTCCATCTCCCTAAGGGTGAGCTTTGATCCCATGCTGTTAATTTATGTACTCTTGTGAAAACATTTACGCAGACCAGTTTTCATTCTTCCTTCTTGGAAATATGTTGGACCAGACCCCTTCAATTTAGACAGCATTTCCATTCCTGAGGCATCCTGTGATGGGGAGTATCAGCTCTCTTGGTCTCATGAGACCAAGGGTTAGCTGTGTTTTGCTGCTTAAAGAGAGCCAAGTTCTATAGCTTGCTTTTTCCTTTCAGCTCTGTACACAAAGAGCAGATACAGATGGGTTCTGACATATCAGTCCCAGCTGTTGTGCATGATAGGCAGGAGAAGGAAGGGACCAGCAATCATTCTGCCAGCAAGGAGTTTCTACATAAGAAAATCTTACTTCTAGAGCACTAGGAATTGTAGTTTTTCCCACTACAGTAGGAAAACGGAGTGTTTTTCTTTCTTGTACAAAAGCGGGAAGGAGAGAAAGGAACATATTTTGTCACATATCCCAAAGCTGAGGGTTAAATTGTGATCTTCATGGTATTTCCCACACGTACAATCCTGTTGATAGGACAAACCACGTGATTACTGCAGCACTTATGAAGACTGGATGACTGCACCCAACCCTTGGGTTGCATACTGGATATTTCAGTATTGTCTTCATGGAGGAAGATATATTTAAGTGTCCCAGCCTGGGGCATACGAGAGGCTCCCACAGTAAGGCAACATTTAAGAAGAGCAGACATTATTTCTACCAGTATGCTAAAGGAAAGAGCATTTTGGGAAACACTTGAGGAAAGTGATCTTGTGTTGTAGGAGTCCTCTGATACAGCAAAGCCAAATAAAACAGATGAGGACAGGTACAGCTGTTACTGAATAAGTGGGGCTTCTGGTGAATGAAGAGTTTTCATTGCTATTGTTCATCAAGAAAACATTACTCATGATTGTATGACATGTTTTAATCAGAAATGAGAGATTTTGGGGGGGGCAGTGTGGCACTATATTAATTACAGAAAAAACTGCTGAAATCTTTAGAAGTTCAGCTTCTGCATGGAATACAGCATAGAAGTTTTGCACTTTCATCTGTTTAATCAAGTATCTACTTGCTCTTTTGAATATCTCTAAAAACATAGCAACACATTCCTCAGTGTTAGAAAAAAAAATTGACTTAATCTATCCCAGAAAGTTTACTTTGGGGCTTCTTCAAATGATTTAGAACAAACTGAGTCTATTTCTTGACCAAGATGCTCAGTACTTAACTAGGAAAAGACATTAGGAATAACTTTTCAGCATAATGGACAGTGAAGCTTTGGAACACATTTCCCAGGGAGCCCATAGAGTTTCCATGACTTCAGGTCTGTAGGAAGGGGCTGGACAAGTGCCAGTCAGCCATTACTTAGCTCCTCTACCCAAGGGTATGGGAATGGAATGGTCATTCTGCTCTCCTTCTACAAGGGCCACACGTGTTCGTCCAGAAACAAATAGGACAGAGCTTTCATGTGTTGTTCTCATCAATGATCTCATTGCTGAAAAGGTCCTGAATAAGCAAGAGGATTATTTTAATGAGTGTAAAACATAACTTTAACGTAGCTGAGCTAAGTCAATAAGTATTCTTTAAAAGTTGCTAGAATTCATTCTGTGTGATGGGATCCTTAGGGAAATTTTGCTCACATGCTTGATCAAGCATCATAGAGTCTAAACAGGCTTTTGAGTGGGTTCAGTTGAAAATCGTGAAATATAGTGAGGTTAGAAGAGACTTGGGGCCATATTTTATGAAATGAGCCTGAAGTTTATGTAAGTGGCCAACAAATCTGAGGGAGTAATTCATCAGGTTTTCCCTTTGCCTGTTTTCTGTGTCCTCATGTGAGGGGAAAAAAACTGACGTGATCCAGATGGATTGAACATGCTACTCAGATTATCCCTGTGGATGCCCTTCATCTGCTTACACTGCTTAGTCAAAAAAAAAACATCTGGCACATCATATCACATTCAGAAAAGCAGGAAAATGTATACAGGTCAGCTATAATTGAATCTTTTTTCTGAACCAAAAATATGCAGGGTAGGTGACTTTTCAGGTAAACATACTGTTCAAATATTGGCTGTGATGTCTAAAGAGGAAAGGTTTCTAATTCTCTATTATTTTAAAATACCTGATCTATTAAAAAATTACATTTAAAAATAACTTATAGTTAGTTTATTTTATTTATTCTCTTCTCTCTTCATCCCTCCAATCAAAATTGTAGACAAGTCTCTGAAGGGAGTCACCCTAAAGAAATCTTTGTTTGAAGATTTCATATGGCCCCACATATCAGATTTTATCTTGCTCTTACCTGGGAGCTAGGTTGTTTTTTCCTGTATCACCTCTAAGAAATCCTGATCAATGAGAGAGATATGAGGATTTTTTCTTAATATTTATATTCTTATTTTACTAGTATTTATACCCAGAAATCAATCTTGGGGACAAGAAACCAGCTGTTGGCCTTTTATACGTTTATACTACTTTAGCTGCTGAATTTAATTTTAAAGTGCCAACAGAATAATGTCATAACCTGTACTGAATGAATTGTTGCCTCTTTCAGAAGGGCCGGTTTAGACCATTGGATCTTCAAATGATGGAAAATTAAGCACCTCTATAGCTTAGATCATAGTTTTAGTATTTTCCACCAACAAAGAAGGTAGTGCAGTTTATGCTATATAAAAATAAAGATAAAAATAAAAACTAAACAATTTGTATTTGTATTTGAATATCTGTTTCACAATGGATGAAACCATGAGAACATGAAACTCTCCAAGATCACCAGAAAGGGTGCATTTTTCCCCACTTGATTGCTGGATCTGAGCAGAGAGGTTTGTCTGCTCCTCTGGGAAGGCAGCTGGTCTGCCTCTGCTGGGGCAAAGACCAGTTTGGCCCATCCAATCTCCTTACAGAGAAGATTCCCCTGGAAATGATGGGTGTTGACCTAAGATTGCATATGTCTGTTCTGCCATTTTTGGCTTGGCATTCATTGAGGACTGTCAAGAAGAGTTGCTCCAGACTTGATAGGACCCTTGGTGGACATGCTGAATTGCTGTATGTTTCTGGGGGATAGAAGAAGTCTAACCAAATGCAACAGCTATTATTGAAGTTAATAGCTTTTCCTTCCTGTGTAGTTATACAGAACATGTGTCTGTACATCAGGTTTAAGAGTTTAACTCTTCCATTAGCACTGCATGGCTTAAAGATAAAAGGACTTTCTGGTCCAGTGAAACTGCATGTGTGGCTTTTCATTAAAACCTAAGAGGATGGCCAGCAGAAGGCTGGCTAACTCATTGGCATAGTTTTATGATAAGGACTTGCATCCTTATGGCCAGTTTTATGATATGGATTTGCTAGAATGCTGTGGTCTCTGGGAGAGTGATCACAACAGGTTGTAGGAGAATGAATTAATGGGAGTGCTCAAAGTTGAGCGCTGGAAGGTATAGATCACTGAATATTCTCTCTGAGGCCTCTAGAGACAGGAGGAGACTGCAAAGCAGAGACATTTACTCCAAGGAAGTGGCCTGGACAGTAGAGTTGAGCATCATCAGTTTGCAGAGCAATGAACGCTTTAGAGTTCAAAAGCTGTGCAGTCCTGAGCAGCATCCAGACCCTCATAGGGATAAGGTGAGACTGCCATATCTTAAACACATGCTTAATTTTAAGAATGTGAACAATCCCACTGACTATGTGGTTAGAGTGTACTCCAGTTTGCTGTGTTCTGCCTGCTGAACAGGCAAACCAGAGGGGAGCAGTGCATTTCCACCCCTGCTACTCACTGGAGAGTGGCACATCTGTCTATGGCTGGGCTGGCACCAATATTGTGCACCAGTTGTGCCTCCCTGTCTGCACACACAGCAGTTTACAGGAGCATCGCTGCAACAACACAGTGGTTTAGTTTAAAAAGCAACCCTGCTGGCAAGCTGAAGGGGTAATCTCCTCTCTCTCTCCCATTTGTCTTTCAGCTGGAGGGAACCATGCCAGTCAGTATGTTGTAGATTATTCAGATCCTGGCAGGAACATTCAAAATGAAAAGGCAAGTGAATAGGGGTGGAATGGGAAGGCTTTGATTTGAATATACTCTGTCCTTTTTACTATGTGCCAAGAGCTCTTGTGATCTGAGTGAAAGCTGTTATTACTCATACCCTTACTCCAAGTCCTCCAGACCTTTCTCTACACCTGGTAATAGGATGGGTGGAGGTTTATCTACCAAAAATTAGCCATCTAAACCCAGGTCAGTTCCCTCTAGTCTCTTGGGAAGAAAATGCCTCCTCAAGGTATAATTCCTCATGCCTTTAAGGCACCTGGATACCCATTTTTCCTCACTGGGTGTAGAAGAATGCTTGGGGGAATAGAGGTTTGGGTGTTTAGTGTCTCAGACCACTGTACTTTTAAGTGTCTGAAGTTAATAAAACATTTTCCTTAACAAACTGTGGTTTTAACAAACATGCTGGATCAGACCCAAATTTCACCTCACAGATAGACTATTATGTGCCTATGCCCAATGTCAGTGGCTGGGAAGGACACAGAAGCAGGGTGAGAGTTCAGAATACTTTCATTTCACTGTAATTTTTCACTTAGCACTTTATGTCAGCAGGATCCTGAATCTAATCTTTCATCAAGAAGTTAAAAATCAATAACCCCAAGACAGAAACTGTTTGCTCCCAATTTGCTTTCAAGTACCTGTTTCTGATATTAATCCAGAGGTCCATAAGTAGCTTTGCATGTACCCTGAAAGAAACTGGCAACTCCAGTGATAGTGCTAAACCACATGTTGCTTTTTGATTCATTTGGTTTTAAAGATTAATTAGGAAATGAAGATAAAAGTTGTATAGTTAAAATATGAACAAACTGAAAAAAATATATTAAAAAAGGGTACAGCCAGTAGTGTTAAATTTACAAGGCTGTTTAAAAAGGTCAATTCCAGACATCATGTGCACAGATGCATCCCTGTTCAATTATGCTAATTTAAAGGAGACTTGAATTTAATCCTGCATGATCCTGATCCTTGCATTTCCCTTCCATGTCACTAAGCAGCTCCATATTCCACTGCTTATACACCATGAACATTTACCACCTGTGCACTCCATCTTCATGCTGTGTGACTCTGCACTGCTGCTTGAACCTTCCCAACATCTGCAGGAAGGGGATTTTACTTCCCCCACCTCGACTTTGTGCTAATGCTTTGAGCAGTATCTGCTGCTCTCCCTTGCTCTCTGCGGGTGAGCCCAAGAGCTGGAGAAGGGGGGCAGCAGAGAAGGGAGGCAGACAGAATCTCACTGATGGTTGGGTTGATCTCATGCTGCTCTGTCTAAAGGGAAACTTGGCTACAAGTTCTGTTAGTGTGACTTGTCAGCATCCAAGTGGTTCAGATATAAGAATGAACATTATCTTCTTCTTATCTCCCAGAGTCAACACAGGACTTTTTAAGGGTTTTGTTTTCCAGAACTCCCCAGGTTTCAGCACATAGCCAGACGTGGACTTTATTTTTACTTGATTTTTCTAATATACTAGGAGCTGATCTCTTCATCTACAATTTTTTTTATTACATCTTGCCTCCTCTGTTTCCTCATTAAGACTCTAAAATCTGTTTAATTTGAAAAGAACCCACATTTCTTGTTGGATGACATTTCTTCAAGCTAAGTAAAGAAACAGTGTTATATTCAAGAGAATCATCTAAAGGTTGATCCAGTATAGCAGAGTTTGTCAGCTGACACAGAAGTGGTTGTGTCAGGTTTGCTCACAGAACTGCTGGAGCAACACAAGCCAACTCTCCTTTTATCTGTTTAACTTTGCCTTTCTAAGCTGAAGATGCTTACGTGCAATGTAAGTGTATATGTGCATTATAAACATTCAGACATCTGCTGGGAAAAACAATTGTACTGAAAATTACTATAATATGTTTGGGATTTCCAGTTTTCATTTTATCAAGAAAACTGCAGTCTTCAAAGCAAGGACCTCTGTATGAAGGTTTTATGCAGTGTTCAGAATCGAGTGTCTGGAAAACAGAAGTCAGGACACCATGAACAGATAATTCCAATGTACTAATTCATTAGCCTCTGTTCAATGAAAATCAATGGTCCCTTAATTTCACACAGATTTATTCATCTGGAGTTCTTCTCCTCATCTTGTTTAAGTCTTTTTTGCCAAGAATTATAGGGAAAAGACAGAAAATCTAACGAGGTCCAAAAAATTTATCCTGAAACAAAAACAAACTTTTCTTTCCCACATTCCTCATCCCCCCAGAAAATTCAGCTATCCATTACAAAATTAAGTAAACTATCTTTTTCTGGTTTTGCTCCTGCAAAAATAAGAACAGTGTGAGGGGTAGAGGAAGGGTAGAGGGTATCTACATGTAAATGGAGGAGTGGACAAAGAAACTTAGGCCATATGTCTGGAAAGAGTTTTTCACTCTTCCAGGGAGAGATGTGTAAAAGAGGCTTTTCCAAGACCAAGAACAGCGGGGTGTTCTCATCTGTGAAGGATCTTCTCCAGTGTGGTGTTAGTGCAGAGCAGGGTTCTCTGTGTGTGGGCTGGACTGCCTTCCCACACCCCAAGTCCCCCAGCAGGGTGTGCAGCCAGGCCTCCCAGGCTCTCTGATGGGGCAGGGGATGGTGGCCGTAAGGGCAACGTGACTTTTGGCACAGGCTCTACAAGTCTGCCTGAAGCCTCTGTGCCTTCTTGGGGGGTCCTCAGGCTCTGCCCCCCAACTCACTCTTCTCTACAGTGAGCTGGACTAAAGTTGCCTCTCTGGGACACAGGGACACTTAGGTGTATGTCCAAAGCCAATAGTCCCAAGCACAAATGGAGCTTGGGACTGCTGGAATGAAGCCTTTGCTGCATTAGAGGGAGGGTAAGATCCACCTCACCAAAGAGCTGAACTTGCAGCCAAGTTGCCCTTTAGACAGAGCAGCATGAGATCAACCATCAGTGAGATGCTGTCTGCCTCCCTTCTCTGCTGCCTCCCTTCTCCAGCTCTTGGGCTCACCCACAGAGAGCAAGGGAGAGCAGCAGAGATAGGGCTCAAAGCATTGGCACAAAGCTGGTCAGGCTGCCTTCACACAGAGAGAAATGGGCACAGCTTAAGTCCTCCTAAAACAGAGATGATTGGCTCTGGGAAAATGCACTGTGGACATCTAAGGCAAGGGGAAACAAACACAGGTCAAGAAGTCCAGCTTTTCACATCTGTTTCCTAAACTGTAGCTGGAGTTTGCACACACTGATCCATGTTACACTGGATTCAGTCCATCTATTTTCAACCACCACAGACTCCAAGGGGAGGAAATGTGTTACAAACAACCCAGTCCAACATGCTTTGCTCATTCTTATTCTCAACCACTTCAGATTTTTACACTGTTATTTAAAATTCTAAGCATGGAAGAGTAGGAAACTTGAGTGTCACTTCAAGTACATGAGATCACAAGAGCAACAGCAAAGATCGCTGGAAACCTTACTGGTGTCTGAAACTAGGTGCATGTTTCTCTGTAATTAACAGGTTTGTCTGTAAACAAGGTATCTCTGTTTACATACAATCTCTAAAAAAATCATAAATCTATTTAGATTATATTTAATTGATTCTATGTAGCTAGGATCTCTCTGTCCTTTTCAGTTAAAAGCCGCGAGTTCCTCTCTTTGAGCTGTATATAAACTCATCTCAAATAATTAAGTCCCCTTCACAAGGCATCTGCCTTAGCTTCACATGTATGTACCACATGAACAAAACCAGTAATCATGAAATTCACTTGGAGATTGATAATTTTTCATAAAAACACACATCTAAAATAAACAGTAAATATTTGTCTTGTGGAAGAAGTTTACATTCTTATTTTCTTAAGTATAAATAAATTGGGTCGAAAGAGGCTATTACATTAACAACTGGCAAGCTGTTCTCTTAGTCCCTCATGCTTCCATAACTGCAGATCCCATAAAGCAAGGGCAGACACAGGGCACTAACAGCCCTTCCTCTCTCAGTTGGGATCTTATGTGCAAATGTCTGTGGATATAACCCTTGTGTAAAGCATATTTTATCTACAGAGCTTGCTTAGCCCCCTGGGCAAAGCCAAAGTCTGCTCTGGGGCATAATGTACATGTTCTATATCACATCCCTTTTATCAATGGACTTGCATGGGATATTCACCCAAGTCAGGGGGGCAAAAAATCTCCACTGACCACAGTTCAGGTCAGAGCTCTAAGTTCTGCTGGGTATGGTGAAACATAACTTCTTGACTTTTCCCTCTCTGAATTTTTATTGTTTTAATTCATTGTTGCATCTTACAAAAGCCATGTATCCAAACATGTTTGTGGCAGCAATGTTTTTATAAATACTGCCCATAACGTGTTAACATGGCACTAAACAACAAGGACTAAATTTGCCTTTGAAAGGCTTGGTCAAAAACCTCTTTTCCACATTTTGTCTGTTACATCTTCACAGGTTCATTGCAGATCTTAATTCAGGAGGCGTTTGCTCCATTTGTTCTGTTTTGAAATATGTGGAACAAACATTCCAGTGAGAATTCAAGCCAAACAGTAGAAATACAGCTCATGGTTTTAATTTTTCAGAGCTTTCACCTTCACACCCAAAGGGTGTTGCAAGATGAACTGAGGTCCTTGAGGCTGACAACCTTCTTTAACTTAGGTCTTAAATCTTTTATCTTTTTGCATAGTTGAAGCAAGAAAAATCTGAAAATCTATAGTGCTGGTGGAGGTACATACCACCACTAGTGAGTCCTTGCTTTGGAAAAGGAAGCCACACCTAGATTGGGCAGCTCACTTGAAAACTATGAACAGGGGTTTTCATATGCATTGCACATGTCTTTATCCTCTGAGAAGTTTGCAGAATCCTCAGGCAGAAAGCACAGGAACAACACTGCCTGAAAAACTAACAGGAAGGAAACAAGTATTTTGATAAATGAAAAGGGCAATAAGTGCATGTTATAATGAACAAAAAAAAATGTTTTGCAGTTTAGTCTCCTCTAAGTCAACACCACACTTCAGCTCTTTCAGCTGATAAGTTATATATAATTAGGCTTTGTCTTCCATCACTGAGTATAATTATCTCATAGATAGTACTTGCATGTCTTATTTTCTAGTGGGATTAGCACCATCCTGTCAGTGAACAGAAATGATCCTCCAAGTGCTGCTCAGTCCTCATATCTGTTAGCAAACACCTCCTAGAGAATGCTATTCCAATGGCATTTGTTTTGGAAGCGCCTGCACAGAAATACTTCTGCCTGTCAAAGGGTTAGGGCTTGAATTTGCACAAAAAATTGATACTTGGTGGCCAGTATTTTTTTATCTTTTGAGGTTTTCATCAACAAAGATACACAATGGATTTATTTAGATTGTGTATCATTTGATTTTTATATAATAAATAGAAACCACATAGACACCTTCATATACACTCTGAAATTCCCTTTTGTTTTGGCCTAAAACCGATCAGTAAGCAATGCAAAGAAGTTCTCGGGCCAAGTTAGGAGATCTGAACCACCAGGTTCGGCTCAGCCAGGATCCTGTGTTGTGAGATGTTGGGCACCTTCCACCAGCACCTTCCTGCGCAGCATCCCACCAGCCAAGCCTCTTGGCCAGACCTGCGCAGCAAGGCTCCTGCTCGGGACACCGCCGCAGGCAGCAGGAGATGGCACGAGGCTCGTGCTGTCCCTCTGTCCGTCCTCCAGCCACTGGCAGCCATGGCACAACAGGAGCCAGGGCTTGCAAACACAGCCCGGCAGCACCGCAGAGCAGAGAAGGCAGGCAGGGTGCCAAGAGCCCGCGCTCTCCATGCCATTATCCCAAATACCCTATTCCCATCTGCCGGCAGATGGCACTCAGTGCATGCTCGGCTGGTCCGCAGCCCAGGTGCACTTCCCAGAGCTCAGTGAACAAAGGTGGCACGGACACTCGCTGTCCTCTCAGGTCTCACGGGCCGCTTGTCACCTTTCACTCATTTATCTCATAGCAAGGGCCATGATTTCAGCAGGGCCCGTACTCCAAGGGAAGCTAGAAAGGGGAGGAAATGATGGACAGAAATGTCCCTTGGTGGCTGTGGCATGGGCTGCAGGGAGGCTGGGACAACCATTTGCCTGTGTGTCAGGAGCTGCCAGCCATGGCACACCACCTCCAAGCTCTATACACCCATCCCACAGCTGAAGTAGCCCTGGGAAAGTGGCCATGGGGCGAGAGGTGACCAGTGTGGCACGTATTGGTGAAGGAAGGCTGCTCCTCCCAAGAAGGGTCTGTACCAGCCCAGTGACACTGCTTACTACTGGGCTTGAACCATCTGCACACACAGGTGGCATAAATATCTTGATTTATCCTGCATCAAAGCACAGCTCTTAGAAAAACACCCAATCTCTTCTTCAAGAAGCTGGGCAATAAAAAAGCTGCACTGTAGTTACCTTCCTGCTTCAAAAAGTAGGAACTTCTTTACTTCAAATATGAATTAGTCGGCTTCCAACTTCCAGCCACTGGTTTTTGTTACGCCCCACCAGAAAGGCAGAATACGCTCATCTCCCATCACAGGGATCACATCCAGCCTTCAGACTTCTGTGGCTATCTACACTGTTCCTGCTTCCTTCTCTCAGGAATGCTTTGGATGCATGCAGAGCTCAGGGCATTGCACTGCCATGGACCACCTGCTGTCTATCCCCATGGCACTGCTCTGGCAGGGTCACCTGGATGCACTTGTCTCCACTGGCCCTTCAATGTTGTTTATGGAGAGGACTGCCCACTCACTCTTGGTTTCTGAAGCAGGGAACTTCTTGTTCAGTTTTCACAAGAAACATCCTGAGTGGAGGGACATTGATAAGAACATCTGATCCCCATGAAAAGAAAATTTTAAAACACAAACCGGAAAGTTTTCTGGATCTCCTCAAGGAAAACTGGAGAAATTGCACCTTTTACAAAACAAAGTACTGAAGACCTAAATCACTTCAACTCCTTTCCTACAGGAATTGCTGTACCAGAAGGTACTTTTTGCTATATGCAGCAGTTGGTTGGAGAAGGAGCAGATCATACAGCTATCTGGGACAGCAAGCCCTGTATGATGTGTGCTAATCCTTGCCAATATTTTTAGGAGCTACAGGAATCCTGGTATTTAGAAAGGTGCTGGTTAATTGTAGCTAGACTTGAGGCAACAGGAGACTTGTGTCCATCCCTACAGCTTACATTTTGCTTCCCAAGTTGTTCCCCTTTTCCATCAGTTCACACCTCTGCTCCAAGTTGTTAAGATCATTTTGAACTCTTACCCTGTCTTGAAGTATTTTTGAAAGTTGGCATCAGATATAAATTTAATAAGCACGCTCTTTCTTTCACTCTTTCTTTCATCTTTCTGGTCATTGACAAAAGCAGTGAATACTGCATTAGAACCCAGCTTCTAACGCAGTGTTGCACCACTGACAGCTACTCCTTGTATATGGCTTCCAAACCAGTTTTGAAACCGCTTGGCTCCTGCTTTCCAAGCTGTCTTATGTCTTGCAAAACACGGGGAGAGAACCATACAAAGCCATGATGTCTTGCATCTGTGCTTCACCTCCTTCTCAAGACCTGCTATTCTGTCCTTGAAAGGATGAGGGGTGGTTTGAAATTGTCTTTGAGTTATCTGTATTAATCGCTCATGTACCCCATATAGGAGATAGAAAAGTGCTTTCCTTCCATTTTCTTTACCAGACCTCTTCAAAGTTCAATAAGCTGACCCAAGTCATTGTGCTAATGCTTCAGAATTTTTTTATCTGGACAACCAGCTCTCTTGGTGGTCTGTGGATTCCATGCTGTCTATTCCCATCTGCTGCTTTGTTTGTCAGTTAAGCACACCCACTTCCTTGCTGTGGGGCTCCCCAGCTGAAGGGCTACCAGCATATTCCACACACTGTGTGCTGGCAGGGAGCACAAGGGAATTACAATCTTGCAACAGCTAGAGTGGCTTTTTACTGAAGGAAAAAATGTCTGTAGATGCTATGAACAAGATAGCACACAGAGCAAGTACATGAAAGCTGACTTCCTATTTCCCAATAAATCAATCCCATTTTGATTCCATGCAAGCTGTTGTGCTCTAGAGGCACTCAGAAACCCAGGTCAGAGTGTCCTCCAGTTGGGGGTGGCCTAATATTGAGGTTCCTTGGTTTAAACCAGCTCATCTGGTATTTGACTCCATTTCACAGCATCCATCTTTGCATGGCTGAGAGAGTTTGTGCACAGGAACCAAGACAGTCCTCATAAATCATATTATTTGTTAAGGAAATACTCAGTAGCTTCAGAGTTGTACAGACAGTTATGAAGGGAGCTTGTGAAGCTGACGCCTAAATAAATAGCCCTCTTAAATACTTCACTCAGTCAGTTCCTTGGGATGGCTCAGGTTCAGCAGTGAGTAGTTTTACAGCCACTTCATAAGAGAGGAGGGAGGAAAACAGTAATTAAACCACCTCCTTTTGGCAGCACAGCCTCTGTCCCTCAAAGTAACGAGGATGTTTGGTGCCAGACAGGAAAGCACATTGGAGCACAGGCTCTGCAGCACTCCCCTGGCATGCCCTGCCTTCAGATACCTTTAAAGGACAGGCTGTACCTGAACTGAATTCAGTCTCACATCTCTCCTGCCGAGCCTGAGGAGGAAGCAGGTGTTGGGGCTCTGAAGGAGAGAAAAGTCATGCATACATGCATACACACACACTTCCAGTTTTCTGGGAAAAAGCTCTGTGCAGTTCATTTTGGCTGGACTCTCCAATCTCACAATTATTTTATATCATTTAGAAATTTTTGAGGCTTAGTAATTTGTGTTTTTCTCAGAGAGCTGCCATCGTACTGAGAAATCTTGATCAGGTTTCCAAGAGCTGATGTTTCACTGACACTCTTCTAGCCCCCTCACAGCCTGCTTCCCAATCAGCCATACCCCTGGCCAGCTCTGGGTTACAGGAGTGTTTTGGTGGCTACACAAACCAGTAGACAGGGAGATGTTGGACTGGGACACCCGTAGAGGCAAACCAGTGCATGGACAGCCACTGGGGCTCTCCAGGAGCACAGGACACTACCACTTGGACAGTGTTTGGCTGAAGGGTGTTTGTTTGAGCTGTATGGGGCCCATGCCTGGGACCACAGTCACCATCCATCACAGTAATGCTGACAGCACTCCCACAAGAATTTCCTATTTGACTTTCCTTAGTTTACTAGTTGTGCCTGGAAGGGTTTTGTCTTTTGTCTTCACCCAGAAGTGTACGCTGAGCTCAGGTCTGCTCCTTCCACTGGCATAAGTAACACCATGTACCAGCAGGGTGTTACTTATGCCAGTAACACCATTCTGGGTGTTGTTTGCTTTCTGTTTGTCTTAGCAGCCAAGCCAGCTCTGCTGGAACTTCAGCGAGGGAACTGAACCACCTCCTGCCACCTCTTCTTGCTGTTTCTCCGATCTGCAGCCAAGCCCCAATGCCCAGGTCTGATCAGTTTAGGAGATGATAGGAATTCAGAAATAATATATATGGTGGTTTGCTTTTGTTTCCTTGCCTCAAGGTTTTTGAGTCTTCAAGACTGTATTTTACTAGCCTGCATTGATCTGGATCACCTTTTAATGAAGATCTAGGCCAGAATTCCCTCTCATGGAACAGTGTCTTGAAAAAAATTACATCGTATATCGCACTAAAGTAGTAAAGTGCTCTTGCTGCCTCCTCTACTCATTTTTCACTGTGGAGTTGTGGGACATATTTGTGGAAGGTTAGTCACATTCTTCTAGTCAGATGAAACCTCTGATATTTGTCATCATTGGCATGAATAAAGTTGGCCAAAAGGAAAACCTTTGTTCTGAGGTCTTCACCCAGCAAACCTGCCTAATTTACTGCAACTGGCAGTCCTGCTAAAACAAAAGACAAAGAAGACAAAGAGGTTTCTAACATTTCAGTAACAAGTTTATCCAAAAAGCACAAACTAGTTTTCATTTTATGAGACATTAACTTGTCTGTGACTAGTCCAGCACCCTCTATCATTGCAACAGCCTGGTCAACACCCATGAATCCCAAATGACTCCTGTTTAAATCCACACAGAGTGGGAATACTGGTTTTTTTCTTGGCTCCAGTCACAAGCTGCATGGTTTTAGAGACACTTGAGTACCAATGTTTGTTTTCAGTTTTGCTGTTAATGTTTTTCAGAGTGCATATACAGTTAAAGTGCCAATAAATGTAATATTTTTCAAGTCTGTCTTTCTCATTACACAGTAAGATACAAGCTGAAACCATATCATCTATGAGAAGGCCATGTGTCTTCTGGTATTGGGTGATGAAGCATGCTGAAGGTACTTGCGTGTTGCCAAAAACAGCAGCAAAACTAAGAGACAGTGTGTCACATATCCCATATATACTGATCCAACGTTCTGGAAAATCACAAGCATGAGCAGCCACAATAGTTAGTTTCATCAATGCTACTAATTTGAACCAGCCCATATGAACCTTTGATAGCTCTGTTTTACAGGCAGGGAAATGAGAAGTGGCCTAAACTGTCTTGAAGAGTGCACGGTTTGTCTCCCACCTGACCCAGCCCTCTTGCATGAAAACAAGAGCAGGAAGGAGGTGGCATCCATTCATTTTGCCCCAGGCTGGCCCCACCTGGGGAGTGCTTTTGGACTTTTCCAGTGAAGAATAACATGTGGTGGGCTGAGCATCCTGGTGGTGTTCTCACCTCTGTTCCATATCCCAAATTCCTTTTATCCTTCAAGGGGAAGATCTTTCAAAGGGCTTCTCATTTCATGGATGGCCATGAATTTTGGCAACATCCATGAACTGCAGAATCTTCTGCCCTCCTACCCCAAGGCTCTTGTTGCCAGCAACATTTTTTTATTTACAGTGATTCTGCAGCCAACCAGCATCCTGACACCTACAGTTGACTATTTTTATTACATGGCTACATGAGTTTTGTCCTTCACAACACAAAAAACATCAACAGAAACTTGAGAAATGTACTGAGGAAAGTAGGGTCTCCCTGGCTGGGCAACAGCTACTGCTGGCAGAGCAAGTGGTGCAGCCTGCCAAGAAGTCCCAGCCAGGCTCCTGTTAGAGAGAAGCTTCCATGGAAAGCACAAGGTAAGGATGTTCCTACTTAAACTGAACAGCCACTTTGTGATCAACTGTGAGTTGCCACGGTTTGGCAAACCTATGCAATATCATTAGCATTATTTGGACATGCTTCAATCTCCTGCTCTTACTAATTTCCTTCCCAAGTTTTGAGAGACTTCACCAAGAACCTGTCAACCAGCACAGGTCAAGAAAAGTAACATGCTTACCACACTCTTGAGAAAAGATAAAATTGAACAAACTCATGCATAGTTACTAATACATCAAGAAGAGGTATATGTGTTGGAGCTTTTTAAAAGAAAAGCTCTGCAACCCAGATTAGCCAGTTCTCCATTTATTTTCAATTAGAGTTGGAAACCAATTCAGACTAAACATTTTAATTGATGAATATAGTCCCTTCATGCCAGAAATTGCCTGTAAACAGACTATGACTTCTCCAGAAATACGTACTATTAGCTGGAAGTTTTCCACAAGTAAACATCTGTCTGTGACTGGCTCACAAGTTGTTCACCACAGCTATTTGTTCATACATCTGAGCTCCAATATTTGAGTGACCCGATTAGTCAGCCAAAGTCACATGGCATCGTGTGTCTCATCAGCCAATGCTTATTGAAAATATTTCAACATATATTCAACATATCATATTTACATGATTAATCAGCACTGGCTTGCAGCAACTGCTGTTAAAAACAAAAGCTCACCCCACCAGTGACTACAATATTAGGGAACATAGTAAAATCGTAATAGATGAAGCATTGACCAAAATCTTAGAATTCTTCACTCAATTGGTTTCAGCCTAATTTTCCAGGCTTTTAACCTATGTTCATAAATAAGTAAGGCTCCTGTAGTCATAGCAAATTAGGAGCATACCTTTGCATATGTATCCCTAATAAACCTTGAATCCCCTAGCCAGTTTTTTTCAGATTTGATAGAGGAGAGATGCAGACATAAATTTAATATTTCAGGGAAAGACATGACTGTACCAGAGCTGCTGAATTTATTAGTGCCACCAAAAAAGGACAAGACTTAAGTATAGCCCTTCTGTTACTAGAAAGAGCCCAGAAACTCCAAGTTTGAGCCTCAGCAATTTGAAGCAAATCAAGTTTCACTGGTGCTATTACCCACCAACTCATGGATTATCTTCATTTGTAGCATACAAACTAAATGCAAACTTGGACTTAATTTAGAAAAGGGAAATATGTTCTGTTTCAGATTATTTATTTTTTTTTTTATAATGTCCCAGCCTTTACATATTCTTTTTCTAGTTAACCTTCTTTGCCAATATCACATGCATCCTCTCATCCATGGGCTTTCAGCAATACACCTTGAGCAACCTTGTAATAAAAGCCTTTATGAAGAATGGAGACTTGTCTTTCTTGTCCTTTCAAGTGCCGCAAGCAGAAGATGAAGGAGCAGGGGTATGAAACTCCTGTGGTCTTGCAGTATTGGTGAGATGAGGTTATGTTTCAGAAATTGTGTTTAAGTTTGAAGTAAAATGCTGAGTAATTATCATCTGAGCATTTTTTTCCATCCAGCATCCACTTTAGTGATAGGAAGTGCAAGATAACATTTCTTTTCAGCCAAAATAGGCTTGCTTTCAATCAGCATGATTAAAATACATGATTTTACATTCTGTAGATAAGAAAGTGTATTATTTTCCTACTTGGGAGCACTGAAACTAAAGGCTAGAGAAAAGATGAAGGACTTTTCAAAATCCTTGTCTGGCTCTGACGTGTTTTGCATCAAAATGCAATGCAATACAGGAAGGAACTCTGCTAAGCCCTGTTCAAGTATTTTTGAAAACCTCACCCACATTTTTATAGTGTTAGTTTATATTACTCCAGTTTGCCTAAAAACTTAAAACAACTTTTTGGTAATTACACAAGTCTCAGGACATCCTGACCTATGAAATGAACTATTGAACCTCCTTCGTTGTTAAATACTGCCTTTAAAGATTTTTTAAATTTCACGTTGGAATCTGCTGTCCCAGTTTCCCAGCCTTCTCTAAATGGTTTTACCATGCCTATGGTGATAATAAGGCATACACTTATTTGGACAGGACCCTTGGGTGGTTTTCTTGAACTGCTGGAACTGCCAATAGGACAGACTGGCATTTCTCTGTTCTTCAAAGTCTATGTTCTGAAAACAAGAGTTTAATTTGGTTTGCAGGGGGCAGACCTGTGCCCATTGCAGCCTATCAAAATTAGTAGAACAGATGATGATATAAATAGAGAAGAACTTGGCCCAGAAACTGTTTCAAGAAGGTAGAATGATAGAATGATTAAGACTGGAGAAGACTTTTAAGACATACAAGTCCAACCATCAATCTAACACCACCACTATATTCACCATTAAACCATGTCCTTAAGTGCCATATCCATTAATTTTTGAACAATTCCAGGGATAGTGACTCCACCACATCCCTGATCCAATGCTTTACAACCTTTTTCAGAAAAAATCTTTTCCTAATATCCTCTCCTGATGCAACTTTAGGCCATTTCTTCTTGTCCTGTCACTAGTTACCTCAGTGAAGAGACTGACACACACCTTTCAGGTAGTTGCGGAGAGCAACAACATCTTCCCTGAGCCTCCTTTTCTCCAGGCTAAACAACCTCAGCTGCCTCAGCCACTCCTCATAAGACTTGTGCTTCAGACCCCTCCCCAGCTTTGTTGTCCTGCTCTGGACTCACACCAGTGCCTCAGTGAGGAGCCCAGAAGTGGACACAGGAGATGAGGTGTGGTCTCAGTAGTGCATAATCAGTGCCCTGTTCCTGCTGGTCACACTATTTCTGTCACAGACCAGGATACCATTGGCCTTTTGGCCACCTGAGCATGCACCAGCTCATGTTCAGCCATCTGCCAACTAGCACTCCCAGGTCCTTTTCCCCCAGGCAGGTTTCCAGCCATCCATCCCCCAGCCTGTAGTGCTTCACAGGATTGCTGTGACCCAAGTGCAGGACTCAGCTAATTCTATAATTTAACCTCCTACACTTGGCCCTGGCTCATTGATCCAGCCTTCCAGATCCCTCTGCAGAGACTTCCTACCCTCCAGCAGATGGACACTCCCACCAACCATGGTGTTGTCTGTGAACTTGCTGAAGGTGCACACAATCCCCTCATCAGGGTCATCAATGAAGATGTTAAACAGGACTGGCCCCAGTACACAGCCTCAGGGAGCCCCTCTGGGGACTGCCCACCAGCTGGATTTAGCTCCATCCACAATCTCTGGGCCCAGCTATGTACTGAGAGAAGAATACATCCATCTATAACATCTCCTGTCTCCAGGAGAATGGTGTGGGAAATGGTGTCAAGTGCTTTACTAAAGTCCAGGCTGATAACAGCCACAGCCTTTCCCTCATCCACTAGGTGGGTCACCTGGCTGTAAAAGGAGAGCAGGTCAGCCAAGCAGGACCTGCCTTTCACAAGCCCATGCTGGCTGGGCCTGACCTCCTGGTTGTCCTGTATTTGTTGCATGACGGCACTTGACATGATTTGCTCTGTGACCTTATCTGGCATCGAGATCAGGCTGACAGGACTGTAGTGCTATGGATCCTTCTTCCAATACCTCTAATAGACAGGCATCACATTTGCCAGCTTCCACTCACATGGGACCTACATGGTTGACCGGGACTGCTAGCAAATGATTGAAAGTGGCTTAGTGAGCTCTTCTGCCAGCTCTCTCAGTACTCTTGGTGAATCCCATCCAGCCCTGTGGACTTGTGCTGGTCTAAGTTGCATAGCAGTTCACTTCTCTCCTGGATTACGAAGGCGTCATTTTGCTCCCTGTCTGTCTTGCAGCTCAGGGAGCTGAGTATCTTGATGATGATGGGCCTTATTATTATATGCTGATGTTAGCACCTGAGGGCAAAGGTTTTGTAACAGTTTCAGGACAATGTTTATAGAAACCTCCAAGCATAAATTGGACCTCCAGCTTCTTCATGACTAAGTAATTATGAGTGAACATCAGTAAAATTACTGTTTGAAAGATCAGCAATTTTATTTTGAATGTGCTCCTCATTTTAGTATTCCTCTTGGAAAGACACTGGATTAATTTCATCTGCATCAGAGAATCTATTAATCAAGAAAATCTTAGAGAACTCTGTGGAGACGTGTCTCCAGGAGCCCTCAGTACCAGAATTTGACACCCCTAGAGACATCTTATTTGTTTTGTTTTTGTTTTCTCTAGGTTCTGTTCCCATTCTCTCCACACCCATGAAGGCATTTGCTTCTGAGTCATTTTGAAAAGTCTGGATTTCAGTTATTAAACATTTCTGGTTTTTATCCTCTGAGACATTTGCCAAGGTGCTGGCAGCCTGAAAGCCAGTCATTCAACTTCACTGTTCAGCCTCATCAAACAACAAGTGACAGAGAGTATTTTCCAGCTATAAGCCTTTGGGAGTCCAAACTTCTCTTGCTCATGTCTTGTTCTGTGCTGAATGGGAAAGCAGTCCTGTCCAGTCTGGAGTGTCCCCATCTACAGATCTGGTATATTCTGCTCCCCTTGGTCTGAGAGAAGGACACAGGCAGAACCTGGGCAGAAAGGCATGCTCTCACAGCCCCATCCAAATACATTTAGTCATTCCAGCTCCTCCAGGAGCCCCAGTGGGACAGGAAGGGAAAGTCACCTGAGGGACAACCTTACTGCTTGGAAAGAGAGGGCAGAGGCCAGTGGGCCAGCCCCAGCCCCACTGCACCTCACTTTCCTTCTTATCATGGGGACCAGGAGCATGCTGAGCCTTCCCCACGGCTCAGGATGTACAGTGCTGAGTTGGATAAGTGTGCTGTACTGGGATGACTCAGAGAACATGTCATCTGTGGCATGAAAAATTGTGTTTACTGAGAGACACTGCCCAAGACAGCATCCATCTGGAGAGAACTCACCAGTTTGGAAGGACACTCACAGAATGCTTGGGATGCCACACAAGAACGTGTTAAGATCCTCTCTGATGTTCATTTAAGCTGTGGCTTTTTGCTGAAGTAAAGAGCAGTCATGCTCTGGGTTTTATTAATTTTCTGGTGCAGGATACAGCCACATGCATTGTTCTATCCCCTCCTGCTCTTCTGGCAGGTGCTTCACAACCATCTGTTGTCTTAGACCCAGAGGACCCAGACCCCTTCATCAAAGGACAGCAGTGGGAAGCAGACAATTATATGCTCTTTCCATGACTCAGACATCAGCATGATGTCCATTGCACCACGGTTGTTAACAAAACAATTAATAAGGGTGGAAAGAGAATGATGGGATATAAAAGCATCAGCATGACCTTGTCAAGAACCGCCTGCCTCAGACCAATCCAGTTTCCTCCTCTGAAGGGATAAACCATCTGGAGAATAAAGGGGAAACAAGCAAAATTTTCTTCCTTTGAGGTTTTTACACCCTCCACCCTGATTTGTTTTTGTGAAAAAAAGTGAGATAGTCTCTGTTGAACCACCATGCACAACCAGTTTTAGAACCATGTGCAAGGAGCAGTCATCTGTGTATCATGCTGTCCAATGAAAGAGATATCTTCAAAAAGGAAATCCTAAGGTCTGATCTGTATATTTTTCTATTTTCTATTTGGATCTTTGCATAGAGAGAACTGCTGTGAAATTTATTCACAAGACAGACAAGAGCAGGCAACAAATCTAAAATTATTTTTATAAAAAAGAGAGACTACCAAAATTGCTTTAGACTCTTGTTTTTTGGGTTTTTTTTGGTTGTGTGTAGCTATTTGACCTTTCTCTGTTACATTCTTGCCTGGATGAATGCATTCTTCTGTGTATCTGTGCCTTTCACTTCTGCCTCATAACACTTTCTCTTTCACAAGTTCTCTATATTACTTAAAGAGTAGGACAAGAAGAAATCCACTTGATTTGTGGCAAAGGAGGTTTTGGGTCAATATGAGAGAAGATTGTGATGGAGAGATGGTGGGATCTTGTCTACTGGAAGCTCTGAAGAGCAGATGTGATGAACATCTGTCAGGCTTGATCTCCCAGGGCTAAATCAGTCCCACATTCCAATGGGTAACATTAAGAGAACAGCTGCGGATCCAACAGTTGCAGCAAGGACATGTGTCTCTTGAAGCTGCAAAGCTATTGACTGTATTATAAAATCAACAGCTGGATTTTATTGAAAAAAAAGACAATATTCCCCTTCTCTCCTTGCACAGAGGCAAACAAATCATGCTGCATCTGTGCTTCTGTAAAAGAGAAAAGCTTCTGCTATTAGAAATTCTTCACAGGCATATTCATGTCTATACATGGCTCTAGGTATATTTCTAATTGACATTTAAAGATAAAATAATAAAAGTGGATGTTTTGCACACCCCACTGACCTTCTCAGGACAGCTGTAGAGGTGGAGCAAATCAGCTTAGACAGTGTTTTCACTAGCTGAACTATTCATGCCAAAGCTTGTGCTGGGCTTCCTAGCAGTGGAGGAAAATTCAAAGCGGTTGCCACAAGAAGGAGGGGCAGGTCTGGAGACCTTATCATGACTGTTACAGGAGAGAAAAAGGGAAGGAGAAGGAATGGCAAACAATTATCCCCACATCTGTTACATTCCCATCCCTCCTCTCACATCCCCTCAGAGGTGGCAGACTCAGCACTGAAAAAAATACACAATGGAGCCTTGACCACTTGGCTGCAGTCTTCACTTGACTGCTGCACTCCATTACTTGTGTCCAGAGTCTGACTTGTCCCACTTTCTTGTTTGGTGAATTATGAGTTATCCCAATTAAAACCTACTGGAACATTTGTATGACCAGAGCCCAGCTGCAGGCTACAGTGCCAAGTGCTGGCTCTCTGAAAGCTCCCAATGGGACACCAGAAACAAATGCTGCAAATAGCATGATTCTCTGTGTGAGATGCCTGGCTGAGTAGCTTCCAAGTGCTGTATCCCACTCTGAAGGAATGGTGTCTCTTCATTGGGCTGTCAGCGTCCTCAAATAGGAAATTCTGCTACAGCAGGTTTTGGCAACTTGCGTCCTGGGTAGTGGCAAGAGCCCTGCCATGCAGGACAGACACCATAGCTTTAACCTTTAACTGTAGAAACTAGGAATTCCTTTATTTCCTGATGAGGAAAACTCCAACTGTCAGCTTGTGGTGGCTCAGAAGAGATTAATACAACTCATTGTCATTTTACCTCTCTTAATGGTAAACCATTCCCATGCTGCTAGGACTGGTGCTGTATAAAACTCCACAGAACTGAATCATTACAGCAACACAAATAAGGCTGTGAAGACCATTTATCTATTTCATTAAGTTTATAGCACAAGAAAGCAAGCTTTACCTATATAAATCTCTGTGTTCTTAAATTAACAAAAGTTTAATTTATTTTGTGGGCCTTTATGGATCTGGCGATAATACTCCTTTAGTATTAATCTTTCCTTGTCTGCCAGTAAAATATTCAAAAAGCATTTTAAAAATGAGAGCAAACTGGCTGAAGGAAAGCACATCAGGCCAATCTCACCTGTTAAAAAGGTTTCTTTACAACTTGAATGTGTCCAATACTGTGCAATCCATTTTTGATATCTGAAGATGCTTGTTCATTAATTCAGAGCTAAGTTTTTCGAGTTTATATAAAACTTGGCAGCACACTAAAATACTCTAATTTAATGGCATTTATTTCCTGGTCTGCCAGCTTGAAATTTAAAGAGGGTGGCATCTCCATGGCTGTGCCTTCAGGTGGCTGAGTGTCTCAAGGAACTTGCCAGGAGATGACACAAACTCCTCATGTCTGGAGCTCAGCTCATCACTGAAGCTGGAGTTACAGGAGAACCATTCGGTGGCTGTCACTAGCTGGAGGAGCACCAAAGATGTTGTAATGTGGGTTTGCAGGAAATCATGTGGGATTTGGTCAACATTCGCTCTAAGATAAGCTATGGAGGAGATGCTAATTACTGTTTATGCAGCCTCTTGGCAAACTTGGCAGACTGCTCTGAACCAGTCCTGCAAGCTGACCGCTCCTGATAGAGGCAGTACAAGCCCAGCCTGAGTCAGACACAGCATGTGTTCCCTCCCTTTGAGACCACGCTGGTGCCTCTGCTCCTGCCTGGCCAGGTGGTGGTTGCTGTGCACTGCTTGTCACCATCTGCTTTGGATTTTGGAGCCCCACATGCTTGTCTTCCTTAGTCTGAGGATTTTCAAGCTGAGACCAGCAGGGACACCCGCAGGAAAAGCTGTAGCCTGTGAGCCCTAGACGGGGGAGAAAATTGCAGAACTTTCTTCTGAAACAACCATCATCTGCCCTTTCACTCCGTGGTCCTTTGCATATGGACTGCAGGGGCTTATTGCCAAAAGGAAGGCACTTCTCATACCCAGCTAGGCCACCTCCAGCACATCTTAACACTCCACCTCAGCTGCACACTTCTCCTCCGTTATTCTGCTGGTATCAGCAAATGGAGAGGTTTACAGAGAGATGATTGTCGCTGACCCAACACACAAACCAGTGTATTTTAGAGGGCTGCTATTAACTCTGTGGTTCAACATTGGCGGCCAGAAAGGCAGACAAAAAAATGAAGAGGATTATTTCCAAGTGAATTCCCAAGAGCACATTCAATTAGAGATGTTGTTTTTTGACCTTTCACAGGCTTCATTAAAGCCCCTATCACTTTTCCAGAAAAAACAATCTTGGAAATAGATGGGACTAAATGAAAAATTTATTCCTGCAATGCCACACAGCCCAAAATGAGCAGTCTTGAGTGATCTCTGCTGAGTACCAGTGCTCAATTAAAAGGATGCTTATGAAGTCTTCATACTGTGAAACACAAATACTTGCCTACAACCTACTGGGAGCTGCCTCATGAGAAAAAATACATGCACTCTATTAACTCAGCTGGTATGAAGTTTAGCATGTAGGCTATAAAGAAAGGGGAGTTTATGGACACTGGTATTAATCACTATGTGATGACACAAAGTGAGAGAAAACAGGAAAGAATTATTCCTTAGAAACAGCTTTAAAATACAAAGGAAAATTCCAAGAAAAAGTAGGAATTAGGTTTGGAAAAGACCTGAAAATTTATTTCAAGGGCCTAAAATCTGAGAAGTTCTGGGGGAAAAAGACAGTTTCCAGGTCAGTAGTGCAGGCTGGTACTCAGAAGGGCTCCCATTACTTACAAAACTGAAATACTCCTTAATAGGAACATACAATCCTGTGTTGGTTTTTAGCCCATGAGTGACTTTGTTTAAATCCTTTTTGGATCTAGCCTAGAGGGCTTTCTGATATCAGGAAGAGTTGTTTTCCAGTTCAAAGAGCTGGAATATTTTCTTGGAAGCACTCTACATCCCACCTGTGTGGTGTTGTTGCTGCACCTGTCACACATTGACAGCCTTCTGATATCCAGAAGAGTTGTTTTCTAGCTTGGAGAGCTGGAATGCTTCTTTGGAAGCACTCTACATCCCACCTGTGTAATGCTGGCTGTTGTGGCTGTCACACATTGATGGCTGGGCAACACTCCTCAGTGTATGCCACGACAAGCTGTCCCCACTAAAAATTACTGCAGCCCAGTTCTACATCTTCGTTTTGAGACAAATGTAACTAAACACTTTAGACCAGGGAATAAATTTAGATTAGGTTCCTTTAATTAATGGTATCTCTATTTCTGTCATATGCTTAATACCCTATTTTTGTAATAAGCTGTGGCAGAAATAATTACAGTAATTTGAACCAGCTCTCCTGACAAACTTTCTCTAAGCTATTTGAAAGGTGAGAGAGTGAAAATGCTTACAGTCTGTTGCATTTCAGCTAACTACTGAAGAGCTTTTGCACATCAGAGCAGGAGCAAAATGCAGTTCTCCTTGTGGAAATCAGTGTGATCAGACTGATATAAACTGCAGGTGACCTGCAGTCAGTGCTCACTGAGCAAGCTCAGAAGTTCAGCTCTCTGGAAAACATATGAACCGATTTCCTTGTAATCAGCTGCTTGCTTTATTTCTCTGCAAATATTCTTTTGGAGACATTAGTGCCCATATGATGGAAGGCTCAGCTAACATTATGACTTAAACTGAGTTTCATCTGGAATGAGAATAGCTGTGGTTATTTTATCAGGCCAGTCGCAGTTCATTTCTATTGGGTGAGATGTGTTTACTGGTTCTGTCATGACCAACATTACTTCACACAGTCCTGAAACTCTTGACATTTTCAGCTGTGTATACTTCTAAATGTCTGTTCTAAATAAATAAATAAGCCCAAACCATGTCTTCCTATGGAAAAAGATACCTCTTAAAGATTGCATTTTTAAAGCTCTTCACTTTGTTTAATGTGTGAACACTTGAAAAGCATTTTCTGACCTATGACTTTGTGTTCTTTACAAAAATTTCTTAAATAAATTTTAGTGAGAACAAGAGAATAGGGCTTAGAGTTGATCCAAGCACCTTATTTTACTGCTTATATGAGGTGAATCACACCAAATGAACACACACTCATCTCTGCTTATAAACATCCACTTTTAACTGAAAGGCAGTGACAGGAAAGAGGGAAGGAGGAATATTTGAAGCTGCTTGTGGAGACTGACGATTTCAAGCAAAGCTTTTAAGCTTATAATAATTTCCTGCTGCTTCTAAATATCTCCTTATAAATTATCCTTTAAAAGGAAACAAACAACAATAACAACATAAGTTTATAATTGACACCATCAGTGAAATCTGCTCCTCTGGAGATGCTACAGGCATGCTCTCCCTTCCTCAGCTCTGCAAGTACTCAGGCACTTTCAGCCTCTCTAATCTGATCCCAGGATGCTGACACAGGGCTGCTCAGGCATAAGGTGTGCTACAGCTGGAGGTGCTTTGGTTGCATCTCAAACTAAATTCATAGAATCATAGAATGGCTTGGATTGGGAGTGATCTTAGTGATCCTTAGTGATCAGCTAGTGTCAACCCCACCGCTATGGTCGGGGTTCCACTAGACCAGGCTGCTCAGAGCCGCATCCAACTTGACCTTGAACACTTCCAGGGACATCCACAACCTCTCCAGGCAACCTGCTCCAGTGCTTCACTACCCTCACAGTGGAAGAATTCCCAAGATCTTCCTCAACCACTGTGTCTCTGGTTCCAGGAGTTTACCCCAAGGAGAAAAATCTGCATCTGGGCAGAGCAGACCTAGAAGAACACCCTTGTTGTTCTCAATGGATCTATCCAGAGGCTTGACACTTCAAAACTTTTTCCAGCATGTTCCTCGTTAGGCCTTTGTGTGTCAGAAGCCATCCAGCAGACAGAAAATATGAAGAAAATCATTAAAAGATGTACCCAAGGTCTTAGAGGAAAGCCAAGTCAGTATTAAAATTTACACAACCAAGCAACTTCCTACTCCATCCCCATTGCTTTTCAGAACAATATGTGTTGCAGTTTAAGAAGGAACAGCAGCCACTACAGAGCAAGAAAAGGAAATTGCTTGTTGGTAGATGAAATGAGCAATTGAAATTGCAGGAAGGTGGAAGGACGAAACATGAATTGTCTCTGGTGAGATCAAATCCCCCTCAACTGCAGCAAGTTCCCACTGAAGCAGGAAATGTACCCTTGCCCACAGCTGAAGCTGCTTGCAGTGATGTTCACTTCTGTAGCCTTTAGAAACCACTAGCCCAGTCTCTTCTCCTGGAGGAAAGCATGTGTAGCCAGCAGAGATGCAAAGCTATTTAAAGAAACACTTTAAATAAAAAAAATGAGGAAAAAGATGAGGAAAACATTTATTCTGTGCATCTAACCATTCAGCCTCTTCTGTTTACATTAGCCAGGACTTTGGGGAAATACATAAAAATGGGGATTTATAGCTGCATTAAGTCCAACAGTGCATCAGTGAGCAGCATAAAGTTAGTAACACTTCATACCACTGTTCCCCTCCTTCAAATGTTTCTTCCTGGTGATCCAGAAGCTTTGGGACAATCACTGCATTTCCGTTTTCAAAGAAATGATAGGTTATATAGTTCTTATTACACTGGTACTGCTTACTGTTGATTCACTTAGTAATTCTTGTGTTGAACTGAAACAGATGGAATTAGCCCAAATATGGTGTTGTCAAGGTTCGGCATTTGGCAAACTAAGGTGGTTTGTTGCTAGGGAGCAACTTCTAACAGCACATTTTTGAAACAAAAATTAATGTTTTACCCTTCACATGTTGATATCCAGTGTCATGTGTCTCTAGTAATCCACTTCTTTCCTCACAGCAAAATATTCCACTCCCAGAGTCCAAACTTTCCTGTCTGCTTGGGAGCTATGAGAATACAGCATACAGGAAAAAGCGATGCTCATCCAGAAACCAGCCATTCCTCAATGTTAAGGCTGGATATTGATTGTCCTCATGCTGAAACAACTCTACAAAAACCAGCATCCTTTGTTAGTGAGGAATCCAAGCCCCATGTCTCTGATCCAAGGGTGTCTTGCTGGGATAACTATTGGCCCATAATTGAATGTGTCCAACAAAAGATACTTGTGAGAAGAACTGGAAGAAGTAATGTCACTCTCCTGTGGGCTCTTTGGAAAACAGCCATGAAAAACTGACAGATCAAATCTAATTATGCTCCCCAGAACTGAGATCAGTGAATCTGCTGACAGGACATGATGAAGGCAGGAAAGTGCTTACCATGTACCAGCTAGGCTGAGGAGAAAATGGGTTAAACAGACATACCCATGCATGGATTTATCTCAGAAACCAGAGATCTGACTCCAGGACTGCCACCGAAGGCCATGTGGTCACGCAGCACTGAGAGAGTATGAGTTCTGCAACAAGCACCTTAAACAGCTTTGTGATAAATGGCTGACACTAGCAGGCAAAGCTAGTCACTCAAACACTTCTGGAAACAAGTCCTGCTGACAAATAACAATATACCTGTCAACAAAATGAAATCAGGGAGGAAAATCGTCTCCCATAACACACATGCAATAATGCCCAAGGGGCAGTACAGCTTTCAGAGCTGAGCTGTTCCCTGGCCATGGCAAGTGGGAGTGCAAAGCATCTCACTGAACTGGGCTTCAGCATCAGCCACAGCTCAGCCCCTGCTGGGAGATTACTGGGGCTGGCTTTTCTCCCCTGAACACCTCTGTGCCAGAGCACCTCAGCTACAAGCAGATTTAAACTAGAGGCAACCTCCTGCTGCCCCTCAAAGTATGTCCCCCATCTCCATTTTCCTGGGAGTAATAACAGGACAGCTGTTCATATGGAGAACTGCTAGAACACCTGCTTGCTGGAGCTGGCGAAACCGAGGCCCAGGGGTTTGGTCCAAATCTGCCTTGCATGGGGCAGCTCCAGCCTGCAGTGCCACTGCCGTGCAAGCAAAGAGCAAACTCATGGTTTTAACATGAGAACAGAGGGTACTTCACCCACCAAGGTGGAACAGGGCAGGCATGGAAAAGCCTTGTTACCACAAGTGTGTTCTGTTCCTGGTCTGCAGGATGGCTGACACCTTCAAACTTAGGCACTAGCCCAGGGAAACATCCACACAAGCCCAAACGGCAATAGAAACAGCCACCCTGTCAATAGCACAGGTCATGGCACAGGAGTGGAATCCTGTCTGCCTTGTACTGCCAGGTCTGTGTGTGATGCTGCCCATAAAATGCCTTGCCAAGTGACATAGCTGGTTAAGCCCCTTTCCACACTCCCTCTTCTCCTCAGCTCCTAGTTTGTCTCTGTTCTTTGAAGTCCTGGGGGCTTGAACAACATTAACTCTGCACCTGTCAGCTCAGCTGGTACCTTTCATCTCAAAGGCTCCAGAGCATCCTCCTTGCTCTGAAACTGTGAGAGCTTATAATGCAAAAGTCAGACCCTACAGGGATATTTTCGTTACACTGTTATTATACAAAAGGCCCAGAAGGAAAAATAAAAATTAGGCACCTGCACAAGCCTAGCTTAGCCTGGTAGACAGGCTGGAAGTCTCGGAAGATCTGTGTCAAGCAGTGCATTTGCAATCATTATGGTGCAATTCAGTGTACCTGAGCAAACAAACCATCAACAGGTCTCAGCACTGAGACTGCCAGGGCCTGATTGAACAAAGAAATTTGCAGAGTTCCTTAAAATGTTGTCTTGCCCAGTAAATTACAGCACTAGGCCATTGGGACGGGAGCAGAAAGCAGCATTTCCCAAAATGCAACCAGCAACATGACTGTCGCTCTAAAAACTAAAGCCTTCTGATAATGTTTTCATAGTTTTAGTTACTTTCCCATGAAAGTTCTATAAACATGGGTTGTTTATCACATTCCTTCTAAGAAACATCTTTTGATGGATGTTTCACATGACCAGTGTGCTTGGGAAGGTGGTAACATGATTGTCCAATCCCTGGTCATTGTCGAGGATCTATAAGTACTGGAGTAAGAGAATAAAGGTTACTTCTTTCCTGTTCTAACGCTGAAAGGTGTTCATGTGAATCGTTTTGTGTCCTTTAGCAACATGTGACCAGTAGCACACCAGCCCACCATGAAAGCTGTGGGTGCTCTGTGGCCTCTGATGGCAGAGGAGAACCCTGTGTTCAGCTCTGCCTACCATGCTGTGCCTCAGCACTGCCCCAGCTGCTTTCCTGAGGGCTTTTGATGCAAGACAGCCCCAAACCAGACACAGACCTGCTTCTCACTTTGCCAGAGCACAGTAAAGCATAGTTTGGCAGTTGACCCTGCATATGAAATTATCTTTTCTGCTCTGATAACCTGCTTCAAGCAGAATTAATTTTTTTCTTTTCTGTGAGGAATTCTCTCTTCTAAAAATCATTTCAGGGCAAATAAACCCCATGAGGGAATGGGCCTGATGTAGAAGTAGACTGATATCAACACATAGTCATGCAAGTCCTCGTAGTTGGCAGATTTTCTCTAAGACCATATCCAGAACATCACAAGTTTTGTGAAAGTTGGCTCCATTTTGCTGAGACATCTTTCTTTTCTGTCATGAAGTGGCAGAGTTTGAGGCTCTGACACAGCAGAGCACTTAATCACTTCTCTGACTTGAAGTACCTTTGTAATGGCTTCACTGAGCTGAAACTGTGCTCTGCACTTGGAAAGGCTCCTGGCCTTCCTTGGGCTGCTGCTTAACAGCACAAGTCTTCTCTGCTATGGAACTGTGCCTGTGTAATTCAGTCAGATTGAAAAATGAAAGCAATTTAAAAATCTCCTCAGCCTGACATCTCCCGTTTGGCTGACCTGGCTCTGCAGACAGGGCTATTGGCCCCAGTACGGCCAGTGCCCAGCTCCCACTGCATGCCCTGGGCTGGGGCTGTGCTGCGAGGGCAGTGCACCAGGCACGGAGGGAGATGGCATCTGGTACCACTAGGAAAGAGTGTAGGGGAAATTTGGCATTATGGGAGGCAGGGGCAAGGAGAGCCATATGGAGCTCTGCAGGAGGGTGAGGTGGAGCCTGCAGCCGATGAGAAGTAGAAGAAAGTCACAGTTGAGACGCTGTGGGAGAGGAAGAGGGAGGTTGATCTGACAGGCAATATAAAGACCTCTTCTTTTCCTATCCAATTACTGGCTGCTTCTACAGTCCAAAATGAACAACTGTAGTCCATAACAATTACAGGCCTCATTAAAGCCAGGGAAGAATGAGCTGTCAGACCGAAGAGCTGTCAAGCCCTTTCGTCTAAGGGAAAGAGTCAGGGGCCCAGGCTGGTGCAAACCACACCACAGACAGCCTCAGCTAACAGGCAGAGATTTTCTCTGGAAACAGGCCCGGGGTGTGTATTGGAAAGGCAAAGCCAGGGGGATTTGTGCCCAATGTGGGTGGCAGCTTGAGTTTGACAAGCTGCCGTGCTAGCAAGTTTGGGAACGGCTGAGTTGGAAGCGCTTCTACTACTCCTGCCTCTTTGGGAAATGGGGCTGCCATACTTCCCTATGGGGACTGTGATGGGGGCGTGTTGGGTATCCTCCATTTGTATAACTGGTTCTTGCCCTAAGAGAAACTGTCCTCCAAGTGACTTCCTTCAGTCACATCAACTGGACAGTGTCTCTGGCTGGGCCATGCAATGCAATGCCCTTCAGATGTGTTCATTCATTCATTCATTCATTCATTCATTCATTCAGATGTGTTTCAGCCTACAAGAATATAGATGGTATGTACCTTGGAGTGTGGAAAGGAAGGCAAGACTGCTCACATATGCTATGCCAAGGCTGCCATGTACAAATGGTTCTGCATGCTGGCATGAACACAGTTGCTTCAGAATTCAGCCCCACGGCCTGTGCCTGCCAGATAAGAAGTTAAACAGCGTGTACTCAACACAGTATCTCTGATCACTGTGCAAAGGTCTCCTTGCAACCAGATTGCAAGTCACCAGTTCCATCTCCTCCATCTTCCCAGCATTTGGCCTGTTTATATTTCCTCTTTTCTGGGAGATGGAATGAGATTTGAAGATTATTTAATGCTTAAAAAATCTATGCAGCAGTATGCTACTTAACAGAGAAGTTTTATATGGAAAATGTGTTGTTTTTTCCATTATGTTAACTTCTCACAGCTCTGCCTGCCAGTGGTAGCTCTTTGCTTTCAAGCTACTGATGAGCCTCAGCATCTGTTCTTCTGGCCATCCAGACCATTTGCAGAGTCTTAAAAGCAGAAGCCGTGACATGCTCTTCTTAGAAATGCCTGGATGTCTTCCAGGGTTGGAATCAATCAGTGAAACAGGCCCTCAATCTATTGCTGATATGATATTGCAAGAAGAGTAGGTTGACACCTTGTCCATTCACTCTAAGGCTACTACTAGTTGAAAAAATAATTCTGAGTAGTGCTGACAGCCTAGATGCTCTCAGACCTGCATTAGAACAAGGCCTTCTGACTCAGAAGACAAATCAAACTTAGGCAAAACTGCAAACAAAATCTCTGCATAAAACCTTGATGGCATTTCCTAGCTGATAGAACTAGAACCTTACATTTTATGTCTGGAAAGGAAAGTTTTCTTCTTTCTGTATGGGAATGAAGCCTAAGTTTTGTTAGTAACAAAGATTGTTACTCCTTCACTGTCCAGCCAAGTTTTACCCATGGAGCTTTTTGACAATATAATTTAGTAATTTAGTAATTTTTAGTAGTATTATTTTTAGCAAATCTCGCACAGAAAGAGCACACCTTATCCATTGCTATTAATATCCAGGCAAGCAGTAGAGTCCACAATGAGAGATTGTCTTTTGCTAATCTTCTCCAAATGAAGGCTCAGAATTTCTCCTAAGAAAAGACAGCAGAATTTTACTAAGCAATGCACAGAGCTCTGCACTGTTGTCACTGCTGAGGTGTTGTTTTTTCATTCTACTTCCAAGTCTGGAAAAGAGACAGTATGATGCCTAAATGTGAGTGAGAAGCAGCTTTCTGTGACTGCAAAGTTTTCACTTCATTACTTGCTGTAATAGTTTTGACTGCTCATCCTGGGCCATAGTCACTTTAGGGGTACAAGAAACTGGAAACTAGTGTGACAGGAATAGAGACGTAGCACAAAAATTTATCAGTCTGCTTCCCATCCCTGTCCAGATCCTTCTTGAGAGAGTCAAGGAAAGAGAGAGGGCAAGGCAACATGAGTCTGTGTAAATCTCATCACTGCTGGTGCAGTGTCAGTGTGCACGTGGTGTAAGCCAGCCAAGCTCTACCTCAGTGTGCCTCAAAATGGGAAAGGGACAGGAATAAGCCACTTGACCTAGATGCAAGTCCATTAGTCAGGCTCCTTTTTGATCTTTTTTTTCCCCCTTTTCATCAAGCTGGTCTTCCAATGACATTTTGTCTCTTTCCCCCTTTTAATCATGCTAACAACAGTGCTAAGATGGATGTGTTTACAGCCTAGGGCTGGGCAGGTATCTCAAATTCCTCTGTGCTGCAGACAATTGCATGACTTTACCCACCAGTCACACAGCAGAAGGCCAAGGGGCTGCCAGGCAGCAATGTCCAGCAGCGTGCAGGAGTGGCTGTTCCCAGTTCACTGGCACCTGAAGAGATGAAATGCAGCAAGGGATAGAGAGGCAGCATACCTCTGGCAAGAGGAAAACCAGAGGGAGCAGGTTGGGGATGGACTGTGCCTGTGTGTTACTCCAGCCCCTCAGTTCATCCATCTGGGGAGACTAAGCAGGCTGAGATGCACGTGGGTGAATTTGCACTACACCTGGCTAACCACAGTCTGGCACATGTGTGCACTCACAGTGTGTGTCACACCCTGCCCCAGGGCAGTTTAATGTGGAGTTAAGTCTTGCTCCTGTCTCTGCAGGACAGCCCTAGCAACTATTTCTGATGTCTGAGGCAAAGAGAGGGAAAAAAGCCCCATTCTGAGCAGAGCACTGTGGGGCCAGCTCGGTGAGCATCAGTATCACAGCCTTGCTTTCCCCAGGTTTGACATTTAGATGCGGCAGAAGGGTAACTCCAGTTGTTTTACAGACTGTTTCGTTGCAACTATGGAGAAAGGTGAAATGCTCATCTTCATTTTAACTTCATAAATTCTCTGCTGTTAAATGGGCTAAGGACATTGACAGTATCTGATCTTGGCTTCTCCTTTCCTGGGGCATATGATGAATTTCTGGCTTTACCTGCTGAAGGTCTGATATTTGCTGTAAGGTGTTGGACAGTACTCTGTGGCTACCAGCACTCCGTGTTTGGGGTCTGCTACCTATCCCAGCACACACAGCCCAACCCTGGTCACCAGCCAGTCCCAGAGACAGGACCCAGAGGCCCAGGTGTTTCCTCACCCAACACTTGTCCCAGATAACAGCAGAGGTGGGTTTTAGTGTTTCAGAGTCCTCCAGAGATTTAGCAAGGCAAATCAAGTTGACTACTGCCATCCCAGTTTGGGAAAATGAAGACAATTTTATAAAGGGCATCATTTTTCTCCCACATCTTTCTTTAGAAATGTCCTCTAAAGCAATTTCACATTTCAAGTAGTTTAGGAATGCTCAGATTTCATCTCTGTTTTCAGACTTGCCACACTGAGGGAATATGGTGAAGGGTGGTTTGCAATGAGCCAAACTCAGACAGCTGAGGTGGGGATTTTTGCTGCCTTAAATAGACTTCCCCATCCCAAATTTCCCTGTGGAAATTTCCCTGTTTCCAAGCAAATCTTCTCTATGATGCATGATCTTGAGACAGGTTGTTTTTTTTTGCTTGGCTTTTTCCTGGTGATTTTGTGATTCGATGTGTGGACTGGTTGTGTGTTTCACCACAGTATTTAGTAGTTCATTTAGTATGAACTGCCACCTCAGGAGCACACTACTCAGGAGCTGCTCCCATAACTGACTTTTTGGATATTTTTCTCTTTTTCTCTTCCTGAAGCAGAGTTGGAACTCTTGCAGCGCCCACTTCTTAGACAGTCCCAGGCCAAATGCACATTTTAATGGATGTCACACAAATGCAGAAGGTAAACCATGTCATTATCAAGTGGCTCAATGTGTACTCTTTCCAACACTAGTTCTAATGCTGAATGTGGTGTGTGAAAATATGAAACAACCACAGAGAACAGAAACCAAAGCTCCGTGCAGATGTATGCTAGTAAAGGGGCCAAAACCAAGAAGCAACTTTGAACACCCTTCTCTCTCAACTTCTGTTACAACACTTAACTTCTTAACTTCTGTTACAGTACTTTAAATAACAGGAGAAACTCCTGTGATTTCACCTGATAAATTTCATCCTTTGTCCTGAGGATTTAAAGTGGTCACAGCTTGCATGGAAGAAGGATGTTCTAACAGGTATTATGAAAGAGATCTTTCCTACTCTGTTGTTTCCCAACAGGAAAGCTGTTGCAAATGGGTAATAAAGGAAAACTGAAACTTTGCATAAATAGGTGGAAAGGAAAGGAAAGGAAAGGAAAGGAAAGGAAAGGAAAGGAAAGGAAAGGAAAGGAAAGGAAAGGAAAGGAAAGGAAAGGAAAGGAAAGGAAAGGAAAGGAAAGGAAAGGAAAGGAAAGGAAAGGAAAGGAAAGGAAAGGAAAGGAAAGGAAAGGAAAGGAAAGGAAAGGAAAGGAAAGGAAAGGAAAGGAAAGGAAAGGAAAGGAAAGGAAAGGAAAGGAAAGGAAAGGAAAGGAAAGGAAAGGAAAGGAAAGGAAAGGAAAGGAAAGGAAAGGAAAGGAAAGGAAAGGAAAGGAAAGGAAAGGAAAGGAAAGGAAAGGAAAGGAAAGGAAAGGAAAGGAAAGGGGTGCCTGGAGTCAAAGAGCTACAGGGCTACATGGCTTTTCATAGATTTTTCCTCCACTATTGTGCAGAACCATCACCTCCACCACCCCTGAGGGCAGCTAAAATTGTTTATAAGCCATTTTGGTACTAGGGAACACAGAACTCTCACACAGAAGAGGTCAAATCCCAGCACGAAAATCCTTGATAGCACACTGTGATTAAAGTAAGCATCTATATTAAAATGTGCATAATTCCAAATTGTTGTACATGTCAACAAATTATAGACACCCTGCTGATAATGTCTCTCTAATGCCCCTGTAACAAATTGTAATTTGTAATTCAAAAGAACACTGTCATTTCTAATCTGATCTCTTCCAAGTTTTCTTTTCATATCCAGAGCATAAAATGAGAAGAATTAAATCTGGGAGAGATGAGGGTCTTTTTTTTTTTTTTGTGCACTTTATCATCTTTTCTTTAGATACCCAAATCATAGCTGCTTTGCAAATTGAGCTTTTTGCATCATTAAAATAAGTGGGACCCATAACACAGTGAGCTAAACAGTGCTGTTTCTAGTGGGAATGCCACAAAAAAATGAGAGGTGATGATCAATATTTTAAGGTTCAGATGAGCTAGGCAAAACAACAGTCCCAGCAGCAAAGAACTTCACTGCTGTGTTTGCATCCTGTAATTACAACCCTTCCCAGGGACCTTTGCACAGAAAAGTCTGGTGTCCACACCTCAGCCTCTGCTTTTGGGGAAGGGGCTGATGGGACTGAAGTGGAGTATGTTTGCACCAGAGGTCATGGGGAAGGGGGAGACAGCCACCTTCACCTCAGCTGAGCCAGGCATCTCCAAAGCAATTGATGGCAACCTTTGTGCTGCAGTGGCTGCCCTGTTTCTGGTATTCAGGTCACCTTGCTCAAGATAATCTTTTGTATCTCTGTACTTACTCTGTTATAGAATCATTATTCAACCACAGCATGCCCTAAGTTGGAAGGGACCCACAAGGAACACTAATTGAGTCCAGCTCCTGGCCTGCACAGAACAATCCCAGGAATCACACCATGTTCCTGACAGCTTCTTGAAAAACTTCTTGAACTCTGTCAGGTTTGGTGCTATAACCATATCCCCAGGGAGCCTATTCAGTGCCAAAGCACCTTCTGGGTGAAGAACCTTTTCCTAACGTCCCCTGACAGAGTTTCATATCATTCCCTCAGGTCTTACAGCTGGTGGCTGGAGAGAAGGAGACCTACCCCCTCTTCCCCTTGTGAGGAAGCTGTAGACTGGTATGAGTTTTCCCCTTAATCTTCTCTTCTCTAGGCTGAATAAACCAAGGTCTATGTAGACATTCTCATGGATATCTAATTTTCTGACTTAGGAGAACAAAAACAGAAGCCAGACTTAAACTTTTCTGAAATTTACTCCCTCCTGAATTAGTTTTGCAAACACTCATCTGAATCTGCAGTTACACTCCATGACCCCTCCAAGGAAAGAAAACCAAACCAGAAAAACTATCCTTTGAAATTTCTGCCTCCTTCAAGGGTTTGGCAGGGCTAGGTCTTGCTTGTGAAATGTACCAGTCTCCCAGTGTAGGACCACTCATTTGTTACCACCTTCTCCTCTAGGACTGTGGAAGGTTTAAAAAGATCAGGGAAGTCCATCAATATAACTTTTTCTCCCCAGCATTAATTTCCTGTTCTCTTTTCATGTGAAAAGTTACCTAAACAAAGGACAGTGAATGATCTGTGTGCCTTTCCACATTATTGTGGAAAATTTAATCAGATCAGAAGCTATTTAGGGTGGATTAATACCAAGCAAAAACTAAGGTTTACTGTGGAGAGCATCCAATAGAAATTTCCTTCTTCTCACCACAATTTTATATGGGATTAAAATCATATTCATCAGCACTTTTGCATATATTTTTCACTGACATTGCAACTGATGTTTTCTCTTACTATTTTAAACAGCTTAATCAATTACCAAGCACAGTAAGTTCCTAGTAATCCCATCTGTGTTATAAGAAGGAAGGTGTTTTACTAAGGTTTGGACATTTCTGTTTACCACAGACATATGTTCAACACAGCCCTTCCAAGAGTTTTGGAGCCACAGTCGTTCATTTTCTTCTTCCTTGGAAGGATGCCTGGTCATAACTGAGGTTCTTTTGCTTGTTGCAGTGTTGTTGCATGTAAGAATGAACACTTCTTGTATAGATTTGTGAAAAAATAAAGTTTGGAAAGGAATGGGAGGAGAGTGAGGTGGTGAGCAGGAGCAGGGTATCCATTGCAAGGAAAGGGAGAAAGCTCAGCTACTTTTTTAATGCAAAAATGTTCTGGTCCTTCCCCTGTAGAGCTTGTTTCTAAGCATCTGAAGTCGTCTCTCTGGGACTGTTGCTTCTCAGTGGCCACATGGGTAAAATGTGAAAGCAAATGACATTATTTCCACTTACCAGCAGCATCAGCAAATGCCTGGTTTCACTTCAGCTGTTCAGATGGAGGGGTGGGAGCCAAGTTTTCCCTCCACTTCTGTGCACCAGACTATCTGGTAAGGGAGAGAGTTACACTGGGCATCTGAAGGTGTCACACTGTCCTCCTGTCTTCTAGTTTGTGTGAGATGATACAGTTGGGTCAGGCTTCAGGACAACTTCACTGTGAGACAAATTTATGACAGCAGGTTTGAATGCATGCTGGGCTTCTGGCTTCCCTCCACATTCTCCTGGATGTTGAAATATTTATGGGGAAAACAATCTTATGAGTTGAAAGAAGGAGATAATAAGCTACAAGACTGCTGATTGCTATAAGTACTCATCCTCCTCTGCTGGACTTGAGTTTCTCCTGCTTACTTGCAGAGATAAGCTTTCTGGAATGGAAATGACTGCAGTCCAGTACTTCACTTGTTTGAAATGGAAATAAACACCTCATAGCCAGTAGCTCTTTCCAAAATTCATTCTGTCATTATTGTCCTTTCCAGTTCAGAAGGGTGAAGTATTGTGACATAAACTGGGTGAGATTTTCCTTAAATCTCCAATCTATACTTGCTTTCAAAGTCACAAAACTTTCCAAATTTTACTGTTATCCCCTATTTTTTACCGTTTATATTCCCTTTTCATCTTCTTTTTTTCTTTCCCTTTTCCATTTCTCTTCTTTCCTTTTCTTTTTCTTGTTTTTCACAATAGCAGTAAAATATTCCTTTGATTGATAGCAGAACTCAGACTCCATCAAGGTTCAAGCCACAGATTCCCTGTGGCAGCCAAAACCACTAAGTAAGGGAGCCCAGCTTGGAAGGATTTAAGGGAGAGCAGTTCTGGGAACTCAGATTTGGGATGCCTGGAAGATGCTGGGAATGCGATGCAACTCAATTTAGGGCTTTCAAGATGTCATGAATTGTACTTCAGAGGAGGCAGGCTGGAGAGCCATTGATTCTGGTAGGCAGGTGGATAAAAACAATGAAATTGTTCTACATATCTTTCTGAGATGCAATCCTAAAGCTAAGAAATCCCATTCTAGGATCAGTTCAGAAAGCCTTTCATATCATTAAAACCCTTCAGGTACCTACTTTTCCCTGAGAACCAAGAATATTTCCCTGGCAGCTTTACATGGTTCTGCTGGCTGCCAGGCCATTCTGCCCCAATTTTCTCTGAAATTCTACAATGGCAGGCAGTGTGAGCAGAGAAGCCCCCATCCCTACAGAGAGTGAACATGTGGGTTGTGTCTGAAAAGAACAGGATGTAACACCTGTCTTTTAAGAGGGATTGATGTGGTCAAAAGCAAACTGGAACAAAATGGGGCTGTTGAAGACTGTAAGTGTCTCCAGCTGTCCTTGCTGACACAGCTGCTGGAAGGAAGACAAATCTTTAATAGCTTTAGGGCAAAACCTCACTCATACATACCTTCTGCATGGAGTGGGAGGCCACATGGGTGGTGGGTAAGGGTCCTTTTGAATCTGGCCTGTGTGGGAGCAGCCCACACCAGCCTGGCCACCAAAGCCATGCCATGGGCAAACCTGTCTCTGCCTTCCCCACATCTTGACAGGGAGCTGCCACTGCACAGAGTCCTCACACCCCTGTACGACTCAGTGCAAAAAGGAAAGTTGGGGGATAGTTAGAACATTTGGATTCTCTGGCATCCCAAGGATTTCCTTTCTAGCATTTGAAATGGCATTCCCTTTTGAAAGATTTGTTATTTGAAAAAAACAAAAACATTTGGAAACATTTTTAAAAGGTCAAAATCAAAATAAAGATTTGGAAAATAGAGAATCCAGTCACTCAGTGTGAAATGTTAATTTCCTTTGGAATTGTTATGCATAATTTTTCTTTTTTCCCAGACTTCAACATTTCTTATTTTCTAGTCAGAAAAGAATGTCAGATCCTGACAATCCTTATGGGGCTGGAGGAGCCTCTTCCACCCAGCCCTTGTGTGCACACATCATTCATATCAGGGACGGGCCCTTGGACCATAAACCACTTGAGCAATTTGCTTCCAAAAGGAAACCACCACCAGAGTAAAAAAATATGCTGAGAACAAAAGTTATTGTTTAATGTCTTCAAGAAAATCAGTGTTGAAAACAATTTCCACTGTATTCCATTTCCTACAGGTTTGTCATTCAAGAGCAAAGATTCTACTCTCTCTACCACCGGCCTGACCTAAAGCTTATCTTTCTCTGTTATGTGTCGCCTGAATTCTGTCAATTTTACACTCCCTCTCTGCTTTCTTGGGGCCACAGAGCAGGGACACATTTGTTATCCACTTTGCAAAGCACAGCAGGCTACTGCTCCCTGATGCAGGCACTATACCAGTACAGATAATAAACAAAGGGGAATGTGCCAAGCCATACAAGTGTTAGAACTTTGAAGTTTTCTCTCTCTGTTTTTCTCATTGCAATTTTTATGGAGTTATTTAGAAGTTAATATATTTCACCCTTGCTGCTCACTAAATATCCTTGACTCAGCAGAGAGGTAGAGCTGCTGAACATGCTTAAAGTGAGGAGAAATTGATTGCCAAACATGCAGAACATTATTACTAATTTCTTGGTTTTCATCATTTCTCTCCAGTCAAGAAAAAAAAATCAAATCACTGAAGCCTGAAACTGGTAAAAAACCTTATGGCATTTGGATTCTGAAATAAAAGAGAAAACCTGTGTCTGTAATCATCCAGCAATTTGTCCTTTAGCCTAAATGCGTTCGTTGTCCTTGGCACTAATTTTAAGACATCTCTATTTCAAAAGTGATCCTCTGACAAGTGAGGATTTCTAAGGTATTGGTGGTGCTCTCTCTCTGACCCTGTGGAGGCAACAGTCTGGGATATCTTTTGGTTTCACTGACCAGGCTACTGGCAAATTACCCTGCCTTTATTCTCACTGTGCATCTGATACACCACACGTGATAAAGCCATGACAAATATTTTGGTCCTACCATAGTGCAGGTTTCACAGTGATGCTCCCTGAGTGTTAGGGGTGCTGCCAGAAAGAATTTTGGCTTTGCAGACTCCATGCATTCACCTTCACTCCCTTGCCTTAATATAGGTGCCTAAGGATGGGCACCCTGTGGGGCTGGGGGGTAAAACACCAGACCTACAGGTGACCCACAGCTTCCCACGATCATGTCTAGGGACCACACAAGATAAACTACTGCACCTTAGGGAGAGGCCTGTGTTTGTGTCTGAGTCCTACTTCTAGGAAAAAGCAGGCACCAACACTCAGGTGTTTGCCTAGAGCTACATCCCTCCCCCACTGCAGGGTGAAATGAGTCTTTCCACAAAACCTGTCAATTTTTTTCTTTGACTGAAGTCCACCCAGCTGTGCTGCAGGTGCTGGAGACCCTCTGTCCAGGAATATGCTGTGACCACCACCACCACACAGGTGAACATGGAGGGGTTCTTCATGTCTGTGTGGCAAAATTCTTTGGAAGTATTGACTCCCTTCCAAAGAAATGTTTTAGCCATTTAAGGTGGGGAGAGCAGACCAAAATGATTTTGTTTGTTCTAAAATAAATATAAGGTTGACAAATTTCTTTAACACTGACTAACATGCATTTCTTTCCCATTTTAGTTTCGAAGTCTGCTAAAACCTTTGTGACTGCACTTTCATTCCTCACAGTGAGGTTAAAGGCAAGCAGTGCTGCAGGCTGAAACCTCATCCAGCCAAAAAGTGATGAAAAGTCTCCTATGAACATCAGTAAGGGCAAGATTTTACCTCTAATTTTTGTGGTCAAAATATTTCCATGGACTCTAATTCTCCAGTGTATGATTGTTAGCTGGACTAGATCAGGCGCCACAGCGAAAATTCAGACAAGTTGATCTGAGATCTTAAAGTGGGGCAGAAATACCCTCAAAGATCATGTGCTTGCACAGAGATGCTACAAGGAGATTTTAAAGCAGTAGAGCAATAAAAAGCTGCAGGAGGCTCTCAGGAGTAGAAGTGGTTCTGGAGGAGGTCAGAGGAGGGCAAGGTGAAGACATTTCTCTGAACTGTGTGAGACTGCAGCTTGAAACTCGGTGAAAGTTCAGGGCTGTGCTGCCTTTATCCAAACCAGATTTCCCAGATTCACTCTCTGTGTGCAGGATTATTTTTCAGTTATTATTTCCTAGCTTTCCTGTTGCTGTATGTAATTTGCTCTGAGGAATGCTCAGCCATCTTCAAAACTCTGTGCTTACTGACTAAGGTGGATTTTTGAGGTGGCCATGACTTTGTCTGCACCACCATGCACACCACCATGTAGCACAGTTGGAATAGGTCTGGGAGTGGGTCAGTGCTGAGGACCCACCTCACATCACTCAGCTCTCCTGGTTCAGATGCCCATAAAGATGTGGCACATCCTACAAGGACTCCCAGGGACCCTTTTCCGCCTCATTTCACCTGCCAGTCTGAGTTCCCTGAGGCCAGTCTGCAGTACAGATCTTTGCAGGTTGTGCTTGGGGAAGGCAGATTCCTCAAAAACACACTCCTGCTGCAGCTGGGTGCTGGTGCCAGCACAGCCCCAGGTTTCTGTAATGCAGAGTAACTTCCCTCTTTGCCCCCATTACAGCAGGCATTTCCACAGTGCTCCTAGGCACAGCCACACTGCTCAGGAAGTGTCAGTGGCACCAGAAGTGAAATGAGCCTGCAGGGCTGGATATGGCTGCTATTAGGATGTTAACTATATTCAGCTCCAACTATTTTTTCCACAAGCCACAGCAAACCATGCAAAACATCTGTGAGTACATAAATTAGGAAGTGGTTAACACTTAGTTAAACATTAAGCTGTCATTGTTAAGAAAGGGAGAGAACTCCTTTCCGGAAACCTCTCACAGCTCAGTGCTAACAAGCTGAGCTAAAACGGCAACAGCTCACCTTGCACTCAGGTGCTGAGAGCTACCTGTTGGGATGTGAGTAACACCTGCCAGGATGCTTGCAGTTCATCCAGCCTGTAAAAACATAAATCACCTAATCTCTGGACTGAGCTCAAAGGGAGTCAGTAGTTCAGGCTCATTTTAATTGTGATTTATATGACTATTCCTGCTTGTAGGATCAGGCACCAAAGAGGGCACTGCAGCCCTGTCCTTTTTGTGATCACTGACCCATCTCTACCCCTACAGGGATGACAGATGCAGTTAGTTCAGTGGAAGATGGAGCTGTCATGCAAGGGCACAGTGCTGCCCAAATGCAGAACTGTCAGCTCTTAGGGACAAGTTTGCCATCTTTGAGGACAATTCTTGCAGTTCTTGGTGTTCTGCTTGCCCTCTCACTTCTGAAATCAAAGTAGCAGAAGTGTATCAGAGGTATTCTATTTCTTGAGCCCAGCTTTTGCAATCTCATGGGAAAAATTGTGAGAGCAAAATGCTCCAGTTCAAGAATGCAAATGAAGAGAACTCTAAATTTGTTGTTTAAAAAAATCTTTAATTTACACAACTATCTTTGGGGTGAAAAGTAGACTAACATTTGGTGATTTTGTGTGAGTTGCAATATTTAAATAGCACACTCTAAGGCTAAGGGCTAGCTAAGCTCTTTTCTCTTTCCAATCTCTCTTCTAAATTAAGTCAGTACTTCATATGTGTTTGTGGTCTCCTTGTCCAGGAATGGATTGTCATCCCTGAAAAGAGTTCAGAATCTTGAATAACCTGAAACATTTTCCAGGATCCACAAAGATATAGCTCCTTCATTTAAGTTGGAAATTTGTTAAATACAAATGTTTAATGATCTGATCCTGCAAATGCCCATAACTAAATAAATCATAGAATCACTGGATATGCTGAGTTGGAAGGGACCCATCAGGATCATCGAGTCCAACTCCTGGCCCTGCACAGGACACCCCAGGAGTCACGCCATGTACCTGAGAGCATTGTCCAAACACTTCTTGAACTCTGTCAGGTTTGGTGCTGTCACCACATCCCTGGGGAACCTGTTCCAGTGCCCAGCCACCCTCTGAGTGAGAAGCTTCTTCCTGATACCTGTACTGAACCTCCTCTGGCTCAGCTTCATGCTGTTTCCTCAAGTCCTCTCACTGGTCACGAGAGTGAAGAGATCGGTACCTGCCCTTCTGCTTCCCCTCGTGAGGATGTTGAAGACCACAATGGGGTCTGCCCTCAGTCTCCTCTTCTCCAAGCTGAACAAACCAAGTGACCTCAGCCCCTCCTCATAAGGCTTCCTCCTTCTTTCCGTTCTTGAAAACCGGGACAATGTTCACCACCTTCCAGTCAGCTGGAACCTCTCCAGATTCCCAAGACCACTCAGAAATCACCTGTGGAAATTGCTCTTGTGTGTAAGTGTTTCAGATGATTTATTTACCTAAAAGGATATTTTCAGCAATGGTCAGCAAAATGCTGGTTGTATTTGCATAAACCTTGTGGATTGACAATGCTTGGCTGCAAATACAAGCAATAAGAAAGTGGAAAGAATTGTAACATTTCTGCTATTAGTCAGACCCCTGAAGTGCAAAGAGAATAATGAAGAAGAAAAAAACACTGGAAAATAAATTAACCTAACTTTGCTGAAATTGCAGTCTGTAGTTGCAGATGGAAAGAATATGATGCATTACCAGAAATGGCCAACCTTTCCAGGTTCATTGCCATCAGCCCTTCAGCAGGTTTGTAACTTCAGTCTTCTTGTTTTCTGAAATGCAGCAGGTCACCACTCCAGGCTTCTGATCAGAGTAATGCCACCGTCCTGCTGGTGGTGGCAGCAGTCCTCCCAGGCCCCCAGGATCCTGTAGGCAGCTGACCTCAAGCCCGTGCAAGTGTTTCCCAAGCAGCACCATGACCATAAGTGCAAATGTGAAGAATTTCTGAATCTCTCTGAATTTCTGTATCAATTTCTTGTCTTGCAATGCTGGATACAGCTCCTCTATAAGCAGGAACTCAGTATAATCATACAGCTTAGTATATGACACACTTGCAAGGGAGCATGGGGGCCTCACAAGACAGAGCTTTGAGTGAAACACAGCGGGGTGGTGTAGGTCTCTTAAGTCCCAGAAAACTCATGGCTAGTGTTTTGTGCACCAGTCACATGGATGTGTATGAAAATGGGTGAACAGTTAAAGATTCAGGCTGACAGCGCCATAGACCTTGGTCTTGTGCTAGTCAGGGAGGAGGTGCCTGCCCAGAAAGGTTTTGGTGTAGGGCTGGGATGTGAATTTAGCTGTGTGAATCAGATAAACAGCAGTTTCCTCTACATTCATCCCTCAAAGTTTTAGTAGTTAGCAGTTTACAGATTCATTGGGTTTTGTAGTTCAAAGTATTTTAGCTCTTTTTTTTAAAATTGGTTTCTGCATCCCCCTGTTTCTCCTCTCCTTAGCTCATGATGGGAGACAAAGCCCGAGTACTGAGGCTGAAAGTTGTTTACTCTGATCCAAATTCTGCTCTCAGGCCTGCCAGAATAAAATTAATGACTAATTTAAGCATGAGCAAAATCAGGACTGTTCTCCTGTCCTTTCTGTCCAAAGGCAGCCGAGAAGGCCAGCAGCTCCCTGGGCTGTGTGAGCAGAAGCACAGCCAGCAGATCAAGGGAAGTGTCTGCTTTTTCCACTCAGCACTGAACAGACCATGTGCAGAATACCACATGGAATTCTGAAGTTCCCAATACTAGGAACACATCAATAAGCTGGAGAAATTTCAAAACAAGGCCACCAGAATGGTCAGGACTAAAGCACTTGCCTTGTGAGTAGAAGCTGAGGGAGCTGGGTTTGCTCAGCCTGCAGAAGAGAGTTTCAGTGAGACCTGAGAGCAGCCCCCCATACCTTCTGGCCTAAATTGTGAAGGACAGTATGGCTGACCAGGTTGGCTGGGGAACAGCTGTGGTCAGTGACATCAGTCTCATGGTGCCCAGCCGTCTGACTTCCCTCCATCCTCATGGCATTCTGTCACTGGACATCATTAAGGGACCTGGCCTGCCAGAGTGCTTGGGTCTACTTGGCTCTCAGCAAGGAACACGTTCCTCACCCCTGCTCTGAAGGAAACATCACATTTCAAAAGTGTTCAAATAGCTCAGCATTTCCTTGACAGAAGATGCTAAATTCTGAACAAGTCTTTGTAAACACTGGGTTTGTAGTGAGACTTAATAGAGATGGTAACGCTGGGGCCCTTTTGGTGATTGCTGCACTCCACAAATTTTTAAGGGGCTTGTTATAGTACCTCAAAGTGCCAAACAGGGTATTTAACATGGGTCTGCATTTCAATAGCATTCTAGTTTCAACATTGTATTTATAAAATGGCAACAGAGCTACAGTTGTAAAAACTACTTATTACAGCAAACTTACCTGTGACTTGCAGGAGGAAAGGGAGGCCTGGACCTGGAATAGGATGTCTCAGTCACAGGGGAAAGTGATTTGGCTTGAAAAGCACAGCATTAGAGCTGCCCCATACCATTACTCTGTGCTGTACTGGCAGTACAGAGCAGACACGAACTCATCCTGGCCAGCCACGGTCTGGCTGTAACATAGATACCCACCTCAGAATGTTCTGGTTCTTTTAGGGCTTTGCACTTTCCACTCTTGGCCCTTTCTCCTACTTCATATATTTGGGAGGACTATTTAAAATATGGGTGAGGGAGTAGTGTTCTGGCAGTGGCATTAGCAGGAGCTGTGTACTTTGGAATGCCTTTGCAGCACAGGCTAAACAGTGAAACCACTGAAACCCCAAACCATGTTGATGACTTTTCATTTCTTGAGGGATTTTTATCCCTGTCCCCAACATCTTGGAAATGGTAAGGAATGCAAAATTCTTTTTCAGTGTAAGATATTAAGGACTTTTGCAATGTTCTTTAGGAAAAAATTCTGATGCTTCAGTGCTTTGAAATGTTTAATAGTGGGGGATGGGGTGGAAAGAGCAAATGTCGGCATATGAATAATGTGTAGATTACAAAAAGGGGAATATAAATTGGATTAAATACTTTTTCTTATCTTTAGATCACTGCACTTTTGTGCTCTTTCCAGCTCAGCAGGACTTTTAGCTAGCTCAGATGTTGCCTCAGAGACCCATAAAAGTTCTACAGCCCAGAAAAAGCCCCATAAAATAAGTAAAACCTCCCAGTGTGAAGTTCTGCCTCCCTCCCACTCAGCAATTAACTCTTCTTCCTCCCACTTTCATAGAAGCTGGCTTTTCACACACTGGATGCCAAGTTTTCTGCTACTTCTTTTTCACACCAACCTCAAGAGAAGGACAACTGAATTTTAACCAACCTGTCCTTGGACTGTGCTGTGTTCTTCTCATCTCCAAATCTTTCCTGGGACAGCTGCAGTCTGCTATGGGCCTGTCCCAATTTTATTGGCCATTGAAGGACACTCAAATCTTGCTTTCAACTGTTTCACCTGGGGGAATATGTCTTAACCATACCTAAATATCTTCCTCTTTCTTACTACCATCTGTGCTACCAGCTTAGAGAAACACTCTGGCCACTGGAAGCAAAGTTCTGGTGAAGGTCTTGGCATTTGGCAGCTCTTTTGCCTTGTGTCAGGCACACAGAGATGTTATGGTAAAACAAAGTCCATTGGTCTCAGGTAACTCCCACATCTCCCTGTGACATAACCCCATCACTGCCCTAGCTCACATCTCTCCTTTGTTAGTAGCAGACCTCCAGAAGGTCTCTTTTAACACCCACATTCACATTCTTAATTTGTTTTGTTCCCCTTTTATTTTCTGCAGGATGAGAAAGCATTTTTATCCTCAATTTCCTTTTCCTGCAGCTCTAGATTATAGTTACTTACTGTCTGAGCATGTTTGCTCAGAAACCCTGGAAGCACAGTACAGTTTGTTTCAAAGACCATTTGCAAGTGGAAAATACCAAATGTTGGTAGTGGTGCCAACATTTATTATATGGAGTTTCCCCTGTAGCTGGTTCATATGTAGTATTCATCATACAGCACTGAAAAAAGCATGTGATTGATTGACTGGCTGTTTTCAGGAACAGTAGAGTCTGTTCTGTAGCTGGCTCCCAGCACCTCAACAGCTGGCTAGCTTCTGCTAGCTTCATAGGGACAAACTGGATAAGCAAATTCATGTGTCTGAATGTGGCTACTTGAGCTCTGTACAAAAAGTTGACAGCTCTGGAATACAAGTCTAAGCAAACAGGGCATATTCAGATGTGGCTGCACCATTGCTTGAGTGTTTCCTGAAATTCAAGAGCAGGTTAAGCTGTCCATGTCAACACAGACATCAACAAGACCATCCGCACATCAAGGGAGCCAAATGTAAACCTGGCATTGCTCTGTTGGCTTCTCTGTGGGTCCATTTCCTACCCAAGTGCAAGAACTGCAATTCCTCTGAGGGTTGACAGGTTCTGTCAAACCATGCCTGTATGTTCTGGCATGCATTTCTCATTAGATCTATTCAGATACCATCAGATATCCAGTTCAACATCATGAAACACAAAGGAACATAACAGTAGTCAAATAAACATTTCTCATAAAACAGGGAAATGCAGCAATAGTATGCATGTAGAGAAAGCCACATTAGCTGTGTGACTAAAATTCTAGGCATCAGTCAGGAAGGGAGGAAATGCTAAACAGACCCGTATGTGGAACTGGATATTATTAATAAAATATTAATTTATCTTTAGTTACTTTTGGCCTCAAAGTAATGACCCTCTCAGGTGAAGCTCAACAGAGGCATCTCTGCTGACCCACAGCATGAGTTTGTGGTCACAGCTGCTCTGCTCTCCTGCCAGCACATGGGGGCAGAAACTACAACGTGAGACCAAACAAAAGCATTCAATTTATTGCATCTGTAAGCAGCTAGTTGTCCAATTTTATGTACCAATTTAAAGATATACCAAAGATCTCTAAGTGTTCTTCTGTGGAGGCTGGCAACTGGAATGTAACTACAACTTGTCCCCAGTCCAGTACTGAGTCAACTAACTGCTGATTAATGCCCCCTTTTTTTTATAGGAAACCTCAGCTTTTCAGAAGGAAGATTTTATATTTTCAAGAAGTGAGAAGGTCTTCTACTGCAATATAGGGAAGGAGGTGAGAATTAATCATCTGGTCTGAAGCCTCCAGGTCCAGACTGTCTCCTTGCAGCTGTTGGCAGCTGGCTAACCCACACCCTGATGACCCAAATGAAGGAGGAAGTTGCAATTCCAGCTGTTAGTTGGTTAGTTGAGACCCTGAAAAGGACTACAGATCCATCTGTGTGAAATGTGTGGAGTCTGTACCGAAGTGTCTTTTTACAAAGTTTTTTCAGGCTTAGTGACAACAACAGAAACAAAAGCTTGTGGAAAAGATGCAAGATTAAAAACAAGACCCCATACCGAGGGTCTTTTCCTATCTGGGCTTCCTAAACAATGCACAAGTCTCTATGGAGCAGTGAAACTTAGAGAAACCCATGACCAAATTTTGTCCCATGCTGAGAGATGCTGAAGATATCTGAAGTCCAGTCCTGTGAAGCATCAGGAGTCAGTGAGGATTCCAGAGAGTCCCTTTTATACTTCCGTAATTGCATGAAGCAACATTAAGACAAGGATAATATTTATCAGGGGATTTTCCTGTAGAGGAAAACCTTCAGAGACTGTTCCACTGACATTCTTGCAATCTCCTTTCCTGTTTTTCTTTGGCAGAGTGAGAATCGAGAGGATCAAACCAGCGTCGGTTTGTTGTACTGCTATTGAATGAAATGCGATGTGTTTAACCTAAGGAGATCTTAGGTTTAGTTCCATGCAAGGGATGAACAGGGGAGACTTGGCAATGTTAGCAAAACCCCAGAGAGCACCAGGCCATCATACTGATTCTTGCCTCTTTTTCTGTTTGTAAAACAAATGTGTTGGTTTTGATGTGGCTGATGGAAGATAACAGCTATAGAAAAGTGAATGCCCACCATGTAGAAGCACACTCACCTCCACAATAATTGGAGCCAACAACCAAAGCCTTGAATGGAGAGAGGCAAATTAGGAAATCTCACTTGTTTTACACAACAGCTCTAAAAAAATCTCAACATTCTACATGGTGCAGATATTAATCCACACCACAACATTTTTACCTCACAAGTGACATATTACAGGATTATTTCAAGAAAATGTTTTTCACAAGGCAGAAGCTCTTCTTCAGATCTGTGACCTCTCAGGTGAACAGAATGTTTGTAAAAATGACAATTTGGAGGACGAGAAAGGAAATCTGCAGTTATACGCCAAGATGACAGGAACACCCCCCAAGCACAGAGAAACTAGACACCTGTCTTCAGCAGCTTGCTTTTGCTACACAGCAAAGATCCCTGAACCAAGAAAGTTTCCATTAGCAGACTGTGGTCTGTCTCTTTTTGTAAAGGAAGCCAAGGCCTGGAAATCTCAGAAGTTTGAGGGATCACAAAAAGTACATCACATTTTGATCACTCAGCTTAATTAACCCCAAGCTGTTTGGAGTAACTGGCAGTACCAAGGGACATTCAGCCTCTTGAGAGTGCTGTAAAAGGTGAACCAGTGAAAGTTTTCCAAATGTTTTCAGAATTTTTGAAATCATAAGCATCATAATTCTTCTAATACCTACTTAATCCATTTGTTAGAAATATCAGCATATCTCTAGAACTCACTAAAAGTTTATTATGTACCATGTGTTGTTCATATTATATCCTTCAGTGCCATACATTTTTCTCCTCAAATGCAACTCAAACAACCCTTATAAAACACTTTGTCCCTGTATCTCATATGCTGTCTTTTTGAAGCAATTCTGTTTTCAGTACAGGTTACTCAAATGTCTTGTGATATATTCATCGGTGTATAAAATGTTATAATATACTAATAATTAGCATAAGAATTCACTAACTATATGAATAATGGCATGTCAGTTACTCTGGGCAACACGGGTTTTTTTCTGATTTCTGAACCTTTGATGTTTTAAGGAAAAACAGTCCAAGCGGATTTCTCAGCTTGATTCCAGATATTCAGAAGAAAATTTCAAAAGGAAGAAACTAGAGCAAAGTTGGGGGTTTTTGTGATAAAAGATCTTAAAACATATTTCTAGTAGGGGAGTTGAAAATCCAGAAAAAGAATATAACCTTAAAATGTAAAATAAGAGCTGCAGCAGCAGTAAAGGTAACTGGGAAATGGTTGGTCAGCCCTCACCTAACCTAGATCATTTCTGTGCAAAAAGCAATCAGTATAACTAGGAATCACCAGCCTTCCCATCAGAGGAAGATTCCCCATCATCTTGAAAGTCATTCCATGTTTGTTGGCAAGATCAGTTTGGAGCCTTTGCAGGCTGAGTTCCAGCAGGTAGGAGAGCAAAGGGGCTGCAGCATCACCACGGATGATCTGCAAAGGAGCCAGCCTGATGCAGCACAGTGGACAAGGATGTCAGTGTGCAATTTTGCAAGGTAAAGTTTCAGAGCAGGACAGTACCAAAAAATGAAGAGTAGATGTAATAATAACCCATAATGCTACTTGAAATGAATGGGCAAGTCCTCATTCTGGTTGGTTACTTCTCTGTTTTGTTTAGGTTGCACTCTCTAAAGCTGTTGTTGACAATACTGTTCATTTTGTAGGTTTTGTTTTTTATCACACTTAGGGAGAGGAAATTGTAATATACTCAGAGCTTGGAACAATTTTTTCTTGTTTATTCACTGCTGATTATCAGCAAAAGCTAAACGGACCTGATCTGACTTGTATTTACATACTCTGCTTTTCAGTAGAGAATAAAAGATACAGAGTGTATCTGCTCTGGGCAGCCTCTCCTGTGTGTGTTCTTGCCTTTGGGCAGTTCTGTCTGTATGGGTCACCATGGCACAGGTTTGGGCTCCCACCCTGCCCTTCCCTGGGGGAAGGGACTCCCAGTATCTGCCCACAGATATCTGTCAGGGTGACAGGTGCAGATGGCCTCTGCCTTTCTCAAGGTTGTCCCAGCCAAAGAGCAGGGCTGCTGCAACACTCTGGAGAGCCATTTCGAGCAGCCCCTTCCCTCCTCTCCAAAGCTGATCCATGAATGCTGACCTTCCAAGGCTGCCCAAAATGATCCTCATCACCCAGTGAAGTGGCATGTGTAGTCTGGGAGAAGGTGACTCACTAGTGGCAGACTCACCAAGCTCCTGAGCCTGCCACAAGCAAGACCTGCAATGCAGGCACTCCAAGCACAAGAAGGGCTCACATAGGAGAGAGAGGTTTTGCAGCCTGGACCAGGCAAGACAAGGGCCAGCATGAAGAGAAAGATGCTGGATGAGGTGGAGGAGCAGAGAAGATCTGAACCCAGGTCCTCTGTGGTGTTTTATTGCCTCCATTTTTTTCCCTCATGCTGCTACTGACCAGGGGGAAGGGGAAAATGCTGCTACATTTGTTTTGGAGTTTGTGGCATTAACATCTGCTGTTTATGCAGGAGATAAATGTGTGAGCAAGGCAGGTTAAACACCTGCTAGCAGACATTGAGTGGGACAATACAGATCATGCCCATGGATGCCAGGGAGGAACACCAACCTCTGAGTGAAATATTTTTGGATATACATTAGATCATACTTTCAAGACATAGTGCTTCATGAAAGACACTCGGCTACAAGAAAGAATCTCCAATTACCAAAAGAAGAAAGTAAATGACAGGGGAAAATAGAACTAAATGATGGAGAACCAACAAAAATTTCTGGGACTTTATCAGCAGTTTAAACAAATGCAGCCCATATTTTTAATGATGAAGAAGACCTTCATATAACAAAAACCTTTAGAAGTATGGAAGTGTGGAAAGCAATTAGGTGGGCAGAAACACTCTTGCTATTACAGTCAAGAAGACCTTGAAAGCCTCCTGGAAATAGTCAGTAATGGTTTTATTCCTGCAAGATAAACTGGTTCTTGTTGCCAACAGTACTCCTGAGAAAATCACACTGCATGCAACCTTAAGAAAGTTAGGACCTGTGAAAGCCCAGGAGGATCACACAGTGTTTTTGTACTTGTTTCAACTTAGAACCTTCCAAAGCTTCAGACAGAGCAGGCTGCAAGTTTTGCCTTGTGAGGGATGGACTTCTTCCTGAAGATTCTCTCTAAGAATGGACTTTGCTGCTCCTGAACAAAAACTGTGCCTTCATTAAAAGAATTTTCTCACAATGTGTGTGAAGTGATGAATGCACACAGAACAGAATCACAAAATATGCTGAGTTTGAAGGGGTCCATAAGGATCTTCAAATCTAACTCCTGGCTCTGCACAGGACATCCCAGGAGTCACACCATGTGCCTGAGAGCATTGTCTTCTTGAGCTCACTTCTTGAACTCTGTCAGGCTTGGTGCTGTGACCACTGCCCTGGGGAGCCTGTTCCAGTGCCCAACCACCCTCTGGGTGAAAAATATTTTCCCTGATATCCAGCCTAGACCTCCATTCCTCAGCATGGACCTGCTCTAAGGCCTGGCCAAACAGTATCTCCTGCCATCTAGAGGCTTTCTGCAAAGTCATGAGGCTATTGCCTCCAGTCATGCATGACCTGATCCTCAGGCTCAGTTGAGAGCTTCCACAAGTCACATCTGGAAAGCATGTGCAGGAACTACTCACAATAGGAAACTGGGGTCAGAAATTCTTCATGGGAGTCTAGGAGACTACACTCCTTCCCTGCTTTTGCCCTCAGAGCTTCCCTCACTTCCTCACAAATGATCATGTATTATCTGGAAGTCAGCTTGCATTTACGGAAAAAAAAGTTTTTTGGGTTTTTTTTCCTCTTTTTTCTTTTTTTCTTCTTTTTTTTTTTTTTTTTTTAATCGAAGATGTTTATTTCTCCTTTATTCAGTGTTCCACACCTCTGTGTTCAATTACAGGTTCTCCAGTACAAGACAGATATGAACATAATGAAGAAAATCCAATGAATGACCATGAAGGGAATGAGGGAACACGAGCACTTCTGATACAAGGAAAGGCTGTGACTTTTTTAGTCTGAAAAAGGAAAGCACAGTGGAATCATATCCCTGATGTGATGGAGCCGGGACCTTCTCAATGGTATCCAGTTGCAGACAGAAATCAATGGGCATAAACTCAAATGCAGGAAAATCCATTTAAACAAAACTAAAATATTTTTTTATTATGGGATGGTGGTTAAACACTGAGCCAGGCTGCAGAGAAACTGTGGAGTTTACATCATTAGAGATATTTAAAATGCAAGAGGACATGGTCTTGCTATAGCTAACCTGGCTTTCAGCAGGTTTGGACTAGATGTTTCTCAATGGCCTCTTCCCACCTTAGCCATTCTGTGAATTTATGATTATTTTTGTCCAATAAATAAATCCACTGTGGAAAATGTGTGGAGATTGAACTTTGTTTTTTGTGAAATTTTGGTTCTGGTTTTGTTTGGCTGCATAATACAGTGGTTGGCATCATTCATAGACTTAAATTCTCCAGGTTGAAGGAAGCCTTGAAAATCAGATCCAAAACACTTGAACTTCAAAGCAAGGCCAGCATCAAAATTAGATCGGGTTACTCATGGACCTGTCCAGGCCAGTTATAAGCACCTTCAGGGATGAAGTTTTCCCTGCCTTTCTGGGCTGCTGTCCCTGTATTTGATAAATTTGATGATACACACATTTTCTTAATATTTCTTGGAATTCCTCCTGTTGCAGTCTGTGTTCATTGCCCTTCAGCCTTTCAGTGTATTGCTCAAAAAAGTGTGGGTTTGTCTTCTTTATGATTCCATTAGCCCATCTGAGATAATCAAATCAAGCCTTCCCTTCCCAAGTCTGAACAGCACTCAGCCTTTCCCTGTGCGTCCTCTGCACCAGTCCCCTAACCATCATGGTCATCCTCTCGTTGGTGTTCTCCAGTTGGCCCTGTACAGGAGGGCAGAAGATACTCCATGTGCTGGCTCTCCTCTCCTGAAGAGAGAAGTACATCCCTGAGCCCACTGACGGTGTCCTTGCTCGTGCAGCTCAGTCTGTGGCTCAGCTTCACTAACACAAAATATGTGCTTCCTTGCCATATGACAAGTGTAGGTTCTCCAGCTCTTCTTCTTCTGGTCAGGCCATGTTTGGAGCTGAGAGACACTGGCACTGGTGACACAACTGGCCCTGAGGAACTATGGCAACTGATGGTACCTGAGGACCTGGCCCCCACCTGCTGCCTTTGACACTTGACTTGCCAGTGTTGACACCAGGATTTTTGCACTCAGACACAATTCCGGTATTTTTCTCTCCGAGTGCTCATTCTCACCAGGGCTATACATTTCACTGACTGTTGTGATGCAGTTGGCAGGGTGATGTGGCAGAAGTCCTGTGGGAGTGCTTCCTCCTTAATGGGACACACAAGCGTGATGAGAAAGGGAGCAGCAGTACAAGGCATGGCTTTGTTTTCAAATGTTACCAGCTAGGGGCCCTCAGGCAGGCTGGCAGGGCTCTGTGGGTGGGACTTTAAACATCCATGGATGCCAGTTTTGCCTTAGCAAGCAGAGCTGGGCTACTGCCACATTGACCTCATTCCCTTCTGCATTTACCTCCCTCTCTTCTGCCAGAGGAAGACAGCTCTTCACTCGAATAACATCTATCTGCCTGGTAGGAAAAGAGGACATGGGTTCTGCAGACAGAAAACTGTATAGTTCCTCATAGAGAGGAACCGCAAGGATTATTTCACATTGCTCAGAGGATGGGGTTACCTCCCACAAAGGCCTTCTATCATCTTTCCAAATGACACTCAGTGCTTCCTTCATCACCAAAGAGTTCCTCTGTTCACATGCTGGGTCCACATGCAGGGCTTTGGCTGCCCCTGAGAACCCTTGGCATTTGTCACATGTTGGCAATTGTTCCTGCTGCCTTTGAGGCACTAATCCAAATTCTCACAAAAATATGGAACAGTGATCAGAGATTAGCATCTGGAACTGACCAGGCCAGACAATGCTTGAAGCAGCTTGCTTGTCTTTTCCTCCCCACCCCTTCCTCTGCTGTGTTTTTATCCTTTTCTTTTTCAACTCTACAATTCCCCACTAGGCAGGACCCTGGCATCCCTCCACCCCTGAGAGACTTGGACCGGAGGCGATGCAGACCCAAGCTGTGTGAATTTTCTCTCTGTGGGGATCCGCCTTCTCCTCCATCCTGTTCCCTCAAGGTCACTTAGACAAGAAAGCAAGGGTGGTGCAACACCCCTCAGAGCCTCTGAAGGGACATGGCATTCTCTGAGCTGGCGCCAAGAGCTTGAAAACCAGATGCAGATGTGGTGTTGCCATTAAGAAGGGCATGGGAGGAGAGCTGAGAGAGGAAAAGACCCATTCCTCTCCCATTAGCACTATTCAAAGTTGTATGATACTCCCTAATATGCAGGGCAGCGACAAAGCTGTACAGCTACTTCAATTGAGAGGCAGTTTAGCTCCCAAGTGGGTGTGCTGCTTCTCCTATGCTGGCATGGCAGGACCAGCGTGTCATGGGGACAGCAGGGAAGTAGGGAAGGAAAGGAGAGGGTTGCCTGTTGTTCAGGACACTGGCAGAGCCTTCGAGAGAGGATCTGGATTGGGACATGGCTTTCCTGACCCACACGGCTTTTAGTCACCTCTGGAATCCCACCACCTCTTAGATGAACAAGATCAGCATCATCTCTTCAAGAAACTACCTTGTATCACAATAATATGTTTACCCTACACACAGGGAAAAGGATGTAAATGTGTCAACCAGATCACCTCGTACAGCACAGAGGACTTATCCAGACCTCAAAGTGAAGGCAACAGACTGCATACCATTGTACTTCATGTGTTTCCCTGCTGTACCCTACTGCTGACTCTGCCCTGGTTGGTTTAGCCTCAGAGAGTCACACTGGAGGGGGAGAGTGCACAATGCTGTCCACCCCTACCCCAGCACTGCTCAGTTCCTCCTCAGCTGAGGCTGCAGAAAAAACAGCTGTCTCAGATCTTTGTCCCTAGTGACATCTCTGAACGGGACTGTCCCACCCCAAAGGTATTTCCAGCAGGGAATGAAGGAACCATGTCTCCTCAGATGAACAAATTGGAATTTATCTGAAGGTACAATGCAGCTCTTCTGCAGAGCTGCTCTCTGGACAGTCATCCCAGCCTGTATTGCCACAAGGACCAACATGTGGGACTTTTCACTTCCCTTTGCCAAACTTCATGAGTTTCCTGGCGTCTCATTTCTCCAGCCCATAGAAATCCCTCTTTTGAGGAACTCTCAGCACATAGACCACTCCCCAGACCCAGTTTAGTATCAGTAGCATGTTTGCTGATGGTGCACTCCATCCATGCACTCCATCCATGCACTCCATCCCACTGTCCAGATCATTAGACCATACTGCACCCAGTACTTGCCCCTGAGGATGGTGCTTGCAACCAGCTGTCATTTGGACTTTGTGCTATTTTTGATCACAACCTTTTGAGCCTCACAACACAGTTAATTTCACATCCACCTTAAAGACCAACTCCCCAAGCCATATTCCACCAGCTTCTCTACAAGCAGACAGTGTGAGGCCATGCCAAGTGCTTTATGGAGGCCAATGACATTCCCTTTTCTCCACGGTGCACAGCAGCAGTCATTTCAACAGACAATGATCAGGCTGGTCAGACATGATTTGCCCTTGGTAACCCCACACTAGCTGCTAACCATCTTTGAAAGAGAGCAACACATTCACATGCTTCCAGTCTCCTACAAAAAGTTGACACTTAGCCGTGTCCCAAGGGAGACTTTCAGAAAGCTGACAGTGTGTCACTTAGATTACTTGACACAGATGACCAGAAAGGATGAAATAGGAATGGAACCATGTATCATAGGTTTATTAGGGAAAAAAGTTATACTTCAAGACCATATATTTGGCACTGTCCTGAAGCAAAAATATGTGAGAAAAATTAAAATGTTAAAACCCAAATCTCCGTAAAAAATAAAACGCTCATTTAATTACTTTAATTCCCTTTTTTGGCCCCATACAATTTAAAATAACTACAGGAAGCAACTCAAGAGTTGTTAGACCTACGCTACATGTAAGCTGGAACAAGAGTGAAAGATGGACCAGAGAGTGGATCTGTCCTCCAGACACTACTGCTACTCTCCCAGACTGCCAGAACAGATGAGTCTTACTAACATGAGCAAAGGCTGTTGAGGTGTTACCACAAAACATTATTGCAAGCTTCCAAATGCGTTCTGAAAAAATTATCATTACATTTTTCATTCATGTCACTTTCTGCTTTCTGGGCTGCTTGGAAGAGATGTTGGTAGTATTGAAAAAGAAGTGTATCCCAGTTTGTCCCCGTGGTAAAATGCGCTTCCTGCTAGTTGATTCATGTATTGGTGGCTTGGGCTTCTTTTTGGAGAGCAAATAAGTTAAAAGCAGTTACTAATTTCCAAATTACTCATCCTATGCCTCTGCACATTAACATGAAAGATACTGACAAGGAATAAATAACATACAAAATAAGATGAGAATGGATTGAAGGAAGTTGCACTAAAACTTTTAAATAGTAAAGGATAGAAAGCTTAACTGATGCTGATGAGCTGCTGTGTATGTGTTTTTGCTGGACTATACACTGCCACTCTAACATGGATAGAGGGGTAGAATCCCATTGAATGTCCAGTCCAAAGGTTGCCAAGGAAGTGGGACACAGGTCTTGATTAATAATTCAAATGTTACATCAACAGTACTCACAAGAAGAATACAGCTCTTTCCTCGGTTAATATATTGTGCATAGCAATATTTCAAAGAATTAACAGCACCTTTTACATAAAAATTCCAAACATATTTATCTAATGAACAAGAAGATCTCAGCATCTCTAAGAAGTATTTCTGCAGATGTACAGTACCATATTTATATAGATATAGATACAGATATATCTCAAAGTGAATTTACACTGTGACCTGGTGATTAGTCCAGCTGTGGGTGAACCCACAGGGTAAGTCTTCAGGAGAATATACTGCCTTTGGTGGGTGGCCAGTTACACGGCATGATTGCATAGGGGAGCCCCATTGGGCAGCAAAAGACAGTTTAGCATCCCATTAAGCAAGCACAGCATGCTTAGGTCGTTCCTCTAAGATATAATAAACTTCCAAATTTTCATAGCTAATACAGTTCTAATTTTCACAGGTTGCACACATTGCAACCTTCTCTTTGTGCCTTAAAGACACAGAAGAGGAAGGCAGGATGTCAAACTTATACCCTACCCCTGCTTCCAAGCAGAAATCAAGTAGCACCACAGATTTAGGCTGGTGAAAGGTGTCCATGTTTGTCTTCAAGAGGTTTCTTGAGCAGCTGGTCTTCACTGGTTTTCCCTATTTATCTTTTTTCTTTTCCTCTTCCAAATCAGTTGCTCACAGTCCTCTGGCAGAAATAATCTGAAAAGCATGGTCCACCGAAGACAGGAAAGCAGGCTGCTACCATTTCCCTGGGATGGGCACACCACACTCATACCAGCCCACATAGTAGTAGGGTGTTGTGTATCCAATGCGTCCAAACGATACAGGCTCCTGGCGGTACTGGCGGTAATACCCTGTCAGGAGAAAAACACCCATTTGTATTCCAGAACACAGACACAGCAATTTAACTAAAGTAACAGGTGCAGTGAGAGTCAACCTCACAGCGCAAATGCAAATTTATAAACTGTCTGGCAGGGAGTTGTATCAAAGAGGGTATTGGCTGCCCTGGTATTTGGCTGAGATCTTTCTTGAATGATCTAACTATGGTCCTTCATATTTCTTTTAGATTTGATTGGTTTTACTGCTCAAAATCTCTTTAAGTATTGTGTAATCCTGTGGTCTGCCAAAGAGCTTCTGCATTTCAATCCAAAAGGTGGGCATATTTCAGCTGTGTTTATGAAGTTTCTAAGTCAGTTGAAATATATTAAGGAATCTGGGGCAAAAAAATACCATCAAATCACATTATCTCACAGGGCTTAAGAGACTATCAGCAAAAATCAGCTTTTCACAAAACAGAAAGGTATCATTTCATGCAGCAAATACTGAGTTAAGCCCTCCCTTCCCCTTTTAATTCATCTGCAAAAAGAATGTGACTGCTTAAAGCATTAGAAGAGGTGCAGCATTCTTGTCTGCATAGCTCGAGCATTGGAACATCTGAAACACCCATGGCTTGTGCCAATAATAAAACTTCTGTGTGCTCTCTATCTCTGTCTTCTAGACCTAGTATACATACATCTGGATTAATCATCTGTCTTCTGAGCTACAAAATGCAGTACTTCACAATGATACATAACTATCAGTTACGATTTCAGTTTCTTCCTGGTAATGCCACTATGCAAAGAATATCAACACATAATCTAATATTGAAACTACTAAAGTTAACTGAATAATTTAAACCAATAGACTTACTGAAAAGATTGGCTGACTTCCATGATTTGTTTCATTTTGTGAAGCAACCTGTCTTCTGCCTGGTTATGTTAAGTGAGAAACTTCCTCAGAGGAATTCCTTCAAGGTATGAATTTTCCCTCTGAGACAGGTATCTACCAGACCAGAATAAAAGTACTGACCTTAAGTCACTAGACATATTCCCTTGTGTTTTGCACTGAATGAACTAATAGAAGTCATTCACAGAAGCTATATTTGCAAAGATGTAGCTGGTCCCTTTAGGCACATGGGTTTTGCATGTCGATTCAATGGAGTAGGTCTTATCAATAAGAGAAAGGTTTCATAGACCTCCACAGTTATTTTTTGTTTTCTTTTTGCATTTTTTTGCTGCACAGTATTTGCATCATATGCCCCTCTCTTTCTGTCTGTCTCTCTCTCTCTGCACCCACAAGTCCTCTGGGACTTGCATAATGTGTTCTCAGCTACTGCATCAGCTGGACTCCTCGGAGAGCTATCAGCAGCTGTGGACAGAGCTGCACTCTGTGCTCTGCTCCTAACCCCTTAATCCTACAGATGGGATAACAGGCTCCTGGCCAGCATCCCACTCCCCCATTGCTGTACCTCGGATCGTGGGCAGGGCTTCAATGTACGACTGAGGTCCTGTCCTTCCATCCAGGTGTGAATCCACAAATTGGCAGTGGTCCTCACCCCTTCCCCAGCTATCCCCAATGCTGTAGAAGGTATCTGAAGAGAGATACAGACAGATTACTTAACTCAGCAAAACTTATGTTTGGGATACTCTTTACCACCAGGAAAGTAGGTGTGGAAGAAAGCAGGAAGAACGTTGCAGTGACACACACAGTCTTACCAATGAACAAACAGTGACCAGAAAGAGGGAGAATGGTACCTTCACAGTTTGGAAGCAGAAATAATGGAAAATAAATGGGTTACAGCTGAGTAAGGAGTAGTCTCCATTTTGCAAGTCCATGAGCAGTGCATCACAGAAGACAGGTGAAGAGAATTTCAACTGGATTAGTTGAAATATATAATTTGAAAGTAAAAATCTCTCAATATGTGAATATCATTAGTTTGACTTCAGTCTCAAATGAAAATGAAAAACTGTGGAGCTCTCTTTTTCAAACAGACAGGGCTTTTTGTCTCTTATTATTCACTGTATTGAAACTATACCAAGGCACTACAATAGTCATTAGCATAGTCTGAAAGGCCATTGAGATGATCCCACTAACCCAGCTCAACAATATGGAAAGTTTTTTTCACTATCTCTCAGGCAATGGACCTGTGTAAGAGCTACTGCTAATCCTTCTTGAGGACTCTCACATAATGGTCACACAATTCTGACACATATGAAATGAAGAAAGCCAGAAGATGAAGAGACAAGTAATCACGTAGCAGGAAATCAATGCCTACCTTTCAGGTCATCACTGAGGTAAATTTTGTACCTTAAGGAGTTGCAAAGAACCACTCCTACAAACTTGCGGTACCAAGTTCGTTTCACGTACTGCTTGCCAGTGCAGTCTGAGTAGGTGGGGTCATATTTAAAAGTGAATGGGATCCAGATAGGCTCACCACCTTGGAGAAAAAAATAAATTCCACATTAGGGACAGACTTTAACACATCAATCCAAGTTTTGCAGAGTTTAACATCTAATAATGTGTTTCACAAGATATGCTGCAACAGATTAACGCATGACTTTTTTATATTTGTAAGTAGTACTTCAAGAAAAAATATTATTAAAAATAAAGTTTGAGACTTTATTAAATCCCTCCTATGCAGTAGACAAAAATAACTGTCAAAATTATTAAAATATGATATCATGTACTGAACCACAGATTTAAGTAAACAGTCTTAATTGTTTCAGTAAGACTTCTTCTCTACTTAGTATTACACAGCTTCTATTAACACAGCCTGATCTCAGGTCTGACAGTGACTTGCATTTTAAGACTATAAAACATAACCCTTATTCACAAGAACAGATGTTAAGAACTCTGTGGTGAGCAACAGCCTGTGAAGTCTCTTCTTGCTATTTCGTTTAAGAGATCATATCACAAATGTACTTTTCTTTTTTGTTTTCCCAGATTACATCAAAACAGATAAGTTTCCAATAATAGACAAGTAAGACCTTTCCTGGGGAACTCTGTTCTGAGCATTGCTGCAGACAAGACTGCTTAATTGTATTGCAAAAAAATAAATATTCCTACTAGCTTACCTAAATATTTGATTTGTACTACCAAGACAATATAATTTATTTTTAAATTGCTGCTGTATTAATGTATACAGAATGATACAAGAAACTTCCAGTGTGATAATTGGTATTTTTTTATCTAGCTAGACCCTAAAGCCATGTTTTTACTCTGCTATTTCTAGGTGGTTTACAAATGAGATTGGAAATTTCTTCTGTTAGTCATTCTTCCTCTTACTAGGCACAGGGAACAAATCCTGCAAACGCTTGCATGTGAGAAGCAGTCACTGATCAGCAATCCCCAGAGGCCTCCCAGAACACAAAGACACCAGACTAGCAAGCACAATAAAATTGAGAAGGAAGTGATAAACTGGACACTGTTTTCATGAAAAGTGTAGCAAAAAATCCAGAACCAACCATTTTAACTCCTTAGGAAAGCTGATGGAGTGTAATAACCATGAGGTCTTTTTTCCTGTGTCTCTTCTAGAGCACGTACTGCCTGGGGTTACATTACCAATGTTCATGTCAGCAAGGTTAGTCCCAGCCCTGGGAAATCAGATCTTCTGATTATGGGCTAAACTAGCTTATTGCAAATTTGGAAATACAAAGCAAGCTAAACAGCTTTGTGGCATATTATTCAGGTCAGAAACAAATCCTTGAATTTTTTAGCATTTATAAGGGCATGATGATTTGTACAGATGAGCACCAGAACTAGAGAGAGAGAAACCTGATCCTGCTATTCAAGTTATGCTTAGGCAACTGAAGGACACAGATACTGAAGTAACATAGTTTACTGCTTTTTTACCAAGCAAGTAAAGCTGTTGTAGCAGGGAAAAAGATAGGCCAAAATCAAGTGCTTATCTGAATATATCTTTACAAGATTTCTTTTCAGAAAATAGAATTAGGGGTCCTAAGACAAAAAATGTTTTATTAATTAGTCCCATTAATTACTACCTGTTCCTACTTAAAACTGTACCTAAAAATGCATGTTTAAATGTTTCTAATTCCTATATTCTGTTTTGCACAGGCTTTATGCATTTCATTAATGAAAAAACAGAGAAAGACTTACCAGGTGGCCTGACAATGAGAAGAGGATTGTCTAGAAGAAAAAAAACACATAGAAAATTTAGTATTTTGTTCCAAACCTTGTTTTATAACGTTTATGGAGTCGCTGATTGAACATTTTCAATAATGTGCTTCATCCTATGATGGTATTCTTTATTGAATATTACCGGCAGGTCAAACCTTACACTTGCATTAGAAGAGCACTCTGAATTGCCAATTTCTTTCTCTTATAAACTTATCACTGTAACTATACCACCTGGCCTTGCATTTAGCAACTGGTTTTTATACTTGTGCCAGTTCCAAAGACACCTTTGGCCATGACAAATGAAAGATCACTGCTGCAAACAAAGCTTTAAATTTGGTGTATTTAACAGGTTAAATAAAGCTCAGAAATGGGCTGATTTTGGATGGGAAAACTAGGCATTCAGGCCCATATGCTGGCAGCAGGAAAACGATCTGCAAGAGACAGCATAGAATAATGGAATTGTTTAGGTTGGAAAAAGGTCTTTAAGATCAGTGAGTCCACTGTCAACCCAGCATTGCCAAGTCCTCCACTAAACCATGTCCCTCAGTGCCACACCTATACATCTTTAAATACTTTAAGGGATGGGGACTCCCCTGGGCAGCCTGTTCCTTGACAGCCCTTCTCTAGACACGTTCCAGCATCTCAAAGTCTTCCTTGTAATGAGGGGCCCAAAACTGAACAAAGGACGTGAGGTGTGGCCTCACTAGTGCCCAGTACAGGGGCACAGTCACTGCCCTGCTCCTGCTGGCCACACCACTGCTGATACAGGCCAAGATGCCATTGGCCTTCTTGGCCAGTGGGGCAATGTTGAATACTATGCTTGGATTAATACTTGAGCGTCTTATTCGTTTAATGAAAATCTGAATATGTTATCCAGGACCATTGACTGATCTCGCATTTCTGTCTCCTTTCTGTGATGATTTACTTCAGTGGTTTTTAGTGGAGCTTCCGAAGGGAGCACTACACAGTGAAGTCAAATGAGAAAGGGCAGAGACTGCAGAAACCCCATGCCACTGAAAGGGCAAAATTTGCAAGAAACAACAAGACCGTTCACTCAAAGTAAAGACTGAAAAATTTGTTCTTTACTATTTAGTGGAGTCACTAGCCTCTGGCTCCATGGAAGTAGAAGAAGAAACAGGCAAAAAATAGTTCCTTGACCTACTATTTTTAGAAGGGGGTGTTGCTCTTGAATGTACTATTAGCCCTCTGAAAGAGCAGCATGCCTTGTCAAAAGAAAAAAAGAATAGAGAACTTTGCCTGTCTGATGGAACTACTGCATTCTGCATTTCTTCCAGAAACTGCTTCCAACTGTTTAGCTGTTCACAATTAGGAAACTAATTTATGGCTAAACTAATTATGGCTATGACTAAATATTTGGTCAATCTATCAAAGAACGTAAAGTTCCATTGCTTCTGTATTGTTGAATATCAGTAGCCCTTTGTATTTGAAATTCAGCTTCCTGTTCCCCTGGAGCTGATTTTAACATCACTTACATTTTCATAGTGGCATTAGGAGTGCGTATTATTTTCCTAGCTTAACTGAAAACAAATAATTAAAGTTTAAAAAACCCCAACATAATATGAAAGCAGCAAGTCCAGAATAACCGCTGTTATTGGCATGCTGGTTTCATAATTGCCCTGCCGCATCTGTTATTATGAGTTTTGAGATGAAAATAAAAAGAAAACTATACCAGATTCTGTGATAAATGAAACTGAAGAGCTAACAGGTCCATAACCAAAGGGATTCTTTGCTTGGACTTTGAAATAATACCTGAAACAAGAAGAGAGGGGAAATAATATTGAAACAGATTCCACAGCAACGGCTAAATTATAAATAATACTAAACCAGGGTAAGAATCAAAGCAGAAGAATTACACTGAGTATACTTTGCATTAAATGGAGTTGGATACTGAGCCAGAGTATGAGCTGGCTGTTACAGACAAATGTCTCCTTTTTGCAATTGCTCCCATGTATATTTTTGGAACACGTATTTATATATCATCTCCCTTCCAAAAACCACATACAACAACATCCACTTTCTACGAAACAACTAATAGCAAAAGACTAAAAGAAAAAGTTGCAAGAAAATCAAATTTTGATCTCAGGAATAGCTTTAAACCAGATTAACTCCTGGGGAAGCAGTGTTGCAAACTGAAAACTGAAACTGCATCAGATTTATATGAGATCAGAAGCTAAGCTTTTGACCTTTCTGTAAAAACTCCAGCAGCATTAAGCTCACAATACTTGGGTAAAAGAAGAAAGCATCACATGATATCTTATTGATTCCTCCAAAGTATTTAAATCACATGCTTAACTCAAAGCACATGAATCACTACTAGAACTCCATTCTTTGTTCAATAGAAGCAAATTTATCCTCACCCTTAGAGAATACATGTAAGTATTTTAGTTCATTTTTTAGTTCATTTCCAAATACAATGACTTTTAGTTGATGCCTACCCTGAATTTTTTCTTCAGATGAATGTTTTCTTCTTTTTCTTTTGTATTTGTATCAGTCCAACAGAAACAAACTAGAATGGAAGATTACTTAAAAATTTCCAGCACAGCAATTTTGAAATTCCTGAGTTTAGGTTTTCCTTTCTTGCCTGCTTGCTCAATTTTATTCTTGTAAATAAATTAATAAAAAACATTAAAAATTATTGTGCCTCTGTAATATCCACATAGCATTTGGATCTTGATTTAGCCTCTCATCAAAAAGCAGATATGTCCAAAAGCTGTACACAGTTAACAGGACAAGTGCTTACTTGCATGGTTGCCACCAAGCACTGATTACCTCACCTGACAGTGTCCCACCTGAATGGCAGGCCTGATATATCACAGCTGGTGAAAGGGAGTCTACTCCATCAAAAACATCAGGCTGCTCTTCCTGGTGAAGGTCTCTCCATCCTGCACAAAAGCCTGCCAGTGCTGCTTCATTGGCACAGGCCACACTGGGCTGAGACACGATGCTCATGCTTTACCAGGCAGCAGGTAAACTCAACACAATCCTGTTGCAAGGACTTTGGTTGTTTTAGTCTGCCACTCAGTATTTACCATGTGCACTGTCCTGTACCATCAGCTGCATCTGCTCCTCTCAGACTTAACCACATAGCAGGGCCGGGGGGCTCCTGAAAGGCCCCTCTCTGGCCTAAGCACAGCTAAGCACACATGAAAGTATTCACAATGATGTAACAGTGGGGACACAGTTGAACTGTCCCTTTAGCAAAACTGTTTGGGTTTTTTTCATTAAAAAGAATATCTTTTGTCAAGTCAGGTGAACTGCTTTGCCTTAAAATGAAACTAATCTTTATGAAAAGGTAGGAAAGATGTACAAAACCTTCTTTGGCCAAACATTGGGTTTTGCCAAGAAGCAAGGTGATTATCTCCAGGGTATGGGCCAGGCCATCTTGTTTATTCCTTAAAAATTACAGGTAGGTTATCTAGGTGAAATCAATGTGGAAGCTACTAGAATTGAAATATTCTTCATCCATGGCACCAAATTTACCTGGTATCTGTGTTGGACCTGGAGCACATGCATTGTCAGACCCTCTGTGGGACACCTTCCCATATCTGCATGAGGGACATGTCTCCTGTCCCTGCTGTGTCCCGCAGCTGATACCAGAAAACTACTCCACTATTTGCTTTCTGCAGCCAGCTCTGCCTTCAGTTAATGATGCTCACAAATAGCTCACAGGTTTTTTTAAAAAGACACTTATGCTGTGGCAAAAAGAAAACATGATAAATAACAGAACTCAGCAAGGCTGGGCTTTTTGCTCATGCCCAGCACAATCCTTTTGCTGGCAATAAAGATTGCCCCTGTTTTTAACTGCTGATAGATTTTTTTGTATAAAAGAGCATTTAGCATGTTTGGGCAAAGAAGAGAGGGAAGGCAAAAAGCCTTCCCTGTGCTTCTCCTCTCTGGCCACCCAAGCAGAGCATGTCAGCCTGAGCACTGTTTTAATCCCAAATTGCCAGTGCTCTCATGGGGCACCTGCATTCCTCCACACCTCCTTCACTAGCACTTTTGTCACCTGGATTGGGACAGGGGTGAGCAGCACAAGCCTGTCCACTGCACCAAGCAGTGTTTGCTGTAACTGCTTCAGAAGAGCAGGAGAAAAATGCTTTCCAGCCCACACCTTTCCCATACTGCTTCAAAGCATAGTGGAAAGTATGGATGCCTGACTTCCCACTGCCTCCAAAGAAGTACAATCAGATACCACCTTTCAACACAGTGGCACTGAGTAACCCTTTAAATACACTTAAGACATGTGTATTCCTGATAGCCTCAAAGCATTCCCACCAGACATATGCATGCCATAATCCCCCTCAAAACAGGAGAGACAGCAGCCCAAGAACCTTGTGCAACTCTTTAAATTGGGAAAACCATGCAGATTTGTATCCAATGCATAATGCAGGAACTGATTACCTATGCAACCAGGACAACTGTGCATTCAGCTGTCCTGTTACACACACAGAAGCCCATCTAGGGCATATAATAATTCATGTTGCCTGCCTGCCTGTCTAATAAAAAACCCACAGTGATGAGGTCATGAGTACATTTTTCTTCACTAAACTGGAAAAATTATTCCTAAGCCTTTATATACACAAGAAGGCTCTAGTCGTACCAGAAAGAGAGCCAGATCTCATGACTTGCTGACCTGTGATTTAAACATAGACAATGCTATGACTGCTGTATTAAGAACATCAATAAAATAATGCAGTTGGGATATATTTCTTTCTTAGACATGACAAATAAAAAAAGAAATTGCCAAAGCCATTCTAGGTCCAGGAATCTGACATTTTCATTAGTCAGAATCTTTCAGTTGATGAATTTGCCAGGAAATCTCAAATCAGTATAACTCAACTGGTTTTCATCACATAAATACATGAACAAAATTTTCAATATATAATTTGATTTACATTTTGCTTAGGCAGAACTGTATAAATTGTTACCATGAGGCACAGAAGAATCACAACAGATGCAGTACCATTTGTTGTTCATTTTCAATACAAACAAGAAAAAAGCTTTTTCTCCTAAGAATTAACTTTCTTTGAGATTTTGTATACCAATTCTAGTGATATATCAAGAAATGACATGGTGAACTGTAACGGCATTCAATATATAATGTTTTTTCATTTAGGCTACATGAGTAATTGTTCAACATACCTGTCATTTGGAGTAGAATTATTCTTTGACTTAATTCAAGGTGTCTCCCTTCTGTTGGAATTAAATAGCTGGCACTCCCAGTGCAAAGTGAGATAATCACTCAGCATGATAATTAGGGAAGCAGCTTTTAAAAAAAAAAAAAATTAGCTAGCTGCAAATTCTTTCTTCCAGACTTTCCAAAGGCATGCCTGCATGGATCCTTAGCCCTGCACTCTGTTCAGCGGCAGGCTGAGATGGCAGCAAGGGCTAAAATCCTCTTCCTACAACTACACCATTCCTCCATAAGAAAAATGTGTAAATCAGTGCCTGCAGGTTCACAGGCAAAGTGTCTCTCTCCATCTAAAGCGTCCCACCACTACATCCCTCGTCAATATTTACAACTAATTTTATAATAAGACATTAAAGCCAAGCTGGCAGAGGAGCTTCCTATAGAGCTGGTGTGAGGCAGGTATGTGCCACACAGGTTTACCATTGCTCAAGACAATGATTCCATGGGCATCTTAGCTCTTCTGTGTGGCCCTGGTGGCACAAAGCAGCCACCTGTGGTTGATGCTGCTTGTTGGCCATATTGTGGCTTTGTTTTAATGGAGATATAGAAAAGAAATAGAAATTTTTTGTGCATCTGACTCCCTGAAACAGAAGATCCAAGCTCTGTCTGCAGTTGAAAGCCCTAAGTAAATATTTAAGAAACTCCTATGAAATACTCTGTGCAACACTGGAATCGGTAGCAGGCACTGTGGGATCAAAATATTCCCAGATGGAACAAAGCCCAAGTGAACAGAGAGAAAGATTTCAGGAGACATGGAGATATGGGGGTGAAGGATGATGTTGTAAATGATGAGTCTCATGAGACTATCTAGCTACTCCCATCAGGCACTGACACAGCTTTCCTGAAAACAGCAGGAAAAAGTCTAACCATGCTCAGGAAGGGGACTGAAATGTTTATGGCAAGGATTATAATGTTTCTGACTGCAGAAGACTGGATTTGGTGGTTGAGAAGATTCTGTCCAGCCCTTTGCATCATCTTTTGTGACAGCTGAGAATTAAAGTTAGGGAAGGGATCTTGTCAAAACTACTGGTTTCAAGATTTAATATGATTTAAAGTAATTTTAGTGTTTACAATCACACATCACAAGGAAGCAGCTCCTATGCCCACTGAAGCGGAGCAGAGTTTCACTAATGGAAAAACTTCCACTTCTCAGATGGAGGTCAGACCAGGCCTCAGAAGAAAATTTATGACATGGATTAAACATAGATTTCTGTTTTGTTTGTAAAACCTAAATAACAGGCAGATGTTTTCCAGGATATGTTAACAGCTTGAATTCTTCTCTGGTGCTAACTTCAGCCAAGATGCCAACCTGCTTCTCATACACTGCACATGCTGCAAGGCTGCACCACCCATAGCCCCTTGTGGGACGCCCAGTAGCCAACAGTGTCTGCTTACAGTAAATGACTTAGACATTTCTCACAAAATGAACTAACAATGCAGACACAAAATTTTTAGACTAACTTCAGCTTTTCTGCTGTATTTTCTTAGGCATGGTATCTTTTTCTAGTGGTTAGGGAGTTATTTTTATAACAAAAGGTATGCGATCAATTCCGTCTGTGGGTCTGAAGAATGTAAATGAGAATGGCTGATACATACAATTTCTCTGTTATAAAGATCCTTCGTTCTCCACCACAGACCCCACATGAAGCCTTTATTGCCTTGACAGAGCATACAATAGGGGCCAATGGATTATACTATCTTCAGGAAGATGCTGCTAAAACAATACACTTAAATAAATAGCACTTGCTTGAACCTCTCTATCATGAAACAGAACCTTAATTCTACAAGACAGTCACCAGGTTCATGGAGATGCATGACACTGTTTCTTTCTCCTGTGTTGTCCTAGCACAAACCCTATGTGCCTCTCCAAGCAGTCAATCCTCAAATCTGCAGCTCACCATCAAGTAAGGCATGTTAATTCCAGCCCACAATCCCAGTGAATCTCTCCACTGCATGAGCAACACCTTCCACCAGTGCCTAAAAGACTGCAGACAGCAGCATGTGAAGGGCCTATCCCAAGGGAGCACCAAAAGAATTTTGGGCTCAGGATTTGAGAGACAAGTATGTGAGACACTGAGTATCTCTCTAAAGGAGTAATTTGAATGCAGTCCCTCTGTAGCTGCTTACTTTCCCCCCAGTCACCACAAATTATTCCAGGATCATGTGAAGCATGCATTCTTGTTCTGCCACTTCAGTCAGATTTTTTGTAAGATAAAAACCTAAAGCTCCACAGCCTCACTTTATACCACCAAGCCTTCTCTTCCAGCACTATTCATGAGAACAGAAAGCAAAAACAAACCAGTGGGCAGCACTTCCCCAGCAGCCTTTAGGCATCAAATCTTGGCCACATATATGTTGGAATGGCCCACATCACATCAAATCACATCATGGGTATATTTTAGTATATTTTGTATATTTTAGTGTACTTCCCCCCCCAACATTTGATTCAGTTATGCAAAAGACTAGAAAATGCATTTTAGAACAAGGTTTTCTTTGTTACTGATAAGTGTTTTCATACACACAAACATATATACATGTACACACTGCCATCTGCTCCAGAGTTAATATGGTAAATAAATATGTTGTTGTACAGTTTATAGAACAATTTGCTGTCCAACAGAATGAGTAAAATCTAAATCAGATGTAAACATTTATACTAAGACCAAGAAAAACAACTGATAATTCTCAAATTTTTTTTTATTTCCTTAACAGAGCTGAAAAGGAGTGGATCAAATCCTTACCGTGTGTTTGGCTTCAGGTTCTCAATTGGCAAATGAGTAGACCCTGCAGTCCTGGTTGACCACTTATTCTTTAAAAAGTCATCATAGGATGCACTATAAACCAGATAGCCTGTAAACAGAAGTATTTGTGAGGATTATAATTAAATTTTAAATCAATGATATCTCTAGGTGTCATGGTAAATTTTTAGGATTAAAAGGAGCTGAAACATCTTTGAATACGAAAATGATTCCATGCCTAACTCCTGGAAAATCCTGGCCTATAAGAATTTCCTACCAATAGCTAATAAGGATGGAGCATTACATCAGAGGCACCCAGTTGTGAATTCTGATTTAAAAAACAGTGAAGGCAAAAAGATGACAGAGGTAACCTGTCATTCACTGTTTTAAGTGACACATTGACTGTGTAGACACTAGTACAAATGGTCATTCAGGAAAACTTCCCCTTCTCCACTCTCCCATCAGGAGAGAAACCCTCAGGAGCATACCTGTTACCGTGTCTCCTTGAGCAGGTTTGGCCCAGTCCACAATGACAAAGGAGTGACAGCCTTCAACTGCCACAACTGTGATGTTGTGAGGGGCTTTCAGGGGACGCTGATCTTTCTCTCTGAAGTCATTGGGAATGATTTCATCAAGGCTCTCCACTTGGAAATGCTCCAGGGCCTCTGTCAAGGAGCAGGGGGCTGCTGGATCCTTATTGAGATAGGTCACATACGGAGCTAGAAAAGACAGGGAAGGCAGCATTTAATTAGCAGTTTGAGGTATCCCAGAGTAGCACACAGGCTGGCAATTTCCTAAAGGGAGTCAAGTTTTGTGGTGCATTTTAAAATTTCTCACTGTCCACGTCCAGTCCAGAGACCACTGCCAACAAAGCATGGCGTACAGCCAATTTGATCGATGAGCAGGGGGAATGTGATGCCAACATTCAGGTTTGCCTACCCCACACTCCCAACTGTACCAAATTATGCAAAGAAGGAAGGACTTTCTTTGCTACAAGAGGCAGATGAGAGCAGTCTGACTGCAGCACCCTCTGCACGCTACCTCCAGCTGCTCTGGAAGGTGGGATGAAATGTCACCCAAATTCTGCCTTTCCAGCATGGGAACAGATCCCTGCCAGGGCTTTCAATCATCAAAGACTTTACAGGTCTAAGTGGTTGGTTCTTACACAAACATCCTGGAGCTGGATCAAAACAAGAAAAGAAACATGAAGAGTAATTCCAAGGTGAAGTCCAGCCAGTTTAAAGGGATTGTTGTGGTCCCCTGGGTACTAAGGGACCAGGAGCCATAAGTCCCTACCGTCCAGGCATTCCAGGCTCCCAACCTGTAAGTTCTATTTTTAAAAGCTTTATACTGACTGGAATTTCACTTCAGTTCAGGAAAAGATTAAACCATCTTTTTATTGCCTTAAAAGTCACCGTAACATTCAAAGTAAGGACTATAAAACTTGCTTTGGAAATGTTTATTCAGTTGCAATAATACAATTCATTGAAATGGTAATATTATTTCCCTAGTGCCTTGAAATGTTCATAAACCAACGTTTCTTGGTTTATCTTACTGGATTTCGTGCCCTAAAGGAATTTTTTCCAGATCTTGCAATGAAGTTAATTTTAGCCTCTCCAGCTAAATGAATCAAGAAGCACTGTCAGCAAGAGAGCCGAATAGAAATATCATGAAATTGTTTGGACAGGGAAACTGAAGATGCACTGGAAAAAGTTTTGGCATCTATAAAAACAAATCTTTTACTCCAGCAGCAGAGAGTTCCACTCTAAGCCACATGAAGCTTGGGGATATTGGAAGGGAAGCCAAGACATGTCAAAGATGATTCTCCATCCCCTGAACTCTTTTCTGAAATTCCAGGTGAGGCAGCAGCTGACCTGACCTCAGTTCAAGTGCCAGAAATATGTAAAGGGCTGCAGGGGGTGTCACCAGTCTGGGGTGGAGGCTGGAATGCGCTGCCCTACAGTCTCCAAATCCCTCTGTTCTGACCCCCAGCTGCTTCTCTGACAAAGAAGCAGAGCAACTCTGAAGTCAATGCTGCAACACCAACCTATACACTTGAATGGCTCATGTACACAGGAGACATGGCTCATGTAATGGGGGTTCCTTCACCAAATGCCTTCTACCAAGAAAACATTCAAATACCAGAATCATATTTATCTCTATTGAATTTATTGTTTGGAAAGTTCATGTCCAAAATACCATTCATTCCTTGACTTTGAAGCACCCTTTTGACATACATGCTTGTGCAAAGTGGATGAAATCACTGGGGTTGAACAGATCAGTGTAAAAGAATCAGGTCCCCCAGAGGAAGACTCACACCTAGGTGGAGACTTGCCCTGCTGGAACTATTGGTGTGAGGTTAGATGCAGTTAAGCTGAATTGAGCACTGGTGTAGACACTCTTGCTCTCTTACTAACTTCAGCTAGACCACACAAAATGCAGAACACAGAGCAGAGCACTTACAATGAAAGAGTATGAAGAGGTTTTTACTGGTTCAACAAAATTATTGTGGGCCCACACATAGACATGCAAGCACAGAAGCAAGGAAAAAAGTACTGCTGTTCGTGTTTCCAAGGTGGCAATCCTTAAAAGGACCACATACACATCTACTGGATGTGTTTGTGCAATGGTCTGAGCTTAAGGACTGGCCTTGCTGGAACAAGAATTCTTTGTAGCACAAGTAGTAAGCTACATAAACCAAAGGACATCCTTACCCGTGAAGCGTTTCTTCCCAGCAATATCATATTCTGACACAGGGCCAGTGCCAACAACACTGGTCTCTGGATAGATGACCTCCAATTCTGTTGTTGTAGAAGCAGTGGTAGTGGTGACAGTGGTGGTGGTCGGCGGCAAAGTGCTCTCAAAAAACTCATAGTCTTCAGAGGAAACATAAGATGAAAATGTTAGCATGCTTCATCTAATTTTGGCTTAACTATGAGAAGGGAAACAATTCTTCACCAGCCACAGTCCCAGAGAAGTGCTACACAGCCCGCCCTGGCTACTGCACACTCCTTACGGAACTCTAGGTCAAGGTTGGTCACACTTCAGCCTTGCAATGGTTTCTACCAAGCTGATGGATATGGAAAACATCTTTGTCCCAGAATACTCATATCGCTGCTAATTTAGACCTCACTCACACAGTTAAACAGGATGAAAATTAACAAATGTATTTGTACAGCAATATCCTGAATGTGCATCTGCCATCTCCTCTCACAAAACCCAGGAGAAGATGGCACAGTAATTGAATCCCTGGCCAAAGCCCTCAGATGCTGAAGGAATTAGAGAAGGGAGAGAAAAAAATGGCTAAGGAAACTCTGTGTTGCAATTTTAAAGCCCTAGAGGTGGTTCATATTGCTCTCAAACCCTCCTGTGACTGGAGGCGTAGAGCCCAGTACTTCCCATTTGTGGTCCCTGCAGGGCCATGAAGGAAGGCAAACTGTCCCACATGAATCTCATAATGTTCAGTCCTATTAAATTCAGTGCTCTTTCAAAAGCTACTGTGTTACCTGATAGGCACACAAAATGAAGGGAAAGTAGCATTTGCATCCCTGCCATGACTTCATGCAGGCAGGGGAACTCAGCTCCTGTCTTTGAGTGTTTTGTGCTTAAACTGCTACAGCGTGTATTTTCTGCAGGTGAGCTGTGCCTAAGGGGAGACCTGGCAAAAGACCTGTGCACTGAGGATCTTCTGCATCCATGGAGATGTAAAGAATATGGGATGTATGTCTTGTGCTGTTTCTAGTTCATCCCCTCCTCGCACATTCTAAATGTCAGTTTCAGTATGAAGTGATTGGAATTAAAAGTACAAATCTCTATATCTTTCACTCCACTGCTGCGCTCTCTTTTAAAATGTTTTTCTGTTGTTGGTTAGACTTAAGATCCCATAACTACAACCACAAGTTAAAAAAAATGACATTGTTCTAGAGCCATATATTCTACTAAAAAACTTTTTGTTTCACTGAGGTCTGTACTTATCCACTTCCATATGTGGAGGCAGAAGTGGGAACTTGAGGACTAAAAGAGATAGAACATCAGATGTCACTGATGGCAGAAAGTGAATTTCAGTTCCAGTAATTGAGAATTTGCATTCCCTGTGCAAACTTACAATTAAATGCTGTGATTTGACACTTCCTCTTCAGCTAAATTTTGTATGTCCTTGATTCTAATACCAACATGGCATGAATATAATCCTGAAAAAAATATTTCCCTCTTTTCCTTTCATTTGATTTCACATCTCTTTGATTTGAATTACACATTAATTAAGCAGATTAATTACTTTACATGCAGGTGATCTCATTCAGTATGAGCATGCTTAATTGTCTAAATGCAGACTACACATTAAAGAAAGAACTCGCTAAGGTATTTCAAAATGTTCAGGGCTTGAATGTTATTTGGGTTTTGTATTTTAGAGGAGGTAATTGACTTTGACTGGGAAGGAGTTAGAAGTTGCACCAGAGAAAGTGAATCTGGGATCAAAGCAGTGTCTGTATGACACAGCTCTGAAAAGTAATTTATTTCCTCAATAGGAAATTCCTGATAGATTGCAGGAGAGATAGAAAGGGATTTTTATGTCCAGTAACAGATGGTTTTGGACCCCTTTTCTTCACATGGGATGCAGCTCACCATTTTCCAGCTCACCACCACTTGCTTAAGCTCCCATTTACCAATCTGCCTCCTTGAACACAGTTCCAAAGAAAAAAAGAGAAAAAAGCAACATGCCACTTGCAATAGACCTCTACAGTTAAACCATACCATCATCATATATCACATATGCTTCTGGAGTTGCTGTCACGTCTGAATCCAGTCCTGAGAATGTATCTATTGACAGAGAAAGAAAAAGATGCTATAAGAATTCAATAAAAGAATTCTGGAATAAAGTTTAAAATAAAAATATTTAGCCAGTTGAATTGTAAAGAAAACAGATAACTTCCTGGTTTCCAAATAATGCAGTGACAGTCCACTCTGCACAATGGGAATAACAGATGAGAAGCTAAGTACAGTAGTCAGGAGTTCTTCTGGGGGAAAATGTTTTTAGGGCTGCTACACAAAATTAAGAGTAACCACCTTCCAGAAGCTCTGCCCCAGGCCCCAGCTGCTCTGGTGAAAGATAGAACTGCCAGCAACTACATAGTGATCACATCTGGATTTGACAATATTTTATAGTCTCAGAAGCAGCAGATGTGAAAACATATGCCAAAGAAACCAACCAAACAATTAAATATTTTTACCCAAATATTTTTGTGGAGGTATAAAAACAAACAGCCCACAGAGCCATGACATTTATAAACCATGTCAATGGTCTTGCAAGGAATGCAGCCTAAAAGGAATGGATTAGTAGAATGAAGTAATTAGGGCTGGATTTTCTGGGATTTTACTCTGCACTAGCTCTACCCTGGTCCTATGGAATGGCTGCCCATTACAGGTTGGGCCACATAGATGAGGCACTCTTTCTGCATTAGTTTCATCCAACATGAATTCAGTTCAGGAAATCAGATTGCTCCAGGATGCAAATGAAAGCACAGCAAGGACAGATGATTATAAGATGCACATGAAAAACACTCTGCTGATCCACCACAAAATCCAATGCAGCTGCACCAATAGACCTCCCAGCTGACTATTCCTTTATATTATCTCATTATCTCTGCAGGACATGACTCCAGTACCAGATACATCAGCCATCAAGTACATCTGATGAATCCCAAAGCCTTTCCTACACACTCTGAGGAAAGCATTTCTCCAAGTTATTCAGGGAAGCCAAAGACTACACAAAGCTCAGCACAGTCACAAAAAGCCATGCAAACAAAGCAAAAGCACGTTGGCGTAACCTGTGCTGCAGGTACCATCAGAAGTCTCCAGTGCCATGCTGGGGCTGGGGAGTTGCCAGCATGTGAACAAAGACAAGAGAAAGACAGCTTTGACCTCAGGACACTTCACATACATTGGTTACATTCCTGTAACACTCCATATGGAAGCAATAGTGTTATTTTTACTAAACCAGAACTGCAAACAGTGCAAAGTTTCAACTGCTGGTGTTAAATAGTTCACGAATATAATTTGAATGATACATTTTTATTTTGCTGATTTTTTTTTAGAACCAACAATTACTGTATAACTGCTTTTTTCTCATAAAATAATTTTCTTTTAATACACTGTGTGATTTTAATGCCAAAATAAACTTTAAAACATAGGAAATGGGTTTACTCTTGTCAGACTTTCATATATTAGAATCTGACATTTCCTCATGGTAGACTTCTGCAGCCAGTCTTCAGGAGATGATCCCCTTGGAAGTCACTTGACTTCTCTGAGGTTAGTCAGTCACAAAGTAGATTCTTTGCTGAATTCTTCAGATCTACCCACAACTGGCCAACATCAACCAACATCTATAATGTATGCACTTACCTTTGCCTACATCCAAGTAATCAAGAGGATCAGATATGCAGAAATTTGAAATCTTTCATGGGCAGATTTCAGCTCATCCATGCTTATTAGCTAGTAAGTCTTTGGCCTACCTACAGTCCAGCAAAGCCAAATTTCATTTTCTATTTTTGTACTCAATTTCAGTGTCTGTTCTTGTTTAGCTCTAGCTCTGTCATGGTGATGATAAGAGTACTTCCCAACAGACCTCTCATTTTATTATTTTCTGTACATACTCCAGCAGCAGTTCTTCACCTTGCTCCATCACCCTTTGCTGAAGCTCTTGAGTAAACCCTGCCTGTAACAAATGGGGCCAAATCTTCCTATGACCACTTGCCACTTTTGGCATCTATAAGGACGGTCTTGTTGTCTTTACTTGTCTTACAAAATCCATCACTTGATTTTACCACATGTAATGAGTGCTTAAGTCTCCACCTGTTCTTTTCTTTGTGAGTTCATGAATAAAGTTTAGTTGATTTCACTGACAAATCATGCCTCTGTGGCCAAACTCCTCCTTGAAAGTTAAAGACTGCTGAATCTAGTGAAAAGCTGACAGTTAATTTTGCTGGATGGAGAAAAAATCCTGCCAGAGATAAAAGAATTTGCCAAGGCTGAAGAAGAACATTTGGAGTTGGGTTTTGGCACTTACAGCCCCTCTCTGTTTGTGAGTAAAGTACTTAGCAACAAATATCAAGCTTTGGCAGAAAAAGTATTTCACTAAACAGTGTGGAATAGACTCAGATTAAAGGGAAAGACAAGATAAAAATATAATTTAATATAATTTGGAAATGATCAAATGAAAAATTGCATTGTTTTGATAATTCAAGTAATAGTTGATTACCCCCCTTGAAATATACACTTCCCTTGTTAAACAATAATAGCCATCATTAAATAAATGCCAAAAAGATATTTTCTTTTCAAGCAAGTTCCTTTGTGGAACAGGCAGGCTATTTTGCTATGTTTATCTAATACTGAAGCAGGTCACTAGGATTTAAAAAAAAAACTTTAAAAAGACTCTTTAGAGAAGTTTTCAGAATTCCCAGGTAGGGACTAATATTGCTCAAGCTATAAGGTAAGAAGCCTTAAGAATCAGGTAAGAAGCATAAATCCAGCATCATCTTGTCCTTTCAGGCTGCCACCATGAGGCATTTGCATATATACTGTCAAAATGACAGGCAGCATATGAGTTACTTTAAAGGCATTCTCATTGAACACACAGCCTGAATATAAACTCAGTTTTCATTCGTGCCTCTATCAAGTTCAAAGATTCAGCAAGCCCATCTGGTAGAAGGCAAAAAACCCAAGCAGAATTTTTTATGTGTTCAGAAAATCACATGAAAATTCCCCAGCCCACAACTCTGCTAAACATAACACCACAAAGGATTTTGTTGCTCAGCTTCTGGAGCCTACTTTCAGTTTCATCCCAGATATACATCATGAACTTCTACTGTTCTTACAAGGTGTATTCTCAGAAGAGGTCCTCCAGGTACCAAACAGCACAGGGCAAATAAGAGGAAACATTACAGGATATAATCAACATTTAAGATAAGCAAAAGGAGCTGAGGGTGTGTGGGAGGGATTCTAACTACCAAAAATCATGGTTCCCTTTAGGCAACTTTGAAAGTATGGGAGTGACTACATATAACAATATTTGTAACACTTCTGTAACTACAATTAATAACTTTGAACTTTCTATAGGGAAAAGCAAAACTCTTCATATTAGTATTTAATGATGATATGATTTTTACATACATATGCTTGTGTGTGTACACATCTGAGCATATCGACACATGCAAGCACACTTCTATAACTGCACACTGTCAAACGTGGCTAATTGTTAATAAATACTAACACTATAACTCATTGTAATTTCACCTGCACAAGGAACTGATATCTCTGACTCATTAGTTACCTAGGGCCACTGGTAAGGGAATTTTGTTTTCTGCTACTGAGATCTTCGCCCAAGATGCCATCCTTACACTCACTGTGAGTTGCTGAAGCCACACCTTTCTATATCACTGCCCTTTTTCAAAGTGATAGCTCAGCTTCCTAGGCCATGGTTACGTGACCTATGTGTAAATCTGCTTTGACTTAAAAGATACAGGTGTATGGGAGAAAGGTAAAGGGGCTTCATTACCCATTAAAACTGGCTGCTGCAGTTGTCAGATGTCTGACTGCCAACATGCTGGTAAAGTTATGGCTGTGCTGCTATTGCCCATTAGTAGACGGAGTTGAGGATTACCTACAAATGGGAAGGGTAAGGGCTACCATGGTGGTCCCTGATCTGGTTTGGCAAAATAAGCAGCTAATTTACTTGCAATGCAACATCCAGGTGCTGAAAGCATAAAACATGATAGGGAACAGGCTCAATACCCAAAGACTCTAGAGTCTAATATGTGTTTACTTTGGATTTCAGTTTGGCATGACAACCTAAGCTTATATAACTGCAACAGGAAAAAATGACACACACTGACATTGGTTTGTATCTTCATATATTAAAGAAATCAGTGTACAACTCTCTGCCTTATCTGTGCAGAACCTGGATTGCCTTTCACCAGCTTCATCTGTGCTGTGCTGGATTCCTGCTAGACAATCTATCTCCAAAGGCTGGCAGGAGAACAAGAATGTCACTTTGCAAATGCTGTTTCCACCATGGCTCAAAAGAGAGACTTTTCAGAATTCATTGTGATAAGTGAACACAAAATAGACAAAATATATAGCTCCTCCGGGTCCTACTCTGGCCTGAAATGGAATGACAAAAACTTATATGTAAGTGCTTTGACCACAAAGCTACTGCCTATACTTGTACCCCTGTGAGTGAACATATGCAATAAAAATGGATCCAACATAATGTAAGAAATTTGTTGAAAACAACACAATTCCATAAAAAACTTCAGCTTTGGTGAAAGTTGGCATTTTCCAGTGGAAGTCCATTTAACACCCAAACCCCTCTTCACATGCTATATTGTCAGCTCCTACCTTATCAAAAGGACCAAAATATTCAGAGGCAGATTCTCCACCATTCCACATCTGTTACAAACAGCACAGCCATGGAAACTCAAACAGCACAAAAGGAAATTACCTTCTGCATTGCACTCTGGCAGGCCATCAAACCCCAGGAGCAAGTTGCCTTCATCATCATACTGCCCGTAGGTGCCTGGAGGACAGCTTGGTGTGGGTTTCTCGGTGGGTGGGTCAGTGGTGGTCGGCTCAGGAGTGGTGGTGGTGGTGGTTGTAGCAACAGTTGTTGTAGTGGTTGTGGTAGTTGTCGTGGTAGTTGTTGTTGGTATTGTTGTAGTAGTAGTTGAGGGAGTGGTTGTTTTCTTAATCATTTCAAGACCAATCAGAGGCTTTCCTCCAAGGCTTATTATTGGCTTATCTTGTGCACTCGCTACAGGTTTATTAAATCTGCTATGTCCAAACAAAGGCAGTCCATCAGGACTCACCACTGGAGCGCCCTTTTCATCTAAGAGAGAAGAGCAAAACCAAAAAATCTCACCATTAATATAAGCCATTTCAGGATTATAGCACTAAGCATTGCTGTGATTTATCACATTAGATGCCACAGAAGCACTGAATACAGTGAATATAGCCTCCTGTAACTAAACTGACAGAGAAGGAAAGAGCCATGGCTAAGGGAGCTGGAAAACGGTTCAGAGGAACCTCAGAGAAACCACAGTGGTGTTCACATTTTTCAGCTGTTTGATAAACACTGCAGGGAGGTTTCATTGCAGAATCACAATGTGCAATGAAGGCATTTCATCTAAGTCACTCTCATAACTGTTGATGAAATGTATGATGAATCCATATTCTGCTCCTTAATGTCAAACATGTGCAAGGAAAAACTGGGATGAGCTGGCAAGATGCTGCCACTGTAGATAAACTTGTGTGCCAGATTCTTGGCCAGCTTAACAACAGGCACTGAATTTGTATTTGAGAGATCTGTACAGATGGACTGACATGCAAACAGCAGTCTCTTCAGAGAACACAAACAGGGTTTCTTACTATTTGTGGTTGTTTTTAGAAGAAAGAAATGACATAAACATATCCATATGGCTGATACAGTGCTAGCAGTGGGGAATAATTATTTCTATGTATACAAAGCTATAAGTAATCATCAATCCTTATTCTATCATCAGCCTTTATTCTGGCTCAGTTCTGCAGTCCTTTCTAATGCTGATACAAGTGATATGGACTTGAGTGATTCTTGTTGCCTCTCTGGAGGACTCTGGAGTCCCAAAGGGTGACTCAAAGCCTCCCCACATCCCACAATGTGCTTGAGGTACAAGCAACTCCAAATGGCTTGCATGGGACCTGGGGAATGCCTGAAGCATTCAACAGCTCAAAGATTTGTAAGTGTACAAAAACTGTAGAGCTTTTTTCTGTAAGAAGGAAGTTGTAACTTACCAACAATTGTACGTCCATCCCCTCCTAATTTCACTCGGAGAGGGTTGCCTTGGGAGTCTTGAAGGTATTTTCCTTCAGCATTTAACACTAGCCCTCGGTCAAGATCTACAATCTAAAAGCAATAGATGGACTCAAGTTTAGCTAACCCAAGAGGAGGTGAAATTAAATTTCACAACAACAGGAATCCTGGGGAAATTCAGACAGTAAGTGTGATGTTCAGGAATAGCTACAACACACTTGAACTTTTAAAACTAACTAAGTGTATAGTAATCACTGAGATATCATTGCTGAAGAGAGCAGACTCCCAGGAACTGGGTCCAGAGCTGCACAGCCAAATTCATATCACCTACTGTAGCTCTCATGTGCAAATGAGCAAATCCCTTGATTTTCTTGGGCTGTGTGACTGCTAAGGTGAATTCCTGTAATAGTGATTTCACTACGATGAGCTGAGTTATTTTGAAGATGGGATTTAGAATTATGTCTAACTAAAAAAAAAACCCTAAATATTAGACTAGTTACTTTATATTGAAATGGCAGTGAAAACAAAGTAGCTAAGGTTTTAATTGGGGTAGGAGACTGAAGAAAAGCGTCTGTCACATAAAGCAAATATGTCTGAGAGCTTGGACTGAATTCCAGAGCTAACTGCAATTAGAATTCAGTCCTTGTTGCTATTTCAACCCCAAACAGCTGAACTGTATGCTGTTTTAACCTGAGGTAACAGACACTGAGTCAAAAACCAGCACAAGGGACAGAAGCATCAATTCCAGGTTGGCAAGACAGACTTATATCTGGTGCTAAGGAAGACTGCAGCAGGAAGGACAGATGATGAGCAGATGATGAGATCAGTCTATGAAGCCCTCCAGGCCCCAGATTTGGCATAGATCCTCTTTCTTTACAAGGTGTTCATCCTGCTTGCAGCAATGCCTTCCCCTTGAGAGGCAGAGAAATGCCCCACAGCATTGCAAGGACTTTTCTAGCCCACTTTCTGGAGTCCATTTGAAGGACTTTGGGCAGGCTTTTCAAAACGCCTCCTTTGAATGTGACACACCTAATGCACCTTTCAATGTTGCTCTAATGAAAATGGTACCATTGAAGAGGCCATAAAATAAATGTCATTATGTGTCATGCCATGTGCAAGCAGCTCTACTGATGCCAAGGAGGCTGATCACAGACTCCTACTGCTCAGGACTTGGGAAAACATGCAGGAAGCACCAGGTCCTTCCCTTACTTTCCTTGGTTAAAAATTCGATGTAAAGGATTTCAAAAGACAGGGTGTGGACATATATGCAGCTTGTGGGGCTGTCCTATCATTGGCATCTGAACTCTTCTGCATATACCTCTGGAAACACTGTCTGGAAGAGTGGCAAAAACTACATAAGCGCATTTAAAGCATCGTGACAGTTATGGAGTCACTTTTTGTTCAGAAGTCTTGCTCAGGAGCTTCTACCTGGAGCACGAGTCTGGGAGAAGCATTGCTGAACACATCTTTCACAGCACCTATCCCAGGCAGTCTCCACTCACTCTGCACAGCAGACAAGAGCCCACTGTGTCAAGAGTCTCTGAGTCACTGGGGAGCACAAATCTCACTGACTCTGATGATAAAATGTTTCTCTAAATTTTACAGGAGTAATGTTATAGTTTAAAATTCAACCCATCAGGCTTTAAATTTAAAATGTTAAAACCCAAAATTTGTCATTAGATTTCAGTGGAACAGTGGAAACTAAACCACTAAGGATAGCTTCACATAATAGCTGCATTGACTAAGGACACTGCTTGCCTGTCTTTTCTTAATAAAAATACAAGTAAAATAAAAGGCCAAAACATCTTGAATTTAAAGAGAAGGTCACCCTACCCACTTTGCTCCTTGAGGGCCATTGATTACTTTCTGTCCGCTTGGTTTTCCATTATTACCAGGGATTACTTTTCCATTTCCATTTTTTGTTGTAAGATTTGGTCTGCCATTATAACCTGAAACAGGGAAGAAAACACTATTCTGAAGAAAGCTGTGCAACCTACATGCCATATTTTAAATTGCAAGTAAATACATTTTCTGGCTGATCTGAATATAAACAAGAACAGAAAGAGGCCTCACCATACTGCACAAACCAGGCACTCCATTTCTTCTTGGAGCAACTGCTGTGACACTGTCAGATTTTTGCAGCTGATACGAATTTGAAATTGCTTTTTCTGAAGAGGTTAAACACTCATTGTTCATCTCTGTCATTTGCTTATTTCTCTATTCCCTCTATTTTTTTTTTAAGAAAGCAGGGCAACATTTCTTCATGGCACTACAGTCATTAAAATGTTTGTGATCTTTGTAAGCATTTCAGAAATGGGATGGAGGAAGAAACCATTATTAAACACAACCCTTGTGCAATCCTATCCTTATACAAAGCTGTAGTGACAAACTGAAAGGAGAGAGCATGGGACTTTTCTCTACACCTATTTTTTTTAACCTGGAAAAGGAAGGAATCTCCTTCTCTAGCTGAAAAACCACTGCTAAACAGAAGCACACTCAGATTGCAAGTGGACAAGCAGTACCACTGAGCTGTAGGCCCCCCAGCTCTGAAAGGGCAGCAATTTTCATCTTATCTCAGAGACATGCCTTCAGAAAAATACAATGGGAAAAAAATATAGACTGGGAAAAAAAAAAAAACTGAATACTTGTGGGCTTATAACTTTACAACTGCATTGCTAGTAGTAACCTTAAATAACCTCCATACAGAAATCTGTTATTTTTTTCATGCCATACATCTCATCCCCCATGGTATTATTCAAGGTCTACTCCCATCATAAAGCTCTTTAATCTGGTGAACCTCTACACAACACAGAGTCTGACTTAAACATATCAGATGCAACAGCCCAGCTGCACAGCCCTCATTGTGTAACAGTGAGGCCACTTAAAACATTACTATCTACAGATAACACAGAAGGTATTTACTAAAACACTTAGGTCACTAAATATTATTTTGAATGTCCATGCATTGGAGGGAGAAAAGGTATTTCTACCTAGCCAAGTCACTGAGGCTGTCAGGGATTTTCCATAGGTGACATGAGGAATCAATACCTTGATGTGTAGTGGACCCTCTATTCTACTACCCAGGTCCACAGATATTCTGTCAGAAAGCAAGTCTCTAACTTTTGGGGTAAATCACAGCCATAAAGGTATTAGATGGTCTGGCTGTGATGGGTACAGTCCTCAACAGGTATGGGCAACCCCGAGCTGTCACTTAGAAAAAAGAGGAAAGTGGCTTAAAAACTCATCAAAAAAAACATGGAATGCCAGGGCATCATGAGGAAACGCCTCACTAGGCATGGGCAACTTTGGAACCTACAAAGGCCTTTTTGCAATGCACGATGAAGAGCTACATACCTGAGAGGTTGTCATATTCTGAGTACAAATGGGCTTTCAACAAGCATTTGGTGAAATAATTTCTTGATAAGGAACTTTTCCAGTTTAGCACCTAACTCTGTCACCCTCTCTGTGGATCATGGGATCCCATGCAGATCAGATTACAGGAGAAAGGGCTTGGGGCACCACATTACACCAAACAGGCAATGTCCTCAAGGACTGGGCTTCCCAGAAACCACCAAAATAAAAAGCAACACATTATACTAAGTAACTGAACCTGCATCCTGCTGGAGGACTTTTCATCTAACTGCTGATCTTGGGAAAAACACAATTAATGACATTAGTACAATAAAGGCAGGATACCTGATCTATAAGGAGGTCTAACAAATTGCCGCTGAGAAGGGCTTCCTAGCCTGGAGTTCAGTAGTCGCTGACGAGGAGATAAAGTAGAAGAAACTGCTGGAGAAATGGTGTGTGTGGTGGTAGATGCAGAAGAACGTGGCCAGACAAAGTTTGGTTTAGATGGGGTATGTTTGTTTGAGGACTGAGTAATCTGTGATGCTATGTCAGAGCTTCTTGGTAATTCTGGAGAAGACAATTTTAATATAGAAGGTTTTCCCATCTCTTCTTCTTCAGAACTTACTTTGTGAAGTAGAAGACTGTCCATAGATTTTCTTTTATTGTTAGCAGTGTCTTCATATACATTTTTGTTACCTCTAGAAACAGAAGGGGACCGTTTTGCTGCCAAAGATGTAGGTTTCTCTTCCATTTCTTTCTGGTCATATTCACTGTAATAATCATCTTCTTCATTAGAAACTGACTGATGAGATTTAGATGAAGAGGGGGAAGGAACTTTTTGAGGAAGTTCAGTGTTAGACAGTTTTGAGGGTAACAGGCCGTATTTTTTCTCTGTTTGGGATGCTGTTCTTGTAGCAGCTCCTGAGCGAGCAGGTAGTGAAGGATGAGCTTGTCTCAAAGTGGGTGACAACCTTTGATTATAGTGGTTGCCTTTTGCTGTATCACTGGCAGAACTGGAGTCTGGCCCAGTATGTTTTGGCTTGTTGGAAGGTACCTGAGAACCTGGATGCTGTTGCTTTGATTGAGATGAACTTGAGCTTCCCTGAGAGAAAGATGCAGATAATCCCCTAGAAGAGGACACCTCTTTAAGAAACACAGAGTGCCTGCTTGCTCTGTCACTGCCCTCTGTTCCATCCTCATCATCATCTTCCTGTAACTCTTCATTACTTTGGGATGAGACATGAGATGGGAGGCGCCGGCCCCTTGAATGCAGTATGGAAGGAGTGGTTTGTGCCCTCTGTGGAGGCTCTGAGTGGGAGGTCTTCTCCACTGGAAGATGAGAAGATAATGTCTTTCTAGGCAAAAATTCCCTTGGTTTTGAGCGAGCAAGTGTTTCTTTCATCTCTCGATTGCCCTGCTCTTCAGGTTTGTATTTGGAAAGAGAAGACTGCAAAAGAGAATGCTTTTCTGGAGCAGCTGTTTGACTTTGTTGTTCTTCTGAGTCAGAGTGGGGTGATTTTTCACCATGTGTGTCTCTGGGGTGAGAATTGGAATCGACCTGAGGATTTCTTCTCTTGGAATAGATTGCTGAAGAAGACTGCCTGGAAGAGGGCAAAGAAGGAAATAAGGGGTTTTCATCTTGTGAGTCTTCCCTATAATTCTTATCAACATCCTTTCCCTTGGATTTGGCATTGGTGGAGGAGCGAGAGTGAGGTGAAGTGTAACCAGGAACAGCAGACCTTGATGAGACTGCCACCGCAGCTGACTTTGAATTCTTCCATGCGTGGGAACTGGAGCCTGAGGATAGCCTTGTTTGCTGTGACCTAGAACTGGGCTGTCTTGCTCTGTCCTCTGCTTCTTCACTGTCAAACTCATTATGGGTGTCATGAGCATGGGAATCTGCTGATTTGGAAGCAGCTTGACGCGAATGACCTAGAGAGCCAGACCTACTGCGATGGCCCAAGACACCCTCATGAGAGACAGCAGACTGCCGATTCGATGGCAAGGACTGGTGACCAGGCTCTGAAGTTTTAGAAGACACTTTCACCAGCATGGGGTCAGGCATCTCTTCCACATTACTTGCAAGGCCATTATTTCTGGAGAGCAGAGGATGGGAAGAGGTCTTAGAAGGCACATTGTTGCTTTGCCTCAATTGCTTTGTTTCATTATCTGTGTATCTGGGAACGGACGAGGCAGAAGACTGTTGTGCTGATGATGGTAACAGTGCTGGTGGCTCACGTTTCTCTGTGCTCGTCTGTCTTGACATCTCAGATGTGTGGGTTCGAACAGATGTCCTCCCTGAGGCAAGGACAGGATGGACTGGCCGACTAGGGGACAAGGGTTTAACATTCCTCCTCTGATCCTGGGCTTTTGGCGGTGACGCTGTAGCTTCCTGGGAGGAATCGCTATTATCTGTCACCTCAGTGGATTGGAGATCAGGTTCCAGCTCTCCTGTCCTTCTAGAAGGTAACTGAGATTTACTTAGGACCCCTCGAGTCAAGATTTTATTCTTATATTCAGAAAGAAGATCCTTTTTATCACTAACAGCAGGTGAATGAACAGACAGCTGCTTAGAAGAAGGTGACAGCTGGGCTTTTGAAGAAACAGAAGAACTTTGAGGAGGAGATAAGCCAGCATTCCCAGTCTTTTTAGCCTCTGAATTATCTTGAATATTTGTCTTTTGCTGAGCAACTGAATCCTCCTGAGCAGCTAAGGGTAAAAAGAAAAATGTTTATTTATAACAATAGAAGATTCACAAAAACTGACCAAAAGCAGAAACCACCCAGGTAGCAATAACACAACAACTTACGAGAATATGAGACAATAATTATTTCTGTATTAACCAGGCTGTGGAGTCCAGCCAAGATAAGTTTTGGGTCGTAGGAAGGTATCTATGTGGAATTACTGTAGCTTGGATAAAACTTAGACCAATTAATATCAAATATCTAAAATCAGGGACTGCAACACCCTTTCAAGGGAACGAAATCTTCAGCAAAATTTAGTCATGTTGGTGGTATGGTGCTGTATTATCCCATGTGAGGCTGTGTCCCACCTTTTTAGCTAACGCAGCAAATATTCTGATCCAACAAGAGTAACTTTGGCAAGAGCCAAACACAAGGAGTAGTATCCAAGTAAGACACTAAGTGACATTCAAGAGTGAGAGCTGTCAGGAGCAGAGCAGCCAAAGACCCAAAGCATTACGTTTTTTGGCCTTTGGAAAATAAGAGCACATAATGTTGTCATAGATTATGGCATGCATTTATTTAAGAGGCTAAAATGTCCATAAAAATGTCCTTTTGCATGCTGCAGAGTGGTAAAGACTTATTTGGACAATATAATGATGAAAAGAGCAAGCAGAAACAATATTAAGGAAGTGAAATCCCATGGGTCAGACAGAGTTCAGAGGAGTTGAGTCAGTAAGAATTAACACAGCTGGGACCAAGGCAGGAGTGAGTGAACTACAGCATTGGTTCATGGCTTGGTGCTCACCTGCTGGGATGGCGACACTGAAGGCTTTTGACTGAGGACCCGGTCCCCTCCTGTTTGCTGCACGAATTTTGAAAATATAGCGCTCCCCGGCCTGCAGACCATCTATTATGGCTGATGTTGTAGCTCCAGAGTAGGTGATGGACTTTGCTCCAAATGGCTTGAGAGCCGGGGCGTATGAAAGAATGTATTCTGAAATGATTTGGCAGACGGTTGGAAGGAGGAAACTGAAAACAGTCCTGTTTCCAGCGGACAGACTGTATGGGTAGGATGAATTAGAACGTGCATTACTAAAATTAATACACTAGCAATGCACGCCAAGTCAACAGCTGGAGTATAAAGACATGAGAGAGAGATACATGTATATATGTAGGTTAAGTTGAATATCTGTTCTTATTTAGAAGAGATACTTCTACCAGAAAATATCAGCACTGCAGATTTGCCAAATGGTAGCAACATCACGCCTGTCCAACAAAATCAAAATATGACACACTGTGCTTAACCAGAGCTACAGCCAAACACCGCAGCAGACAGAGCAAAGCAAGGTCTGGTCACCACTTTGAAGCTCACCCTGCTCTCACCTTTGAGTTTTGAATTACTGTGATACCTGTGCTCTGCCTTAGCTTTCTGCATTGAGAGAAATTTTACCCCTATAGGAACGATTCTGGCCACAAAGAGAAATCTTCCCATTATACTCCCAAGGAGTACAGATGAGATCTCAGACACGTGCAAGCTGTATTCTTTTCAAATCCTCTGTAAGAGGCACAGGTATCAGACAAGACCAGGGTTTTGATAATAAATTTTATGGGCTTCCAGCTTTCTCTACACAAAACCCCACAATAATACCTGAGGAGCCACAGTGCCACAATGAGAAAACTCTAAAACATAATGGCATGGGGTTTTTTTCTTGAAAGTGAGCCCATATTCATTGTGTTAAGAAATAAGCCATGCACAGTTCATCAAAATCAAGGTAAAAAATCATCAATATTTTATATGCAAATGCATTTAATGCTTCATTGAAAAACAAATCAAGGCATCAGAAGGCATGAATCTTTTGTTTGAATCTTTTTTAGTTTTTTTTTTAGACAGGAATTGCTTTCATAGCAGAGACACTGGTGCAGCTTCTGATAACTATCAAATGGCTACTGGAGAACATTTTCCCCCATTATTTTTATACATGGTATAAATACATAAGAGGACAGGGTGAAAAACAAAAGGATCAAAAGACAAAAATTCCTGATTACCACAAGCTATCAAAATGACCACAAAATGCTAATTCAGTGATTTTAGTTAGCCAGTAAAAATATCTTGTCATTTATTTAGTTTAAAAATAAGACCTCTCCTGTAACACTTCATACTCAAACAATGATATATTAGATGCGTATAAGCATTCAGTCCTTGAATATTGGGTATCTTTAAAATGATTGCCTTGGATGAATCATCTAATAACAATGCAGACAAAACAGCACAAAGTGCTACAGATTGGTCAAAATTAGGAGCAGACTTGAAATATAAGATAATGTCCTTGCATGACCCTTCTTACAGAAATAATGATTCTTGGACACAACTGCAGCTCCATTGAAGCAATTGGCACGACTTCTACTGACTGCAAAACAAGAAGGAATTCCACCACTGCCCTGAAGAATACATAAAGTAGGTCTTCCAGACACGGTGTACCTCCCTCCAGGCCAATGATTTTTCAAGTCCTGAGATGCTGTAGTGGTGATAAGGGACCTCCAAAAACTTGTGTAATTTGAGAACACAATCCTGTTAACCACTGAAGAACAAGAGGATAAAAAATCAGCCTCGTTTTCAGAGGGAAACAGGAAAAAAAATCTCAGAAAAAGCTTTTTCTTTTTCTTTAATTCTATGCAAAACGTAGCCAACTGGCAAATTATGTTTATGACTGTGTACAATAACACTATAGTACATAAGATTTATGCATGATGTCTGCTGAAATCAGATTTGTGCTTGCTTCTTAAGCTGAGGATTTCCTTCCATGACAAACCAGAAATAAAACACAACATAAACCCACTCACTTTCTTGGCAACTACCCAACATTTTTTCCTCTTCAACTAATTCTTAAAAGTCTTTCTGGAAACTTCCTTCTCAAGCCTCATTTTTGACCTGCCTATTAATGGAAGAAGAGATAAAATGTGCATGCATGATACCCCAGGAACCTGTGTGATATCCCAGGCAGACAGTGACGGTGGCTTCTTGGTGGCACTGTGGAGACACTGGGCTGGAAACGTGAAAATCTTGCTTGGGTTTAATCAAGTGAACGAATCCCGGCACAGCCAAGGTTCCAGCTTACTGCAGGGCAGCAGCTGCCTTTGAGAACACCAGCTCCTTGAGGGAGTTAGAAACCAACAGTGAAGACTCACCTTTGACTTTTCCTTCGCTCTCTGGAAGAGCATCCCAGGATGCTGCTACAGAGGTTGGTTTCCCCTTCAATGGCCAAACATCCAAATTTTCAGGTGCACTGGCAGGAGCTGGGAAGCAGCCATACGCAAAAGTAGCAAGTCAGAACAACAGCCTACACCTTTTGCTCCATAGCAGAGATTCCTATACAGCTACTTCCAAGATAAACATGAAGAGTACACATGGCTCAGGTCCATGCTTGTTTCTGTCACATCTCTCTCTCAGACTGCCATAGTGAAATTTTATTCCATATTTTTAAGAACAGGAGGTCTGCACAAGACTGCTATTGTGGCTTAGCTGGAATGACACAATAATTTGGTTGTTATGGACCACTGCCCTGTACCAAAGGGGCTTGACAGCTTCTCCAAGGAGGAGGGCGGATTTAAATTTGCTCTCCACAGAAAGGAATGGAAGCCAGGTTACTCTTCTCAAAGGAAGGGGCACATCTAGCTGTAGGGGTCCAAGGACTCATCCCACAAAAATCCCACCTAAGCCGCCTCCCCTTGCTTTCCTTGTACCACAAGAGCAGTTGGGTGTGCTCCCCTGGTGTGCTTCACCATCACAGGGATGCAGGCAGCAGCACTGAGGCCTTTCCCATACTCTCAACCCTCTGCTGCCCCAATCAATCACTTGGCTCATTCTGGCCTTAAGTCAGCCCTACTCCACAGCTCAAACACTACAACTTTGTGTTACCCCAATGGCCCTTTGAATGCATACCTGCCTCTGGGGTCCGCTGGTAAACAGACACACTCCATTTGCCTTCCTTTTCTCCCTCCAAGATTTGGATGGCAAACTCGTACATAGTGTCTGGCACTAGGTTCTCCACCAGTGCCCGCCGGTTGGACACCTGCTTGTAATCCCACCTTGCCGATTCCCCCTTTTCCCGATAGCGAACATTATACTGCCTGGCATCAGAAACACAGGAAAATTAAAGTTCACATGTGGAAGCTTAGCATTAGCAGAACCAGAGCAGGACAGGGATGCTTTGACCTCAAGTAGCCTTGTGGGGCTTAGGGAGGAACCTATTGAAATGCAAACAACAAAGTACCAACAACAAAACCTACTGTATTTTTTCCTTCCTCTAACAGAGTATGATTGTTTTCATCCCAAAGGATGGACCGCTCTTTCAAGACTCAAAAACCACCCTCTTCCCTGGGGGAAAGCTGCAGGATTTTGTGAACTGAGGCAGGCATCCTTGGGGGTTCCACACCACCATCTCACTGCCTCGTGGCCATGAGCATGGCTGGATTGCTGGCAGGCCCTTGCTCCCACAACAGCACCAGTGGCTCAGTTCCCACTTGTCTGCCTAGATAACTGCTTCCACAAAGAAATAGCGAACATCTAAAATTGCAAGCTTTCCTGCTCTGACTCTCAGGGTATTTCAGCGCCAGTTTGCACAGCTCTTCAGTGTTCCCAGGCTGAGCAACACAACCCAGTACTTTCAGATCTTTGGCAGTTTCCAGACTATGTCTTTGTTTGTTTTGGTCTCCAACTGCTGCAGCATGCTGCCATAAGCCAAGTTCTCACTCACAGGAGCCCCAGCCTGTTCAGCCTCAGCTGCATGGGGCTTCTGGGGGGTCAGAGGATGCAGGGTGCAATGATGGGTGTCTTTCCCACTGCAGTGATGCTTCCTCCACTCACAGTATAGTCATCTCAAAGCTTAGTCTGTTTTGACAACTCAACTCAACACTCTGTGGGCTCTGCCTTGTTCCCCACTCCTTCTTTTCCCATGCATCTTTGGGGATTTGCTGGCTGTGGTGGTATACAAGCACTGAAACAGCCAAATACCTGAGCTGGTGCTGGCAACACTTCAGAAGAGATGTAAACCCCTGTAGTACAACACTCATACAGATCTCTAAATGCTAAGGAGCAGGGCGCTAGGAGGCAAGCTAAATTATTCTCATGACCAACAGCAATTAAATAAATGCAAAAGCATTCAGTAGAGCATTGGCAGCAGTTTCCCTCCAGCACCCATTTAAATAACCCAGGGCTAAGTACCTATTTGCTGCAACCTTCCGCTTTTCATACAGTGGGTCTGTCCAAGTAACAAGCACAGACTGAGAGGACATAACTCGAACAGTTATGTCTTGTGCCACCTCCACCTCCTCCTCCTCTGAAATGGCAAAACAGAACAGTATATCACTAACAACATTGGAGTTCTCATAAAAAACAACAAATGTCTTCAAATGACACTATAAAATTCACAGTGCACAGTTGATTTAGAAATACAGGTGGGAGTGGAAAACTAATTACGTTGATTACTGATAGTATTTCATGGAAAGATAATTTCTTTTGTTAGCTGTGTACCTGCTAGACCACAGTACTAATACATTCTCCAGTCCTTCAAAATTCTATTAATCCCCAAACTGTTACTCACAGCAAATGTTATATTAACATACTGATATTCATAATCTCTGGAGAATGTGCTGCTAGGGGTACCTGGAGAGCAGAATTTTTGTCTCAAAGAAAATTCTGAGATTTTAAAATCAGGTTTCATTTTGAAGGGCAATAAAATCTTCTTCAAAAAAATTTTACAAGGGAAAATTAGTATATATTTTATGTTTTTGAGTGCTTCAAACAGGTTGTTTGAATTCAGCTTTATTTTTTTTATGGTATACAAGATAAAAAGAAAATAAAAAATCATTGAAGTGAGCTGTTTTGACATATCAGAGTACCTTCTGAAAATAATTTACAAAATTTTAAAATTAAGTGAAATTAATTTGATATTTTGAATTTTTATAAGGTTCCCTTTTCTATCTGTCAATCAGAATTGTTTTAGTAGTCTATCTACTAGCCAATGAAAGATTTATTGCTTTTCCTTACTAGTATAATAGTAACTATATCCAAGTCTCCCAAAGGCACAGAATGTACAAGGCATGACCTTCCAGACAGAGTTTTATAGACAAGTAACATTGGAAAAAATATTGATGTCTCAGGAAAGGAAAGGAGCCAGTAAACTCTGGAGGATGATCTCATTCTCTAGGGATCTTACTCATATATGACTGAAATTCAGGGAGAGATTGCCCTTCTCTTCAGCAAGTGTCACATTAGCCCAAAACCCAGCACTGCCTGCACAGATGACAGCAGATGTGAAAGAAACGTACCTGTGACTTTTCTTTTAGTTAAAGATGACCTATAGACAGGTTGGCTCCGTCCTTGTGAGCTCCTTGATGGCAGCGAAACCACGTGAACTGATTCAGAGGCTGTGCATGCAGGGAAAAACAGAAGGTTTCCTGTAACCTTCTTCATTTAAAAGAAGGAATGGATTTCAGAGTGGTCCCACCACATGCAGGCAGAATCCGAGCTATGGCTCTTCTCTCCACCCTTTCCCTCCGCTGTTAATATGACAAACTTGCACATGGTGTGTCTTTGAAACAGCATCAAATTCTCCTACAATTTCTACCCTATTCTCTGTGTAATGCCCTCCCTCTGCTAAGATACAGATCATAATTATAACAAGTATTTTCATTTATAGGAAGAAGGGTTTTTGATAGCTAGGACAGCATATGACGTGCACGCCTAGCAGCCACAAGGGACTACAGAAGTGTGCTAGCTCAGCCACGTGCTATCAGGGAAATTCAACTCACCTAGTTTTCTTGCTTCCTGGTTTTGTCGCTCTTGTGGCATTGGGGCATAGCTCATCCTTCGGTTGCTTTCTCCATATCCACGGGGATAACCTTGGGATCTGCTGCGTGGACCTCTGAAGCCTGCTCCATAAGGCGGTTTCCACCGAAAAGGTAACTTGCCATCTGGAGACTGGGCTCGCACTCTCAGAGGTCTGCTTGGCATGTCTTATGCCAAAGACACACAAAATAAACAAACACACACACAAACCTCATGACAGTTACTATGAAGCACATGACACGCACATCAGTCCACATATGTCTGTTGTAAACACATCTTGTGTAAATCATGTAAAGATCAGAATAAAGGGCATGATTCTATAGCTTTTTATTTTTTCCTGTAAAACCAAATTGGAGTAACAACAAGCTTTCCAAGGAAGATGTACAATACTCAACAAGTGTTTTTTCCCAGGCCCTTCAGACAGACTGGTGCAAGACCTTGAATGTGAAAACATATCGTAATACAAGGACTCCTGCCAGAAACTGGGGATGTCTTGTAGCTTTCCTTTCCTTTTCCTTCTTTAAACCCCCTTTCCCTAGCTCAGGCACACCGGTACATTACTTTTGGGGAAGAGCTAAAGTTAAGTGTAAAATGAAGCACAGAACAGTTTTACTCTTTAAACCAGGTTCTTTTCTCCTAAACCCATGGAGAAATGGGTTTCCCCAATGGTTCTGCTCCCAAACAGACTCATACCTAAAATGTCTGCTCTGTCTCAACTCCTGACTTCCCAAACTCCCATTATATGATCCCTTGAGCACTGTAGAAGGTACCTAATGCAAGTTGGGTATTTTTTATCATTTGCTGACAAGTTAGCAGCATTTTTCTAAGAAGTGACACTGATGCAAGTCTTGAAAGATCTTTCAGTGAAAAAAAAATCCCTAGTATCCAATCTAAACCTCTTGGGCAACTTGAGACCATTTCCTTTTGTTCTGTCACCTGAAAGATGGGAGAAGAGACTGACTCCCACCATGCTACAACCTTCTTTCAAGCAGTTGTAGAGATTAACAAGGTGTCCCCTGAGACCTTTTCTCCAGGCTGACAACAACTCCTGTTCCCACAACGTTCCTTTCAAAGACCTGTGCTCCAGATCCTTCCCAGCCTTGTTGCCTTTCTCTGGACTTCCTCTAATACTTCAATATCTTTCTTGTAGTGAGGGGCCCAAAACTGGAAGTATCACCAGTCCAAGTACAGGATCCCTTTCCTGGTCCTGCTGGCCACACTATTTCTCATACATTTTCCTCATGTCCAACCCAAACCTCCCAAACAGCTACCTGCAGCTTCTGCACAGTGTTACAGCAGTACATGTGCCTTGCTCCCACCAAAAAGTGACTTTCTTGCAGCCTCCCAACAAGGAGCAGCTGGCTGCTGAGAGATGTTTCCCTGTCCTCCTGTTTGTCAGACTTGGCCAGCCTCACTCCCTTAGGCTCTCTCTGGAGCCCATGTGCCACTGGTAGCCTCTACATGCCCAGATCTCAATATTTCTCCTGAGTGTCCCAGCCCTGGCTGAGGGGAGTAAAATCTCCTGTCAACCAACCACGCTCTCCCAGGTGCCTGCAGTTTTCTAGGCTGCAGTGGAAGCACACTGTGCTGGATTTCTTTCAGCAGCCCTGTATGTTCTGGGAAGAACACTGCAGCCCAACAGCTCTGCTTCCCCAGTCAAAGCTGCAGCTTTCATCTGCAATTAAAATAGAGAATTGCAAGGGATAAAGGATACAAAAGGAACCAGCTCAGCCAGAGAGCCATATGGAAAGTATTCAACCTAAAACAAATGTGGTTTTAGGCAAAGAGAATTGTATTGACCCTAAGGCTGAATGCAGGGATCAGCTGAGATTTTAAAACCAGGGCTTTCCAAGGCTTTAATTTCTTCATGGTAGCACCACACTCTACTACCCCTTGTTCCCATTTCACTAGTTAGTTCCAGTTTCTATTTATCATTCCTCATCACAGTTTGACCGGCAGGAATCTGAAGGCACCCAAGATGGAGTTTTCACCAATGCTTAAGATGGAGTTATCAGCAATGGTTAAAATGGCATTGCTGATAACTGCTGATCCATCAAAACCAGCGTTTTTGTCTGAAGCCTGTGCCAGGCTTTATAAGAAAGGGACTTCTCATTAAAAATGAAGAGCAGGAGCTTACCACAGCCCAGGAGCCATCAGTCTGGTCTGGGATAAGGCTGAAGGCCCTGACCTCAGTCACACAGAGGAAGATAAAGCTGAGTTCACACCTCCCCAAAGAAGTATGTACCAAGTTGCTGTCCCACCAGGTTTAACCATGCCAAAGGGTGGGCACTCCCCAATCAGAAGGACATTTCATGTTCCTTAAGACCCCAAGAGCCACTGTCTTCTGCAGTCACAGCCCCTGTACCTCAGCATCCCCTTGTCCTGGTCTCCTGCTCTCATCTTGGCTCTGGGAAAAAAAATCTGAATTCCACAGAGAGGATAACCCTAGGACTGTAGACAGTGATCAACAAGAAAAACTCATTGTATCCTAAAGACTAGAGTTTTGTCCTTCTGGGCAGGCTCATTCATGTTCAAAAAAATTCCTCAGAACCAACAACAACAACAACAATCACACCAAAAAAATTAGAACTGTCCTAAACAAGTTACACTCACTAGAGAAGGGATGGGAGGAGGAAGTAATAAATCCCATGCATCATTTAAGTCATTCAAATCCCAGTGTAGTCCCTTCCTGTAGGGATACTGAATTCCCCAGGAACTGTTTTAAACAGTCTTAAAAGAATTAGCTATCAAGTACTTGACTGATTTTAAGGTTGAGTTTTCCTCATTTTCCCACTATTTATCCCTGTAAGCATCTCTAAGTATTTTTTGTCTTTTGTTCCAAAACTGATTTAACAGCTTTCTGGACTTCCACTCTGGTCAAATTAAATCAACCGGTAATCATCTTCAGAAATAATCTAAAGAGCTACCTGCAATTACATTAAAATAAAATGCTTTTCTAAATTCTGGAAAACGAGAAAGAGTCATCTTAAAAGTACTCCCTTGTAGTCTCTTCAGTCTAGAAATCCAACATTACTTAGAACTGCAGGAATCTGTGTACAGTATCTTGACCCCAAAAATTCAGGGCTGATTAAAGCCTTGGTACTGACTTCACAGATGAAACGTCCGCTAGTATTGCCAAAATTTCTCTCTGTGTCAGTACTGGAGGAAAGCATTTTACAAATTATGTAAGCCCAAAGCACAAGGTCTAAGCTGAGGGTAAAACATCCTCTGAACAACCACACAAGAAGGCAGCTTGCACTTGCCAAATCATACAGATTTCTTCAGAGGGTCTCATCAATTATCTAGCAAAGGAAAACACAAAATAGTTCCAGAAGAAAAGGGAAGTACTGACCCCTAGCAATCAATCTATAACTGCATGGAAAAACATACCAAACAACTCAAACCTATTAAGATACAAGCAGAAAAAGTAGTTGAAACTTGAGGTTACAAAAAATCAGGCACTTCAATTTACCACTACAGGTCTAGGTACAAATTTTTCTTTTTGCCTTCCATAGCGAACAAAAACTTCTTTACACTTTGTGTGCCATAACTTCAGGACTGGAAAACTGGACCTATAAAATGGCTTCTGCTGCAGAGATGACACATGACTTGGCACAGTCAGTAGACAACATCCATATAGTCTATAAACAACTATCAATCTCTCTTTTCACTTCAGGCGGAAGTCTGGGAGACTGAGTACAGTGACCCAGCCACGGCCAAAGTAACAGCTTAGAGGCAGAAATTGTAGCTGCTAGGAGATAAAGTCATCAGAAAAGACCAAAAATGGTAGCTGGTAAATGAAATCCTGAAATGGGCAACTTGACCAAAAATCATCAGAATCTGCACTGCAATAGCAAACTGGTGGGATTTTTGCAGGGCTTTTTTAAGGGGAAAGGTGGTGTTTCGGTTTTTTTTTTTATTTTAAATTAAGTTCCAGGCATCAAATGAGACTTACTGATTTTGAACCCTGTACTTGAGACCACTGCTGCTTTACCAGACAAAACAATATGAAATGTTAAAGAAAAAGTACTGAACTGCTCAGTTCAATCATCCTTCTCAAAAAGTAGATTCCTGTCTTAAGAAGTCTTTAACTGCTCCCTAAGCTCGCTCAACCAATTGTCCTCTGAGGTAAGAACCTTGCACCACAGACAATCTGCAATCCAGTTTCAGAGCTGAGAAACTCACTTTACAGACACCCTGCACTTTTCCACTCAAAACCACTACCAGGAATAGAAAAGTACCTCAGCCAGACGTGGTTCCTAGATCTCTGAGAAAGAAAGCAGAAATGAAAGCAGAGCTTTACCAGCAAAGTCAGGCATCTAAGCTCTGTAGTCCTATGTGCAACTTAAGGCTTTCAACCTTTTTTGATTATTCATTAACAGGAAAAGAAAAATGTCATTTTACCATAATTGAAAAGGATAGGGGAAAGAAAATATCTCACATTTCTGATCCAGCAATCCACCCAGGTGGCTGCTCTCCTCCTCACCGTCACATACTCTGACTGCTACCTGTCACCAAACAGCTATTCCCAAGCCACATCAGCAGGAAAGAAAGAGGAAAAACACAGTATTCCAGGAAGATAGTTTTCCACCCAAAAATTAATGTCCCGTGTCACTTTGGCTAAGTGTTAACCGGATTTTTTTTTGGAAGTTGATGGTTTGACCCAAGCTCGGTTAAGAAAATGTGAGCAATTCCACCAGCTTCGATGAGGGCTGGATTGGAGCCATCCCAAGAAGAGTTCACTCTGCAAAGGTATTTCCAGCAGTGGGTGAGCCAGCTTAAACAGTGCTGATGTGGCTCTCCAAACTGCGATGTGCTGACTGCTCCAAATGCACAAGACTCTGGGCTCAGTGATTTCCCTCAGACCTGCCCTGGCACAGAGCAGAACACAAGCTTTAGTTGGGATCTTCAGAATACTGCAGCAGTTAACACGTGTAAGAGCCTAAGTATATGACCAGAGACAGCACGACTGAAATGGAAAAACAAATCCACCCTGAGGCTTACTGGCTCGGTAGGTCCCCTAGCATCTTAAAATGCACTGATAAACTTTTCCCTGTGTGGGCTGATCAACTTGTAATGCCACTAATTTATATACTCAACACCAGATCTCCTCCTGGAAATTATCAGTTAAAGCAGTAGAGGCAAGCAACATAAAAATCCTTTGTTTCTTGCAGAAAAAAAAATTTAAAAAAATCATTTAGCACATTTCCACACACTTCTGCTTGGCACAGAAAGCAGGGACTGGAACGCTTTAGCTCCTGCAAAGCACAATGGAATCTGTGCCATAATTCATTGGGCTCTGGTCAGGAGTTTTGGGCAGAGGACCAGTATCCAACTGTAATGTCTGATTTAAGGAAAGCGATTCATTATACATCTGTAGAGGAGTTACCTGGCATCCAGAGGACATTCTTTAAATTGACAGCGTCAACAGAAGTTTCCAGTGCTCTCTTTGAAGAGCCTCTGAATGTTAAGCACAGTAGACCAGGGCATTTTTCAAACTCAGGAATGTAATTCTACATGATTAACACGTGTATTATGACTTAGGAAAAAACAACAGTGAGTTATTGAAGGCTTCACATCCTCCCATTGACATCAATGCACAGGCTTCCTTCTGCATCACTGACGTTTGAAGGGAGCCCACTGAGGCTGGGCTACGTCTGTCTCACACTCACTGGCTTTGGGCACCTCACATCTGGGCTTCTCCAGTGATCAAACCACTGTGCAAAGGCCCCCAGGAACCTCACAAAGGCTGTCAGAGCACACTGCAGCCACAGCCCTGGTCTGCAAGTGCCCATCCAGTTGTTGTCCAACACCTGACTGTTCACTGAGTTGGAGGAAAGGCAGTACTGGAGAGACAACAGCTTTGGGGGTTCCTTGTGAGGACAGAGCAGGTGAAACCAGTTGACAAAGGTACGGAGCTGCCCTCACCATTACTGGCTTCACCCACACACTGAGCTGGGGGACTCCTTTCCAATAACTTACTGGGCTATAATTGTCTGTCTGTTCTCCCTGAAGACTGCACCCTTGATATCTTGCCCTAGTCATGATGTTGCTCATCTACATCTGCTAGCGTATTTATACAGCCAAAACCTTTAAACTTCAAGATACCATCTGTGACCATATCACTCACCAGGTAGGTACGGGCACTACAAAGAACTCCAGCATCAAAAGAGATGAAGTGCACAGTCACTGCAACCACATGTGAGGTATGGACAACAGGTATGTGGTTGTGCACACTCCTTGGCAGGACATCCTCCTCTTGTCAGTCACCATAAGGAGAGAGCTGCCTTCTAACCCTACTGCCTTGTAGGTGTGACTGGTTGGCTTGAACAGGCATCTCAGGTGATAGAAAAGCATTGTTTGTATCAGTGCAACCATCCACAGCACATACCTGGGCAAGGGTCTGTCAGTCAAGACTTCCAGAGAAAACAAACAATGTACCACATAGAGAAATGCAAGAATGGATTAAGGCCCACCTGTGGTTCCCTCTAAAATGACAGCTACAAAGACATGGATAGCATCTCCAGCCAGCATGACAAGGGGGTAAAATCATGACACTTGGCAAGGGAGAACTGAGACTCAGTAAGCTGTGCTTTGCTGCATGCGTTAACCAAACAAGAAAATTTTATGGAAACAGTTCCTCCAACTGGGCCCAGAGCTGCAACAGCAAAAGCCATCCATGCTGAGCCATATAGCTCCCAGAACACTACTGTTATAATTTTAAAACTTGCAATTTCCATCTCTTTCCACATTCTTCTCAAGAGATGCTGTGAACAGCTATGCCTTAAAAACAGCCCCCTTGCTTTATTTTACATAGCTGTGCCACTACAGCATACATTTTCCACTTATAATTGTCACTTGAACACTGACATTAGTCTCATGAGCTCTTAAAAATATCCTTCACCCCATGCATTTTGACACAAGACTGCATTCAAAGCTTTTCACTGCTCCACAGCTTAAACCTTCATAGTTTCCAGCTGAAGCCTTGATAGCATACTTTGTCTCCAACTTACTTTGAAACCTACTCTGGCTCCAGAGGTAGAGGCATCAAGTCATTGCTCCTTTAGGTCCAGTGAGAAGAGTAACCCCTGACAGCCCAGAAGAGGTGAGCAGGTGGTTTTCAAGCTCTCCTGGCTGCACAGCTCTGGCCCTGGGGCTCCTTGTTGCCACGCACACTAATGTGCATGGGCTGGGCTCCAAAACACATGGTTTACCTCAGGCCACTGTTTCAGCTCCTGGAGAAATACAGCCCACAGCTCAACTCAGCAGCCACTTCTGGGAGAGCAAAACATGAAACCTATTCCAGCAGCAGGCCTCCTGAATGTTTCCAGATATCAGACAGTGAGATGGATATGGATGGATATAGCATAATCTGTAAATCAGGTGCAGTATGTAGGGGTGTGACCCTTCTAAAATAAAATCCTCAATCACTAACAGAAAAGGGAGCAGCATTTGTGATGAATGTACTTCGAATGTCATAAAAACTTTAATTATTCCCAATTCCCTAATAAGTAAAATACGGAAAAAGTTGAACACTTGGCAGACCTCTTTCGGAAGTGTTTTTAAAACCAGCTACTCCAAAACCAGCACTGAAAGGTGGCTTTTAAACCTGTCACTCAAACTATCCCTTTGCCTAGATACATTTCCTCCACCTGGCTGTCTAATACTAACTCACATTGATATTAGTCTATTTTTCTTTGGGATTCTCGACAATGCATCTTTCAAGGTCCTTATAATATTAGCTTGCTTACATTTGAAGTCTTAAAAGCTCTTCATCTGGTGTAAAGTATTTTGTTTCTGGTGGATTGTTCTCTTTTACATGGCTTAACCATATCAACCACAGATACTGCCAAAATGACTGACAGTATAAGGATTTTTCTTCCTATGCAGGACAGAGTCATAATTCTGACTCCAGTTGTTCCTTGAGAGTCCAGAAAACTGTCAGAGGATTAGGTGGTATCATCAGCAGAATTATAGACTTTAAGTTTTTGATAATGAATAAAAATCAGCTCTATAATATTTGACTAAGTTTCAAATGTTAATACAGCTATCCTTTCAATCTTCGTTTACTGACTTCAAGTCTAACCTTTTCTAAACTTAAAAGTGGAAGACTGTAAGGAGGGACTGGATGCCTGCGGTACTCCAGTTTGACCCAAATCTCCCTGGCTTCAGTGGAAACCTCACTGGAAATTTGACTTGCAAGACGGGGGACTCTCTGATTTTACAGAAAAACAAGTTTATAGCAAAGCTCACCTATTTCTTTAACATCAACAAGGAGGAATAGCTTGAGGTGTCAATGGATCTGATAAAGCCATTGATCCCAAATGATGCCATATACACCCCTTCAACTCCTCAGCTGCAGCATAAAGGGAATGTTAGTGCTTCTCTGCTAAATGCACCCGAAGTTTCCCAGTGCTGACACTACACTGCCTCACAAGACTCCTGCTTGAATCAACTGGCAGCTCCTGTGACACTCAGATTCTTCGTAGTGTGCAAGAAACTCACATTTCTTGGCTTCACTGGAGATTCAATTGTAGAAATGGCACAAATATCAACTTACAACATCTGAAGTCCTGCTTCTGAGATAAATCAGAGCCTGAGGCTGTTTTAAGTGGTGCGGTCTGAATTTCATTTGCTTGCAATCACAAACATGACAAAACACAAGATAAAGTTAGAACTGAGCTTGTTCTCTTCTAGATAATCCTTGTACAGGCTGTCCTCTAGCCCTAGTCAGAAGCTCAGTGACAGGAAGGGAACCTGCCTGAGAAAATTAGAACATGAACCCACACCAAGCAATTCATGCCACGGCAAGACATTGTCAGGAATAGAACATCCTTCAAAGTTTGTGTCTTTCCACACCCTGTTCATGACTGTAGTCACCACATTGTTTTCACCTACCTACACTTTGTTCTTTTCATATTAATGTACTTTATTTACCATAAACTGTGGTAACTTCTTTGTTTCTAACAGTCTAAGATGAAGCACACACCACATAAAAAATGCGTCAGGAAAGTTAACAGCAAACATAACATTGCCTCAAAGCTAACAGACCTAAAATTTTGGTTAGTTTCCTCTTTAAAATTAGGGACACCTGACTCATACTACTTTTTAATGTGCATTCTTGTTGTCAAAGAAGGTATTGAAAACACACTGTCCATTTAAGAGAAGTGAACAGCACAGAAGAGAAACCCACAACAAGACTTGGTCTTCCCAAAGACTTGGAAGCCACACCTTCCCTGGGACATCCCTGACTTCCACCTGTACACATGCACCATCCTCACACTCTCCCCACAGCCACCTCTACAAAAGCTGGGGCCTTCAGCAACATTGGCTCTGGAAACACAGCTTAGTCAATGCTAAAGAAGCCCATTGGTATTACAAGTGGTAACACTCTCCTTAGTGGGGAGAAGTGGGTTTTAAGTATAGTTCATATTTCTCCCTCTGACTGCAGGAGAAGAAATCCCTGGGAAATTCCAAAGGCAGCAGGATCCCCCTGAGCAGCTCCATGGCTCCCGAGGGCAGACCCAAGGGCACTCATGCATCCATCTGCTGCCTGGGGCAAACTCATGGGTTTCAATAGGCTCTTCCATGCAAGCTCCTGGAGAGAAGAGCTCCCCTTTGCTCACCCCTACCCCAGTCTACTGCTTGTCCCTCAAACATTTCAAAGCTCTGTCAGAGGCGTGGGGATACTCTAAGTGCCACTTGGAACCCAGGCAGGATTTTGGCTGCACAACCCATGATGAGCAGCAACACTCTTTTTCTCCTCTAACAACCTCACAATATTGTCCATGACAACAGCAGAAGGTGGCGTGAAAACAACAAAAAGCTTGCTGCAGGATGGAGCATTACCTCTTGTAAAGTATACTGACTCCCACACTGAGAGCTGCCAGCTCTGAGACACAATCTCTACAGGTGTTTCTATGCAAACTATTCTATTGACTTCTATTGATTCTATTGACTGCTGGTACAAATGCATGTGGTAAAATCCAGCATGGTAGTAAGAAGAAATAACATCAGCTGCTAGCACTACTCCATTTAACTGAAGTTTATGGTGGTTTTATGAAAACGTGGAATAAGACAGAATATTTGCTCAGACTGACTTAGACTCAGTGGCTTTCTTACATTCTGTGAAGCTGCCACCGAGGAAATGTCTAATTTCCACATGAGGAAATATATGCAGAGCTTTCTTTAAGCTGAAGGTGAAACTCTAGCCATAGCTAATGCCCACATGAGTATGGCTAGATGGGAGGGATGACAGGATTACAAGCCCACAAACGCCCTTCTCTCCAGCACTGACACCAGAGTGGAGCTTGCATGATGCTGCTCTGCCCAGACTGGACGTGAGTCCTGGGTGTGTGAATTACTGCACTGCAGCTTACCCACATTTATTGTCACCCCCACACAGGCTTGCAGATGAGACAACTTATTTCCCTCTAGCTGGACCTCAAAGGATGCCCAAAGGCAAGGTAGTAAAAGAAAGAGAGTATTGTTTCTAGGCTGTCAGGCATCCCCTCCACCACTGCTCCCTCCCCCTGTGCCCGCAGCCTGAGGTAGCTTTGAAGTGGGTTGGCAGGGGACACAAGTCAGAGCCAGAGCATGCACTCCTGTGAGCCAAGCTCTGTCCTGCTCCCCACAGCTATGGCCAGAGATCTCCAGTAAGGAAAACACACCTATTAAAATTGCACTGCTCATTAGGAGGCTAACTAAACCGTGGCAGCATCTTTATGCTGTGCACCTGGATCATTTCTTATGAACCTAAATCTTCACTCCACTGCTCTCCTTTCACATCCGTGCAATCTCATTAAAACCAGTGGCATGTTATAGAAGCACTCAAGTGAAGAATGAGGCCCTGCTCGTACAAAGGCTGAAAAAAACATTGTATATAATTATCCTGATGGAAGATATAGACTAGACTTATGGGAGGTCACGGCAGGAAGCACAGTTCTCTTTCTGCACCAGCTTTCATTCCAACCTCATCAGGCAGTGGTTACCAACATCCATAAAGCACAAAGCACAGAGCTTCGCATGCTTCTGCACCACTTTATCTGAGAATTTTATTTTTAATTAAATATTTCTATCCAAACACCCAATTTCCTTACAAATTTCTCTCAGCTGCTGGTTGCTGGGATGTTTCATGGCCATCTTCAAAGAGGGAGACAAATGGTAGCCTGCAGCCTACTCTGTATTGGGTTGTGACGGGTTGTGGGAGGAAAGTGACAACTCTCAGCCACCTTCACATCCCCTGAAAAACCTGTTAATCTCAGCTACCATAACACTCAGCAAATGGATTACATCAGTCATTTGTGGACAGCAACAAGTGTTAACCAAGCCACAGCTAGTAAAAAAATCTCATGGCTTCAACTGCTTCAAAAATCTAGGATTTTCAAAATTTCCAAAAATTTATTTTCACTTATTAAAAAAGAAAAAAAGAAAAGAAAAAAAAAAAAAGAAAAGTATGATCAATAAGATACTTCTGAAATGAAGATTGGGTTTGAATCCAAAACAATGACAATCTGGATGGTGTGGCTTTGCTTCTAGTTCATTCCTTTATGCATATCACAGATTTCAAGAAATCATCCTCAAACATCCTACTTACATTTGGAGTGGTTGGTTTACACCTCTCTCTGAAACCACCTCAATACAGATAGATTTGCTCCCTCACCCAGTGAAATAGCACAGATTTTTTAATCTAGTGGAGATTCGTATGTTTATGTAAAGTCTTTCCATTCCATCTCTAGCTGAAGTGCATGTTCAACTTTCCATTCAAAACTGCCAAAAATGCCTCAGACTCACAAAGTCAGAGAGTAGGAATTCAAGCTTCATCATGCATTGAAGGAAAATAAAATTTAAAACTCTTCATTTTTATTTCTCATTTCAAAGCCTTTTATAAATCAGAAAAGTTAGTTTCCCAAGGTGCAGATTTGCTAAGAACAAAACTCAGGCTCAACATTAGCCTCTGCTCTTTCATTAGCAGCTCTCTGGGATTAAGTTTCTTTACAGAGACTGGGGAACATAAATTTTAAAATAACATAGCCTTTTCTGCTTCCTCTTAATGGAAAATGCAAATAAAACCCACTAAAATATTATTTATCTATCTCTAATATAAAACTATTCACGACTCATGTCTTGAAATAATACCAACTCCGATTCTTCTAAGTTTATTCCACATTATTTATTGCAAAAGTTCTTTCGAAAAGTACACATGTAGCTTTGTACCCTAAAAGGGAAGCTGGTGGCACACCCTCCAAGGCTCCCAAACTGCAAAACTCATAGATCCTGGATAAAGTGCATGGTAGGGAAATGGAGAGAATACTATGATCGCTATTCTTAGGAGCTCTGTATTAGGTTGGGCTCAGATAGGCACATATCTTCATTGCTGATAAATTACTTTCTTATTTCATTTCTTTTCCAAAGAGCAACTTTCTGCAGACATATTCAAAGCAATGTCTTCATGCAAAACCCTGGGCTGTTTCACACATTATAATCAGTTCTATCACAGCTGAGCAGACACAACTGAGACACGTGGCAGCAGCCACTTGGATTCACCTCATCATGATTTGTCAAGTACTGGGACAGTTGGCAAAGATTTTACCCAATCAATAACCTTGAAAAGCATCTCAACAAATCAAACAGATGCAGTCACAGCTCTGCTGGTTTGTAAAAGAGAATCTATGCCATCTTCCTTGCGTTAGCCCAGGGATATCTAGAACTGAAAACTGAACTTCCAAGGTTGAGGTTCAAGACTTGCAGCTTCTCCCCACAGAACACAGAATATCCCTGACCAGTGGGATATACAGCAAGAGGAGCCTCTGGGAAAGAAAATCAATCCTTCCTGTTAACGAAGCCTCTGCAAAAATCAGGAGAGAAGTCTCAGGATGGACTTCCAGTGTCTTTAACATGCCATAACCAGCAGCCTGCTAGACCTATATACCAATGTACATGGACTCCTATTTTAGGGTATTCCTGTTTGGTATTTGAACAACCAAAGTGGAAGACTTGGAAGGAAGGATGCAGTGGAAGGGTGTATTGATGCAGCCCACTCTCTGACTGCTCCTAGGTGACCTGTGACACCAAGCTGGCACTGGTGCAGTTCAGAGGAATGAAGCTTTCTAATACCAAAGCACCCAGCCAGCACTGCCCATGTTTCTTGTGAGCTTTGACCCACCCATCACCAATGCTGGTGACCTATAATGATGTGGTGATGAACAATAATCCCCCCTCTCTTCAAACCTGAGCTTCTGATGAGAACCAACCCTTACTCCTGTGGCAGTGGTATCCTCTGCTGTCACAGAGCTTTGACTAGATATGCATGGCAAGACCAGGTTACCCAGCAGCGTTATGGGCAGCCTAAATCTGGGTGTTTTGTCTGTCTGGGGAAACAGTCCTACAGCAACAGCAGAGACAAGGTCCAAGCTTGGATCCCTCAAACCAAGGCTGACTGCTAAGAGCAAAGCAAGGAAATTTGCACTGTTTTACAAGTAGCTTAAGGAACTTGCTACCCTTTTGTGTGTTGGCCATCTGCTACCATTCAGTAGCACAAACATTTTGCTGAAGTGGCAAAGCTTCCTGAAACACAGAGATTTCCTTCCATACAAAGGGGCCCCAAATGGTTCAAAAGCTCCTACAGACTATTTTGAAGCTTCACTATTTGCCTTCTCTGTCTTCATAGGGACTACTTGCAAGCATAACAAAAGTTTGGGGGTTTTAAAAATATTTTTATACAGCACAAGCAGAGAAAAAATATATTTGCAAAAGGTCCAACTGCTGCAAAAGACAAATGGTTTGTTCCATACTGCCAAAAATTTTGCAAACTCTATGTCTAATTTTATGAGGCTCTTACGTCTGGATTCATAGGGTCTGTTTCTGCCACCCTTACTACAATTACTAGCAGATTGTTCTGTAACGGTCCAGTCCTAAGAAAAATCTTCTTTGGGAGCTTCTCTCCCAAAGGAATGCAACAGGTAGAATGGTAGGCATGAGCTAAAAATAATTCCCTCTGTCTTCAAACACACCACCCTCTTTCAGAAGGTGTGTTTGAAGACAGTATCTGATGTAACTCATCAGATACTCTGATGCATATGCCCACCAGACCCTGAGGTCCATCATTTACCTGAGCTTTCACTTCAGCTCTCTCCACTGGGCTGAATTCTTCCTCTTTCCCTGCTGGTGTTAGAAAAAAAAAAATCTTGTTTTTTCTTGTATGTCCTTCTCCCTTCCATCTGTTGACACCCACATGGATGGTTCCTTCCCTCTGCACCCAGAGGGAGTGTGGACACCATCCTCTCTCACTGTGCCGCGGTGCAGGTGCAGCTGTGCCCACACCACGCTGCCTGTGACTACCCTGTGCTAGCATTACATGGCACAGCTGGCTTGTCACCACCACAAGGAAAGACTTAAGGCAGTTCAAAGACATTTCTCTTTTAATTTCACTTAAGTAGTGGTTTGAAGTCTGTTTCCATCCCTCCAAGGTTTCACACTCATTCCCATTCCCACGTCACATCATTAGCTGCAGGTTTCAAGCCCGATCTGCACGCTGTAATACCAAACACAAGCAGAATCCCACAATGTCTCATACCACTCATCATCCTTCCCTGAGGGCAATTTAAACAGCTGGTTTTGCAGAGGAAAGAAAGTGTGCTTGCAGAGGTGTCTAGCCCTCAGCCATCGGCACTTCCAAGGAGCATGGCACATCCTGCACTGGGGGCTGACTGCTGGGAGGGCAGATGAGGAGCACATATGGTCTGAGACATCTTGTAGCAATAAATTTGTGCTCAGCAATTGAAACCCAGCAGCCCTGACCTGATGGGAAGGGCTTTCATGGAAACATGTACAGTGCCCACTGAGCATTCAGTCCTCTGAACTCCCATTTAAACATATAATCAGTCTCTTGGAGGGCCGGCTTGACTTACATTAGCCATTAAGAGTGAAGAAAAGGAACTCAGTTCCCTGGCAGAGCAATCACCACATTACAAACAAAATAATACATCACTGTACACATCTAACATGAAAAGTTGGTTTGCTAATATTGTTGTTTAAGGTTTAGACTTTCTAGGTTTTCAATACTGTTGCTGTGCTATCACAGTAGAGCTTTTCTGGTTAATTTCCTTTTCTTTGAGCTTTGTTTCTTTGTAAAGACAGCAATTTTTCAAACATTCAGCTTTGGGCAACTGGGCAATTCAAAAGACATCAGTCATTACTTCTTTTTGGAAAATTTCAAGTAGAAGAGAGTGGGGTCTTAGCTTGGGCAGCTCTTCAGCACTGCAGCATGGAAAAAACATTCAACTTGTTTTTAAAATGGGGCCAGTGGAGCTTGGGAAAGGTGAGATGTCACTTTCAACATTTGTCTTAGACGTTTGAATGAAACCAGGCCTTGTGATCCCCAACCCATCTCCCCAGTAACACAACCTCAGACACTTATCAAATATATATATTATGTATATAATCAGCCTGAAGTGGCAGACCAGCAAAGCTAAATGGAGCATTTCCATCACTGCCATTTGGTTTTAAATTGTTTATAGCACCTCTGCTTTGGGAGACCAGAAACATCAAACCAATGGCACAGCTGGGACAGAGGCTGACAGGAAGCTCAAGTGATGCAGACAGCAAGGCTGCAAGCACATAACCCAGAGCACCCACTCCTGCAAAGTGCAGCGAGCCCTCTGCCAAAACACCGGATCACTGTTGGCTTCACGCTGCTGCAGCCTCTTGGCACGTGAGCTGAGGGCCATCTGCAACGCATCCCATGCTAAAGACCACACCATTACGTCACTGAACTCAGCATGGCTTCAAAAGGTGATGAAAGGGAAAGATACAGACTGTGTTAAAGTGCAGCTCAGTTACTCATGCAGGGGCAGATTCTGATGCCATTGGGTACTTCCATGGGGTTGCCACATGAAGCAAGACACTACCCAGCAGGAGTTACAGCATCTAAATCCAGCCCTTCATCTATCTGGCTAGAGCCTGTGTCCTGCAGTGCTCAGACCTGCCCCAAGACCTCAGCAACAAAGGCAAAATTAAATGCTGTCTTCCTGAGGCTGAAAACATGAAGCCTGGCTACTTCTCAGGCTGCAGCATGGGTGCTAGGGTTGGGAACTGGGTGCTGCTCCCACACTCCCCTCCCTCAGCAGCAGGAGCATCCAGGGGCTCTGAGAGGGCTGGCCAGGCAGGTGGCAGGCCTTGGGCTGGTCTCTGGGTACCACAAGTTTCCAGCCACAGCAGCACATTTTGCCAGTTACATTTGCTGCTTTCCATTGCAGGAATTTTAAGGCACACTCAGTAGTTTTTCCCCATACCAGCTAAACCCTTCTGAACACCCTTCCAAGGACACCACTCTGAAAGAAAGGAGTAAGCACTTCATAACAGAATAACAAAACAAATTATATTGACTATTCAGTTTCTCTTATTTCTGTTTTTTTTTTTTAGAGACAAGGAAACACTAATATTCCAGCTCCAGAAGTCCTGCACTTTTTCCCCCAAAAAAAAGTTTTAGCCAAAATATAGGAGTCAGCTCTACCATTTGAAAAGTGGTCTCTTATTTTACAGCAAATGTATATATTAAGAACAACCAACTCCTCCAGTGGAAAAAAAATCAGTTTAGTGCAGGAAGAATACAAGTCAGAGAGATTTGCTGGAACCAGGACTATTGTAGGATGCCCAAGAGGACTTAATAACTATGTAATAGTGGAATAGCTGCATTGGAACTGTGAAATATGAACACACTCCACAGTCCTCAAAGAGTAATTTGCTCTGTTTAATGAAGAGCTGGTTTGATGACTAAGTTACTCACTGAAGAGGAGTGATTTAAAATGCACACTTCTCCAGAACACTTTTCAATGTGTACATAGCTAAATTTGGATGTACATTTTATGTGTGCTTCCAGGATGAGGAGAAGCTTGGACTGCCTTCCTTACCACTGGATTTCAGTATTACATTTGATGTAATTAACAATTTCTCTTTGTTTAGGAAAAGCTCTCTGTTTAGAGCACAAAATTTCTACATGTCTTGGGTCTTACACTTTTCCGTGCTTCTACACTCCTTAAGACTATTTGCTTTAAACACAGACCTGCCAAATGCAAGCACTTATACCAAAATGGAGACACATGCAGGCTGCTCAGAAGAGTGAAGAGTCCTCAGCTCTCACCACAGCACAGAGATGTGACACAGCCAGGGACAACCCAACCTGGCATGTGGGAAAAGCTGCTGTGTCCCACTGCACAGATGTCATTTATGAAGAGCTAACAGTGGGCCAGAGGTTACAAGTTCAGTGAGAGTGAGGTATAGTGACTGCTGCTTGAGAAAGGTACAATTTAACCCAGAGAGATTTTAACCATCCTGAATGTCCTGTGAACAGTACAAAATATGCAGAAGTTTAAACACACATTTACAGAAACTCTGAGTAGGAGAAAAGACCTTAAATGACATCCCAGACAGCAGTTCCAGGGAACTGGGGAGGAGAATTTGCCACTTCCAGAGCTACATGACCCAGCACCCACGTGCCTTAGGATGGGAGGACACATGACAAGAGGTCTGGAGAGAGGTGGGTACCAGGTCCCATCCAGCAGAGAGAAGGCAGAGGGAACTCAGCAGCGTGCACAGGTCTTGCTGGGGACCAGAAGCACATGAGCTGTCAGCACAACTTCTCATGTCCCCAGGCAAATTGAGACCATGCAATGAAGGGGACGCTGTATAAACACTGTTTGATGTTGATCTTGTTAACTCTGCTGCCAGTACAGCAGTTAAGCACTCAAACATGTGGTACACTATGGAAAAAGTTATTTTTCATTACAGGTTTGTCTAAAGTTTAAAGAGGAACCAAGGAAAGCAGACGCTTTCCAGGTGCTTGTACATCCCCCAAAGGAAATGAACCCAACTACAGAGGTGCTGCAGGCAAAAGCTCAAGTGAGAATAAATGTGAGAGCTGGGATCAGAGTGTCCATAGTCAATCTAGCCAGGTACAAGGGCAGTGCAAAATCCTGCTGGATTTTGCCTGGATAAATGCCCCTTTGGTAAGTGGCAAGTAGTGTAGATGCAGGACTAAAGCACACCACCCCTCTAAATCCCTAGGCATCCAGGGTGTGGAGGAAAGTTAAGAAACATGTGTCCTGAGACTCAGAGAACAGATAGCAAAGCAGAAGATCTCAGTAGTTCTTGGTTTTCTTTAAATCTTGTGCAATTTAAGCCACTGTCTTGATCTTGATGGTGCTTATTTTGGCACTTCAGTTTGTGAAATTCAACACAGACTGTAGGTTTTGCAGCCAACAATGCAGCAGAATAAGCAGCAGCATAGCAAACACATATAAGAAAATGCAAACATTATTTCAAAGGCTTTATATTGGGTCATGCATAGCAAAGGATCTTTCAGACAACCTCACATTTCTTCAAGACAACCATCACTTCTCTACTGACCTGAAAATGCAAGCTATAACACTCCTCAGGGGCTACGATACTAGTGCAAACATAGCCAAAATGGAAGTTCTCAATCCACATGGAAGCAAAATACTTGCGCTTCTCATGAGACAGAGGGAAAGGATCTCCCCAGCTTCAGTTTCTGCTGCTCTCCTCTGGATTTCACTGCCTCACAACCCAGCAGTTCATCCCTCCCTCTCTCCCTCTGAGTGCTGGACAGGGGCACTGGCTGCAGAGGTGAAGCCATCTTTTTCACCTTGGGGAATAATGAAAACACTCACAGTTTCAAGTGAATTAAATTTCATGTGCATTCAAAATTAAATGCATTCATGTGCATTCATGTGCAATCCCGCAGTGCAGTACACCAGTGAAAGTATTGCTGCTTTAGGGAGCTGTAAAAGAGAAATGACACGTGGCAATTTCAGGGGTAGAAAAAGACACCAGGGAATGCTGGCACCTGCCTGAAAGATCAGTACAGAGTCTGCAAGGCTGGTAGAACCCTCTCAAGGCTGCACAAAAGTGTGGTACATCTGCAGCTTGTGGGAGAAAATAGCAGCATGGAGCATCCCAATAGGAAGGCACATCAATATCCACACCATTTCCTCTGGAGAAGTGACAGCCATAGTGCATTAGCAGTCTGTGGGAGACATGCCTATCATCCATGCTCCCTCCTCTTTCCCAGCAGAAAGCACAACAAAAGGTAAATGTTCCCATGATACTTGCATGCATGTAGCTATGGTTCACTTGGGCAGGCAAAGGAATACTGATTTATGAAGACAGGTAACTCAAGTTAAACTAGATAAGCAGATCCTGACACTTCAAAACTAAGGGGGGGGGAGGGGAAGAAAATGTTGATTTGGCTGCATTTTTTTGCATATTTGGGATCATACCCAGGCTACTAAATACAGATTCACTCTAGAGGTCTTTGGTTAGGACTGGGTTCCAGTCCTGATTATATTTGAGCTACAACAGCATAAATTTAAGAGACCTAATGCCTGGTGCCAGCACATCCCAATGCCAACTTAGCCACATTCCTGAGCACCTCCTCAGTGACAGACAAAGACGCGTTACATAACTCCCAGCTAGAGAAACTATGGGTCCTAGACATGCACCAGAAACTGAACCTGGTGAAAATACTGCTATGCTTCCTTCATGTGAAGACAACAGCCCAATTGCAGACAGCTGCATACAATGTGAAGCACATATAAAGTCCAATCTAAGTTATCTTGAGAACTTAGAAGTCACATTTCAGTGTCCTACAGGGGAAATATGATCACTGAATGTGTCTGAGCTACATTTTTGGGCAACTGAATGCTCACTCAATATTCTAGATCATAGACGCAAGATCCTATTCCCCCTGCTGGAGTGTCTTTGTCTCGCTGCAACATCTACTCAGCCCCGCCTCTAATTTCTTTCTGTATAGATCAGCTTCTGAAAGCACCTTCTAAACCACACGTCCAGCCAAAATCAGTCCACGTGCTGTCTGAAGAGCTGGAATCACAGACTTGGACGGCACAGGAGCTTTCATACATCTGACACACCCAGAGGCTGGTACAGAGCTATACAGTTAAGACCATTACAGCACTGTCCTAAATAACTGAGAAGATACATTCCTTAGAGCTAAATGAAGTGGAAAATTCCCTTGGAGACCCTTCTGCTTTCTCTGTTTATGTCAGACAGTCTAGACAAGGAAGGAAAATGAGAGTTAGTGTTGCTGTCAGAAAGGCTCTTCCTCTGAGCATAGCCTCTTCCTAAAGTTTATCCCAAATTTCTTCCACTGGCTGCAGGTGGTGCTTGAATACTGTTTGTCTAAGCTAATAAGGTGGGTGGGTGACTGTTTTCTGTAGTCAGTATCCATTCTTCCACGCATGGGATCTGGCAGCAAGCAACAAATCTCTCCAGGCAATACACAAATGGGATCTGCCCCCTAAGCTGGCTCCAGCACAACACCCTACTCTTACACTTTCTTGGCCCAAGGACTGTCACAACAATCCTGGGCACAGGCCCCACACTGACTTTCTATTTTGATAAAGAAAACACAGTCAGTGACAGCACCAGCCCAATGCCAGACCCTTACTGGGGAAATAATCTTTCCTTTCTTTCCACAGACAAAAATTGAAGGACTCTTTCACTTCATTGGAGCCTGTCTGCTGAGCCAAGGCAGCCTCCCTGTCTCACAGACTTGGACAAAGGCTCCAAAGCGCAGAGTGAGTTTGGAACAGGTTCCCTAGACAGAGCACATGCAGTAAAGGTGGTCAGCAGGACCATTTCTAACACAGCTGGAGTGTGAGAAAGCAGGACCAAGGGCAGCAAAATTTCTCAGTAATGGCTTTTATGCTCTGAGAAAGAACTCCTGCTGAGACTGCACTTGCTCAGGACACAGCCTGTGCTTAGTAGCTTATAAACTACTCTCTAGACTAGAGAAAGAAAGTGGTGTCCACTCAATGTGGCCAGCACACCAACAAGGACAGGGAGCACACATGCAGCCCACATCCAGTCCTCCCCAGCCACTCTGGGGTTAACAGTGCATTATTCGCACTCCAGCAGGTTTTGGTGTGCTCCAGAGTTCCATAGCTGGGAAGCACGCAGAGAGCTCTGTGCAACACTGTGCCAACACATTTGGGTTTGTTCAGAAATTGGCCTAATTTTTACAGCACATTGGTGTGGGACTGCAAACAAGGAAAGACTACATGGATATTACATGCAAATTTTTTAGTGAAGTATCAGAATCTCCAAGACTCACTTTAGACATTACACAGTCGGGGAAGCAAGAGCGTGCATGCACTCAACAGCTAACACTTTTCCTCAGAGGCTATGACACTTCTCACATTTCCCTCACTAGCAGAATACAAACTCCCCTGCTCCCTTCCCTCCTCTCACTTGCCAGCAGGTAGCCCCAGAGATCCAGTTCCCCGCTCATTTACCATTGCCACAAGGGAGCACTATGATAAAACCGCTTCCAGGAGTGTGATCCCAAGCTTAACCTGGATGGGAACAGCAAGTTTTAGAGAGACTACAGTTCCAGGTTAGGCAGATCATTCCTTGAAGGATCACTTAGCTGCACGCTAAAGTTCACCAGGAGCCACGGGTGACATGAAGTCCCGAGCTTTGCCGCACAGCCCAGAGCTGCTGGGGAGGATGCTATCGTCCTCAGCTGGCTCCTCTGCGACTACAGCACGGGGCTGGAGATGGGACAGCCACCATGCGGGCAAGTGTCCCTGTGCCGCTCTGGCTACTGTAACCCCAGCAGATACAATCTGGCGCTGAAATGCCTCCGCACGTGTATCTATACCCTGTCTTTAGCCGCAATCTGGTGCAGACCTTGCGGCCACAAAGTGAGGAGATTGGGTTCGGCATCGTCTGCGGTGCAAAAAGTGCCGCGGGGGCTGCCGTGACCGCACACTGCTTCCACAAGGGAAAGGACAGGGCAGATCTGCCACTGCCTCCCACAACGCCACCTCCAGAGCAGCTTAAACTTGATCCGGAGGGCCCGGGGAACTCTGACAGCAGCGCCAGCCTCGCCCGGGCTGATACAGAGTTCGATCCACAGGACTCCGGCGGTGGGAACGAAGAAAAGAGAGATCTCTCCTGGCTTCCCGTGGAGATGCTGGGTTGCCCGCTTTCAGTGCCGCTAACCCCGCGAGCGGGGCTCCTCAGCAGAGACCAGACGGGACGAGGGAACCAGCGCGCGGTTCCAGTGGGGAAAGGCATCCACGGGCTGAAGGCTAACAGGAGGCTGTCACCCTGCGGCGCTCTCCGCTCGCGTCTGGCCAGGAGCGTCCTTGCAGGCTGCAGCCCTGCGCTGCGGAGCGGCAGAGCGCAGCAGAGCAAACCCACGGAGGGTCCCGGCCGCTCTCCGAGAGCCGGGTGACCCTCGGTGCCGAGGCTTGCCCGGCTTTGCATCTCCCCTCCCCGCTCGGGTCTCCCTCCGTCCCGCGGGGGGCACCGGCCGAGGGGTCCCCACACACCGGGGGCGGCGGCAGGTGCCTGCTCCGGGGCAGGGAAGCGCCGGCTCGGCCGGGGTGTCCCCGCGATGCCGCCGCGGCGCCTGTTCCCGTGCCGGGCAGGGGCAGAGAGCGGCGCCGCTGGGCATCCCCAAGCACCGAGTGGTCCCTGAGCCCCCCGCCCCGCGGGCCCCAGGCAGCCGGCAGCGACACGCGTGGCACGGCAGCCGCTCACCCCCGCGCGGGGCAGCTCCCGCCTACCTGGCAGGGCGGCGGGCAGCAGGGCGGCCAGCAGCAGCAGGGCGGCCCAGGGGGCGGCGGGCCCCGCCATGGGGCCGGGGGCGCGGGGCGCGGGCGGCGGGAGCGGCGGGGCGCGGAGCTGCCGCCCGCCCGGCGATCGTCTCGGCGGGGCTGCCCCGCTGCTGCCTGCGCGCCCCGCCGTCTCCTCCTCCCGGGCTGCCGGGACACTGCAGCGGGGCGGCCCCGCGGAGGCGGGAACCGGCCCTCCGCCCCCCGCGGCCCCGGCCCGCCCGGCGCCCCGGCCCGCCCGCCCCGGCGGCCGCTGCCCGCAGCATCCTCGGCCTTGGCGTGCGCGCACCTGGCTCCTCCGGGAAACATCTCCCCGAGGAGAGTACGGGCTCCGAGCCTGCCTCTCGGTACCTAGGGGAATTTCAGCTGGCCCACGCGTGTTACACGCACCCTCGTGTTGCCTTCTGTCCTCTCCCCTTGTGGCACTGTGTCCTCCCAGCTGGGGTGGGTATTCAGTCCTGCGTGGGCACAGGGTTCACTATACAGAACTTTCTATACCGGCTTGTCTTTCCTTCTCCACATCATCTTTTGCTCTTTCTGAACTTCCACCCCGTATCTGGCCGGGATCTTTCCTTCAGTAGCCTTGCATTGGAGAGATGCACTGTTAGATATACAAGGCACTTTGCAGTCCGACTTGTCTGGCTCTTCCCACAACCCTCCAACCCATATCCCCCATCTACCTTTTGCTGCATTGATGAAGGATATTTCTCTAACAATTAATAATTGATCCTCTGCTGTGGAAACTAAGCAAAAAGGAAAACAAAACTAAACTAAATGGGGCAAAGAAGTTCTTGCCTACTATGAAGGGAGAGGAAAGATACTGGGAAAAATAAACACCCTATTTTTTGGGAAAAACAGAGAAACACACAAAACAAAAGCACAAATCAAAGGAAGGCAAGTAACAGGGGCAGGCTTTGCACAGGAATCTTGGCTCCACACCTGCTTTTGGCATGCTGCCACTCGTCTCCATGGCTGAGCACTTGGAGGACTGGCACAGAGTGGCTCCAAAGTCTCAGGCTACATCTCTGCTGCTGGGTGTACTTGCTTCTGGGTCTCTGGTCCTACTCACCACTCTGGTCCTCCTGGCCAAGCTGCTCAGGGTCCCACAAGCCACAGGATCAGACTGGCCATGTGTTCACTGGTATCAGTGACTACATGGTATCCTTCATGTGTTACATATGTGCATTTTCATGGTTTGCAGAATCCAAAATGAGGCTAACAGGGTTAACTGATGAGCTGAATGTGTGTTCAGGACATAGGAAGCCAAACCTGACAGCTGTTCACCCATACTGGGTATGGGGCAGCCTCCTGCAGAATTACACCTGGGCTTTGTTCCATTGCAAGGTGAACACTGCACTCTGTAAGTAAGAAAGCCTGGGAGCAAGCTGAGATTGGAGCAGCCATGCACAAGGTAGGGACTGTAGTCCAGAACTGAAGCAGGAACCCTGGGACAAGCAAATGGAGTTGTGGGCATCTCCAGAAGGCTGTCTTTCACCACTCCTGGAACATTTCCTCCTAGAACTTGACTGCTACAGCCTGGGAGAGGCTTTTAAAAATAAAGCAGCATACCAAACAGAAGGAATCTCTAGATGACAGGGTTTCTGGAAGCTCAAGTTAAAGCACATCTGCAATACCACATTTTTAGTAGATTGCTGTCTGTTGCAGCCTCCTGGCTTTGCAGCACACCAGGCATCACTGGTCACTGTATCCCTCATTGCTCTGAACAGTGCCCCTCCTGCTTGAGCATCACAGCGTCGTTATCCCCTTTCAGCTCTGGCTCTCCCCTTCCTCAGTGGCATTCTCGAGGATGTGGTTCGCAGTGCAATAGCATCAGTCATACAGTGAGGAATGGAATGCCAAAGAGCAGCTTTGAAAGGCCTTTTCTGGATTATGAATCAAGGACTGACTTGAACATTGACTGGTTAAAGACATGTAATTCTCACATGTGACACCAGCTGTTTCTGAGCAAAAGTACACCTCACTAGCAAAGCATGACAGCTAGAGAAAAAAACCAAAAACAACCACACTGAGAGACCTGGATATTTGGGTCAAAAGTTTTAGCAAGTAAACCTGGGTGAAGAGTATCTATTAGAGCCAGGGATCTCAGCATCACAGAAATCCAAATCCTGCCTCTTATCTGCAGCAAGAGCTGTTTTGTGTGAGGAAGGTATCATTGTACATGGTGGGCATCTGAGAATTGCAGTGGATGTAGTTAGTGGAACAATGTGACTGTGCCAGTACTCCCTGACAAGGATGTCTGAGCTTGCCCTAAGAGAAAATGGTACCTGGCAAGGCAGTTGGAACAGCCTCAGCATGATGCCCCCTCCAGCATCCACACAGCCCCCCTCACCCCCACAGCTGGTCATAGGTGGCAGAGGAATCCCCCATGGAAGCTGACATTACTCAGCAAGCTGAAGCCCAATTGCTGCTTTTAAAATCACAGCTCTGAAAAGGGAAAAAACAAACAAACAAAAGAGGGTACTTACTAACTGGAGGCAAAATGGTATATAGGTGTATTGGAAAGAGTGAATCTTTGCAGAGTACATAAATCTGGAAGGGGTTTTATTTTCCTCAGTTGTTTCTTCATTGTTTGTTCTATGCTAGTGCATCCAGGAGAGACAGAGGGTTGAACATGCAGAGGTGCAGCCATCTGTCTGGATGAAACTGTACACCATGCTCACCTATATGGCCTGCGCAGTCTTGGAGGTTTTTCATTAAAAGACAGAATTCCATTGAGAATATGGATTGCTCAGGAAACAACCAAGATGCCATACTGCAACGAGTATGGACTTGTTCCTATGGCAATGTGAAATTTGTTTCTTTGCAGGAAAGGAATTTTCTGTAATTAGCCCAGGTGATATTAGTGTAACATTTAAGATTAAATTATAGCTTAAACCAAGACAAGGGATATTTGATATTGCTGATTCTTTCTCTCTTATTTATGCAAATGTTTCTCTTGAAGCCATATGAGGCCAGACAAATAATCACTATATGCTGGAAAATCCTGAGCAGAGAAGATGCAATTCACCAGCAGTTTGTTTTCAGGATTTCTAGAAAACTCATTGAAACAGGTCTTCAGCTGGCACAGTCTAGCAGAGCTTCTTGCCTCACCTCCTTTCATTCTCTGTGGAGCTCTTTTATTTATACCAGCTGATGGAACAGCTTTTTGCATTTGGCAAACAACTTACTGACTCTTGAATTCTAGAATGTTTGTCATTGATGCAAAGGGAATGGCAGCAGGCTGTGAAATAGAAATGATACTCCCAACAGTTTGTAGGGGAAGTTTTACAAATGGAAGACTCAGGCAGACAGAGACATATAAAGGAAGAATCTTAGTGAGCCAAATTGTCCAGATACTTATGAGCAATTTCAAGGGCTCTGCACAGAGTTTCTCTCCTCTGCAATTCTCTACAGTACTGCCTGCAGCTCACTTGGATACAAGCAAGCAGGATTCAACCCCAGCATCAGCCCAGGTATGGCAGCATGGGCTACAATACAGGCACGGGTCAGCACCCAACAGCTAAAGCCACATCTGCTGTGGAATGTCTTCTACATAATCTGTAATCACAGCTTCAGATCCAAGTGAAAACACTGCAGCCTTTTACTAAATTCCAGTGACATTTGCTTTATTTATGCACAAGGAAGGAGGAATGCCACATAAAACACTGCCAAGAAAGTTTCTGACCACTTACTCTAATGGCAACCACTGTTCCACATAATTTTGTTTAAATGATCTAAGACCCTTGTCTTGTAAATATTTTTCATCTGTTTAACACTAAACCTGCGCAAAATGAAAGAAATATTTAAATGCATAAGCCTTAGTGTCTGTTTTACTCCAAAATGAACAGAAGAAGTTTTAAGCATGTTAATTGTCTAATTCTTTTGAGTTGAAGTGTACAATTCTGTTGAAGGCCACTAACACAGAGAAAAGAGGCTGAAAGAGACCCAGGAAATACCTTCCAGCAATGTGAAACTACATGCACCTGGTAACCACTCCTTTTCCTTGCAGGTTGCCCTATTTCAGTGTGAGCTATAGGTTGGTAGAAGCACAAATTGCTGCATCATGTAAAATAAAGTCTCATTTTTTAAAAAAGAAGATAGCATAGAATATATACTTGTTATGGGAAAATCACGAGTAGCCAATAATTTATTTGCTGATTTTTTCCTTTTGTTCTGGTTTACTTGCCTGGAAACAGTTTCTTTTATGTATTTGTTAATGATTAACATTTATACGTTTTAGTAACCTTCCCACTTAAACCAAAAGAAAGATTTCTGTTTTTTTAATAACAAAATGGTTCAGACATGTGTTCTTAAAGATATGTGGAGTATTTACCCAATCCAGCTTCTAGGTAGAGGTTCAAAAAAAAAAAAACCTGCCAGAAGAAAATGAAAAGCTGCTTAAGTTAAATGAAATTGCCAGATGAGTGTCAGGGGAATCAGAATTGTTGTATGCCCATCTGGTAGACTCATTTAAACAAAAACTAAAGAAGAGGAGATTATGTCATTAAAGAATTCTGCAAACAAACAAGGAGTAACAGAAGTTTTTTAGGCAGCTGTAGAGCTGGTACGCCTTGTTTCCTGTGTTATGTCTGAAAACATGTATTTTCCATGCCATTCTTCTATAGCAATGTCAGTGTTTTGGCTTTGGTTGAACTCAATGATCTTACGGGTCTTTTCTAAACTAAATGAATCTCTGATTCTATTACTTTTATGGACAAAGTGCCCAGCACTACTTCTGTTGAGCTACATTTTAGCAGCTCCTGCTGGATGCCAGGTGCCCACCAGAGCCACTCTATCACTCCCTTCCTCAGCTGGAGAGGGGAGAGAAAATATAGCAAAAGGCTCATGGGTTGAGATGAGAGTAGGGAGAGATCACTCAACAATTACAGTCATGGGCAAACAGGCTTGGGAAAATTAATTTATTTATTACAAATCAAATCAGAGTAGGGTAATGAGACATAAAACTAAAACACCTTCCTCTACCTCTCTCTTCTTCACCAGCTTAGTTTACTCAGATTTTCTCTACCTCCTCCCCCACTGCAACACAGGGACACAGGGAATGGGGTTGTGGTCAGTTCAGCACGTTAGCTCTGCTATTCCTTCCTCTTTAAGAGATGGACTCCTCACACTCCTCTGCTCCAGTGTGGGGTCTCTCCCCCAGAAGATAGTGTTCCATTAACTTCTCCAATGTGAGTTCTTCCCATAGGCTGCATTAATTGCTCCATGGTGGATCCCCTCCACAGGACACAGTCCTTGAGGAACAGACTGCGCTCCAGTGTTCTGGGGCTGAGTCACAAGTCCTGCCAGCAAACCTGCTCCAGTGTGAGCTTCTCTCTCCCCATGGGTCCACAGTTTCTTCCAGGAGCCTGCTCCAGTGCTTGCTTCCCAAGGGGTCACAGCCTCCTTCACAGCATTCTGCTCTGGCATGGGGTCCAACATGGACCAACTTCATGACTAACACGGGGTCATCCATGGAGCAACTGGATCTCTGCTCCACTATGAACCTGCATCAACTGCAGTGGGACAGCAACCTCACCATGGTCTTCACCAGGGGCTTCAGGGGAATCTCTGCTCGGGTACTTGGTACCTTCACTGACCTGGGTGCCTGCAGAGCTGTTTCTCTCATATATTCTCATTTCTCTGGCTGAAGCTGCTGTTGTGCAATTTTTTCCCCTTCTAAAATATGTCATCCCAGAGGTGCTGCCACTGTCACTCGTGGGTTCAACCTAGACCACTGGCTGATCTGTTCTCGAGCTGGCTGGCATTGAATCTAACACACATGGGGAAGCTTCTAGCAGCTTCTCACAGAAGCTACACCTGTCATTCTCCCACTCCTTGTTACGTACCACAATAGGGGGTGGCAGTAATGCTGCTCCTCTCCATTAAATTTCTTCAGCTTCTGGAGCAAATTACTATTTTCCTTGAGTGTTTATGAACAGGGAGATAGCTATGTTATTCTACCATGCAGTTCTGTCAGAACAGTGAATGTAATAATGCCATGTCATGATCCCCCAGTCCTCATCTCTTGGTGAGACTGAGTTGATATAACTCAGCCATTGCAGCCTTGCCAAACACCTTTCAACACTGCAACAGTCAGCATTAAAATAGCAGAATATAAGAGTTATTTATGAAAGCCCTTGCAAAATTTGTATTTAAAGCCTCAAGAACAAGTTCCCTGTGTTCCTGCATGGTGTCCCAAAACTCAAATTCAACTTTGGAAATGACAACCTTATGAGAAGCAAGGTGGAGGACAGGCCTGAAGCATGTCAAACCTGGGTGCCATTAACTGCCTGAAGCACGCAATCTCCAGTGGTATGGGATCTCTGCAGTGTGATGCCTGGACATCAATGTTCACACCCTAGGAACTGTCAGGGTGATTGACACAGGCTTTGATGATGGGTGCCATCAGAGATACAACACTGTCTGTCCACGTTCCAGGCTATTTCAGCTGCTAAAGCTCAGTCAGCACAATGAAGTGTTGAGTCCTGAAAGCTTCATCATGGCAATCAGCAGTCTAATAAAAGGTGTGTCAGCTTGGCCCCTCTTACCATGGGTTCTTCCAAATAAAATACAATCGGAGCTGCTTGTAAAACAGGAAAAAATGCCTCATGCTTCTGTACTGAGCCCTCCACAGTGGAAGAGCACTGAACTGGAAAGGCATGTGGAGCAATTCTAAGCATCCCGCATGGTGCTTGTACCCACATGGCAGATGGTGGTAACTTTGAGAAATAGGGGAAAAAAAGCTTCCAATAGAGACTTGGTGAGTTTGAGGCTCTACATAAAACCTTGATCTTTGCCATTTTGTCAAAATAAACAGATTTTCGTGACAACTCCAGGGGGTAGAAGCCATCTGAGTTGCATGGACAGGCCCTACAGCACAGCCTGTCTACGTGATGGAGAGTTTAGGACTTCTAGACCCCCATTTTCACCCTCCTCTTCTTAAGACCTACAGCAGTCAGCTACTCTGACAGAAACTAGGAACATTAGAGACATAGTCCAGGAGGAGCTACCCTTACTGCTCCTCTTTGTCTGATGAGACCTCGGCCTTATGAGACCACATCTGATGAGAATCACAGCTACAGGCAGTGATTGCAGGGACACTTGTGCTGCTGGCCCAAGGACTGGGATGGGGAAAGAGACAGAGATGGGGAGATCTGGTCCTGTGGGGAAAAAGCTCTCACCACACTCAGCAGTCACAGGATTGTAAGAGGATGTGCTTTATGAATTTGAGAGCCTCAGAGGGTTAATCTCCCAACTAATAAATGTCTGCTGGGCCCACATAAACTCCACTGACTAACAAAGTTGTCCAAGCTTGTTTGCCCTAACACTCTTCTTGCCCCACCACTAAGAGCAAGTGACAGCCCATTCCTGATAGGCCCCTCCATGAAACTCATGTTCCTGGAAACTTAGGAGTGAGAAGAGAACTCTAATTTTACAGCAGTAGAGGAAATGTGTTCTCTGAGATCCTTCTGTTAAAGAGATGGCTATTGTTATGGTATTTGGCAAGAAAAGAACTAGGATTAATCAATGGCTTAGGCTTACTGTTTCCTTAATAACTACAGCTGCTTTGCTCTCACAGTGTTTTTTTAGGGATATTGTTTACTCCAGCTTCAGCCCTACTCAGGATACTTGGAATTCAAATAAACTCCATTGCACTGCATTTTCTGGCAGGCACCCAGTGCGATGAATTTCAAACTAGTGTTTGATTTTGACAGCTACAAGGCAGAGAGGCATCTCACTAGTCAAGACTAATTCTTCCAGTTGCTCCACAGCATGACCTTATGAATTTACTGTCAGTCACATTGCTGAGGTCACGTTACCCCTCAGTAACAGAACCCTGAAAACATGGTAAAGTGCAGATGGTGATCTGCAGAGTTAGGTGACTTTGCATCCATGGTATTTAAGACCTGAAATTAACTGTGGGTGTATCTATGATATTTGGAAGAAAGATAAAGGATTTTCAGCCTTTAGGGTGACTTGCATAGACTTAAAATATTTGGAGTTATTTGTGGTTGCAGATCTGAAACAGATAATTGAAAAAGTGTGGGACAGACATGACTTCTCATTAATTAAATAGAAAAGAAGAATAAATGAACTTTCTGAGGTCAATAAATCATCCCCAAAATATTATTCACCACACCCCTCCCCAATGTTATATATATTTTCAAGTCAGGGTTTCTCAAACAGCTTTGCAAAATGTTGCTTGATGAGCATAAAATCAAATAACAAAACCAAACCTATTAAATACTCTGGCCCATGCACAGAGCAGGATATTTCAGGCTATCTTTGATGGGGAATCCTGGCCAAGGCATCCTCCTTCCTGCTTGTTTTGCGTACAGGAATTAGCCAAAGCCCAACAGGTTCCTCACATGCTCCAAGCAAGACTCCAGCAGCACTGAGATGTTTGTGCTTCCTCTTCTTCTTCAGAAAGGGCCCTCCTGCTGAGCAGCTCCCTTGCCTAAATCTTCATGTCAGCCTGGTGACTGGAAACAATGCTGTCATTGCACAAGCAGACCCTCAAAACATTGAAGGGTTATGCCTAATTTCTTCATGAATGGTTTTCCTGTCACCAGGGCCATGAGGAAGGCCAGATCCATGCGCAGCCCTGGCTGCCACCCTACAAGAGCCGGCTGCTCCTGCTCCTGAGCTCAGCAGCAGGATGTTGATATTTGGCTCTTAAGGCTTATCACCTGAAGGTTTCCCTGAGATGGATGCCCCCAGAATGGCCCAGTGTTGCCTGGCTGATCTCATGGGGGCAGCTTGGAGGGAAGAACTGCCCCTGGGCACACCTGGGGCTGCCCAATGGGGCTCGACGACACTACCAAACCAGGCCAGCTGTGCCCTTGTCCCAGGCACAGAGGATGCTCTGCTGAATATGACACTACCATGCTGCGAGCAGCTCTCTTGCTGCTGCTTCAGAAGGAAGTTTTTTTCAATCTATGGTGGCTCTGCGTAGTTGAAGCACCAGTTTGGAAACACAGCACAGGGCAAAGCTCTTCTGGGGTATTTATGTCATTCAGGGTGTACTATCATTAAGCTTTACATTGATGAAGTTCTCTCTTTACTTCAGGGACAAGGTATTTTTATTTGAGACATGTGGCATGGGACTGTGGATTATGGACTGCTGGGATTCAGGTACCACAAAGGAAGAGGGAACTCAGCCTTTCACAGGAATAATCGTGATTTGAACACACTGCAACTGCCAGAGTCACCTCTAAGTCACAGAGGTCACTCCCCTTCTGTTCAGAATTGTAAGAACCCTGGAGTCCAAGTAGCATTTTCAAATGGTCTTTCCAATTGCACCTGCCTCCCTGTCCTCTCCAGCGCTATTGTTTTGTCTTCCCTCAGTTTTCCTTTGCCTAATCATATTTCCTCCCTTTTTATTAACTTTTCATTCCTTATCCTCAAATAGCATCTCACCATTTCTTCATTCTTGAGGTCACTGTACTCCTTCCTTTTCTTTCCCACATCTTTCTTAGCAATTAATTATTCCAGGGACAAAAAGTGGAAAGAAGTTGCTGGGTTTTTCTTTACATCATCAATAATTCCAGCACCTCCCTGCTCTTTCTCACCCTCTTCCCATCATTACCACTTCATCCAATTTCTCTACATGTCCCATCCTGACACTGCTGTGCCATGATAACTCTTGGATGACCTCTCTTGGAGGTCACAACTTGGAGGTCATCACCTTTCAACCTTTTAACCACAGCCTCACTAACTCACCTCCACACTGGTGCCCATCTGATTACCTGGCTTCTTTCTTTCATTTTGATTTACCCCATAGCTATGGCGTATATATCATACAGAAATTAAATAAATCCACTGGAATGGATCTTACCTTTGCCATGGACTACTCCCTCACTGGTCCGCTAGGCTGTGATGTTCATATCTGCTTTAGCACTGCCCTCTGTGTTTGAGTGGTCAAGACCAGATTCCTCTAAGTCCCCTCCACCCTTTTCCTGGATATCATCTTTCATTTATGCCATCCTCTGGATATGACTGTTTTTATGTGTTAGCTTTCTTACCTTCTTCAGCCTCTCTAAAATCTGTCATGTCTTCTCACATCCTTCCACAGCCCTTCTCCTTTCCAGTTCTGTCCTCTCTTGCACCCACTCCCTTAAGAGCATTACTCCCAATCATTTTCTTAGCTCTCTATTTTCGTCCTCTTGCTTCTTAGCACCCACTAGCTATACCTCATCAAAGGCTTCTCTTTTTACCTTTGAGACCTTCCCTAGGTGACCATTCTCAGCTTCTGTCAACCTGCAGCCTTTGATGTTGCCCTGCTTTCTCCTGTGTAGATTTTCTGCAAGTCACAAATTGCCCTGAAGGGATGATCTATCTCTGCTCAAACCTCATCTCTTTTACAAGGTACTCGGTTCTCTCATTTCTGACCTTAAGAAGAACTGTATCTCTTCCTTCTATCCTTCCTTCTTCCAGTCCAAGCTTGGAAAAGAGAACAGTACCATGATCTGTCTACCATGAAAAACTGCAAAAGAAAATCCAGTGGAACTAATGAAAATTGTGAAGTGAAACTGGTTTAATAGCATCAACCAGGTCATCTTCACTATGAACAAGAACACCTGAATGACAGACAGACAGAGATTAAATTTAACTAATTCCCTTTGCATTTATACTTCCAGGTAATCTAGTATTTGAAAACCCCTCACCACAACATGGTCATTTCTCAGCAGTGTCTGGTGCCTTGCTCTTGTATGCCTTTCCTTTTTCCGTCTGTATGTCTTGGCAGAGTTAATCTCTTTCCTCCTTCTGTATGACACCCAGAAGAACCAGACCTCCATCCCTGCTGGACTCTGGCAGCACCCCATCCAAGCCACACTGCAAGGGGAACAGCCATCCATTTTCTGGGCGATGAGGCTGTCTGGAGAAAAATTGCTGCTGCAAGTCAGATGCAGAATTCAGTATTTCCTCATACTTGGAATACTTGGCAGAGTGATTATGAAAATAAATGACAATCAATACTTTTTCTAAAGAAGTGGGTACAAAGATAATTTTGATGCAAATTCTTTTCAGAAACCAATTTTCCCCATGAGAATGCTGGCATTTAAATGCATTTTAAGAGCTAAGAAAAACACTTATTTTGTTCTTTGTTGCCAGACAAGAACACTGTGTTTCAGATTTGTCTCAAAAACTTCCTGAGCAAGTGGATTTTCCTTGTTAACCTCACTCTCAGTTGTGGTTAGCTTCTGCTAGGTGCCAGTAGTGCTCTGAGCCTATTGATTGTTTTTCAAGATAGGAAAGAGATGAATGTTTTGAACACACATCAGAACTTATCTTCACTGTTCAAAAAGGACATGTAATTAAAGTAGAGATAAGGCTATTGTTTTGAAATAAAATAGGCAGAAAAAAATTTTTCATTTATTCTTCATGAGACACTGAACCACTCATTCTGGTTCAATAGGTCAAAAATTTTGCCACCCCTCTTGGGTTTTGCTATCTTGAGCAAATGATTTTGTACCGTTCATTGGAACGCTGTAAAACTGAAGGAACTAAATCTTCACTGATCAGTGTTGTCAGCACCTAGATGGCTAACCAAGGGAATCTGATACATCCAACACTGAAGTGATTTCCAGTGGGTCCATTACAGCTTCTCAGTTGAGGTGGTGGGAATCTAACCTTAGGACAAACAGGGCCTGGGAAAACTGCTCACTGGAATTGTTTCAAGTCTCTAAAAGGGCAATTGAACATAAAGGCATCATCTCTAGTTCAATGAATCCGTCAGCTGGAAATCACTGCTGATCAGAGATGTACTATAGGGAACAATTGCTATACATTTGCTCTATTCTTATCCTCTTCCCTAGGCATCAGCCTTTGGCCATTCCCAAAGACTGACAAAGATAGGATCTAGCTGAAACTTTGGTTTCACCCAAAAAAGACATTTCTGGTGTTGTGATGTGAGTTGCCACTACAGAGAGCAGCTACTCTGGTCAAACAGTTTCAGTAGAAAGCTCACGTAAGAGCAAGACACAAAAATCTCATCCCATCCATATCATCCAGGAAAAGAATCTACATGGACTTCCAGCAAAGATAACTGGACCCAAACTGTATCTTTCTGACCCATAAAAGAGCATGAACAAGGGCTGCTTGGAGTCAAACACTCCTTGCATCATGCAGAGAAGGTAGCTATCCTTCCTCCCAAATTAGAGCTAAAAAGGAAAAGCTAAGGAAGCTGCTATGTTTTTAGTCAAGTGCTGTTCAGTATGAAGTCTTAATCCTGAGTACATCCATAAAGAAGCTAGCCAAATCTATCCAGCTTCTAGTTATGGAAATAAGCATGACCTAGCATGATCCAGACTGGATTTAAGCAACATGTGTATATAAGCAGAAAGCCATGAGAATGCTCCCATTGCTGTTCAGCATCCTAGTAGTACATGTCACTGCAGACACCCTTATGTACCCCTGCTTCTCTGACACATCCTCACAGAGAATTGATTCAGGTTCAACATCAGAAACACTCGTCCCTGAGGCACTGTGGGGTTTGGGTCCCTGCTGTCCAGAAGGCTTCCTGCTACTGCAGTGCAATGATTGCAGCTGACAAGTTAACTCCACATCAAGGCAGCAGTGGTTTGGGTGCCAGAGAGAGTCTTCCCCAAGAGCTCACATGTGCCAAGGGGGGCGTGGGGCCCAGCATTGCAAACCCCCACAGAGGAATCGAGCTGACCAACTTCTGGCCCATAGGGACACAAGTCAAGGCCAGGTTCAGCAGGGCTTTGAGCAGCCTGGTCTAGTGGAAGGTGTCCCTGCCTATAGCATGGGAGCTGGAACTGGGTGATCTCTAAGGACCCTTCCACCCCAAACTGTTCTGTCATTCTGTAACAGTGGTGCCTGCTGGGACTGGGGCAGAAACATGAGGCAAACACTCCTCTCTCTCCATTCATTAGTTTCACAGTAATCCCAAAGAACAGCACTAGCATCTCCAGGGGCACAATGATTCTCATTTTTGGTACAATGATTCTGTTCTTTGATGTGTGTTAGGTGATGATATTTTGGCTTAATTAGATTGTGCTGGCACCAGACAGTCTGGGACCACTAAGATTCCTGACCGTGAGGTGCTACGGCCTGAGGAGCTGGCATGCTGATCCAGGATTTCCTCTGCAAAACAGGGAGGAGAGAATACACATTTCAAACTCTCCAATCCAAAGGGCTTCGTGAAATTCCTTCAGTTCTAGTTCACTGACAATATACCTTAAGCCCCCTCTTCTGGTGAATGACTAAAGTGCAGGGAGCGACAAGACTCCGAGTCAAGTTAAAACAAGAGCTTTCAAGACAATAGTATTAAAATATAAAAATGCCTGGTTCTTCAGGAGAATCCATTGTTCTTCCACAAAGCATCAAAAACAATTGTTTTAAAAGGCATCATAGTGTTTTGTAAAAGGCATCAAGTACTTTTATCATGTAGGATTCTATTTTCTTCACTTGATATAAACTGTCATGCTATAAAATAAACTTTATGCTACAAGCAGTTTTCTCTCTCTTCTCTGTAGTGGGAGTGAGCACACACAAATCAAAACTAGCCTGATCATAACCACAGGCTGAATCATTGGGGGACTCTGGGAAGTTGTGAAAGAACAGGAAGAAACAGGGTGATGGCCCAAGAAGGTGTTTTTGGTTGAAAAGCACCCTCTGAAAAGAGGCTTCTCACTAACTTGTGCTAACCAAGAGGACAAAGCATCCATTTCTGAAATCTCTTAAAGTTACTGAAGAACCTCAGGCACAGATTTTAAAACCTGATCTAGAGATCCCACATCAAGCCAAAGTCACATCAATATTTTTTTTCCCATCTAAACTACAGCAACTACTGCTAGCCACAGTGAAGAGTCTCTGAAGTAAGGCAGTCAACAGAAACACAATCTGTAATTTATGTATAGCCATAAGTAAAGACAGAAGAGCATTCCAGCTCCTTCTGGCACAATTTTTCAGTCTTTAATACCCAGCAGCTCAAACTTAACAAGACACTGTTCTAGTCCTGATGGAACTAGAGATTAGAAATGTTCCCAAATCACCCCAGTGAAAGAGGCTGGAAGGAAGAGCCAGATGGAAAGACATCAAGATCCTGTTCTCTTATTGTAAAGTCATCTAAGAATTTTAAGAAATTTTAAGAAATTTTTAAGAAATTTTTAAGTCACTCACCAATACCAAGAATAGAGATTATAAGAATAAGGTAACACTTTCATCTATTACTCCTATTAGAGAGCAAATGACAATTCCTCTCTTTAAGAGAAATGCTCTAATGATCTGTGATAGTCAAATCTACTTTCCACATGGAATGAGGCATGAAAATCTGTCAGCACAAATGGAAAGAGCTGGCCACCATATCTTGCTTAGGAGGATGACAGTTTGGATATTTACATGTTACTTCTGTCTGTAATCCAACTTTCAAAGTTCCACATCCACTGCTGTCAAGAGAAGATGCGGTGAAACAGAACATAAAATGTACTGCAACCTATGCTACCCTCACACAGCAAAATAAAACATCAAATTAAACACATCTCTTTACACAAGATGACTGCCATTGCTCAGCCTAAGAACTGCTCCCCTTTTACTGGGAGAAGGCAGCAGATAGTGATGATCAGGTGAGCGTCTATGTATGGCCAGGAAATTATTTTTCTCTTAGATATAGCTGGACACAAAGTGCACTATTTAGAATATTTATAATAGGACAAGGGCTGTGAAAGATGAATGACCTGGTTTTGTTCTCACTTTTGTGGGGAAACTTTACACAAATCCAATGGATACAAATATGGCAGAGGAAATAAAATTAAGGCTTGCAGGTCTACAAGATTTTAGTATTTAAAAAGAAAATACAATTAAATAATGATGTGGCACGCATCCTCCTTCACTCATGCTTCCCTAGTCTGTCACCTCACCTCTACCCAGAAGAACTTAAGCTAGACTCAGGTACACAAGAAAACCCCTGGGCTTACCTGCCCTGATGCAGAGGTCTGCTCAGGAGGATGAGCTGTATCCAAATCATTTGGGGGATTTATGAATCCCCCAAAGCAAAGTGTGATCCTTGCACAATAAAATTTGTGGTGCCACAGGGGGGAGCTTTTAGCTTGTGCTGTGGCTAAAGCTCATCACTTCCAGATCAAGAGAAAAGGACAGCTCAGCAGCATTAACAATTGCAGCCACTGGGATTGCTGCTCTGGAAAGGCAGATTGAAAATCATGACACATGCATACATACTGCACAAACACTTTAATAAAGACATTCTTTTTCAACATGATCTTAGGAGACACTCATTGACTTTGCCTTGAAAAAGCAGCCAATCCCATAATTTACAGCAGAACAGCAGTCTTATTCAGTCTTTTTTCACTACAGTTTGGGAGAAGACGATGAACACAAAAAAGGACCACATCTTCCCCACTCTCACCTGTGAAAGTATCTGTTGATTTTCTTTGAACACTTCCAAGAGAGGGAAGCCATTCATCTTTCTCCCCACCAAAGGGAGCAAGATGTCCCAGCACAGCACTAGGAAATACCTACCTTTTTTTTACACATTATTTTCTAAATGGTGCTACATTTTACTGCATGTTTATTCTTTTTTTTTGTGTTGGTACAAAGTGTGAGCAGGAAGACACAAAATTTTAATAACTTGCACAGCAGCTATTCAGATCCATTATAAAAACATATTTTTATTACAAACTTTTAATTAGGTAAGAAATGTGCTTCCTTTGGACAATAGGCTTGGTTCACAGCAATACCTGTGTAATTAATGCTTATTTATTAAAAAAGCATTCCTGAATCAGTAAATGGGGCTATTGACGGCTGCAAACCACTGTGTCAGTCTGCTTTGGTACCTTTGAAAATGCAAATCGTCTACATTTAAGAGGAAAACAGATGACCTGTCCTGATTCAAGCTGAAAAACAGTGCTATAATTGAAAAAGCCCAATCCTGAGCAGCCATTGTGTTTGGTGCTGCAGGATGGGAGTGTAGCAATCCTTTTTTTCTCTTTCAACAATACTTTCTCATTATCTTAATTCAATGAGTTCATGCTACTTGATTGTGAAGTGGGCCCACTATTTACAGTATTACTATACATAACCAAAGGTCAATGTAATTAACAAAATGGATCTAATTTATTCTTTTGGAAGAAAAAAAAAGAGACTGACTGATTTTGCTGGGGTTTTGGAGAGCCAGCTTGCTACAGAGTGTTACTTCTGTACCAATGCATTTTAAACATAAATCACTAGCTGAAATACTGATGGCTAAGACAGTATTTTCAGTGGTAGTAACTTATACTGCTGGAAACTAAGTTACCAGTGATATAACATAAATCAAGGTAGTAGTGCATTAGTTTAAAGATATGTAAATATTTATTTGAAGGCTGCAGCATAATAGCTACCATTTCTCAGTGCTTTGATATCCAAGCATTCCTAGTACTACACAAATGCACTTTATCTGCTTCATTTTTTTGTTTCGGTACTTTCATTCAAAGCAAAATAACTCACATTTCTTTGTACTGCACTGAAATTAAGAATCTTGTTTCAGTCCATAATGTTTTTCTTATTCCTTCTCTGTTAGTCTTTGTTTCTATGAGCACCAAATCCCAGAGACTAGTCCCTAATGTCCAGCTCCCAGTACCCTGACTTCCAGTCCTCAGTACATGAACACCTCAAAGGCACACCAGGAGACACTGACAGTGCACCTGGTGCCTCCATCCAGGGTTCTGCAGAGCCTGAGCAGTGCTGGCACAGCTACCAGACCACTGGACTCCTGCAACATGATCCCTTTTTCTAGTAGATTCCCACTAGATTCTTGTTGAAACCTGGGAAAGCAGGCCCTACCCTGCATTTCCCATTTCTCAGGAGACTGCCAGAGTCATTGTGATTTGCTGTTGCTGGGACTGCTGTCACATTCTGCTAAGACTACAGGAGTCCGAAATTAATGAATACAAATCTCCCTTTTATTTCCATCTGAAAAGCTTCTAACCAGGTCTACTGCTCAGTACTTTGCTCTATGGAGACTCATGTTCCCAGCAGTTTGGAAATGAGAACACTCAGGAGGAGACAATATTCAAACAAAACAGTAAAGACTGACAGGAGGTGGGAGAAAGCCGCATTTCCCAACATAAGCACTGGCCTCAGCAGTGTGTGCTTCTGTAAGAGCTGTTTTCTTTTGCACCAAAAAGGCAGCTTTTGACTGCACAGGTCACAGCGAGGTGAGCAGTAACTGGCTGCTCCGTGACTCTGAATAGATTTCAGGTGCAGCAGGAGTGATGAGGTCAGAACAAGGAGAAACAATCAATTCCCATGCAGAGAAGCTTTACCTTAATTCTCAAACTACTTATGTCCCCCATTTTTTTTCCAACAGCATCCAAAGCACCTCACTTTTACTTTTCATATGCTTTTTGCAAGAAAATTATTCTGCTTCATTATTATTATTTTGTGCCAATTGTCACAGAAAACTAAGTATACACTTAACCAAAGTCTGCATTCAGGAACTCAATATTCTTTTCACTTATGCAACTTCACAAAAATCATATGAAGTCAGAAACAAAATATTAGTCCTATTTACAGACAATGAGCTTCAATTGCTTACTGTGCTCTGTATCACAACAGCTAGTTTGCAAAATACAAAAATTTTAAATTTAACTGCTGACATCCATTTTCATTAAATTTCCTTTCCAAATATGCATCTTCTCTATACAGATATGCATGGAAATGTTCAGATACATTCCATGAGAACACACAAAAAAATTTCAATCCCAATAGCTTAAATCAGATGCAGTGTCACAGCTACACTGAAGGACACTGCCACTGGACCGATTCACAGAGCAGGAAAGGATTTTATCCTATTCCCTGCCTTTTATAGCATCCAACAGGATTTGCATTTCTGTGGAATGAGATGATGGTGTTGGTGATATGGATGAGCCCCTTCCCCATTAAGGATCATATGCACTAGAATACAATGAATAACTGCTTTCTATGAGACTGCCTAGCCCTAAACTGTCCGCCTTTCAAATAAAACAGATGATACTTACTTAGAAGAGTATAATGTTTTTAATAGTACACACCCTTTTCAGAGTTGAAGTCCACCTTCAAGGCAGGACATACCTTTTATCAGTTAAAGTAGGGCACCTCTTTTGAGTGTGTAATTATTGGCTTGTTGCACGTCAGGTAATTAATCCAATTTTGTGGACAATGCTGTGAGTAGGCCGACAGGGAGCCTGTCCTGGAGGGAATGTGGGAAATGAAATACACCCACACCGCCCCAAGAGCAACCTCCAATGGGAGAGTACACATTTTGATGTGGATCACTCAGCTTTTGAACGTGGTGCATGCTGAGGGGCTGTGTGCTTATTTTACCCAGTCTGCCTCACAGATATTAATTCGAGGATTTCAAAACAATCAACAGTCCCAATATTTACTGTGAGTATATGGTCACAACATGACCTGTAGTACTGTGGGCACTTCTGAAAGGACAGCCAAGCAAACAGAATTTATTCCCTTCCTTCACATGCTCTAGTGTGTTCTTGGGCTTATGTGTTAACAGCTGAACTCATCAAAACAGGCCTGCTGCCTTCAAAAGAAGGCATCCTGCTCCCCAGAGTAGAGAACTTCTGCTTCAGGCCACTGTCTTCACTTCTTTCCAGATCATGCTCTGGTACTCATCACATAATGTGCTGGTCCAAGTCACTAATCTGCTGTAAAACTATTTCTCTTTTTTTATTGCTGAATTTGTTTTCTGCCAGATTAGTGGCCTGAATTGACTCACTGTACAGCAGAATGGAACCAGCGAAGGGGAAAGAGGGGAGCAGGAGCTGGGAGTGCAGAGCTGTGTGTAGGTTGGTGAGAGCAGGGTCTCCTCTTTGAGTAGCAGCAAAAGTAAATAGAAGATCTTGCAGCACCTTTATAAATGGCCAAGCAGGGAATTTAGTTTTTGATGCTATACTGCTGCAGGATGGTCCTGGAGACATAGTGGGCTGGTCCTGGGGCCAAGATCTGCACTGCAGGGAACTGTGTTCTGCTTCCACATTGTGCTAGTTCTCAAAGCTGTTTGTGCTGTCATCGAGTGGTTGGCAGTGTTGTATTTTTTTTGCGAGCTTATTCCCAGCCTGTATGTCAATCCAGAATTGATTCAAGGCTGGTTTTAAGCCATCCATACAGCAGTTATTGACAGAAGAAAGCACTATAGCACACATTTATTATTTTGAAACTTTAGTAGACATGCAAATGGTGTATCAGTCTCATGCAAGCCTGTGCTGTCTGAAATTTAACTATTTACTTCCTACTCTAAGCACTCTTACTTTGCACTTCAGTAAGAAAACATACTAACTAAAAGCAGGCTTTTATCACTCTTTTTAGTCATAAAAAAATAATAAATCCTAATTTCCTTCTTCTTTACACTGGCTTCTGCCTCCTAATAACCCATGCCTGTAATGAAGGTTCAATGAAAAAACAGCTTTTCACAATTACTTAGAAATTACTTAGAAAGGTCAAAGATATCAATTCCACCCTAAGTAAAAACCCAATGAAATATAGCACTTTTGGCACACAGCAGCTCAAGCAGTAGTCAGTCTCAATATCATATACTTAAAAATGTTACATATTCTAATAACAGTTTAAAATGTCAGGACATGTTCATTAGCAGACTGGAGGAACCTAAGAGCCTCACAGCTGAGCCCAAAGGGAAAACTCTGTTATCCTCTCTCAGCTCCTCCTAGCACTCAAGGACAGCTTACCAGTGAAACTGATCATGATTTATATAGTTATTGCAAGGAATGTTACCATTTACATTAAATGAAACTGTTATAACATCGGTTACGCTTGTGAGACTAATGAAAGCTTCGAAATTTGAAGAAAACATAAATACTTGAAAGCACTACTAGTCCATAATTTTTGAAGTTTTAATTAAGTTCCAGGAGAATAAAAAGAGAGTAAGAGAGAGGATTGAAGAAAAGAGGGTGGAAAAGATGGGAAGAAAAAGGAAAGAGCAATGGAAACAGAAAGAGAGTGCTGATTGATAGGTAATTTACCAGGCAATTTGCAAACACATAGTAAAAAATGAATAGGCATTCATCTATTATTCCATTTCAGTGAGATGCTAAACTCCTCAAGGTCAGCTCAGAACCCAGCCTGAATTTTGCTGAATCTATAAATTCTGCAGATCTGCTTCCCTTCATTTTAATGTACCCTGATAACATTAATTATTATGCCTCTGGTATATTTTGTACACATTTGAGGTAATGAATCTATTACACAAAACACAATTCTCCCGCTGGAAGGCAATCCCCACTCTGAGCTCTAGAGAATACAACTCATAGTTAGGAATTTTGGTAATTTAAACTTCCTCCCACCAGCATATGGAAATGACTGCAAGTCCTGACAAGAGCTGCATCCTGAGAGCCCTTATATCCCTGAACATGCTCCTGCAGCCGTCAGGAGTGGCAGCAAAATGCCATGTTGGGGAGCTCATTTATTGCGTACATCTCTGCCTCATGAGACTGCACAGTGAACAGATCCTTTACCTACTGCTTTCAGTTTACCAAACACAACAGATTAAAAAAATAAAAAATAAAATATCTAGAGGACAAGCATGTGAGAAATTAGGTAAACTAGGTGATGGTGAAGAGAGGTGGTGGAAATTAAGATGTCAGTTTTTATCCCTTCTGTTACTGACTTCTGTGGGTATTACAAACGCAGTTAGTCAGCTTTGTTTTTTGCAATCTCTGAAGCAGTAGGAACTACTGATGAAAAATGTGTTTAGGGATTAAATATTTGAGGGTTTCATGGAAGTGTGTGAAATGTACTTCACAATATAGAACTCTTAGGCCTCATTTTCCAGTGCCTTGTTCCTTGTGCCAGATGTTTTCATCAGTGCCTCATGAATATGAACTGTACACAAAATACTAAGTTTTTGTGGGTTTTATGATTTACGTTCATTATCAACCAATAGGGAGTCGTAGAGCAAAATAAAATCAGGCTAAAGACTGCTTCAACAGGACAGCTAACTTATGGAAATATTGAAACCTCCCTAGACAAGGTGTTCATATATTTGCCATGCCTACCATCTTTTTGCTAATAGGTAATGGCAATCCTTCTTGTTGCAAATAAAACACTTGTTATCTTCAAATCCACTGAGGACTTGGTGGTCCAGCTTGTTTTCTTCATTTTTGTCTGAGACTTTCACGGTTTTGACTGCCACTACTAAGTTTCCCTCTGCTTTCACTTCTTTAGGATGATGACCTCTAGCTCCTGAAAAGTTTATCTTGTGCTTTCATCATTTCGATGACTTTCTGCTTCCTCCTGGAGTACTCTGCCTGCTTTTGCTCTCCAGAACCCTTTCCTGCAGTGTGGTGCTGAGGGCTCAGCCCGGTATTGCTCCGGCCCAAAGACCCCCTCCACGCAGAGCAGGCCACAACAGCAGCTCAAGACAAACTGCAATTATTAACACCTTCTATACGGGTACCTCTTTTAGTGCTTTCAAAGGTTGCAGTCACCTAGGAAGCGTGACGGGCTCCTGTAGGTGCAGCTCCATTCGCACTCGGGATCTCCCGCCGGCGGCGCTGCCCGGTCAGGGGCAGCGACAGGGGCAGGGCCGGGCAGGGCCGGCCCCCTCCCGTCACCTCCCCCGCTTCCTCCCGGCCCCGCCTGTTGATGTTTCACTTGCTTTTAATTCCCGGGTCGCAAGATGGAGGCGGCACTGGGACGCCGGGAGCTGCTGCTGCTGCCGCTGTCGCTGCTGCTGCCGCCTCTGGCCGCCGCTCTGCTGGGCCCGGCCGCGCCGCTAGGACAGGTACCGCCGGAGCCAGCCCCGGCCCTGCCCCTGCCCCCTGCCCCTGCCCCCTGCCCCTGCTCCCTGCCCCTTTCCCTGCACTGCCCCTGCCCCTCTCCCTGCCCCTGCCCCTCTCCCTGCCCCTGCCCCTCTCCCTGCCCCTGCCCCTCTCCCTGCCCCTGCCCCTTTCCCTGCACTGCCCCTGACCCTCTCCCTGTCCCTGCCCCTGACCCTCTCCCTGTCCCTTTCCCTGCCCTGCCCCTCTCCCTGCCCCTGCCCCTCTCCCTGTCCCTCTCCTTGTCTCTGCCCCTCTCCTTGTCCCTGCCCCAGCCCCGCTCCCTCACAGGGGTGAGCCAGACCCTGTGAGGGGCGACAGGGTTTCCCCTCTCCCTTTGCTGGTTCGTCTGTATAGGATTCGATGTGCTGTATCTGGCAGGTCTGAGAGGGGAGATGGTTACTTCTGTGTAGTGTAGATGTGTTTGTATTTTATTTTCAGGCTTGTCCTTCTACAGCTCCGTGGTTCAGTGCCGTAGAAGTATGCACTGCATTAGCTCCTCACTTGCGCCTAGCCTACTCGTGAATCCAACTAAGGAAGAGGTTTTGATATATTGGTGTATATCTGTAAATACACAGGGCATCGTGGTGTCTTTTTCTGTTCCAATATCTATGCGGTATCTTGGTGACATCAGTTTTAAATTTGGTGGCTTTTTAAAAGAGTGGAAGGAATGTTTTGTGTACTACTTAGGAGAATTTTCTAGTGGGAATGAAAAGATTTGCCATAGAACCAGGTAAGCTCTGACATCTAGAATTACAGAAGAGCTGGGTACTTCTGTGTGAGGTTAAGTCATGATCAGATTTAGATCCTCTAAAATTGTTATAATTGTGAACCCAAAGTGTAAGATCACAGAGGGAAGTTGTGAGGGGTTTGTAGTCAAATTATCTAGCCAATGTGAAGTTACTGTTACCTGACCAAATTTATTATGTCTTTTTTTCCTCCAGAGTTACTTCTTTATTAGTGTAATTTAAGTACAGCATTTCCAAGAAAGCCTGACGGAGGCCCTGCAGTGACACATCCTGTGTTGCGAAGCAGGATTCATTCCTGGCCTTACTTCCTGGTTTCTGCTTCTCTTTATGAACTTCTGAGGAGAGACCTCCTTAGCTCTGATTTCAAAACAGGGATCTAGATCTTCAGACATCTATAAAAGTGCCTGAATGCCTGAAGTGAGGTGCAGTAAAGAGAGCAGAGGGAGCTCAATACTTGTGTACTTTGCTTATCCCTCTGAGAAAGGGAGTGCTGGCTTGAATTTGCCAAAAGGCTCATGAAATGACAATGTAATACAGACTTATGCTCTTGCTCACCTTCTACCCAGGAGCTGTCACAATTCCACACTGAAACTACAGCTTGGTAACATTAGAGTTCTTTGTCACTGCTGGCAGTTTTAAAGGACGTGGAGGCATATTTGTGTTTGCTGTCTTTGGATGTGAAAGCGTGAGCAGCGTGCAGGGGTGCTGGGGCAGTCCCACATAAGGCAGCTTGGGTCAGAGATAGAACATTAGGTATGTTTTGGAGTGTGAATAGGGCTTGAATTAGGAACTGTAATGTCTTGTGGGCACAGTTGTGCTGTTGGTGGGGTTGAGTTTGTCCACTAGTGCCGTATTGCTCAGGTGGTCTTGTGAACTCATGATTTGCTAGTTTGGAAGCATCTGCACTCTTTTAGTTTGACGAAGGTCTGGTGGCTTAAGTATATGCAGAAAATTTCTTCTAGAGTCAAAAAGGGACATACAAATTTTTACTTTAAAGTTTTTTCTTTTTAAATGTTAGATTTAGCCAAATAAAAAGTTGTGTTTTCTCCTGCACAATTTAGTTTTGTACATACAGGACCAGTTCTGATTCAAAAGGAACAGTGTGTCTTGAGAAAGTTTTGTGTAGAAGAATCAATGTTTTTTGACAGAGCTGTTTTTTGGTGGCCTGTTAGGAACAGAAGTGCCTAGGCAGTGGGAATACCATGCTGTCAAGTTGCCTTCAGGAGCCATGAGCTCAGTGGCAGTGAGGTCAGAATAACTGTGTTGTTTCCTCAGGGTGGCTTGGGACTGGGAGACTGGTTGGGAGCAGGCAGCATCAACATGGTCAGCTTTGCTTCGGCTGGACAGCATAACTGTGCTTTGCAACTCTGTGAGCCCACTGCCTGCACTGTACTAACAGCTTCACATTTTGTTAACTCTTCCATGTGGGGATTAAAGCTGATGCTAAAGTTTACCTCCATGCTGATGGCAATGGTGTTACAGAAACCATAGTGGAAGGACTGAGGAAAAACCTTGAGACACTGGAATAGCATTTTGTAAGGCTGAAATGCTTTTGTTCAGCTCTGGAATGTGAACGCCTCAACTGTTGTGCAATACTTGTAATTTCTTAAAAAAGCTGTTTTGAAATCAACCTTTTTTTTTTTAACATTAGCACGTCTGTTATGGTTTTTATTTCTCCTCATAAAATTTGGATATGCAAAACTGGAGTAAAATTGATTGATTAATTGATTGATTTTAGGCACAATTCAGTTTTTATTGTTGTTATTTTGGGCTTTTTTTTTTCTTTAAAAAAACTTATAGGGAATGGTGCAATAAGAGAGCTGACCTTCATGTTAAAGTAATGTTCTGGTGCAAGGTCAGGAATAAGGTTTTGTGCTTTAGAGTGTTTTTTTAATGTGTTGATAGGATATGGCTAAAAGCAGTGCTAACACCATGTTATTTGCTTATTCTATTTACCTCTTGATAATTTAGGCTAGCAGAGTTCTTTCTAAATAGCATACTTGCCTAACAGATGTTTTATTTCTTTTTAGTTCAGTTGCCTGGGAAAAAAAATAATTTTATATTATTTGTTGCCTGCAAGAAACCTCTGTGTGAATGAGTCGTTTCACAACAGCAGGAAATAATCCTCACTACACATCAACCATTTGGTGCATTGAGTACAATGCATTTTAATCAAAAAAGAAACTTGTTAATAGCAACATGCTGGAACATTTCTTCCATTGCTTTATGCCAGCTTCTCTATTGGCAGCCCAGCACATGTGAATTTTAGGCCTTAAATAGCTGACATCATCTTCCTATGTATATTTGATTAAATTAAAGCAGTATGATGCAACTGTGTCTCTAAGATGTGAGACTGAGTAGTCACCTTTAAAACTCATGACAAAATATTCTTGTATGAGTTGGTTTAATAGGAAGGGTACAAAGGCAATTAATTCTGGTAACACACATAGGGAAATGGAAGTATAAGCCATGTTGTTGTAAAACAAGGAAGGAATGAAATTAGGTGTGCTTCTTCAGGAAAGCGAAGTAAAGCAAAAGCATCATGTTAGATCATTACGTTAAGAAAGAGCTCAGCTTTAGCTAGTTAAGAAAATACTGGATGTAGTTATCTTACCCTAAATATTGTCATGCAGTTTAATAATGCCAAATCCTAATGGAGAAAATTTTGTACAAAAATTTTCTGAAATGCGAGGGGCAAATTACTGTCCTGCAAACTTGTAAAATTATAACTTGTCACATCAAACTTTTATCATGGTTACTTCTCAATTCAGTTATGCCTGACTGCAGTTAAGACTCCACAACATAGTTCTGTTTTGATTCTTATGAAAGAATTACGTGAAGCATGGATCATGGAGCCCTGGATTGCAATATATGGTTACACTACTTGGACCCAGTTGATCATGTGAGTGCCAGAGGTCAAGTGTTATGAGTTCTTGTGGTAGATTTGTCTGTCTATTCAGACACTTCTTTTCCTATAATCTCTTCTCAAATTTAGAAACAGGCGATTAGTTTTGTCTATTTTTACCTGCTCAGCAACCTGCATGGGACTTTACATTTTTCAGTCACAAACAGGATATCAGAAGTGCCTGTGTAATGGCTGTGAGGGGATTGTCTGCCTTTCAAGTCTCTGTACAGCTGGCCATCTTGTAAGGCATTGTGCCATCTGTTCCTAGGGCTGCCCACAGGCCTTGTAGTGCAGAAAAAGCCTTGTTTGAGAGAGCCTCAATAGAGAACAGCTGTGCTTCAAGTGGGCCGGCTGCTAGCGGCAGAATCTTGATGAGGCTTGTGTGATTGATGCAGCTGTGTAGGACTGAACAGTTACCCTGTACTGGGAGAAACTGTACAGTGCACCCCATCAGGTATTCACTGCCTGTGGATAAAGTTTTTCCATGATTCTTTAATCACATCATCAGATCTGTTTGAAGTTCCTGCGTGATCGGACCCATCAGCTTTTTCTTTTGCGGCATTTTTCTTAAAAAGCAGTATTAGGTGAAATGTTCTCTCTAGATTTGTGTGGTGTTAGTCTTTGAGAATTAATGAATATTCCCTTTTAACTTATGCCAGATGCTTTATATTCTTTGCTGACATATTTTCCCCTTCTTGTTGTTCTGGTGCTACTGTGATTATACTGCCCCAGTTAACAGTCCTGGGTTCTGTTGCAGCACACAGTGAAAAAGGTTAGAAAATGATTACTACCTGTTTACCTCTGCTGATCCAAGCTCTCAGAAATTCACCAGTTCACTGTAACCTATGCCCTCACGCTGTTAGTGCTGCTGTCCTAGAACAGAATGACTTATATTTGTGGTAGGGGTGCTGTCCTCTTTGCAGGTTCTTTGGCCACTACCACTGTAAATATCACTGCTGGAGCACTAACACAGGGATGAGAAATCATAAGATAACTCAGGAGAGACATTTACATCCTGTAAGAGCATTACGAATGATAGGGCCATTTTTAGTGCAGATGGGAGTTTTGTGTGAAGGCATTTGCCAGCACAGGAGGGTACAAAGGGCTGAGGATTATGGAATGGGGTCAATGTTAAACTGAAAGCACACCCCAATTCTTAGGGACTTGAATTGCTTCTTGGGGCTGTCCTTTCATTCTGGCTCTGTCAAAGCACTGCTTTTTCAATTATCCCTGTAAATTCAGAACCTTTTAAATTACGGGCCTGTTTGAAACTTGCATGATACTGAAAAGTGTATTGTAAGTTATATAACCAAACTTTACACTCATGGTTAAGGCTTCTCCAGAAATCAGCAGTGCAATAGTATGGACTACTGCAGAGTTCTGTGTTCTGCTCTCAGTGGCTTTGTTATTGCAGGATTGGCTAGTTTGCCTTTACAAAATAAGGGATGTGGGGTTATTTACCTTTCTTAGTACTGAAGTTCATAACCACAAGACATTTCTACAAAGCACTATAAAACACTTTTTTCCCCTCCACCTTCAGGTTGTGAATTTTATTATGGTAACAGAAAAGAAATTTCCTCTGTTGAAATTAAAGGATGTTCTGTAAGTGTGTGAGTCCTCAGCCCTAGGACTGGAAAGATGGGGATTTGAATTATCACTGGAGAACTTTCTAGCAAGTGTGGCTTGTCAGACCAGGCATTTCCTCCTAAAATGGCTACAAGAGCCGTTGGCCTGCCACATCTGTTTCCCCCCTTAAGGAGGCATAAACAATGTATGGCTCCTGAGCACTCATCAACATGCAGATATTGAAGGGGTACCAGTCAGGTTTGTGATAACAGGAGCAGTGCCATGCATCACTTCTTCCCTGCCATGGGTGAAAGTGGATTATCTGGGATGGTGCTCTGCTCTTCTGTGAACTGTGGCTTCCTTTTCCCCAGCCCTCTTGCCCAGCTTTTTATTGCATTTGGCATGCATCTTGTTATTTTTGCCATCGTGTAGATATTGTTATGGGGTATGTGTAGGGTCAGGAAGATTGGCCACAGCAGGACCCATTGCGTTTTGAGTGTGATACTGCAGGAGACACCAGTGGGAAGCCATGGGAGGACAGCAGTGTGAAACTTGTGTTCAAAAAAGGGTTAAGACTGAGCTGGAACACAGCTGTTTTCTGTGGGAAGATATGAAGGGTAATGAACTACCTGTTCATAAACTGTAAAACAAGAGCATATGACAACTCAGTAGAATGGATGTACAGGGAAGATACCAGTAGAATTTGTTGGATCTGAATGTGAACAGACTAGTTAGTCCCAGGAATGGCAACAATGTGAGTTCTCATTGTGTGTGAACAAAAAAATTGCAAGGGTCATGATACAGCTGCTGTAGGGGAATACTGATCATTGCTCTGAGTTACTTTATGGACCTGCACCATTAAGGAGATGCATCACTTGAGATGGTGGTGAGGACAGACGTCTCCCAAGGACATGCTGCAAGGACAGACAGATCACGCAGCAGAGGCAGTCCAACCATCTGTGTCCATGAGAACAAGGAGCCCAGCTCATTCTTCCCAGCTGAGTTCTTGTATTTCTTATGCTTGTCCAGCTCTTCCTTTCTTGCTCAAGTGAGCAATAGAAAAATGGTCTGCAAAAAAGGGAAAGTTTTTGTGCCAATTTAATGAGCTAAATTACCTCACTGACTTGGGATAGATGAGAGGGAAGGGTGATATGCAGGAGAGCTCTGCACTCTCTTTCAGTGGCAGAGGCAGCAAGTGTTTAAACTGTCTTATTTGTCCACAATCTGATTACAATCAATATATTTGTTACAATCTGATTCTCGAACCTTTAACGGCACAGAAGTGATCCACTGAAATATTTAATTTCTTAAACATGTAACATGCTCTTCAAGGGCAAGTATTAAGTATATTCTGGAGTTCACTGTGCCAACAGAGCTGACAGATGTTTTGAAGGAAATTAATCATTGTATGTATAGCTAGCTTTGTACATTTCACAGTCAATTGTTGAGCATATCTAGCTTCCTTCATGCCCTTCACTTTCAAATAGAGCATTTAATAAAAAAAAAAAAAAAAAGAAGGTGGGGATTTTCCTATTTTTCATCAGTCATTTCCTTTTTCTTGTAATCTCAGTCCCTTTGTAGATGTCAAAAAAAGATTGTGAAATACTTTCTGTGTAAAAAACCTCAGATGTAATTTGTGGCTTAAAAAATGAAGGACTATTATGACTGCCTGGAAAATCCATCTTTTGTGCCCTTTGAATTCCCAGAAAACAGAAAAACCTAGCAAGTGATGCCACAAAGATGCTAATCTGTTAAACAGTTTGAGAGTATAAAAGATTTACAGTTCTGATTGCTAAGAGCTAAAAGATCTAAAAGTTTGGTGGATTTTTATTTTACTGTTAATATACACAATTCTTAAAATATGAGAAGAAAGTAAATGGTTTGAGGAAATTACAGGAAGACAGGATAGAATATATCCTATGTTTATACTGTTAATCCAGTTTATATCTTTATTACTCAGACTTCACTTGACTGAGTAATTTGGTAATTTTCATTTCCTTTGAATAGCTAGGATTTAAGTTTTGAAGAAAAGTCACTATAAAAACCTGTTTCATAGAAGGGGCATTGAGGAAGCCATTTCTGTTTGGCTGGCCAGATACTTCAGACCCATTTGGCCTATTTCCAAGTTGCTCCAAACCCAAAGGTTATCTGTGGTAGGTTAAACCATTCTTCTCATGATGCCAGATTCCAGCTGAATCAGACTTTGAGATTGTTTTTCAGTTTTTGACAGTTCTGGCTCCTTTAGTATACTCATTACATTGTTTAAATTACTTTTTTGACATTACAATCATGCTTCAGAATTTTTCTGCTCATGAACTGAGGCTTTATTATGTTAGGTATTGTGTATTTCACATATTTTCTGGCTGAAAATCTAGTGTTTAAAAATACTAAATGAAAAGTCTTTTTGTGTATTTACATTTTTATTTATTTTAAATTCTGAGCATGTTCAGCTTTTTATTGAGACATGACTCACTTTTTAACTGTTGGCTGTGAAACAATGACTCAACTACAGAGCTAAAGAAGAAGGTATTGCTGAAGGTGTGGAGACATTTTCGAGAGGAAAATGGATCCACAGAATCACCAAATTATTTAGGTTGGAAAAGACCTCTAAGATGAAGTCCAGCCTTTGACTGGACACCACCCAGTTAACTAAACCACAGCACTAAGTGCCATGTCCAGGTGTTAATGAAATGAATGATTTAAGGCTCCCACAAGCCAAATATGGAGCTTAACGTTATTTTTGAAGAGGTGCCTGTGGAAAGCAGTGTGGCAATCATTACTTTTGGCTATGTGCAATCAAGATTCGATTTTTGTATGTAGGTTTTTTTCAGGGACAGACCTGGGACATTTAAGGTCCCATTTGCAAAGCAGCTGCTGAAATTACAAAGGAGAAATGAGAGGACAGAATGAGTGATTCAATAAATTACAGCAATTAGGGTTTGAAAGAAAGAAGGAAATTCCCATTTTCTGTGAGTTTGAGGTGTCCCATGTGGCATAATTTGGGAATCATAACCAAAGAAACAGGATTTCTGCTGACAAAACTAATGTTTTTTACTATAAACTAAAATGTATAAAACTTCACTTCAAAGACTAACTGGAGTGCTTGAAAAAACATTTACAGAGAATCTGATTTTTATCTTTTATGGTCTATTATTTTTCAGCTAATATGAGAGACTTCCAATTTTATCCTTGTGAAACAAGGGATTATTATTATTATTTTATCTTTATTACAAAAAACCACAAACTATACATAGGGGGATGCAGATGTCATTCTTTCTCATCAATCCTCTTTATTAAAAAGAGGGATGAAAAACCAGACTAATCCTTACATGAAACAAGAAAGCATATTCCTTTTCCTTCTGTCTGCTGGATAGAAAGCCTGGGAATGCACTATGGGGTTAGTACGAAGTCATTCTGCCAGGACACGTGCCAGAACATGAAAGTTGCCTGCAGTGGCTCATGTATTTTCTCAAACTTACGTCTCTTCTCACTTTTTTTCCAGGAAGCAATCAGAGTTGGTGTTATGATGCTGAACACCAGTGGAGAATTTCACAAAGGACAGGTTTGTCTGGTTTTTCTATTTATTCAGTGAATTAATATGCAGCAAAACAAAGTCCACAAGTATATCCTTTATTCTGACATCAGTCAGTATGGAGTGTGTTCCTCTGAGAGCAGAATTGTAGCACAGGGATAGGAAACATACACTCATTCTGGCTGTGTTTCTTTCAGGTTCTTTTTAACATCACCTATGTTAATGGACAGGTATATCTAAATGACTTTCCTATGAAAAGTGGCGTTGCCCACATAACATGTCAAACAATAATACGTGAGTATTCTCTTTTCCTTTTTTTTTAAATTTTTTTTAGTTTTCCTCCCTCTCCTGGGGTATTTGGCTTCTCTGTTGTCTAGCAACTAAATCTTACAATGGCTGTGTGTTTTGCATGTTTTAAACCAGAGCATTGTGGAAGCAAAATATTTCCCAAAGTAGGAAATTTAATTTTGGCATTAAAATGGATCCAAAAATCTTACCACCTTCATCTCAAGTCACATTAACAGTCTTGTGTGTAAATGGTCTAATCTGAAATCCAGACTCTGCCCATCTTTTCAAAAGAATGTTTTGCACTACAAGCTAGTCAATGTAAACAGAAGGATGCAACTCCACCCTGCTAATGGCTGTGTCCCTAGGTTGGCTGGCATACATCCAGAAGGAGATTCAATAACAAAAGTATGAATTGTTGTTAGGAAGATCTTTTAATGATATCACTTCTGTGTCTGTTGGACAAACAAGTTTCTTCTGGATAGGATATTATAGCAAAATACGGCACTTTTGCTAGGGTCCTGCAGTAGTTAATGACCTCAAATTGTCTTGAAACTGTTTTTCCACTGAGTCAATGCTACATTTTTCATGAAAAAACAGAAAGTACTGTGATTTTTTGGAAATCCACAGAGCATACTGTGTAATTTATTAAACAAGGACCATTGTACTTACTTGATTTAAGCTTCTGTTGTATTGAGAAGAGTCTTCTGCTGCATGAGATGCAGTCAGTCTCTAGGTTGATATCTGAGGTCATCCTCCTCAGGCACTTCGGGAATACTAACACTTTTTCAAACTGCCTCTCTGAGCTGTGACCTTGTTGCTTGAACCTTTTTTTCTCAAGCATGATCAATTATTAATTTGAGAGTATTTCTTTTCTGGAGAGAGAGAGAGAGCAGTAATCAATTTCTCTTTTTTCTGGTACAAAACCACAGCAAAATGTCATTTACTTGCAAATTAACTCACTCCAGAAAAATAGATATGATTTTATTGACTAATTCTGAGAGCTTCTGATCACTCTTCTGTAGCTCCTATTAATTTCCCAAATAACAGTTGTAGCACTTGCAGTGACTAGTTTTGAATCTGAAACAGTGAGGAAAATACTGATTTGACCTGGGAGCTAGAAACCTGGAACTCTTTATCTCCATGTTTGGGTCTGAGTCCCCACCGCAATACCTCTCTGTTACCTATAATGTAATGTTTATACTATTTACTTATTAAATTATTGGCAGCAGATTCAGGCAGTATTTGTAAAATGCTAAAGGAATGTCAAGATACTTACTAATAGAGGGGAAAAATACCCCTGAGTGTATATAAAAACAAAACTTGACCTTCATAATCATGCTTTAGAATATGAGACACCACGTACTCTGACATCGTTGTCAGATCATTCCTGGCACCTACATCCCCACTTGAAGTTCCTCCAGATGTCAGTTTTGTATCAGAAGTGTATCTGTCACTCCTGTGAATGTAGAGGTGGTTGAACAGCCTGACACACGGTAAAAGCTGGGAACACAGGGAGCCTCAGCTGCTTGGCATCTTAGAGGCTTTGGGCCTTTAGTGCATGCTTGCTGCTCCAAGTCAGAAAACATTCAGTAACCAGGTTAGTGCCCTGGCTCACACCTGTAGTGAACTTTCTTTCTGCCACTTATTTTGGCAGTGGAAGACAGTACTAAACTATGCCTGAAAGTATTTTTCTATATTTTAAATGAGAAAAATACCTTTGTGAGGACAGGGGTCACAGCATAAAAGTAAGGGACATGCTGAGTAGTTACTGTGTGACTAAGAGACCCAAGTCAAACCTTATCCCACATTAACTGACAGGCTCAGCACTGCAAGCAACACACACACAGCACCTGTGGCTTAGCAGCAGGGATGGTTTGGTCTCAGTTCATGTCCCTCAGTATCTGCATGCTGGAGAGATCCCTCACCTCCACTCTTGTGTTTCTCCAGGACTTCAGTTCTTGCATGCCATCACCTGAAGCAGAGGTGTGGTAGCTGGGAGGAGGATGCTAAGACTACGCAGAAACAGTCAGGGTAGAAAGGCAGTTCTGTGTGTCCTTGTAGAATATTAAGTTGTTGAAATAGCTGAAAGCTTTTGTTAGGAAGAGAGGTTGAGGTGTCACCAGTCACATATGAAAACAGAGAGGGGGACAGAAAAATATGTAGGAGAGAACTGTCACTCATCTTGAGCAGGAGATGCAGTGTGCCTGGAAAAGAGCACATTTGTTTCTGTATTCAGAGGAAGGGGAATGTTGTGCAAACCAAGATGTTTACACAGGTGGCTAGCTAGGCTGTGGCATAACTCTTATGATGTCCTTTGGACGACTGAAATAAGAATGCAGCAATAACCAAGCCAAAGAGGTCTGCTTAGAGTGCTTAAATGCAAACCTCAAAAGCAGACATTCAACATTGTTTGCAGGCTTCCTGAGTCAGGGGATTGTACAGCTCTGCTGTGTTAGGAGACCTGCTCTGAGTCTGATTTGGTGATATACTGGTAAAAAAATCATGGCACCTGTTCTAGCTGTTGCCCAGATTACTACTGGTTGTAAAAGCAGTTACCGGAAATGTTAAGCACATCGGCATAGCGCAAATATTCTGTACAGTTGTCCTGGCATCTCTGGTTTGATGCTAGTGCTACTCTGACTTCTCCATTCAAGTGCTGCATGTACAAAGGCATCTATGTCAGAGTTGCACCTGTTTTCTCTATGGTTGGCTACTGCTTTCTGCTTGAGGTGTTTTCTCTTCGAAAATCATGACATTGTGTGTTAACAGTGGAGAACAGAAGCTTGGATAACATACCGGATCAGCAGCGCCTGGGAACCGTCAGTGTTCGCATCATGGTTCACGAGTGGCCTTTGGCATCTACTTCAGATTTGCAGCTGATTGTCATTCAGGAAGAAGTGACAGAAATTGATGGAAAACAGGTAAAAAAAAGCCCTGCTACAACATTCTGCTTGTTTTTAATTTAGAAGAGGCAAGTAGCTCCCAAGGATTAAAAGATGTACATGTATCTGGCTGGTGATAGAACACTGAAGTTCATAATTAATGTTAACTAACACAGTACTAAAGGAGATAACAGCAGAGTTGGCAGTATAATAAGTGGAGATGTTTCATGAGGAAACATCAAGTTTTAATGCTTCTATTCATATTTTAATAATTATCATTAACTATATCACATGCACTTTGAATAAGTGAACTTGTGCAAGCAAAGCCAGACTCACAAGCAAGAGCTGATTTATAAAATAATGCACAAAAAACAAAACAAAAAGGGGCATGGGGTCATTCTGCATCTTGGGGTTTTCCCTGTTGTTTATTCCAAGCTAACAAAAGGCTTCAAGCAGGTAGCATGGGGAACAGCTTGCAGTAGTAAACTCATGGCAAGTGGGCTTATTGTGAAAGCCCACCACATGAGAGCTTAGCCTTAGAAGACTTTGCAAGCAAAATAATTTGAATTTTGATAATGAACGTGCATTTTGAGATGAACAAGCACCTCCACCCCTCCAATTCTAAGTGTATTTGCACAAATAGCAGTCAATGTGAGGGGTTGCAATTCTAGCTGACATTGAAATGTGCAGAATTGAGTTCTCAAAATCACCTGTACGGTGTAGTTGATTTACTAACCAAAGAGATTCAGTAGAAAACATCCAGCTACTGAAGCCAGTTAAGACCAGTGACTTATTTCTGTGTCTGCACATCTGCATCTTACATGTGGCCAGGCTTTTTTGAAACTGGCTTGTGTTCTGCTGCCTTTTTCTTTTTTAAAAGGATAATGATGACATTAACACTGATCCTTGATTAATTGCATGGTCAACATGTAGTATTTTTTTCAGGGATATGTATAATGTCAGAATCTGTTGGTTAGTGAAAAGCCCCACTGAGAGGGCTGTAGCTTTTCCAAAGAGGTCTTTATCCCACTGATAAGAGCCTAAGATATTGTGATTTGATCCAGTTGTTACACAACAGCGGCATTGTATTTCAGGCCCCAAAGTAGACATCACACTGCATTTCACATTTTCATAGGGACCTAGTGAAAACAACCAGAAAGCTAATGCTGTTTCCTTCATTGTTCCTTGAAGTCAAAAGCAGTCTCACATAAGCACAGTAGAGGAGCAGAATCACCTCCCTTGACCTTCTGGCCACACTGCTTTTGATGCAGCCCTAGAACAGAGTTTGCTTTTTGGAATGTGAGTGCATGTTGCCAGGTCATGTTGAGCTTCTCATCCACCAACACTCCCAAGTCCTTCTCTTTAAGGCTGCTCTTTATCCATTCACTGCCCAGCCTGTACTTGTGCTTGGAACTGCCCCAACCCAGGTACAGCACCTTGCACTTGGCCTTGTTGAACTTCGTGAGGGGTCCACCTCTCAAGTCTGTTCAGCTGCTTCTGGATGGCATCTCTTCCCTTCAGCAGGTTGACCACACAGTGTCATCAACAAACTTGCTGAGGGTGCACTCAGTCTCACTCTCCATGGTGTCAGCAAAGTTGTTAAACAGCAGCAGTGCAAATACCCATCTCTGAGGACACTACTTGACCACTTGTCACAGATGTCCATTTGGATATTGAGCCACAGACAGCAACTTTCTAGAGTGCAGCCATCCAGCCAATGCCTTACCCACTGCCTGCTCCATCTGTCAAGTGCACGTCTTTTGTTTAGAGACAAAGATGTGAAGCAGGACACTGTCAAATGCTGACACTTGGCTTTCAGTTGCTAAAAACAAGCAATGTTCCTACAAATGCACAAGTGTCAGTCTTATCTCAGCAAGACTTTCAATGTTTGCAAGTGCTTTCACTACATACGTGAGTTTTCCATGCCCTAAAATGCCTCCCTGCAAGAGGATAGTGATGTACTATGTAAGACTTGTTTCAAAAGCCCATGGCTTTGACTAACATGTGCTTTTGCAGGGAGAGGGACCCAGTCTGTTCAGTGTGTTTTCTGATGTGCTATGGTCTACATAAGTGTGATATGCAAAAGAATACTAATTTGTGTTATAACAGCCCTACATGTCCGTCCTAGTGGCCTGAAGTTTTCTGGGATGTACTGGTGCCCTCTGCCAGCCTGCTTCAGTGTTGCTTTAAACTCAGTAATACTGTGCTTGCATCTTTTGTAGGTTCAGCAGGAAGAAGTAACAGAAATAGATATTTTAGTAAAGGACCTGAGAGTACTTAGACACTCCAACTACACCGTCCCTTTGAAAGAGAGCATGCTGTATTCCATGCCAAGGGACAACGACGTGTTATTTACACTGCCCAACCTCTCAGGAAAAGGTATCTCTCAGCTTTTAAGTAGTATTTTCATCCAAGTCCAATGTATTGCTTTACTGGGTAAGAGAGGATCATTCATCCCTTGTTTTACATAGCGGAAGAGTTTTTTCATTAAGAGGGATGGGTTTTATTTTGTATGTCTTGGTTTTTATTTTTTTAAAACACCTAAATTCAACTCTTTGTATTAGGTATTTTATTTGTTTGCTTTCAAAACTGTTCTCCTTTGAAGTGCTTGATACTTGATAGTCTGCAATACAGACATCTGACAGGAATAAATTTCTCTCTGAGATCTGCAATGGAAGTTTCTCTACAGCTCCCCCTTTTTCCTGAGAATGAAAGAGAGAACTGTAGAGGAAATACCTGTCCAGGTCAATTCCAAACCACAGAGCAGTTTTCTGTTATTAAACTTGAATAACTTAAAAGAAATAGAAGTTAATTGATGCCTTAATTTTATTTCAGTTTTGTTTAATCAAAAACAGTCAAGGATTTAACTGCAGTAGAATATTTTGATCTGATCCATCACCTTTTAATCTGAAATTTACAGCTAAGGGCACAGCTAAAGGCTGCACTGTAACACTCTTCGACTTCTTATCAAATTCACGACTCAAGTCATAAAAAACCCTTCTGTGTTCTTGCTGTAAATGTGTGAGAACTGTACCCTCTGCAGAGAAACACAGCATGTCTTTATTTTCCTGCAGAGTGAGTCAAACAAAAAGCAAACTCCCCACTAAATCTAGCTTTTCTTCTTCAGATATTCAAGATCCACTGCAAACTACCAGTCAGTACCTCATCCAGCAAGTAGAAACTACAGTGGACGAAGAGACATTACCTGGCAAGTTACCAGAGACCCCTCTTAGGATAGAGCCTCCATCTTCTTACAAGGTGCTTTTGTTGTTTGCTTGCTTGTTTTAATTGTTAGTATATTATTATTATATAAATATAATTATTTAAAGACAGACAACCACTAAGACAAGTGGATTTCTGCAGATAAACAAAGCCCAAATAAATCAAAAAATGCCCCCTCCCAAATGACTGTTTAGCAATGACAAGTCCAGTAGGAATCCATTGGGCTTCTAACTCTTGCCATGTTCTGAACACACAGATACTTCATGATAGTCAGTTATGATATTTACATTATACCAAGCTAAGCATTTATGACAATTTCAAATATTGCTTAGCTTTAAATTCCACCATTTTTTCCTGACTGTTTAAGTGCTTACCCTTCTGAGAAATGGACAGCTGGTCTCACCTGCTGTAGGAAACACAGTAACAGCTGGAGAAGTTTTCAGTTCCAGCTTAGGCAAGGATGAGTTTCATGAGCTCCTCTGTGGCCAGAACACTCACAGCTATAACACAGTGTCTGCTCTGTTCAAGCGTGCTTTATTTTCCAAAGGGGGCTTTAATGAACAGAGAGCTAAACCTTCACCTGTTTCAAACTTTGAACAATAAAGATATATGAACCAGCAGTCAGTTCCATCTTGCTTTTATGTATGTTTAAGCATATATGAGTTTAAGTAAAATTACTGCCATGTAATGCAATTTACCAGTAGCTAAAAAAAAATCCCCAAAACCCCAGCAGCTGCTTTGTTTTGCAATTTTTGTATTTTTACCTGTTTTGTAGGTGATGTGCCAGTGGGTGGAAGACTTGAGAAAAGGGTTGTGCAGATTCTGGTTTCAGTCTTTACCTATCTTGTTTAGCTTCATGGAAGTTGTTATTGTTGGAGTTGTTGGAGCAGCTCTGATTATCAAAGTCTTAAAGGTGATTCTTCCTTCCTGTGAAAATAAGTAAGTAATTTTTGTAATTATTTTTTTGCTGTGATGAAGGCAAAATATTGACTAAAAGAATCTTCCTAGAAGCAGGCCCATTCTGTAGGATAATGGTAGCAAGAATTCAGCGAGAAAGCAACTGGTAACTTTCCATTCCAAGTGCACTTCTGACACACAGGCATTTCAGAGAGACACAGGAAAGTATTTCATTGGAAATGTCTTTAGCTGAGCTGTCATACTGCCAAATTTTTATCAAGTCTTCTAAGGACTACATTGTGAGATGCTATTAACATAATTCCAAGAAAGGAGGGTAGAAACTAGGGCTAAACAATTCTTTTCATACTCCTCCTGTGTTGGAGTTTTACAGTAGTTCTGAAAGGCCTCAAATTTGGATTCGCAAATTTGCATGGGAATTCTCCAAGGGAGACCTACCTCTGTAGGCAGCTTCCAAGCCATAGTGCCTGGTGCTGGCATAGGTGGCAAGAGGCCACAAATGAAGCTGATTGCCTGCAAGGGCTCTATCCATTCAGTGTGTTAGCAGAACTAACATTTTTCAGGAAAGCAAGGTCTCAGAACAAGGGGCTGAAAGATGAATTGGTAACTGCAGGTCACAAATCAGTGTAGATTTAGTGCTATAATGGGCAAGCATGTGTACTTTAAAGGAACCTAAGTCAGCTCTGGAAGAGCTGTCCCTTGGAACTTTATGTTCTTTGGGAAGCGACTGACAGCACAGTGTGCTTCATCAGCCCCAAGCACAGCTGGTATCTTCAAATGCAGCTGATCAGCTGTGCCTCTGAATGGCCCTGCATGCAGTAAATTTATATATCCACTCAGGAGTATGAAGGCTTTGGTCCTTCTGAGAAACGAGAAAATGGAGGGTTGGAAGGTGAGGAAAGTTGGAAACTGCAGTGACAAAAGAGGCAGTACTTCCCCTGGCATGCTGTCAGATGGGAGGGCTTCCCTGGTTAGAGCAGAAGCACTGGAGAAACACTTTGTACTTTCCCCAGGAGTAAGCAGCTTACCACTGGCAGTAAGTAGCTTAACACTGCCATGTATGAAACTGAACAAAGTAGAACTGGGAAGTTCTAATGCCAACAAACTGTTCAGCAAAGTGGATGATGGCCTGTCCATAGCAGAGGTCAGAATGGAGCAGAGGAACCAGCTTGTATTAATTTCTCTTCCACTTGAGGAACACGGGGCTTGCTCAAGCCTTGTTAGTGTGCATAAAGAAATTGAACTCCCCCCACTTAAAAAAACAAACCAACCAGAAAAAAAACCCCAAAAAAACAACACCAAAAACACCTAAACCACAAAGTTATTTTCTGGCTACCTGTGTGGTCCTCTAAAGAATGGTAAAGGTTTAACTCAGGATTGTAAACCAGTAAGAATGAACAGAACATCTCATCTGGTGATGGACAGTTGCAGATATGAGTTAGGATCTCATCCCAAGTCTTTAATGCCATTCTACGTTACACTGGTAAAACTGGAGTCTGTTGTCCTGGAGAATCAGCTGTAGGTCCTGAGAGCACACACTTTCAGGCTACTATGAAACTGAACAGATAGAGCCTACACTGCTGACATTTCAGATGTACAAACTGGGCAAAGGGAGCCCTCAGAAACCACAGCCAGTACATTTTGAGAGCATTTTTCATTGCAACTTCACGTAAGAGATATTATGAGGGTAATACTGAGTTGGTGCATTGATTTAAACTTAAGTTTAGGGAGTTTAAGAGCAAGTCTAATTTGTAGAACACGGAATCGTTTTATGTTACTGTTTTCTAATGCCAGGTAACTTTACCTTTCAGAGGCATCCTTCTCCTGGATCAAGTCAGCTTTGTACCTGTGACTACCATCAGCCTGCCTTCAGACCTTTCAGACAGGAAAAATAATTTAGATGAGAAATCATGTACTTAATACTGTATTTACTTTGGAGTTACTGGTTTTTAAAAAACACACTTTTAGTTGATCTGATATTTGGCACCTAATCTTAATACCTTGGTTTTTTCCTACTAAGAAAACTAAGTCAGTTGATTAATTGATAAAGGGCCTCTCAGGCTGAAGCCCAAAGCTGACTTCCTTGTGCCTCTCCATAAACAAGCAGCCTTTTCAGAAGCTTCAAAATTGAACAGCCTCCTTTTCAGAAGCTTCAAAACAGAGCAGCTTTCCACCCTGAGGGCTACCATTGGTTTTAACTTCTGTGAAGTCACTTTTCCACACCTTGGACAGGATGCTGGCTGCCTTCGTGCCCATAAACTAAGTCAGCTGTCCTGACTAACAAGATGATGAAATTCAGGGTGTCCTTAAGTCCGCAGATAGCATTCTTCAGAAAAAGATGAGGGAATATTGCAAACATCAGCTGTGCCTGCAAACCTAAGCAAACCTGCCCCACCTGGTTCCAGGTCTCATAGGGTTGAGTGTGTCTTGCAAGGAAGATACCACTACCAAACATTTGTGTTACTCAAAAGATCTGACATTTTATATATGCAAAACAAAAATTTGAATGGCAGATTTATATTTCAAGCACTTTACATTTTTATGGTCCCTTCCACTCATAAAAATTGTTAGCAGTTGTAACCAGCTTGCTTTTTGTATCTGTGACAGCAGTACTCTGTGAAAGTCCCAAAAGAAAAATGAAAATTCCATTAAATCCTGCAGAAATACTGGCTGAACTACTGCTGAGTAGGCCCAGTCTGCTCATGCCAGTTTGTACTGTTAACATTTTTCAAATAAACATTTAAATTGTTTATTATACTGTCTTCATGTGTGCATTCATAGTTAGGTAAAACAGCAGTTTGCCAAACATTTCAGACTCTTAGCTTTTCATTGTTCTTATTTACAAAAATTGCATCAAAAGAATGAATAGGAAAAAAAAAACTTCGTAACTGTAACTACCTGCCTAGACTGAGCACAGTTATCATCTGAGTGATCAGAATTACCCATGTGCAGCTGGATGAAGTTGTTGGAGTGAGGGGGGAAAGCTGGGATTCCTCCTCCTCCTGCCCTAAGGAGACATTATCATGAGTTTTATGAGATCCAGGTTACTCAGATGCTGGTCCCTACTGCTGGTCTGTGACAGGAACATCTCTCATTGTCTCACTGAACTGACAGCACTGCAGTGATAAAAGGAACATTTCTAACACTGACTTGGCTTTGTAAAAAAGCCAAATTTCACCACCCAGCAGTGCAGTGTGGTACACACCACACCAGAGGACAGTGCTTAAACTTCCTCTTGTTTTTTATTTTTTGTTCTAGTACCATGTGGGTGGCAGAGGGATTGCCACCCATGGCTGAACAGGAGACTGCTAGGATTAGCACAGCAATGGTGACTGCACAGACAAGAAGTCTGCAAACAGGTGTAGACAAACTTCTCTGTATGTGGCTATTTCCCTGGCCCCTCCAGTAGTGTAGTTCAAGAAGAAGTGATGTACAAGGCTGAAGTTAGCTTCTTCTGAGGAAAAAAAAGCCCAGGATAGACAAGAAACACAATAGCTGGTGCACAGACGCAGTAGGAATTATGCTGCAGATGGAAACTCGGCAGCTGTTTGCATGTGCTCTTTGCATCCCTCCTTATGAAACTGGAAACCAAGCACCTGCAACAGCCACAAGGAGATTTAGCTGTTCTAAACAGCTGCAACAAATTCATGGTTAAGCCTGAAAGTGTTGGTACTGCTTCAAAACTTGTCTGATTTCTGCAGTTAAAAAACACCAGGAAAGAAACACTCCATCAGGTTAATGAAATTCTAAAGATAGTGCAAACCTTCAACACAGTAACTGCCAGACAGTTTCTGCTGCTTTATAGAGCTGGAGTTATCAAGTCCTTATAAAGTTAAAGCTTTTGTGTTTCTGCTTTAGCATGCACATAGTTTTCCCAAATCATGAGTCTCATGCCTTTCAGAGGAGTGCTACTCGGAGAGCTGGCACCACTCTGAACTATTTTGTAAATCAATTAAAAAACTACCTCACCCAACTAAGACAGTAAGGAAAGGGCAACTGTCCTGCATGACAGTCATGGTAAGTCTCATTTTTCCAGGACATGAACTGATCAGGATACATGTGCCCTCTAAGGGAAGGCATGCGGGGGGACTGGGAACTGAAAAAAAACCCCAACAAAACCCATCTACTCAAAAAAATCCCTGGTGGGATAGTGGTAGGTGCATAGAAACAGCAACATCATCTCCTCAGGAGCAGCTCACTGAATACCACATTGCTCTTCCTGCTCTCAGAATACCACATTGGCTGTCCCAAACCAAAATGAAATTCTGAACAGTAACTTCAGCCTCTAGCACCTTTTCTTTCCTGTACTATGCATTGCAGAGATGTTAATTTTGTTCATTTGGAGTGAACAGAGCTGGTTGAGTACTAAACTACTGCTTTTAAGTTGAGGTTTGCTTTAGGAGTTCTCAAAATGTATCACATTTAGTCTAAGTGGCCCCTTAATGGACTGCTGCCAAGGACCAAAGCTTGTCTACTCTCCCTTCTTATGTGGGAGACTGATTAAGTATTCTGGTTTGTTTGAATTATGAGAAGAAATCTCCTGCAACAACAGCTGACAGTTACACTCTCATCCTTATATACAAACAGAAAAACAAATATTAAGAGTACCCACATCTTAAAATATTTTTATTAACTCTAACGGATAAGACTATCTGAAAATAGTAAATTTCCAGTAAATTCTGGAAATGTATATAATATACACATATAAATGTACATACCTGTATACTCAACTCAACCTTTTCCTTTCATTTCTGGGTTCATCATGCCAGGTCCACCCAGGGATTCAGGAGCTCTTACAAGATCTCAGTGTCTTCACTGAGCCTCTCATCGCTGACACTGCTGGAAGTCTCTTTTCAGTATCACTCACAATGTAGTGATGAATTTTAGGCACACGAACATGCTCACAATCATGGCATTTACACAGCTGTGTCACTGAACTGCACTTGCCTCCTACTCAGACTGCAACTTTGCGTTACCATTTGTTGCATATCTGTTCTCACAGCTGCAATTGTTGCCTGCATAGGGCCATGCACGGTATCTGCATATGCTCGAAGTTTCTTCGCCATATCCAGCACAGTCTCCTTCCGGTCATCCCGCTTCATTGTTGCTAAAGCAGAAGCGTATTCTTGTGGCCCAAGTCGAACCAGTTTTCGCCACATCACAGATGTACATGGCACCAAGTCTGGATTTCTAGTACCTAAGTCACCCACGAAGACGATCTCTACTATTGCCATTTCTCTCAAGCGCTGAATCCCTTGTTCTATGGTTTTCCAACGAGTTTGCTGTATATAGAGATCGTCTGCACACAGATATCTTTGTGCCACACTTCTTAGGACCTGTTCTCAGAGACTGTAAGGGTCAGCCCCCCTCATCACTTCTTGGTCGATAACCGGATCGTGTGACAGGGATCCCAGATGCCTCGCTTCAGTGCCATCCAGAACTGTAGCCTCACCTGCAGCATCCCACAGACGGACTAACCAACTAATTATAGATTCATCAGGTCGTCGGGTATAATCTTTTCTCAGGCCACGAAGGTCCTTCAGGGAGAAAGGTTCACCAGTGCCTTCTGATTTTTGATCAGTTGCTGGTCTTGAGGGTCCTTCCCCCGCATCGCCATTATCATCATCTACTGGCCGATCGGTTTTGGTTTTGAATTTCATGCCTCTCGTGGTAGGAGCAACAGACACTGGCTTAGGCTCACTGTCCGGTTTGGCTGCTGGCTTAGGCTCACTGTCTGGTTTGGCTGCTGGCTTAGGCTCACTGTCTGGTTTGGCTGCTGGCTTAGCTGCAGCCGGAGTGACTGGGGTAGCTGCTGATTTATCTGCCTGCCCTACAGTATCTAGCAGTGTGCAATAAGCATACGCTAGGGCCCAGCTTATTGCAATGATATTTTTCTTCTTAGAATCATCACAGCAATTCTCTTCCAGATATTTCCCTACTTCATCTGGGTTCTGAATTTGTTCACGTGAAAATTCCCAGGCTGGGGGATCAGAAAATTCCTTCAGAGTTCGGCCAATTCTCTCCCATTCTCTACACCACTCAGGATTTCTCACACCTGAGTCTACTTCTGGGACAGGGGTCTCATTGGCTCCTCTGGATATCTCAGCCCTCATTCTAGAGAAGTTGCAGATCATATAGAGGAAGCTTAACAGCTGAACTACCAGGAAAGTGACCAGGAAAGTGGTATCCTTAACACTCAGGGGAAACTGGATATTCTCAAAGAGGGACATAACAGATTCAAAGGAGAAGAAGGAAAGAAAAGGCTGAAAAGCCTCATCCCCTGCTCTTCCTCTAACAAACTGGGTACAATTACTAATAAACTCCCAAAATGTGCTACTGGGACTGGGAGGCAGGGTTAGGCGAAGAAACCATAAGCCAAACATACCTGACAGAAACTTCAGTCGTTCTATGAACTTCCTATAAATCATTATCACCAAGCCCAGCACAATAACCATTCTAATCCGTGCCTCTCTACTGTGAAAGAGGGCAAAGACAGGTATTAAAACCTCAAAAAATTCTAGGGACCAGATTGACATGAAGGCCTCCACCCCGAGAGATATTATGTATCCAAACAACATGGCTGCTGACTGCTTTATCTCAATACAGAATAAATACAAACAAAAATACAACCAACAATCAGTACAGGTTTTTCCACTTTCTTGAGCCCCACGTTGGGCGCCAAAAACTGTATTTGTCCTAGTTTAGGGCAAATTAGGGAGGAAAACTCCAAATGGGGATTTCCCCCAGGGAAACGCCCCTCCCCACCAACTGGTCCGGGAAAAAAAAAAAAAAAAAAAAAATTCCTTGGAGAGAAGTGGAAAAAGCTGTTTATTTAACAGAAAATTGAATAATATTAAATAATAAAACCTCTTGCTGTTTGATGGGATCAAATCTAGGAAGAAAAGTCCTTTTCATGTGGTGTAGCTCGGCTCGCTCAGGTTCTTATCAGTCCCTCCGGCACTGGAAAGTGCCGAGGCCCAGGCCCCGGTGGGCCACAGGCGTGAGCTCCCAGGGCCTGGCTGGGTGTTCAGTCCAGAGCAGGCTTGCACAGATCCAAGAAAAAAGGAAAAAAACAAAGGTCCAGGGAACTCCTCTGCCTCAGCTAGCTAAAACTAACTAAAAACCAGGGAGAAGCTCTGTCCCGCTGTCTGTCCGTGCTGCAGACACCACAGTCCAGGAGCGGGATGTGTGGGAGTGATGTTTTTCTTTAACACAAACTGCAGCTTCTTCTTCCCCCTCTCTTGCTCTCAGAGCCAGTCTTAAAGGTGCAGAACTTAATATATAACATAAACCAGACGATTGGGGATACCAGTATCATAAAGTCACCCCAGGACACCTTCCCACCTACCTTGCAGCATCTAAAGAGACACATGAGCAGGAATTCCACAGACAGCTTTAATACAGCAAGTATCTATCAGCTGGAACAAGTCCAAACCTTTTTGATTTATGAAAATTCATGAAGTTTACCCATAAGCAGAGCTACAGCTGGCTGCACTAGGAGGAGCTAGCAGGAAGAAGTGTTTCCCAAACAGTCAAAGATGGACAGAAATTAGAGGTGGTTTAGTTACAATTACCACTGTTCAGCAAAATCTAAAATTATTACCTGGATAGTTAACTGCTGAACCATTCTCAGATAGTAAGTGGCACGGAGAAGCAGTTAAATAATGAAAAACAAGAATTTAGATTTTATGTCAATTGTAAAGTCAGGGTTATCAGCTGAGCACAAACACAACACACGATGCCTTATCAGAACAGCCTTACCAGAGTAACTGTGTAAACCAGGACCCAACCCACTAGTCTAGTGTTTTGCTGCTCACAGTACCAGACAGTCAAGGAAGAAACACCTTCGGAAGTCTACTTCCGAATTAATGCCAGAAAGCTTTTGATTTCTCAGACTAACAAGGAAACTAGACATGTGACAGCATCACTGCTGGCTGCACAGAATTAGTTTACACTGGCTGGACGTTATTTTAGTTTTATTTAACAGCTACTGTAAAACTGTGATGATTTTACCCCTTGCTCAAACTTCACTGACTCCACTGACTGTTCCATGTCTCAGACTTTGCACAGGTTCTTTAACAACAGTTTACGGGTAGAACTCTCCAAGATCAGCTAGGAAAACTATCTGTGTAACTGCATCTTGTTTGTCCCATTTTCAAGTTTTCAGGATCCCTGACTCACTTAGCAGGGCTAGTTTGGGGGGTTTTATTGACACAATTTTTCAAGAGTAAGTACTCTGATGAAAGGAGTTCTAGTATTAAAGTAATCTTAAAAATAAAATCAGATACCATCAGCATTTGAGAAAAATAGGTGACTTCTGAGCTACTTCAAAGAGAGCTAGGCAGAACTTGCATTTTAGAAAAAAATTTATTTAGACACCTGTTGCTCTTAAATTACAAAAGTTAAAAAGAGCACACAGTGCACTGACACATCACCGATTACTTCTAAAGCTGTTTTAAGACATAAGGTGGTTTCTTTGAGAGAAGACAACTCAACATGATCCAAACTCAAGTATCCATTTCTCATATTTCTCAATGTCCGCAGCAGAAACAGATTTAGAAACTTTCTTCAAAGCTATTTCAAAGTCTTCCATAGTTGTTGGCATGTGCATTTCATCTCGGGGAAGATTTCTTATTTCTTCTGGTGTCAAGCCTTCAATACGCCTCCTCATAGCCATCAACGATGCATCTCTAGTCAGGAGGGTAAGAAAATAAAATCATTACTCAATACAGGATGGTGAGTTCAGTTGTTTGAAAGGCTCAACACAGCATTCCCATTAAGCTGCTGTATTCAAAAAGATTCAATAAAGAACTGTAAACTTTTATGGGAAGATCTCCAAATGCTTGTACAAGCTACAATACCATGTTATACGTATTTTTCAAACATGGCATTATCCTCACCAGATATCTGAACAGCTGCAAAACAGGTAAAGACAAACTGGTTTAGCTGATGTCACTGCATGCCTATGATGTAGCTGCTGTTTATAGTATTTTTAAACAGGAACAAGGCAATAACAATTTCACTCCTCCTAGATATAGAAGAAGCAGCTGGAGTGTTTTGAATGTTTCCTGGTTTGAACAGGAATCCCACGTCAAAGACAGAGAAGTCAACAGTATCTACCTCCAACCTGTACACTGAAGAGCTAAATGTTAAATAACAAAACCTGTTCTGTCTGTAGCTCCTCAAACTTCTGGCCTTAATGAGCACTGAGTGTTTTTACAAGGGTGTCATTTTCTTTCATGTTAGATTTGACTACATTTAGATTTCCAGCAGTAAATCTGGTAGCAGCAGGTGATGAGCTGGTGAGGTGATAATTAAGTAACACTAGAAGGCTGCAGTTCCTGCTAATTCATTGTTATGTATCTTATAAGAAGAAAATGCTGCTTATCTGTCTAGCAGTAAAAAAGATGGAAGTGTAATCTCGGTGATACCACAATAGTATATTGTGTCATATCAGAAGGTAAGAATCCAAAGAGAAAAAAACTTACACGTTGTCTTCAGGAAGGATTTAGAAAAAATGGTTTGAGCATATTCTGTTTCAGTACTATCCCCTCCCGCTAAAGGCAACCATAACTGTCAAACTTCAGACATTTACTAAATAATTCACAGAATGTTCCAAGTTGGAAGGGGCCCACAAGGATCATCAAGTACAAGTCTTAAATGAACAGCCTGTACAGGGGTCAAACCCACAACCCTAATATTAGCACCATGCTCTGACCAACTGAGCTAATCTCAGAGTTAATTAATAAATTAAAATTTCTAATACAGGAACTGAAATTTCAGAACCAAAAGGTTACCTTGTTGAACTACATTTCCACCAAGCATCACCATGCTTCGCTGCTACAACATCATGTGTAAACCATAAGCTACTGTTACACGGTGGGGTGGGGGGGACATGCCATTCAATTAATTTGCTTCCAGACAGCAGTCAAAAAAAAAGTCCAGCAAAAACAATCCAGCCAACCAACAAGCACATCATACCTTAACACACTGGCAGAACTGAAGTGCAGTTGCCACCACTTCCTTTTGTAGTCATTTTATGGATAGTCATTCCAAACTGAACTCCTGGTACTTTCTCAAATGCACTCTTGGTGCCTGGAGAAGCACCAAAACTCTACTCAAAAAACAAGCAGCCACCCACTGGAAGATACAGCAGGTGCCAGTTCTGTTCTAAAGGGTTTTCAACATTGACAGTCCACTCAAAACAACAATTCAAAGTTAGTTCATACTCACATCTAATCTGCAATTTGGATGCATTTTTTATTTCCTGAATGTCATTTTAAAATGGAATGTTCACCTTCATTTCCCCTTGGTTACATGCTGACTGCTAGGAACTCTAGTGTTTGCCACCTTTGACTGGTTTTCCTTCTGGCTCAGCAAACTTTGGACTTCACCTCAAATTCTTTAAGATAGGAGGGTCATTTCAGTAAATCAGAGTTCTTTGTCCACCTATGTTTTGCTTGTGTCACTAGCAAGGACTATCATAGCATACAGGTTTGAATTTTACTATGCTTATATATTGAGAGCCTGAACCACAAAAAAGCACTTCTAAATTATCCACATCTTTTTGTCTCAATATAAATGAAACAATCATATCCAAGAGCTATTTCTCCTGACACCATGAACAAAGAGTAAATACACAGCCTAGTATGAGTACTTTCAAACAATGTACATCCAAATCCCAGTTCATCTGGATTTCTGCTTGCTGCCACCTCAGTCATCCCTTCAGAGACTGCCACAAATAGAAGATGTTTCTTTGTGTTTTTTTAATCTGTTTGCCTTTTTTTTTTTTTTTTTTGTTAAATAGTATTTGTACAAAGGGGCTTTGGTTAAAAAAATCAAAAGTAATTGTGCACAAGCACACAAAATTCACTGTAAAACATTACAAGTGTTTTCATTTCTAAAATAAATGTTTTGATATTCAGTATAAAATGAATTACAAACAACAAACACTGAACAGACTGGAGGAGACAAACTGCAGCTAAAATGCACAAAGCAGCAGACCAAATAAACTTTCATATAACATGAACCTATTAACACAAACTCCTTTCAAAGCAGAACCAAGACTGATCAAAAGAAATTCATCTCACAAACCTACAAATGAAACAAATCTCCACAACACAGATTCAGAGCAACTAACGTACCATTCTTTTCCCAGACACTGCGCAAGGTTTGTTCAGGAAACCGTACTGAGGCTCCAAACTTTTAGCTCAGCCTGCAGTGGCCCTGCTGACAGAGGCTTTGATGGCAGCTTTGTGTACAGGCTACTTGCTTTCATCCCTGTGGCACAGCACATTGTCCTCTCAGCTGTGCTGACACGTGTCTGCAGAGCCGTGTTAAGAATCTAGGCAAGAAATGGATCCGCGTTTGAGGAAGTAGCCAGGAGGTGCTTTTACTCCAGCTCTCTCAGCCTGCTTGAAGCACAGCCCCACAAAAGCTGGGCTGGAACAACTAGGAGCTCAAGCCTTGCCCTGCCACGCTTCAGTGCTACCTCCAGAGCCTGAAAGCAGCGTTACACAGATGCTTATCAGATGACAACAGCATCCTAAGCAGCCTCAGTTCTCTGTCCCGTACTGCAGATCTCAGAGTTTGCCAAGTGTTTTAATGTAAACAGGACAACTGGCACTTGTCTCTTAACAGATCAGTCCTCCCCTTCCCTCTCTGATTTTTCAAAGAAAATATAAGGGAAGAATTAGAAGGTATTTTTAGTCAATTATTTCAGGAATCTAGGCTAGAGAATAGGCCCACAAACAACTGTATGCCAACAGTACAGAGGAGACAGGGAAATGAAGGAGGTAGCAGAAAACTTTAGTCAGTCTCATCACCAGAACCAATGTGCTGAGTACACCGCTCTTATACCATCACACAGAACTCTACACATTTTCCATGCTATGAAAGAAGAAAACTCCATGTTTTTACTTCAGTTATTCCAGCCTCTAACACTATTGCCTCTTATATATGGATTTCTGCAGAAGTCATATAGCCCAAGCAGAATGAATACAACTCTGCAAGTTAAAGTCTACCATCCTCTGGATAGTCCTCATGCATGGAATTTAGTCTACATAAGAATTTTACCTGAATCACAGCTTATTAGATTACTACTTTTCAAATGGAAATTTAGGTAAATATTAATGCAGTATTTCACCTTTTAGCCATACACAAAAGACAAGTTACAGTCCATTTTTACTGAATAATTTTAATCATGTAAACTGGTTACTTTACAAACAGTTTTCCCAAAGTTTGCAGCAGTAATAATGCAAATGATGGAATGTCAACTTACCTGCACACATTGGTAATGTCTGCACCTGAATAACCCTCCATTTTCTCAGCTATGTTTGCAAGGTCAACATCATCAGCCAGTTCCAGCTCTCGCAGATTTATTTTTAGGAGTTCCTCTCTACCTTTGGCTAATCACAGAAAAGAAAACTGAGTCTGTACAATTTGGCTTCTGAAGATAAGTAATAAATTGAAGGAGGATAAGAAGGAAGAATGAGAAAAAGGGTGCTGTAATTGCTACAAGAATAAATGTTCATGTTTAGATTTAAGCTGGTCCTGAATCTGTAAGTGAATTTGCGTATCTGTAGCAATTACATTTTTAAACCAAGTGATCAAAACTTAAGGAATGTTGATAAAGTTTAGATTTTTAAATTTTTAGCCACTCCTCTCCCCAATTCTTCCTACCTGATGGTAAAGGAATGTAAATTCTCTTTTCTAGTCTCCGTCTTAGGGCTTCATCAATATCCCAAGGAAAATTAGTAGCAGCAAGTACCATGACCATCTTAGAAGGATCATCATTTTCAGTAGCCCCCCCAACACCTGCAGTGGAGAAAAGAGGGAGTAAAATATGCATATTTTTAAAAAAAATTCACGTACAGAGTAAACAGTTCTGCAGTATTAAAGCACCTATTCTATTGCACCTTAATGAGGCTAAGGATAATAGAATCACAAAGCGCAACAGAGTTTGCTTTTTCCTCTCCATGACAGCCTGCAAGCATAAATGGGAAATTTTGTTTAAACAGCAGCAGGGGCATAGGCTACTGCTCAGACCAGGAAGTTCCTCTCTATCACAGCTAGAATGCTTTTACAGCAGAGTTGTTTGCACTTCTACTGCAACAGGGGTTCAATTTTCACGTCAAAATCTTGCAGCAGCGTTTGAGGACACAACACCCAACACCATCACCACACAAAAAAAACTACATCCCCCACAGTATTCACCAACAGCCACACAAAAGCAGCATGACTCCCCTACAAGATGTCCTCCCTTCCAAAGTCAGCCCAAAGGTTTCATATGTACAGGTGGACTGTACAAACTGCTGAAGTGAATCTTTAAACATGGTGGACTAAATCACAACTTCTTAAAGACAGACCACCTCAGTTTCTAAATACTATGGATCTGCTACACCAGGAAGAAGCTAATTTTGTTGAAGTTGCTACTCTGTATCTAGTGTTTTTGCTTAGAACAACAGGATTGGGCTCTGGGGTAGCCATTGTACATTGTCTGCCTGGGAGTCTGCATATAAAACACCACTTATGAATGCCCAAGTAAAAGGATTCAAACAGTTCTTACTAATAAAATCAGATTATGTACACACTTGATATGAGAACAGTATTAGAGCTCTGCTGCTCTTTAAAGATAAAAATAAAAGGGTACCAACATCAGAGAACGAGAAATAAATATGCAAACCTTCTGACTCATGGAATTCTATCACAAATCAGTCCACAGATTAGCATTTCTCAGTAGTTCCTTTCCTCCTCTCTGCACCCCAGAATATAAAATGGATGCCTCTACAGCAACTCTGCATTGTTACCTACTTTTGAACTTTGTTGATTTGTGAAATATTACCCACATATCTGTAGTGAACTCAGTGTTTTAAAATGAAAACTCTCCTAACCACTTCCACAAAACAGAAGATCTCCACTTGTTGTTTATATTTTTAGGAGAAAAAGAGATCACAAAGAAGTTAAGTGTGATGCCTTAAACTGCCTTTGAAGTTTAAATAGAAACAAGTAACAGTTCTTTTGAACCACTTTTTACTTAATTTTGAAGTGAGTGATATGCCAGGCAAAGACTGAGAAGCAGGGTATTTTTCTCCTCCTCTTTTGAAATCTTGTATTTTCCACTGAATCTTCCTTATTCTGGGTCACTAATAAAAGATCATAACTCAGAGGCCAAAAGACTCTTAAATAATGTCACTAGTAGCTTTTAACCCCTATTTCATGTAGGGCTTTCAAAAAAGTGCTACTGAAGAATGAAGTTTGGGGCTTTTATTGGGTTTTTTTTTGGTTTTTTTTGGTCCCTCAAGTTTCCTCCAGTCCAGCAGTTCCCAGTGATCAGATTATTTACCATCCATTTGAACCAGTAGTTCTGCCTTCACACGTCGGCTGGCCTCATGCTCCTCCGAAGTTCCCCTGCGGCTACAGATTGAATCTATCTCATCAATGAATATGGTTGTTGGGGCATAGAATCGAGCCTGAAGAAAGCAAAAGATAAAGCAGAAGCTGAAATAGCAGTTCACTCCCATTAAAGAAGCAGCAGCATATTCAGAGCTGAGCAGTGATGTATTTGCCCCGGCTTCTAACTATCAAATGATCCCCACCCTTCCCTCTCTTGGACCCCAGCACTCAGGTACAGAGCAGCTGTGCATTCATTCAAAGTGTTTGAGTAGAAGAGCTTTTGGCAAATTCCTCTAGTTGTTAGAGCTATAAACAAACATTTCATAAGCTATAGGCAGTTTCCCACATTAGGAGTAACATTTTTAACTGTGAAAGTCATCAAAGAATGCTTGAGTAATATTTCAGTTAAAGCCAGGATGAATGTTAAGCTGGGACACCATGACATGGAACCTGTCCAGGAGATAGGTCAACTGTGAAATAACTGACCTTTCTGAAAACAAGAGCCTTTAAAGACAAGGACACAGGATAATACAAGCTATTGTATTAGAGCAGTTGTGATGCTGTGTTATCTGCATTTTTGAACAATCATATTAAATGAGCCGGTATCCCACCTAAGAGACTATAATGTAAAAGATCTTTTATTTCCTGCCTTTTCTGATTACTGTAATTGCAACTCTGCTGTCCCCTTCAGTACTGGGCAACCTAGCAAACACTGCACGCACACCTGGTAACACATGGGAAAAAAACCCAACTATTCTCTGAGCCCATTTCAAGTATTATGTGCTCTGAAGCCAACTACAGTTTGGAAGGCCACTTCTTTTAACCACAAACAAAAAAAACACCCACAAAAACAACAAAACGCGCAGCCTAAATAAGGGTCTCGCCCAGAAAGCAATTAATTCTGTCCTTAGATTTACATTCAAGTATGTTCTACAGCACTCACCAGCTTATAGTGAGCTACCTCTAATGTAGCAAGCTAACCCTGAAAACAAAAGATGACCTATTTTTCAGCTTTCATAAATCCATTTAAGAATAATCTTGAAATGAAAATGAGCAAATCAGAAATGCCCAAGCATTTGAAGCTTGGAGAGCTGTTCATGTATGCTATGAGTTTGAAACCTTGGTAAGGTTTCAGCATCCCAGGGGTGGTTCTGCTTCATTATCTCACTGTTCATATTCAGAAACTTAAATCACCATTTCAAACAGCAGACGAACAAGTTTCTCAGATTCTCCTCTATATTTTGAGGTAAGTGTGGAAGAAGAAACATTGAAAAAAGTTGTCTTGCATTCAGTGGCTACAGCTTTTGCTAGGAGGGTCTTTCCAGTACCAGGAGGACCAACCATCAGCACACCCTATTAAAATGAAAAAGAACCACTTTTAGGACAAGAAACAAAACAGAGAATTTTAGCATAGTAGTAAACTACTGGATGTAAACTTTTCCTTGAAAAGTTATTCAAAGGTAAGTAATGAATATCACTGCTTACTCGCAAACACGTAGTTGAAGACAGTGTGCAGGTATCTGGCTGACATCTTTATTTTGTTCTATTATTTACAATAAATTTTGTTACTAAAATGCAGGAAGAATTTATTTAAACTGTAAAACATTTGAAATTTCTTGTTATGCTCAGATCCAATCTCAAAATCCTACTTATGATCGCAGGACCAGATTTTTTCATACCTTCCACGGTCTTCTAATCCCCTTGAAAAACTCTGGCATCCACATTGGTAAAACTACAGCTTCCTTAAGCAGCTTTTTGGCTTCTACTAAATCAGCAATGTCATCCCTGACAAGAAAGAGAAAGTTGTTTAACAGATTCAGACAGCAGGCAAAAGAATCACTCCACAGCTCAAAAACCACACAATAAACTTATTGTTACATGTTGGCTCTCTCATAAATCTAATTAATTTTCCTGAATTATTTACATCCTAATGGCAAAAGCCTGTAACAGCTACAACTGACATCTGCCTGGCAGACTCCAGATGGATGCAAAAGAAAAAACCCATGAACTATTTCACTAGAGCACCACTGTTAGTATTCAGAGAAAGACAAGCAGAGAAGAAAGCAGGTTGGTTAAACTTAGGCTAAGTACCAATTACGCTTCCTTGTCTTGCTGACGTTAGATGTCCCTGAAACTTAAATACCATCTTTCATTGTTACAAGAACAACTTGCTGAAGACTAGTACACCGAGCAGAATTAAACAGAATTTTTAGAATTGTCTTTGTGAGTTACAAAAGTATTAATTCTTAGATACCTTATAGGTCTGTCTTATTTCCTTGAAAATAACTTTCGGGGCATTCCTCTTATCAGCATGTGCCCGAGTAACATTTTGGTTTCAAAATACATCTACATGAAGAATTAATTTCAAAACTGAAGTTGTAATTTAAGATTCAATATAAAAACTGAAACATATATTTAAATACGAAACTAAAATATAAGACAGTTGCATGCACACAAAGTGTTTTGTGGGACTGTTTGGTTTTTTTTAAAGCCTACTTTACTTGCCAGATTTTTGCTCATTTAATTCTCACAAAACCACCTAAGCTTGGAAGCATTTGGAACACAAAACAACCTTTATATACAGTTTAATATTTAACACATTTATGTAAAGGTACTGGCACAGAGCTATATTTTATACTAGTGGCCACATTACATCCAGTAACATTTCGAAGGGTTCCTATATTGATATAACTTCTCTGCTAATCAGTTTTCTATCTTGATATGCCCCAGAGCAGCAAAACAGATTTTTAAATGAAGAGACACTGACAGATATTAGAAACTTTTACATTGCAAAAGAGTATCTCAAAAAATTATTTTAGTACTCTTAAAAATTTTGAGAAGCTTGTATGGCTAAGCTGGACAGGACTTTAGGCAACCTGATTTAGAGAAAGATGCTCCTGCCATGGCAGGGGACTGCTTTACTTGATCTTTAAAGGTTCCATCCAGCCCGAACTATTATATGAATCTATGTGTGGAAAAAAAAAAATTTGAGCTCTAGAAGTATTCAACTACATAAGAAGCTCAGTTCCCTATTCAAAGGCAGTAAGGAAAACCTGTATGTACTTTTTATATGTAAGTATCTGTTAAAATACTTAATTCTTGTCATATGATGTGAAAGGAAACAGAAACAATTCAAGAGACTGGCAGCAGTACTCAAACTTACCATCGAATGTTGGGATTCTGAGAAATGATATCTCTTTCCAAAGCTTCTACTAAATCTTTGTCATATCCAGTACTATCAAATTTCTTTGGTTCAGACTCTGAAATCTCAGATGTGGATTTGTTCTACATATAAATGATATAACAAGGTAAATACATAACAATGGTTATGCTACTAATGAATTTTTATCCAAGTCCACAACAGCATCATATTTTTAGAAGGTGACAACATAAACCAGCATGAAAATTATGAAGCATCTTATTACAGCTGCACTGCAGGATGGATCTGTGTGTTTCACCCAGATTTCTGTACTGCCCTGGTTCCATTCCCTTCTCCCCAAAGCCAGCATGTTGTACTGCTGCAGTTTCTTTGTTTTGGTACCTAATCAAAACTGCATATACCTATCCCAGTGAAACTGTTTCTGCCTCTTCTCCCACAGAAATCTGACACTATCTGAGACAGAGAAGGGAAAAATTATGTGTAACACTGGACCACAAAGTGTCACACATAGAGTATCTCAAATTCTCTACGTATCATAAATATGCCATGTGTATGGGACACAAAAAAAAAAAAAAATTAAGCATGACTTCCATATGTAGAATGAGCAATGGTGATCTGCAGGGAGACCACAGGGGTAAAACCAGAGCTAATTAACTGATACAGAAGCATGGACATGAACAGCAGAGAAGCAACTCTGCAGCAGAGTCAAAGCAAAGAAGCTACATAGCTGAAAGGGCTCAAACAGCAGAGACCATGCAACTGAAAGGAAATAAAATGCGCTAGACATACCCTGGTTTTATACATTTAACAGCAAGCACTGGTGATGACAGAACAACTGTAAAAGAGAAAAAGAGACCTATCCTGTCTCTCTGTGGGTATATTCTAATGGAGAGAGGATTATCACTCAAAGACAATCCAATTTAGCTCCTAATAAAAGTAGTATCTTACACAGCTAAAAAATTCCACCCTTGTAGATTATCCTATCTCCACAGGCCATGACACCTTCCCACAACTTAAGGTCGCTGAAGCTAACAAACTATTGCATGGATATTTGATTTATTTAGACCCTGGAAAACTATGAATCGACTGTTTCCTATATGGTCTCTTACCTTGGTCATCTGTTAAATTTATGTAGACCAGAGCACAGAGCAAAAATTAAGGCATTCTTATTGCCAAGAACAGATCATAGCTCAAGTATGCTGGGGTTTTGTTCATTTACAACTGAAGAGAGTATGGAGCTAACAGTATATCTCAAAAGAAAAAAAAAAAAAAAGAAAAAAAGGCAAGGGTCTCATTTAAGGATTAAGTAAATCTTGATATGTTTTGGAAGAGGCAAGTCAATCTTGGTTTAAATTATACTCAAAGCAATTAAGCCGCAAGGATGTCCCACGTGAAGGAGCTCAAACAGACTCTACTTCAGAAATTCAGTGGTATCGTTTTAAAAAATTGCCTTCAAGTTCCAGTAAACACAGAATCACAGAATGGGTTAGGCTGGAAGAGACCACAGTGGGTCATCTGGTCTGACTTCCCTGCTCAAACAGCATCATCCCAGAGCAGATGGCACAGGATTGTGTCCAGATGGTTCTTGCATATCTCCAGTGAAGGACACTCCACACCCTCTCTGGACAGCCTGTTCCAGTGCTCGGTCACAGTAAAGAAGTTGTTCCTCATGTTCAGCTGGAACTTCCCATGCATCAGTTTCTGCTCACTGCCTCTTGTCCTATTGTTTGGCACCACTAAGAAGAGCCTGGAAACATCCTCTTGGGACCCACTTTTAGATACATTTACCAGATCCCAACCTCCTAGAGCCATCATTCATTTTTAATTAATCCATAACCAACACCGTGCACAAAGAAGATACCTTACAAGGTGAGATTCAAATCAGCACACTGACATGAACAGAAGAAACATTTTGTAGGCATGTCAGTTTATAATACACTCAGTAGTAAGAGAGCACAACTGAGTTTCTCAACTCCATGAAGCTATTTGCAAGTTTACCTTTTCCTCTTTTCCTTTGTTTTGCTGATCCTTTTTTTCCCGGCTGCGGACTGCCTTCCCTTTATCATTGGGGTTTCGAGAAGATGGACGGTGAGAGCCTCTGACAGCTGCACTTACACGATTATTGTGACCTCTGCAATCACTGCACGGAGCAGACTGACGCTTCCTGGGTCCTGGCGAAGGTCTAATTAGTTGTAACATATGCAAAAAGCCTCAGTGTAAAGCCACTGGTGAGCACTACATAACCAAATCAACTGGTTACAAACTGAAAAGCCATTTTGCTCAAGATAAAAATCTGTATGCCAGAAACAAGACAGATATTTTTAGATAATGACTAAAAATCCCTTTTCCCTGTGCCACAAGCTCAGGGTCCACTTGCTTAAAACAAGTGCCTTCCTTTGTATATTTCATCAGTAGAAGTAATATGGAGCTTAGAAAAAATTAACAAACAATAATTTGACAATACAGCTAAAGTAATCTAACTTTCTATCAAATTGCAGTTCTGTGTCTGCTTTGCATTTACTCCTGTCCCCTCCTTCATGCTACCACTGGCATGAGTTAGAACCTCCTGTGAACCAGGTCAGATAGCTACTCAAAAAGAAGACAAAAAAAAACCCCAAAACAACCAAACAAAAACCCACTATACACACAGAACAATGTCTTTAGCATCCTGAACCAGCTAATTAATGCCAACAGAAACAAAAGTGAAATAAAAACTCAAAAGGAAAAACCAAACAACTCAGGCAACAGTGTGTGGGGGAAAGAAGCTTGACATTAGTCAGGACTATGTAAGATAAAACCTCCAGAACATTCTGGATTAGACTGCCTCAAAATGACACTGCCTTCACCACAAATGGTGTCAAGCTGCTGGTGTCAGTGTTACACATCTAAGTTCAAGAACAAAAATTACACCACAACAGGCTGAAGTCAAAGTACACTTTGTCCTGATAAATATTAATTTAAGTCTTCAGGTTTCCTCTTACCTACGTTCAGCAGGTACTGGCAAAGACCAGACTTCTGCATCATGAGCTGGTAATTCTTGTTGTGAGGCTTTCAATGGAGTATTGTCTAGTTTAAAACTCTCCAGTGTTTTCATTATATCTTTCACATGCTTAGCTTCCACACTTATCTCCTGCCAAACCTGATTTTTTTTTAAAAAAAAGGCAGATTATGCACATTGGAAATAAGTTTGTAACAGTCCTCTGTTCAAGCCGTTGTAATGCCTGGATGGATTCCACAGGGTTTAACGAGCTACCTAATTCTACTTTAATAAACAAGAATTACGCACATTAGATATTAAGGAAGTTTTTCTGCCTTCCTCAGCACATTTAAAGAACAAAGAAAGAGATTTTGGACTTAACATCAAAGAGACTTTTGATAAATTTTGCAGATTAAACTGGTAAATATCAATCAAAAGTATCAACCTAACAGGCAGAGTTAGAAATGGAATCAATGGAAAAAAAGAGGGTTTTTGTTGAGGACAAATGGTCAACTTGCTACTAAGGACCTTAATCCCACTAAAACATTGAGGGAAGTAAGACTTGAATGATACCAGGCTAAAAATCTTGAGCATAACGGGTACGCATCAGCATAGCTGTCAGAACAGACAGTGCACTGGCTCCTCAGAGCCACATTCCATTGACTCTTCTGGCACTGACAGACAAAGAAGTCATAAAGATGATTTAAACAAGTCTATAAAACAAAAAAAAGAAGCCTATATATAACACTAGTTTATGAGAGAATGGGGTAAGTCTTTTTGTATTTTTTTTACAATAAGACAGGCAGCTCTTGCTACTTCAATGCTTTTCCCTCAAAACATCCCAGAAAAGTGCTATTTACCTGCTGCCACTTCTGTTGCAGGTAGGTATCTCTCACAGAGTACAGATACTTATTCATTTGGTCAAGAACTCCCTGGTAGTAGACCATTGCAGAGTCATAATTTCCCAGTAAGGCATATTCACGGGCCAACTTCACATTCTCAATGATCATAACAAGGCTCATGTTCAACATGAAGCTGGAAAAAAAAACAGGAAATATTAAGGAAGTAAAAAAACAACCAAATACTGAAACAAATTTTTGCAAGTATTGTCATATGCTTATTACCACATTTGGCATATCAAAAGATAGAAGCTGAGAAAATACTGGCTAAAAACAAAAGGTCTAAAATGAACGTCATATATATTAAAAGATAATTAATATTCTATTAGAAGAAATTAAACTTTTCATGTCACAGCTTTCTTTCTCGTCATGGAGGTTCTGTCAAAAAGTTGATGTAAGATATGCAGATTAAAATGCATTATTACAAGTCACAATTGCATACTCTCCTTACCACTTTATTCTACTGTAAGATAAATTAGTATTTTACTGTGCCTGGCCTGTGCTATGTGGTTTAAAAATAACACAAAAAGCACTAAACAAGCAATAAATCAAAACTCTTCTTCCTAATGCATTATGTTTCATTAATTTTTTTTTTGCCTTAACCTTCTGTGCATGTGAGTTTTAATAGCCTGATTTTGCCAAGCACCCAGCTTGCACCTTCCTATCACCTTCATTCTTACACCTAAAAAGAAACCCCTTTAAAAACATCAAGGCTATTTAAGCTATCACTGAAACGTAAAGCAAAAGCCACAATTAAACATTTACTGTGTAACAACCCATTTTATTTAACATATTGTTCAAGCCATGCTGGCTTTCCCGGTCATTGGTGCTTGTTTGTGTTTTTTTGGAGCAAACATCACAGACTGTGACTACTTCCACTTTGCAGCACTAACAGAATCTGTGCTTTTAGATTAGAATAGCACAGAAATATTATTTATGCAAGTACAGTAGAAGTAGAAGCAGCAGAAGTAGATTCATTCTTTACAGTGCCACTGTCGACAATGTCCCACATTGCTGTCAGTGTCTTATACACCCCATCCCCTTCTTCTCTAAGATGCTCGTACTGTCTCCACTTTTCTTGTCTCTTACACACCGAGAATTTCCCCACTCTCCTCATAATTTCCTAACCAGGCACAGAAAACATTAAAATTGGCAAAAAAAAACAAGCCGGCAAGAGAGTCATCCTCCTCTCACTTTGGTACCTGTACCCAGTGCCAGAAAGAAGCAACTGCAGACAAGCAATTCCAGCTAAGCCCTAGGATGAAGCATACTTTATACAGATCAACTATTTAAAGAAATTCACATGCGCAATAAACAGACTTAGGACTGAATATATTTCAAGACCAGGTCAGGGTCGAGTTCAGACACAATTATCAGAGGTTTCAGAAGCCATTCTCTGCACACACCTGCCAATCTATTGTTAAAATGTGAGCCCTCCATTGTAAAGAGGGCTGCTAAGTACAAATAAAACATTTTAGGCCTTTCACTCCTTTTTCTATCCCCTTCCCAAGCAGTTTCATGCACAAAAACACAGCTCGGGCACTCCTGAGCCAACATCCTCTTCTTTTTTTGCTTCCTTCCTCTTCCCTCCCTAGCTTCTTTTGGAGCAAATAGCTGCTGTCAAAATTTTCAGTCCAGAACAGCAGAACTGTGGCAGCAGGGGAGCTGAAGACAGGTCTCTGAGAGCCCACACCCATCCCTGCAGAGGGGACCCATGGGGGTGAGCAGGAACCCTGCTATCACAGAACCTACATGGTGTCATCGCACTCCAGCCAGAGACTCGCCCAGCTGGCCACCATGTCTACAAGCTGATACAGTCAATGTGACCACCAACTACAAAGACTAACATATCCCAGGCTAATTAGGCTTTGGAGACAGGGATTGGCTCGGGAGTTTTGTTGGTTTTAACCTCAGGAGAAAGAGCCTGAAGATGTTTGTCAACTGCTGTATGGGTCATCACACAGATGTTAACAAAGTTTTCCCTGCTGTATTCAGGAGCAAGCTTTTCCACTCCTGCTCATCCTACCAGATACACCTGTTTGCCTGTCCTGAGAATTCAAACCGATGACTAATACTACTGAAATCACAAGTTGAGCAAGATGCTAACAGACATTTTAAAATTCAAGTAATAGCAAGTTACTGAAACAAAACTAAACTTTTAAATACACAGAGAAGTCAGAGGTAACTTTTTTTTTCACTGAATGCTGTAGAGCAATCCAAGCAAAGCAGCAGTTTTATGTATACAGAAAAAGAAAAAACAAGTTTGTAAGAATTGTTTTCATCTGGAAATATGAAAATAACTAGAATTAAAAATAAAAAATACCAAAACAACAAAACTAAAGAGGCTAAGTCAGAAACATATGAAAGCTCAGGACCAAAAGGATAGCACTGCACATAATAAAAGAGCCAATGACATTTTAAGGTTAGAAAGGGCAGAGAAGGTAAGGACAGAATGTAGAAACAGACACGTAAGCAGAAGAAGCTAGGAACTCCTGGGAAGCAAAGAAAGAAACAAAGAAGGTGCTCACTCAAGTTTATAATGTTATTGGAATCTACCTCTTTCATCAGTGCTATTGAAAATGCAGCATAATTTGGTTTAAACTAGAAAACAAATTTAATTTGTTACTTCATCTTGACTCATGAGAGCAGAAGAGTTTGAAGTGGCTTCCAAATAGAAGGCTCTTGAGTACAACTGAGGCAGAAAAAGCTGCTGGCTCTGCTTATGTCTGGACATGACACTGCTGCTGCCACTTGACTTCAGGCAGTGTCAGAGCTGATACACTAATGAGAGTTCATGGGTCTGCTGCATTTGTAAGTGAAGATGGTAAAGCAGGGGGAAAAAGAAGAGTTAGAGTACTAATCTGGAAGCAAATGGAAGTTTGTGGCAGAAGGTCACAACATACTGGGGCAGCTCAGCAGGGTGGAGGACGTGGGAGAGGCGTGCCTACACACAAATCCAGAGTTAAACCAGCACTGAAGGGATTAAAATTCTCACAAAATTAATCCTGCACTACTTACTAGTTTTTTTAAGTATTTACAAATACTTAGCAATATCCCATGTGTTTACAAATACTTGGTGCTATCACGTAACAGGATGTCAAAGCAGCAGGTCTGCACTTATCAGCCACAACCTTTCCATGAATCATGACCAGTGAAGTTATCTGTGTTCCAACAGCCGCTGAGACAATGAAGAGCTCGTAAAGTTTACAGTGAACAGGATATAAGGAAAATAACCTAAACACTTTTTCCTTCAAGTTTAATTCTTCACTGTATACAAACATGCAAGACTTCACAACAAGAATAATCACTCTTCAGAGCAGCTGTGAGTATATAAGGTTCCCTGAAATTAGCCCATCTCTAGTTACAAAATACATTTTACCATTTGCTCCAAGGACCTAAAGTATTTCTAGAGTACAAAACAGCCAAGAGTTGAACCTAACAAAGTTCAAGATCCCCACCGCTTGTGAGAATAGCCAGCCTAACCATTATCAAGAAAACACTGGGGACACTTCGTGTTTTCCACAATAACTTCGGGAAATCATTAGTAGAAATGACTGTAAGTAATTCCTGCTCATAGTCATATGCTAGAATCCAGGAACACTACATCAATCCTGTAACACAAGGAAATCTCCCAAACTTTAAAAAAATAAGAGATTGATATGCAGACATTAAAAGTGAATATTAACATTGGACTGTGCCAATTACTGTGGTGGACGTGCTGACTTGAAGAAGAGCACAAGCCACACATGGAAAATACTTCCAAGAGGTTCTTTGCTCCAACCTTACTTAACGTCTGGACTAAGCCAGAGCCTGAACTTTGGCAGAGAGCACATGTTTCCATTATTTCAGCCTGCTATACAGGCTCTGACATCAAAGCAACTGTGTAATATTTGCAAAGCTCTCTTGGCAAGCCAGATGAGAAAAAAACACCCCAAAGTAACAGCTTTCAGGAATCAGTTTTTACTGATGGCACGATGGCCTGCATCACTTCTGAGTTCCCCTCCACCTTTAACACTCTTTTCATAACATCCATGGCCAGCAACAATTGGTATCAACAAGTGATTGTGTTGATTACTTGGGAAAAAGAGGTGCCAGACTTACTGGACACTAAACAAAATGGTTCTCATGCAGTTGCTGTATTTAACAGTAACGGTAGCAGAACCACCAGCAGCCACAAACATAAGCATGGCTCGAAATTTGTGCAAAATAAAAAAACATTTTAAAAAAATCAATCACTAGGTAGAGATGGTGAGATGGAACACTGGTGGCATGTGATTTTATGTTTTCCAGGCTAAGTCTTTCAGGAGGCTTTATTAAACAGGCTACTTTTTCCCCACTTCATGGAGGCTGGCATTCTTTTTGATGATTAATGTTAAATTAACAAATTTCTCTGGAAGTTTAGAGAGGTCCGCGGCTAAACAGATATCTGAAATTGGTTCCCGAAGCTTCTCTCTGTCTGGAGAGAAAACCTGCATTGTCGCAGATTAACAAAAAAACCCCCAAACCAATAAAGCAGGTGGAGGGAGACTTAGGAAGCAGAGTTGCCAGTGCCAGGAGCGCCAGGAGCCCACCCAGGCGGGCTGCGGGGCCCGGGAGCGCCGGCCGCACACCTGCGGGCAGCCCCCGACGGCGATGTCCGTGAGGCGCCGAGCACGTGTGAGCCACAGCCCAGATATCATGAGCTCCGTGGCCACGGTCACGGCTGTCGCGACAGCAACCCCCGCGGCCCCTCACCCCCCGGCCGCGGACCGGAGCAGCCGGAGCCCGCCCGTGCCCGGGAACGCTCGGGGTGGCCCCGCCTGGCGCGGCCATCGCCCCCCGCCCCGGGCCCGCCTGTCCGTGCGGGCCGGGACGGACCCCGCGGGCCCCTCTCGCTCACTTACTCCTCTCCGGAGCTCGCACCCGCGGCGGCGACTCCCGGCAGCACCAGCCACGAGCCCTTCACTTCTTCCGCCCCCTTCCTCCTGCAGCAGCGCTGGGCCCGCCCCGGCCCTGCCCACCGCCTCCTCCCGCCGCCGCCGCCGCCGGCAATTTTTGAAGGCAAATCCGGCTGCGTCACTTCCAGCGTGGTGGGACTGGGGAGAAGGTCCGCCCGGCAGGGTCTACGAGGAGTTGGTGTTTGAGCATTATTACTAAAAGTGAGGAGCTGGTTTGGTTGAAAATTTTAAAGAGTAGAGGTGAAAAAAAAAAAAAAAAAAAAAAAAAAAAGTGAAATAAAAAGCGGCGAGAAAAGAGCAACTGCATTGGCCGGGAATCGAACCCGGGCCTCCCGCGTGGCAGGCGAGAATTCTACCACTGAACCACCAATGCTTGTGCGTGGAGAGTGCTCTGCCTTCATCACTCAAAGGTGACAAACGCGAATCACCCCGCCCCAGCGCACACACCTGACATCCCGCCCTAGCCGTCGAGGGCCTCCCTTCGACTAATTCCCTAATTCATAAATGTCAGTTTTGCCGAGTGAATAGCAAGTACCCACTTTTATCTACATGCTCTTTGTTCGTGACCTGTCTGCACCCCTTCAAACTTTGGATGAAAACGCATCTGAGAGTGCTGAGGTAAACCTGCTGCCGAGCGGCGTCAGACCAGGAAACTGCCCTTAAGTGTCCCTGATGGAGCAGTGCCTCGTCACCTGTCTAAATAGACTCAGCTGCTTAGCAACAAATAGGATCTAAAGGTTGGGCACAATGCAAGAGGTTTATGATAGTCCTTCAGTGTGAACTCCAAACCCCACAGCAGAATGCTATCCTTTAATTAAGTGTATCACATCCATTCTTACTTGTCTTGTTATTCTATTTCTACCCATTCTTAAACTGGCAGTTTTAGTCTATCCCTTTAACGAGTCTACACTTAAAGTATAAGTCTACACTTAAAACAATCATTCCGACATTACTTCAGCTGTAAAGACACACAAAGCTGCTGATGAGTTTCTAAAATTTTAAGTATATCACATCATCTGCCTGATGAGAGCTGGAGGAATTTCCTTTCTCCCTTTTGTCGGTGGGCTAATGAATAAAAAATGGTGCTGCAGTTCCATAACCTCCCTGCCATGTGTAGAAGAATTAGGTTATAACTCAGTCTCTCCAATAACACGTCGGTTTTTGCATTAGCACTTTGAGATGTGCACTTAAAGAAGGGGATTTTCACAAAGACCCATAGAGATGAAAGCTGTGATACATTGTCCCCTTAAGGAACAGCTTAATGGTACATAATGTGTGCATAATAAATAATAATAGTAGTAATTTCTAAGATTTACTTATTTTGATGAAAGAGGCAGCAGAAGGCGTGGAAAAAACAAAATGAACTCTTGAACATCAACATGTATACTTTTGAGAACAGGTTACGAACATGAGGTGACAGCCAAGTACAACAGCATTCCTGCTGTTAAACTTGTGCCATTTTATTGTTAAACAGTAGAGCTGTTGCAGCATAAATGGGACTTGTAGAGAAGGGATGTGAAGGACAGGAAAATAAGTGCAACTGGGAATCTAGTGTTTAAAGAATATGATTTTCACTTCTTATAAAGATTAAATGTGGCGTTTATTATTCCATCAAGTGTTACACTTCAGAAACTGATTCTGAGAAAACAGGAACAGTTTCTATAACTCAGGAATGTCACCAACTACCAGTAGCTGATAATTCAGTTAAGCTGCTCACAAGAGCTGGAATTCTCTCTCTTATTCTGAAACAACTTTTAAGAAGGTGTCAGTGCAACCACCAGGTTGCACATCCCATCCCCCAGGTCAAACACACACATGCTGTGCATTCAGTCGGCAGGGGCAAGGAAGCCTTCACTACCCAACTGCTGGGCACTGACAAACTGGAAACCTGGCACTCCTGGATGAAGGGGATGGATGCTCCAGTGTACTGGAGCATTCCAGTCTACTGGAAAAGTCAGCAAACACGCACATTCTTTTCATATGAACACCTGGAGTCTTGGAGATCATGGTCCAAGCCACCACCCCATAAGCCTCTAAGACCCAAATGTGCCAATGGGCATTGGGAGATCACATGGCACACATGTAGCTGGATTGCAGGAATGCAGAGACCTGGCAAAAGGGGATGCCCAGGTCATGATCGAGACAATACTCAAAAAAACACTGAATAACTTACTATGGCCATGAGATAATGTGAGATTTTTAAGTTTACTAGATAGACACAGAATGAATGATCCGCTTAAGCAGAATTGTGGGAGATGGTCTATGTATTTAATTGGAGAGTCCAAAAGAACTGACAGTCTTATAATACAAAAAAGACATTATATATACATATACACACAGAATATGTCTATATATATCTGCATAGATATATATAAATCAGTAAACTTGAATAGTGCCTTTATCATGAGCATCTTAAGGCATTCAGACATTTTACTATGACATTGACCCAATTCATTATCTTTTTGCTTTGGCTGAAATAAAGCAAACAGATTTAAAGGTCTGATCTGAAACACCCACAACATCTGAAACAAAAGTTTAATAGCATCTTCAGTGACAGCAGCATCATCTAAGAACCCACTCACCCACTGCACTGCCTATCAGCTGAATACTATTAAAAGGAGTCTAAATAAATCATTCCCACTCACAGTTTTTGCAACAGCGATACATCAGTCTCAAAGAGACTTTCTAGCCATATATTCTATAGATTCTATTACAAATTGAGGAAAGAAAAGATACAGCAAGAGGGCCTGCCCGAGGATAGAATGCCACTGAATATCAAATAGTATTTACAGTACAAGTTATAGGATTATAGAACATTTTATAAATACAATTAATATGTATACAAGGGCACATAAAAGAGAAACTTGTTTTCATGCTTTACAAAGTAAAAGTAACCTGAACTAAAACTTACTGCAGAATTCCACAGCTGCTGGCTAGGAGCCTCTCTTCTCCACTGCCTGTACAAACCAATCCCCATCGTAGGTCACCAGTGAAACACCCATGTTTTAAGCAGCAACTATGAAGAATCTCAACAGACTCTGAATCTATGTATGAAACGTCAAGTTTCAAAACATGGGTAAGGCAGAGCGTGCTGGAGAGCTGTGACAACATTCACATGTAACTACCTTTCTCAGAGGAGAACCTGGACTGTAACAAACTGCACTTTTTGCAAGGGAATACATAATACTGCAGCATATAGGTGGCAAAATTCAAACAAGGTACATTACAACTTCTAACACCCAATATTAGAAAATGCCAGGTGCATCTATGAAATACTAAAGATGTGAGCACTTCCTGTATTTGTTTTAAAAAGGCAAGAGTATTTAGTATTTCAGTACTTGCACATGTCCTTAAAAGAATCAGTAATTTCCTTTAAAAAAAGCAATTGTTCTTTCTTTTTAGAGCAATGGTGCCTTTACAGTACACATTTTTTACCTTTTTTAGAATTATTTTTAAATTGCCTAAGATCAGAAATAGTATTAAACAGGAATACACCATAGTATAGTGCAGGCAGATGAGAGATATACTCTGATGAAAAGGCAATTTTAAGAGTCAATTTAATGAATTGACATTATTTTCTCTGCACACTTCAAAAATGGTGAGGCAGGCTTGATTAAATTACCTTTAACCAGCAATATATTACACTTTGCTCCAAGACAAGTAGACCAGTTTTACTGGGATACTTACTATGAAGGAGGATAATCTTTAAAGTTTATTTACATGAAAAGCAATCTTTTTTTACATAATATATAAAATGGAGTAGTTATGCACTGGAGCCATTTTATAATAATTAAGCTAAATGAAATTAATCTTAAAAGCTAATCTATTTGAACAGCTGTGGGGAAGGCAGAACAGGAATTGTTTTATTAAGCTGCAAACTCATTTTCATTATAGAAAGCAACTAACTAACTAACTACTTGTTTGAGAAAACAATTTCTCATAACCATCTTCTAACCATTATAAACTGTTCATAGTAGTGGGGTGAACTTCCACAAACATTTTCTCCTGTGACAAAGTATGTTTAAGAAGTTTCCTCACTGCCAACCTGCTGCAGTTCCTCAGTTATGTCAATATAAATCATTTTTGGACCACTCTAGAAACTGGATCAGTCAAATGACCACGCTTACAAGAAAGGAAACTCAAATGCTAACCAACAAGCACTTTTCTTCACTGATCCAGTACTTAGGACAGTACTAGAGACAGTTGCACTAGCACAAAGAGAGACACAGGACTGGAGCACAGAAAGAGAACAAATGGCCATAAGCAAACAAACCAGCTTGGTGCGAAAAGTAAACTGGTAATGGATGTTCGCTGCAAGAACAGCTTTGAACACCAATTTCATGACGTTTAGACAGTTGCAATGCCAGTGCAATGGCACAAAATAATTTAGGAAAATAGTAATGCGTACATGCATGTTATTAGATTATCCATTGGAATTCAATTCCAAAGAAGAAGAAATGTTTCAAAAGACATTAAGTTTACTAAAAATAGTACATTTTTTTTACCACTGTGTTTATTTTAGGAAAAAGAAGGATAGAGACAAAAACATAATTCTTTCTGCCTCTCAGCACTAACTCCTGATCTTGTCTCAGTGAAGCTGCTTAGTGATGCTCCCATCCCTGCTCCACGTAACCTCAACAAGCTCAGTACCCTCCCACTGGGAGACCCTAGGAAACACCTGAGCATCTGCTGCTGGAAATTATGGAAACAGTAATGCACAAGGCAGCAGGCACAGCTGTAAGTTCCCAATTCTGTTCAGAACCGGGCTGTGAAAGAGGATTGAAACTGTACTGCCAGCTCAGACAGACCTGTGCACAGCCCTTCTCAGTGCCTGTGTAACCAGGAGGATAACTGTTCCAGCCAAGGGAAATGGATCTCCACAAAAAGTCTCAAAAGTCATAATTTATAATCTTTTCCCATTACTATCTCAAATTTATCACAAAGACACTACTCTAAAATTAATTTTTCAAACTAAAAATTCCAACTAAAGCAGCACTGTACACACTTTACAGTTTGGTTGTAGTCAGAAAATTGAACTAGATTTCAAAAGTGTTGTTTCTAAGGCTTCTTTTCCTCTCACATCTATACAACTGATGCCAGGAGACAGTCAAGTTGTTTCTGAATGAGCAGTCCTGCTTTGAGAGTACCAGTCACACGCTACAGTTTACTAATATCAAATCCAATTACTATTTAATAAAATACTAGTTCTAATGTTTTATCATCTTATGATCATAGTATACCCAAGACTGACACTTTCTTGTTTCAAAGCAGAGAGAGAACTAGGCCACTCCCACAGCAGCTGGAAACATTTCACCAGATAAGTGGCTGCTTTTCCAACACTGTGAATAATAAGGCTAAATACAGTAATAAGTGAGGGTACAGCAGCTTTTTTTTTCTTTTCAGAAATGTATCAGAGAACTTTATTAGCATAAAGTAGGTTTTATATTTGGTCAATGCATGGAAAAACTGTGATTAAAAATTCTGAAGCAGAGATATGTCCTCTAAAATTATTAAATATATGTATAAATAGATACCAGGCATCTTAGGGAAAAAAAAAAAAATCACTATTTCCTATTTTGAGTACTTAGAGTACAGAGGACCAATAACAATATTCAAGTGATTTTTTTTTTACCTACCATCAAATCTCTTCTAAATTAAACAATTAACATCACTAGAATAAATTAATTTTTGAGAAGGATTTCCCTGTATTCTGGGGAGACAAAATGTACAGAGAGGGCAACTGAAGAAATAATTTTTTTAGCATTTAAAAAAAAGTATGCCCATATTTACCCTAGCAATATTCTTTCAATTCTCTTAAAGGAAGAGACTTTTCAAAAGCTATAGCTGCAAAATTGATAATTTAATTTTTGACCTTCATTCCTCTACTAAACATAAACCAGATCACGACTCTGAACTCCTCTACCTGCCTGTTCATCATCATCATCATCATCTGACTGCTGTTCTGAGTTTTGGGAACTACCATACTCATACTCAATGGGCTTTGGATTGTTGTATGGGTAGCCATTGTCATCAAAAAACCTTCGGAAGGTGAACTCATAAAAAGCATGTTCAGGATGTTTTCCGTTTTTGTACCACCCATTGAGGGTATCGTTTCTGTTCCCCTCCTTATCATCATCACTCCACAATTTATCTGGATCGACTGGATCAAAGTTTGACGTGTCCGTAGGATGAGCAATTTTGGGAATGTAGAAAGCAGACTGTCGCCGTAGATCGCTTGAAAAATCAATTGTTTTGAAGAATGGATGAGCTTTTATTTCATCGGCACCGTTTTTGCCTAAACGATCTTCTGGCCCTCGGCAGAGTTTAATAATAAGGTCGGAGGCCTCTGGAGTCAATTTAGCCTGAGGTGGAATGTGAAGTGCAGTTTGCCAGTTGATAACCTTAAAAGCAAAAAGATGTGTTATTTATTTAAAATTTCACAAAAAGGAAAAAATGCATTTAAACAACAAAACAAAACAAATGACCAGAAAGAAAGAGTTCAGTATGTCTAAGGTTTTTCACAGTAGAGGGAAAAACATGAAGCTGCTCTTTCAGAAACACAAGGAATATTTTGTCTGGAAATCTGGCAAAATCCAAGTAAAGTTTATTCACATTCCAATCTAAACTAGAGTCTAGCATGGAAGACCCTTGCTATAAACCAACAGAGATACCATAAAATCCAGCACCTGGAACCTGAAGGAACATGCCTTACAATCCTAAAAAAGTGAGGGAGATGAGTTTTGAGCTATATGACATACTGTAAAGACTAACAGATTTCAAGTTAAAAAAAAAAATAAATCAATAATGCACTACATGTGAGTAGTGCACCTGAATACAGTTTTGCAAAAATGACACCTGTAGCAGACTGCCTTGATGCTTTCTCTGAAACAGCAGGGGCTCAGGAAGGAAAGGCTCTGAGCTGTCAGTCACCCTGAGCAGACAGTCATTGACTGCTCCTCCACCTTCCCATGCTAAGCACCTGCAGGTACCTCACCAAAGGAAATCCTCTGCAGGCAAAGAGGCATGGAAGCCAAGAGGTGGAAAAAGAACACACTGACACTGGAAGAGGGAAAGGGAAGGAGAAAGGGAGTAACAACTGGAACAGATACAAACAGTGAAAGGCTGAGATGTGATAGTATTTTTAGTTGGCACGTTTACTGCACAACCAGATACGTTACAAATATGATTCTAGAAGTCACTTTATAAATTAAGTGCACCTCCACGGTAACATAAAGTTTAAAATCTCCACAGTTTATAACATGCTTGGATAGGCAGCCCTCTCAAACATCACCTTTGTTTCCACTACAAATTAGCAAGACCATGCAAGTTTCAAGCCTTTATCAGACTGCTAATACCAGACTTTTAAAGTTACCTTCATTTGTGTTTCCAGTGGTGTTTGTGCCAGAAATGGAGGCTGCCCCACTAGCATCTCAAAGAGAATTACTCCAACACTCCACCAGTCACACAACTGTGTGTAACCTGAAATAAAGTTCAAATAAGGTGGTTGAGCCTTTGTACAGTTTTTTGAATTTCAAAGAACAAAAAAGACCACAAGAGATTTCAATTTTATTCAATACTCATTTAAGATTTCTATATTAACAACTATTTATTTTTTAGTTAAAATACCGCATCCTTGGGAAAAGCAGGAGTGTGGGAAAGGTGAAGCAGGACACATGAATACCAGTTACTCTGCAGTGAGACTGCAGTACAAAAATGCATTCATTACCTGTTCGTAACAACACTTCTGGGGCAATGTAGTTGGGTGTGCCCACCAGGGAATGGGCCAGGCAGCGCTGGTGCTGCCGTGCAGCCCTTCGCTCCAGCGGCTTCAGCCGATCCCCACACCTGCAGTTCGCCGGGTCCCCCCACTCACTGCTGAAATCCATACTGTCCTGACGGGCATGATCACCTGCCGTGGAGTGACAAGGACGGCAAAATTGAGGACGATTACTTTAATTCTTATCTAATACGACATTTTCCTTATCCGTTAACATTTCGTGTTACGAGACAGAATGTGCTTCAGCTTCAATACTCGACAGTTAAAAGAGAAATCAAAATCAAGATGTTGATTTTTGTTTATTATATAAAATACCTCAGAGGACACAATTTTTTTAAGTTAATTTTTGACATAACTGTGAGAAAGTATCAATTTCGATACCTTTCAGATTTTTTTTAACATCACCAAATTGGGTGTATACTGTTTATATTGTTTTTACACTTAGGTAAACATAGAACCTGTAACACTCAAATCATAAAAAAATAAAAGCAGATTTTAAATCTTTATTTTCTCACCAGAGACTGTGTAACAGTCTGGCCTAAGATACATGAATTTTGAGAAAAACTAATCAAAAGTAATTTAAACCTTGTTTTTGAAGGTATGTTTTTATTTTTTCAAACTAAAAACAAGTTGCCACATAATCTGTATTTTACCACTCCCAAAACTGTGACTTCTCTTCTGCTCCAGCTTTTTCTTTAGCTGTTGTTTTAGGTAATCAAGTAGGATTTTGAAAAGCCTACTTAAACCTTCTCATAAAGGAAACAGCACAGTCATCTTTCTACTCATTTATAATTCAATTCCTTGTAAAGAATATTTGTATTTCTCTTACCGCTCTGGTAGTATTTTGAGTCATGGGTCCATCGAAAACCAGTACAGAGCCCGAAGTCAGTCAATTTGATATGACCATCACGGTCTATCAAGATATTATCAGGTTTAATATCTCTGTGGATGAAGCCCATTTTATGAACACTTTCAACTGCACATGTCAGTTCTGCTGTGTAGAACCGTGCCAGATTTTCTGGAAAGACACCCATTCTAATTAGGAGACTCATCATATCACCTCCTGGAATGTAGTCCATTACAAAGTACAAATTGTCCTTATCTTGGAATGAATAGTACAGGCGAACCACCCATTCATTATCAGCCTCTGCAAGGATATCCCTCTCAGCTTTAACATGAGCAACTTGATTTCTAAGCAAGACATCTTTTTTCCTCAGAGTCTTTGTTGCATATAGGGCATTAGTATCCACCTTTCTTGCTAGGCAAACTTCTCCAAATGCACCAACTCCCAGGGTTTTAATTTTTACAAACATTGACTTGTCCATTTTAGCTCTTCTTAGCCGAATGTAATTTGACTCTTTCTGGCACAACATTTTTCTCATTTGATCCCGGGCTTCTGGTGACAATCCAACCTGCGCAGCAAACAGAGTTAAATCTGAAGAGTGAACAGTACTCTTAATTCTTGGTGATTTTCTCATAATTAATTACAAGGCTTAGGCAAAGCAAACCAAATACTTATACACAGCACAAGAAATAATACTTAAAGGGATTTGGTTTTAATTTACATATTAGGATTCTATGAAAACATATAGGAGTGATAAAAAACTGAAATGTGATCATTTTCAACAGCAAAATGCACAAGGTGCCATGCACCAGAAGGTTCTAGAGAAGGGACTACTACATTCTTAAGAAAGGTAATTTACAAATTACTGATAAAAATCCACTGCAAAAAATATCATCTGAGTAACAATGTGCATCAGCTGCCTCCCTGGTTCTCCTTTCAGGGTTAAAGAAAGCCAAAACATGTCTAGGAGCTGTAACTTGCTGAGGGCTAAGGAGCTGCCACAGGAAAGGCAGCCTAGCTGGAGCAGAAGTCACTGAACTTCCTGACCACGCTCTAGAATTTCAGCTGCAGAGGGAATATGCACTCCCTCTCCCTCTTTCCCATGTGTAGCTACCCAAAACAGATTCTACTGGCACTGCTTCCTACTGCCCGCCCACACCAAGCCCATGCCTCTGCCACAAGCCTGAACCTGATGTTCCCTCTTATCACATAATGCACCCCTTTCTAACAGCTCTTCACTCACACTCTCACCACTGCTCTCCACTCTACCTAGGAGCCAGCTGAGCAGAGCGCTTCCTTTTGAAGTGGCTCACTCCTCCTGACAGTATCTTTTCTTGGCTTCCATCTGTGTACATATCCCTATCTTGACTGAACATCCCTGGTGTTCCAGCCAATGCCACCAACATTCTGACAGCTGAAACATTCATAGCCCACACACAACTCATCACCCACAGGGTTGAAACCCTTATCTACAAGAACCACATTGATCACTCTCATTGTACTCCAACCTCTGTGCCCTCCTGGTATATTTTTGCTGGTTTCAATTCCCTTAAAAGTCCCATTCAATTTTGGTGCAGTTTTTTGTGGCAAATTTTAGGGCCTGGAATCAGAATAATCCTTCTTCTTTGTTTTAATGTGAATAGAATCTGTCTTCAATTTTTTATATTTTTTCTCTGTGACACAGTCCCCACATAGCTTGATGTTCATTCCTTCTTTTGTTTTCTGACAGTATTTTCAAATTACTATATGCTACCTTCCTCACAGCATCTCAATTATTTTATCTGCCTATCTGGCTTGAAATCACCATCCAAAACCAATGATTTCCAAGTTTAACCTATAACATACCTCCTTATTTTTTCATGTTGATCATAAACTCAAACATGCCCACACTGAACCCCTGCAAACATCACAACTGTAGTCAAGCACTATTTTAAAAGCTTTCCATTTTTTACTGTCACATCTTACCAATTCTCGATACCAAATCTTGCTTTTTCCATCTATTTAAAGCCTCAAATATCTGAGATACTGTCTTCATAGCAGTCAAACCATCAATAGGACTAATTAACTAGTCTAGGCCTGTATAGAATGTATGTTAATAGATTACTTTGGCCCTGCCTAATTTCCAACATAACTTGAAACAAAATATAATAGATGTGACTGAGAAAAAAGAAAAAAAAAATCAATTAGCTATCATTCAGTATCTTAAAAATACTTCCATGAGTTACTATATGTCACCTATTAAAGAAAATATTGTTAGAACACAGAAAATTTCTTACAGGCATCATAGCAAAAATGGATCCAAAGGAGATGCAATTAGGAAAATGCATATAAAATGCTTGCCTACCCAAAGGAACTTCACAAGTTAGACAAATTTAGTAAGATTTAAATGAGGAAGGCTGTCTCAAATTTGAGACAAAAATTTTTGTAGACATCAGACAGGCAGTAGTTAGGATGGGTTAGCTGTAGATTCAAGACTGGTATGGGATATAGGCTCAACTACATATTTTGGATCAAAAAATTGTCTTATTGTGGGTATATCTGCATACTGTCTTCTAAGACAGAAACATCTGCAGTTTTCTTTGAACTAACAGGCTTAAGGCACACCTCAACACAGAAGGAAGGATTACAAATGTCAAGAAGACAACCAAAGACCTGAGCTTGGTAAAGTTCAGACAATGGTGGGTCACCTTCTTCTGGCCCATCTGAACCCTGAAGTCTGCCTCAGTATGGACCCACTTGACACAAACTGAACCCCACCCATCACTGACAAAGCTGGCGAAGAATAAAACCTAGACAGCAACAGCCCCCTAGGAGTGAGACTCAATACAATATTTAATCACTGCAAGACATACAGCCTCCAAAACCCTTGTAGCTTTGCTTTCTTCTACCTGCTCTCTAGTTCTTGCCTTTGAACAGTTTTATCGTAAAAAACTAGCCCAAGTACTGCAATTTGTCATCTCTTCCCTCAACCCACTTTAATTTCCCCTGTCATTTACTAAACCAAATGTTAGTTACAAACCTTCTCTCTGAGTTGCTGTATTTTCCCCAGAATTCTCCTCAGCTTCAGCATTTACCAAAAACTAACAAACTGAGAGCTGCACAAACCTTTCTGCACATATATCTCCAATTATTTCAAGAAAATGTCAGACACCAAAAGTTTCATGACTTGCTCTCTATCATCACACAATTTGCTCTCATTCTGGTTCCTTCTCATCTTGCTGTGCCTTATAGGGTGACTTAAATTTCTCTTTTTTTTGTCTCAGGAAAGACACCTATTATAACTCTTGGCCAAACTCACACATTTACATCAAACATTTTTGAGACCACTCAACTCCTAGAAGACCTGACACCACAGAAATACATCACATGCTAGAAATACAGCATCTGGTGAAAGTAGGTATTTTCACAGGGATGCATTTTGACATTTTTTTCTTTCAAAATTCAAAGGGGAGAGAGGAAGGGAATCAATATTTGCTTAATTGTCTTAAAACTTTCTGAAAATAAGTAATGAGCATGTTTCCCTTTCTCCTTCTCATGAAGACCCAAAATATACTTTATTGTTGTGGCATTCCTCTCCTGCATGCTTATGAAAAAGGAGAGGTCTGCTGCAGCACAATAACCCATATTCCAGCCTGTAATTAAACATCCCAGCTTTAAATCTAGCATAAACCATTAAAACTCTAGCATTAATATTATAACTATTATAAAATACACCTACTGAAGTGCTTTAAAAGCACAAGAAAAATATCAAGGAAAGTTGTATCAGTGCTTTCATGTAAGTAATACTTATTCTGAGATACTACAGAACACAACACAGTAAGAAGGGAAAATGAAGTTTGCAAATCAACATTAATTATAATCTTACATTTAAGTACTCAAAAATAGCCAAAATAAATTCATGCTTAATTTTGATGCAGGATTGCATGCAAAGCCCTCTAAAAAGGGATCATGCTATTCTTAAGAAACACTGTTGCTTCAGAATCTTACTTGTCTACACAGGGATGGAGGCTACAGAGTTCAGGAAAGCTTCCCACACCTTAACAGTTTAAATCAGCTGTTAGTGAAGTGAAAAAGGAAAGAGAGAAGACTAAGAATAAAGATCTAGTAAGAGTTCCAGGATGAAATCTTGCTAACATTTACATATTCGTGATTAAGCAAACACTTACAAAAGACTACAGCTTACAGTAAGAATTTTCAAAGAGTAAGAAAACACAGCATTTAAAAAACAGCATGTCAAGAAAGCGGCATAAGCCAAATACATACTCTTATAGAATAAATAAAAAGGAACATCATGCTTATGTCAAACTTTCAACTACAATTGCTAAGAAATATATCTGTGTGACACATCTCATTTTCATCTTTCTGCAAATCTGTTTTGCTACTTCTCACTGTTTTCTCTTTTGAAATGATATATGCTTGTCAGCTCCAGTTTTTTACCCTTTTGATTTGGTTTAACAGAACACAAATACTAGAACTGGACCACTGACTTGATGCAGGCACAAAAAAAGTTGATTTCACAAGTATTTGTTTTATAATTACGCCCTTCAACTGCTCTTGTTTAAAAAGATGTATTTACAGTGCAGATTATGAAATAATTAGACAAAAGACACCATCTCTTTCATTCTAAAAATAAACCCAACTAACCTTTAAATGTTTTTTTTTTCATTTTAACTTAGAAAAACTATCCATACTGGGAACAAACTGCAGAATGTAAAAAATATCACTGTTTGGGTGTCTATATAAGAGCACTAGCCAGCCTGCAACTTGTCCCAAATTTGCTTGTACCTTCAGCACTTATTTAAAAAAAAAACCAGAAATATTTAGTCATTAAAATGTTGCCTATAACTCGAAAATCAAGATTAAACAGAACCCATAACAAAAAGCTATGAGCCATGTAGCTACATCTCAGTTCATGCAACAATTATTTTGCTTCTGTCATCTTACTGTATGTTGGCCATATGAATTACCTTTAGACATACAAAAAACTTAAATAAAACAAAAATACTTAAAAATCAATTTCTAAGAAGAAAATTAAATATGTAAACAAGACAAGGAAGAAACTTGCCGCATCTTAAATACAAAGAATAAAAATAGACTCCAATACCACAGTTCTAAATGTCCTACTTATCTGTACTATTTAATTCTTCAATTAAGACATATCCCATAAAACTAATACAGGAACAGTTTAGTCATAGATTTAGAAAGAAGGAAGAGTTTACCCGCATCATTTCATTCTCTAGTTGTTTTTTCCGATGCAAACGCTGCTGGTGTGACTTGAGTATATTCTCCACATGCTGCTCCATGAAGAATTTAAAAGCTTGAGGGGAGTAACTTTGAATGCGAGACTCTCTTCTTTCTTCATCTTTCTTGTTTTTTCTAACGGGAACAGGTGAGGTTGTAATTTGTTTCTTTTCTTTATCTGTTGAATCAACACATTCGTAATTCTTTTCATTCTCATCTTCCCTGGATAAAGGAGGTGGCTCCTCCTTGCTGAGCTTGGGTCCTGCCTCATACAGATTGACAGAAGGATTCTGATGTAACAGGTGTTTAGGGTAAGGTGGTGGGGGACCCTGGTAATTTGGAGCCTCCACAACAGGAGACATAACTGCCATATTGGTGGAGGGACCGTCAGAGAAGGGAATGGTCTGAACAGTTTGCACGGGCTGCGGCATCCAGGAAGGGTGAGTGGGTGCCAAGGCAGTCTGTAGCTCTGGTTTCAACACTCGCATGCTTTTCACTGGTTGCTGGATGGGAGCTGGCGTTATGGCTGTCACTGTGGTGGCCGAAGGCTGGGAGCTGCCAGAGTGACTCTGCCTGCTGCCGTGATGGTTGTTGAAGGAGTTTGACCGCACGGGAACGCTGGGCTGCCATGCAGGCATGTCGTGCCCATTGCCCGGCGACGACTGTGGCTGCACAGGAGAAGGCTGTGACCAGGATGCAGGTATTCCAGCTACATTTGTGTTGTAAAGTTCCAGGTTGTGACTATTTCTGTTTGGCACCATTATTGCCTGTGGAAGATTCCCATTGGTGTATGCTGAAGGAGGAGCAGATCCTCCTGCCTGCATCTGTAGTGCTGTGGGACTCTGCCTGTTGCTTGGATTCATTGGGTACGGAGGTGGCTGGCGACTCACCGAATTTCCAGACACCACATTCTGGTGAACTATGAATTCTGCCTGACAGTTGCCATTCTGCATTCCAGCTCTTCCTGAGGGAAAAGTGAATTTGCTGTTGGCAGAACTCTGCATGATTATTGGTTGCCTGCCAATGGGGACAGCACTCATGCCTCTCTGACCCTGTGTGGATGAATTCATTGGAGAAGGATTCATAGGTGGAGGTGGATAACCATCCTGCCATGCTCCTGGTGGCACTGGAGAAATACGGGAGATCACATATTCCATGTTTCCAGAGTACCGCTTTGTTTGAGAATTTGGCTCCCAGGAAGGAGGTGGAGGAGTAGTTCCCCTTGGAGGGGGCGTCTGTCCCCGAGGAGGTGGAGGAGGAGGAGTGACACTCCTTATCTGTGGTAGAGGTGGGGGATTCACTCTTTGTCCATTGCCAGGATGAGCCTGAGCAAATGCTGCAATGCCAGATCCAGATAATGGCCTTCCTACATCAGGCTGGGAACTGGGACTTTCCGAGCGATAAACAACACCCTCTGCCAGGGAAGGGCCGTGCCGCTGAGGAACCAAGGACTCCTTAGAACCCTTCCAGCTCTGCTTGCGGTTAACTGACTGCTGGACAGCCCCTGCTTCCATGAGAAGAAAACACAGCATTTACATTATTGGAAATTATTACTATTTACTGCTTTGAGTATTTTGTTCTTCTGCATTAATTACTACAGAAACAGGACTTGAATTCTCTGACACAATATAATCCACTGTACTTGATGTGAAAACTTTTTCTAGTAATACACAGCATTGCATGCTAATATGCTCAGTCTACATAAAAGAGGAAGAAAAACCCCAGCATTGAAACTATAAAACTATAATACCAGAAAGTGATTTTTTTAGAAATCACTTTTCTGAAAACGCATTTTGCTTCAGTAAAAAATGCAAAATTTAATTGAAAAAAATGGTAACATGCAAAATTATTAGTCACACAGTGTATTTTTAATCATGTGCACAAGAAACTCAGAATGTTCAGCACGAATGCAAAATAAGTAATAGCATGGAAAAGTATGTTATGTTGCTATCCCTTCCAGTTAACACTATCAAAACACGTAAGTGTTCTTAAACTAAAATTAAATGAATGCTGTAAAATCAAGGCTTCCACCCTTATGTGCATATTGATGACCTACACTTGTTATATTCCCATCATGCAGAATTTGATTAAGTACTTTAATTTTAAAAGTTGTATCTTTTTGAGTAAAATGTTATAGAGAGGCAAGAACTAAAACTGGATGAATGCAAAACTTACAGAGCAAAACTCTGCTATATATTTACTTCACAGAGGCTATTCTGCATCATATACAAGGACCTAATAGTGCAGGCAGTCTTACAGTGGTTTTTATCATGTTAACACTAAGATATGTGTAAACACATACAGTAGTGTAACTGCTGAAAATCACCCTGTCCTCATTTAAAGAATGTGTTAATTACTATATTTTTGCAGGCAACAATGAAAACTATGTCTAAATGGTGGAATTTACCTACAAACTTCATACAAGCACCAACTAATCCTGCTTAACAGACTAAAGGAAAATAACGCTGTTCTTTGCAACTCTTTGCTGGCTAATTTTTCCTCCTGCCTATATTGTTAATTTAAAATCTAACTCAGGTGCTAGCAGCTCAATGCCCAACTTTAGTCAAATAAAAGTTCAGTATTTCTGCTGCATTTTAAAGTTACCCTTTTTTCAGGTGTATGCTACTAAAAAGGCATCACGTTGCATTAAAAATGTGTTAGCATCTGTAAAGAAAGCAGTAATAGCAAGAGGCAAAATTCTGACTCTGCTAGTAAAGACACAGTCCATACTCTAAAATCTCTAAGAATGTGAAGGCTGCCTTGAAAACTATACAAACAAAAGCTGGAACCAAGCAGAAAATTAAGCAGAGAGGGATCCTGAAATATAATATCCTAAAATATAAACATCGTAGTCATATGAGATATATAAATACACACATATATACACAAAAATACACATACAGTACGCTGTTGTGTGGGAGTGTGTGTGAAGACGGACAAAAAATTAAAAGACGAATTCAATGCTCAGCACTTATGTCTAAGTGGTGCCTGACATAGAACAAAATACAGGCACCACATCAGCAAGGCAGAAATTACCAAAATGAAATCTAAATGCCATTCCTTGTATAAAATTTTTATGCACAGTAATAAAACCATGCAGTTACAAAACAATGCTTAAGAAATTCATGTCAAATGGACCTATCTTCCAGAAGGATTACATAAGATAATAACAGTAAAATGCTGTTTTTAAAAGCAAAACACCTGTATCTCAGCATCTCTGTTCCACTGTGAGCACGTCAAGGCAAAATCTTTTTTTTTCACCTATAAGAATATACTCAGTGAGTTACTGAGTCACCATGGATACACTTACCTGGTGGTTTCATACCCGCATTTACAGGTCTTGCTGCTGCTGCAACCATCTGTTCCCGACGAGGATCCTGGTAGCTCATTTTACTTATGAATTCAATGGCAGCTTCTATACTACGGTTGTTAGTTTGTCTAAGAGCTTGTATAACCATATCCTAAAGAGAAAATTATATACAAAAAATGATTTACAAGGAAGTCACAAAAAATACCAAAAATCATGGCTACTTAGCCAAATAGCATCCACTAATTCTACCAAAGTAATTTTACAAAGTATCAATTTCTCTTGATTGTTTTAAAACTAATTTTAAAATGTCTTCTCCAGAAGAGATCATTCAAAATAGTACTGCAGTCTCGATGTTCAGAAAAAAACTTAACTTGTTGAAGCACTGTAGTTTGATGTAAATCATGTCATCTTGCTATTCATACAACAGCTTGGTCACACAATCCTTAAAAAGGGGTTTTGTAATATAAATACCTATACAATAAAGTTGCCACAGTCTTTATGGACCAGCTGACATTAGAAAAACATTTTCAGCTCAAAAATTTGATCACCTATGTGACATGAAGTATTCAATGTCTTTAAGACTATCACTATACACAGAACATATGAGGATTGGACTTGAAACATAGCAAGCAAAGCAAAAGAGATTTTCTGTAAGCTGTTTAGGATAAAAAACCCCTAATACAGTGAACAGCATTCTACCCTGATTCTTATACATATACATACATACATATATGCATATAAAAGTATCTATATACACCCACCTGATACTTACTGGTATCTATCTGTTCCACTTTAACCCTTAATACTACCTACTACCTGCGAGGTGGGGGGAAATAACCAGCATGTTTGTGGTATTTAATTTGAGAAAAAAAAAAAAAAAAAAAGAAAAATCAATAAAATTTGAAACTTCTCAACCAAGAAGAATGCTTTTCTACTTCAGCTGTATCTGTTCCTAGTGACGTATGTGGATCAGCCATATGGGCTATTGTGGTAACACCACTGTAGGTTAACACATGGCAGAAAGGGCTTATCCTGGCACTGTGCCTGAAAAAAGCCCCATATAATCACAAGTGTCATGGGAATTTGCAGTTGTATCCAAGAACAAAGGGTAGAAGCAAAAGGCTTCAAGATACAAAGGATCCAACAAAAATACCAACTTAAGCTACCTTTCTAGTTTATTGTCCAGCCACATACCACAAACTTCAGTTTGCAAAACCAGCTGCAGGTTCAGTCTGTAAAAATGGAGCTGAGAACTGGTCTACTTGGAAAAAACAAATGCACACCCCTCCTCGCCCCAAAATCCCACACAACAGCAACAACGAAACTTCCTCAACCGCAGCAACAAACCACAGAGCTGGAGCAAATTATTAAAAAAATCATTTATCAATATAAAATCCTTCCATTCTTCCTGACACACAGTCTGGACTGTGCATTTGTGTGATCAAGAGAAAGGAATGTGCAAAGTCACTATCAGCACTTGACACTGGGATGCTGTTGAGGAAAAGCCAGTTGGTAGTTTTGGAGAAGCTCACTCTTGGTAAATGTAGATCTCTCTGTAAATACCAACACATCACAGATAGCAGAAACTCATGAGCTGGTCACTACTGCAAGCAGTACATGACTGTGAAGTTAATCCCTATTGTGATACTGTGCCTTTTTCCTTTGGAAAGATAAGTGGTTTGCTAGCTCTTTTTTAAACATGCTTTTGTACCCAGGTTTACAAAGAAGGCATGAAAACAAGTGTGATTTACTTTGATGTGCAGGTCCCAGTAAAAACACAGGAGCTGTAAGTGTACTCATTTTTCCCCTTCTGAAACCACTTTTCAGATTAATTTCCAAAATATTTGGTATTGCCTTTCAATTTAGAACAACCATATTTTAATACCATAATTTTAATTGTGCACAATCCAAAATTACTTTAAGTATCAAAAGCAAAATCTAGAGTCCAGTCCTCTCTGCCTTAAATTATGTAATTAGAACAATCTACCACATAACAACAATCTGGACAAGATGCTTAAAAAAACAAAGCCAAGTCTCTCTAAATCCTTCTAGTCTTCTTCTACATTCCTCACTAATACCAGTTTCATGTCCTAACCAGAAACCCACCAGGTTTTGAAGCATTTTGCTTATCATGCTGTTCCCTGACCAACACCCCCTCCAACATACATTAATAGTTTCTAGCTAGCAGAACACCAAATCTTCAAAATAAAACACTTCACCTCATCAAAGCCAGCAGCTTGCAAGTCTTGCAGCATTTGTCGATTAACTTCTGATGTTCCTTTGACAGCTGAGGTTGCTTCATTTGCAAAAGGCAGAAGTGAGTTTCTTATCTCCTGCAAAACTTTATGATATGTTACGAATTTGGGTGGATTTCGGCCTTGTCTAGGATCTTCAGGTAACATTTTTCCCATGCTGTGATCAGCTTTAGCAGCATCTGAGGGTTTAGGCAAATTCCTGAGGCTCTCTCGTATTTCCTGTAGCATCTGCTGGCTGCTGCCAGTATAATTACTGGCAGGAAAAGTTTTAGGCCTCATTTGTCTATAACCTTCTGGTTTCTCACTTCTCTTCATGAAAACATGTATATATGCAACCTCCACCAAGGACTCGCACACACCAGAATTCAAGGAAGACTGGCTGATGTCAGAACTTGTGAAAGTAGTGGCTCTTCACCGTGAAACCTTGGTTCCTGTAGTGTTGGAGTTTGTCACAACCCAAAACTGCTATTCTGTTAACAAAACATAACAAAACAAATCACATTTAACAGAGCAGTAAAGAAATTCACAATGTAGCACTGCTGGCAGTGAAATGTTCACAAGCAGCTCTGCCTTCACAGATACTAAAAGCATGCTAAGCAAATTCTTCAGGCAGTCTTTACACAACCTTATTTACAAACCACGTTGGGTTTTTAACTGTCTGTTAACAATGAATGTTTTAGGTGCCTCAAGTCTTAAACAGTCCTGAATTGCAAAGGATGTGGATGCAGTAAAGAGCAACTCCTCTGTCTGGTGGACAAAGTTTTCAAGAGCAGATACGAACCACAGGTGTGTGCTAACCTATCACTACTTCTTTGCCTCCCCTCTCTCCTGTGTCCATTTGTCACCTATGTTCTCCCCATCAACACCTTTATAGCCAGAAGAGCCAGCTCTACTACCCAGTCAGCCAGGATATGGGTCAAATAACCTTGCTGATCAATTATTCTGACATCCAACTCCAGAAAAAGATAGAATTGAGAAGTACACCAGTAAGAGCATGTAATTACAGTGATTTTATCCATTCCCTAGCAGTCACATGTGTTAAGAGTAAACACTTGCCTAGCTCATCACATGTAATTTATGATTTCTTGAACCATTTTGTACCATCTGCCACCTGAACCTGTTCAGAACTCAGATTCTGAGGCTTTCACAGTTTCTTAGCTCCAAACTCCTTGAACCAGTCTTCATCGACAGCTAAGTAATTATTAAATTTATTTTACATAAGGGATTCTTAAATTTATTTTACATAAGGGAAAATGAGAACAGGAAGAGAAACAAAGAAAACTGAAAACTCAGACTTTTTTTTTAATGTAAAATTGTTCAACAACTCAAGCATCAAATTTGCTGAGAGCATAGCTATGACATTTGGTAAGGGAAACAGAATTTTCTGCCAAAAGCCAAATAAAAAACGTTTGCATTTTGAAGGCGCTGACTCATCAGGGAAAGAGCCCCGTGTCTGCAGAGAACTCAAATCTCTGTGTCCAGGCTGGGCACTAATTATTACTGCAACTGCCATGGCAAAGGATAAAGCAACCACAGTGAAACACTGAAGAAATTGCAGAGCCTTTGCCTCTTCAGAGTATCATGAAATAAGACGGTGCAAGATAAACTGATTCGGCACTGTCTTTTCTTCACAAGCACCAAAAATGTTGAAGCTCAACTCACACTGCCCCTTTACTACTGTGTTGTTGAGTGTTTCTCATATTAGACATAAATTAAACAAGTATCTAAATTTTACACAGTCTACAAAAAAGTCACTCTTTCTCCATTCAGGTTTCATTTCTGTAATACTTGCATTGTAACAAACCAATTAGGGATTCAGCTACTGAGGAAGAATATGACAAGTTAACAGGAAAAAGAACTCTCAGAAGCACATGCAAATTACGTGAATTAAATACCCATGCTACCCATATATTAATAAAACCTGAAAGTTGGGAAGTAATATATAAATGAGGACTGTGAAAAGAAACACAAGGGATACCCACCTAATCCCATCCTCCTTAGAGAACCATTTTAGAAATAACATAATTTCTCTTATGAAACTTTCTAAATCTTAAAGGGTATAACTGCATCCATAAGCTTTCCTTGCACTGTAATAGTTTTGAAACCTTAAGTGAGTGTAGTTGTTTTTATGTTTTTAAATACAGTCTGATAGCATATATTCAGTGTTCACTGAATAAGGAACAAATCATCAGACACGAGAGTGAATTTTAATAATTAACAGTGAAATTTTGCTCAAAGTATTAAGAAATCCAGTAATCAGCAGAAAGTACAGCTTGAGAGCAATTATAATGTAATTTAATTTTGGCCACTTTCAAAATAATTTTCCAAACATGCCATATTTAAGACCACATTGAAAATACTTTTTCAACAGAGAATTTTTTCGAAAGAAAATTAAGTAAAAACTTGACAAAATACCCATACATAAGCTTTTAACAAATTCCAAAGGCCTGGAATTCAGGAAAAAACAGGGGGTTTGCACCTACACATTTTACAAATTTCATGTGGTATTTCAGTATTCACTTTATGGTTACGTGTCGGGTATCTATGATAGACAAATCTAACACCCCTAAGAGAAATCAAGGTTAAATTAATGGGACAGTAAAATCATAAATCAGGAGTAGTCTTGGAAAATAAAGCTGCACTCTAAAATTTTCAGCAGCAGCTTAGGTTTAGGAGCGTAAACCTTATCTCTTATCTCCCACCACTTACCACAGACAGTCTAACTGTTTCTAAGACCACACAGCATGAACCAAGCTAAGAAACTTAGCTAAATAAATAATTTTTTTTGGTGGGTTGTTCCTTTTGGCAGCACCAATGGGTACCAGCATGTATATGTGAAACTAAGTCTTGATTCTTAGAAAACAAATTAGTACCCCAGAAAGCAGGAATTACTACAGTTCACCTTGCTTTACACATGAAACTCAAAATTCACAAGTCACCTCTGCTTATAGACATTGGGACATATTTTAAAGGAAGAAAGTGTTGACTGCTGAGTAAGAAACGTATCTCAGCTTTGTACTTCTAACTACCAAACATCAACTGTATCCAAGAGAACTGATGTCTATTACCTCTTGTAGTAGTTTTGTGTAATTAAATGATCTGCTTGTTAATGCAGCTGTTTTTGCTGATTAAATTCTCTTCCTTAAAGGAGTTGAAAAAATAATCTTTCACTTATTTTCAAAATATGGGAATACAGTATTTTCTTCCACAGGTCAAACTGCAAGGGGAAAAGAAGCTCACCTTGGTTTTTTTTTTTCACATTATAATCATAAAAGACTGGACTTAGATAAATAAGTGCTTGAATGATAACTCAGAAGTGTTCAAGGCCAGGCCAGATGAGGCTTAAAGTAACCTGGCTGTGGCAGGCAGTTGGAACCAGATGATCTCTAAGGTCCCTTCCAAGCCAAACCAGTCTGTGATGCTCTGAATGGCAACACAGAACTGTCAATGACTCCCACGATTTTCTGAGGGAAAAAATACACAGCTTTATAATCTAACTTAAACATTCTTCATCAAAATACTTTCAATGCTCACATTTCCAACTGAGCACTGAACATCACATATTAATGTATTTAGGTACCCTCCCTCACGTACCTATTCTAACAGCTTATTTTATACATAATCACAGTGCTTCACTGCTAGGGATAAAGAAAGTAACAGAGACTTTGCAAGTCATAAAAGTTAAGTTTGAAGAGACTTGGTTCAGACCAACTAAAGGAAGCTCTTGTTTCAGGTAACAAGTCATTGAGCTGCAAAAGCAATTTCCCAAAGGATGCATTTCCAGCGCTAAAAGTTTTCATAGGATGAGGAGAAAACTGGATCCCGAAATCAGCCCATAAGCACAACTACATACGGTCAGAGAAGCCAGAGCTGGAAAGAAACAGACGCCAGCTGAACACTGGGAACATTGCGCATTCGCTCGGTTTGTTTCCATTCTTACGCTCTGCTATCTCCTTTAGCAGGATACAGCTCTTCTACGTGCACATGAATTCCCGGGAGCAGCAGGAGTTATTTCAGGCGCACCTCGGAGCGATCTTCACGGCTAACAACAGCAGGGCAGCGTCTGAGCACCACAGCCCCGCAGCGCTGGCTCAGGCCGGCACCGAATCCTGCAGGACAGCAGGACCCGGCCTCCCAAGGACCACGCAGGCCAGGAGGCTTTCACCGCCGGGAGGAGTATCCCGAATGTGCCCCGCTGGGACACCTGCGCTTCCATGGCCCCGCCGGCCTCAGGCCGTGACCTGAGGTCGCTCCTGCCACGGCTGCGTCCCGCAGAGGGCCCGGGACGCCGGGACGAGCCGGAGCGGGCCCTTTATCTCCCCGATCCCCCCTCCGGCCCCGAGCACGGCGAACTCTACCTGCGGCGAGAAGGCGGCGGCGGCAGCGCCCCGGGCGCTCGGAGCTCGGCCCCGCCCGCGCGGCGCCGACCGGCCGCGGCCCTTTCCTTCCTTCCGCCCTTCCTCCGCCACTCGGCGATGCCGGCAGCGCCCGCTCGGTCCCTCCGCCAGCGCCCGCCGCCGCCTGGGGCCGCTCAGTTCGGCGCCGCCATTTTGTCAGTGTCCCCGCCGCGGAGCCGCCCGGATATGGGCAGATCCCGGCCTGCCTCGCGCGGCTCCTGCCGCTGCCGGATGGAGCGGCGGCGGCTCCCGGATGGAGCGGCGGCGGGGAGCGGCAGCGCCCCGTGAACCCTGCGCGCCCGTGCGGGGCAGCCGTACGCACAGCACAGCCCCCGCGCTGCCGGGACCGGCTGGCTTCTCCCGGACCAATGCCCGTTTTCTAATTTTTATATTTCCGTTTTCTAATTTTGCTGTTATCTTTTAATGGGGGGGAGAAAGCTCCGCCGAGCTTCGTGTTTCGGCTGATGCCCGAACGATGGACACGTTACAGACCAACAGGAAGGAGAACCCACCGGTTAGCACTCGGAGTGACCCATTTAATTTCCATCTTTTGCATTTCCAATAAATCGGGAAGCAAAATTTAAGCTGCTCTAAGGAGCTCATTGGCGACTCAGTACCTTGCCCTGCAAAGGGAGGACCGCCCTGTCCCCATCCAGTTCCTGCAGCCAGACGCACACGGAATGTGCATCAGGTAAGGCGTTCCTGACACTGCAGATCCAGGCCATTCGCGCCGACGTGAATTAAAGTACACTCTAGAATGGTTTTGGTGGAAATGCCGTGTAACACCTCATAACTAACCTGTTCCTGCCCAAAGGATGGAGGTTTCTCCATCCTTCAGATTCAATAGCCAGGCTCAATCCAAGTAAATTCCTCCAAGCACATCTATTCGAATTATTTTACTAAATCAGACCACTAGTCTTGTGCAAAACTTTTTATTAAAAAGAGAAAGGGTTCTTTGTAACAAAAAGCAGGTACAATGCTAATAATAAAATTAAACTTTTCAAAGACTTCATCTGGTTAGATGTGACTTTTTGACAAAGACTATGTCTCCAGTTTAGAAAGTCTTATTCTTGCACCTGAAAACACAGCCAACACATCTGTCAGTTATGACTTCTTAATTATAAACCCCACTTGTCTGTTGGGGAAATTTACTGGTGCATTATCAAGTTTTAATATGCAGCATCCATGATGAAGCTGTAAATAATTCAAAATAATGTTGCTAGAATGCTTAGATTCCTATAGAACCTTTCACACTTCATAGCTTTAACAGTTTTCCTTCCAACTCTCATGAACTAACATTAAAAGTTATGTTCCCTATATATATATAAAAAACTCAGCTTAAAAAAAACCCCATCTCTCTCAGGTGGCATAAAAAAGAATTTCCATGAAGCCCAAGTTTCGCTTTAGAAACAATACTTGAAAAATACCTTTACAGGGAAAAATAAAAATCCAGGGTTTACCTTTCTTCTGTTTCTATGTGCACATGTATTATAGACATCACTTTACAGCAAAGATTTTGCCCTTAGTGACTACTTTCCTGCTTGTCAAAACCAAGCAGGCAGCAGGGAAGAAGTGGCATGTAAGCTTGCTGAGTTACCCATCCTGGAGCATCAAGTGACAGCTGTCAGAATGTGAAGTACCTCACTTCTTCCACAGCACCAGGACCAAACTGAGGCCTCTCCCACACATGCCAATAACAGACTAATGAGTAGCGTTAAGAATGAACCTGACATTTCCCAGTAGTTGAAGCTGGCCAATACTTCAAAGGGATACTGCAGTCACTTCATGCAAAAAGTTGTCTGTTCACATAAATAGCCTCTGCGTCAGTACCGTATACCAGGCATGGTCCTAGAACATCTAAACTATTCACAGACAAAGTCTGATTTGGAATCAGGTTGGTGATTTCCATGCGGTCTTTGGTCGGATCATTGCTTAGCCAGGCACTTACTACAGACTGGTTAATGGTACTGTGGGAAAGATAGGCAGTGCTTCTTCCTCCTGAAAGAAGGAGAGGGAAGACAAGGAAGTAAGTTTCAATTTAGTTTACATATTCTCGGAATTTGGAGAAACACAGTACACATGGGTCAGACATAATGGAAATATAATTTTACATTAAAGTCAGTTTTCAGATTAGTTGAGATGCTGTTTCTTGGGTAAATTAAGGAAAAAATAGCTTAAAAAACCAAGTACTTGAAATAATTACAAAAATTTTCTACCAGCTCTACCCTCAGTTATGACAAATACATCACGACAGCTATTATCTCATCTCACTGACCAAACTGTGTAAATACCTGCAAGTTTCTCTAGCCAGATACTAATGGAAGGATACAAGAACACAAGTCTGTTCATAGAGTGTCTTGCTCTATTTGGGGTTTTCAGCTTTGCTTCAGTATCACTCCCTACTGCTCCTCCTCCCTACTTACTCTGCAGCAAGTGACATAAATATATTTGACTTTGAATTTTTCATTTTATGTTCAAATTGAAGTCTCACACTGTAAGAACTGTCATTCAGCATAAGATTAGCAGTGATCAAGTCAGAAGTGATGCCGAAGGATTTGTATTTCATATACTTGAAAACATGTGGAGTCCAACTTGAATCAGTAATCCTATAATTTCCATAGATAAAATTTAACTTTGAATGACAACTTTGAGGCCAAAGGCAGCAGGTGATATCTGAAAGCCTAAAGTGGAAAGCACTTAGCAGTCTTTGTGATTAGAATGTGAAAATAAATGCTCATATTAAAAATCAGTATCATAACTTTAAAATCCTGCTACCATGCCAAAAAGATCCAGTTTCATTTACTTAAAGTTCCAATTATTACCCTGAATTGTAAATTCATATTACTACTATCTTATTAACCTATCCATTATTTTTGCATTCTAACTTAGTGCAACTCCCTCAGAGACTCAATGATGTCAGTTAGGCTGCCTCTGTTTCTTTTCTATATACAGATGATTTTTAAGTGAACACAGTTTATCTTTGAAATCATACATGTGCTCCTTCACACATTGGCCAGAGGGCAGGAGATTAAAAAATCCCAAACCAGAACATGAAAACCCTTGCACAACTGTTTGCTGTATAAGTAGTTTTCCTCAAGTGCCTATCTGAACTTGCTTTCTAAGAAAAGAAACCTGCTTTTTATTTTCTGTATTAGGATTGTGTTATTAATTTAGTCATGTGAGAACACTGTAATGATGTTACCAACTGACAAATTTAGTGCAGATGGACTTCAAACATCCTTACCTTGATGAAGAAAAGATGGTTTTTCAGATACGTTTGAGGAAGTATCCCAGTGCCAAAGAGATCCATCTTCAGAACACGTAAATAAATGATCAGGGTCGGAGGGATGGAAGTGAACTTCCCACACTGGAAGTATCAAACAAAACCACTTCAGAATAAGTCTCAAGTACTTCAGTCAATGCATTTGGATAGTATGACACAGACATGCATTTACATGAACCCATGTCTCCATCAAAAACTTTCATTTTTAACTGTGTGTGGGGAGGAAACCCAAAGCCTCATCCTAAGTTATATACTGCAGTTTTCCCTCTTCTGGCAGACGGAAAGGGGGAAAGAAAAAAGAAGAAAAATAAAAGAAAAAGACACTATTTTGTTGCATTTTCAGTACGGTGAAAATTGTTGAAGTCTTATCTGAATTCAGGCATTCTGCATACTATCATGTCATCTTCCCTGCTATTAAGTTTAAATCTGCACATAGCTTGCATTCCTTCCCAGGACACATATTATTTTGTGTCTAAATACTGCAACTACAGAAGACATTTAAGTCAGTAAAATTTAATATCAAGAAATATTTTTACTCCTTTAGTTTAATTATAGCATCAAATCAAAAGATTTTCAGCATAAAATTGATTGCTGTCTTGTTCACGTAGTTACCAGGAAAGTGAGCTGTTTCAGCCCTGTGGAGTGGAGACACCAAATGAATGTTGACTGTCCCCTTTTTTCCTCATGTTTTCAAGTTTGTTAGTGTCTACATTCTGCTTTACTCTATCTGCCTAACAGTGCATCAGCTTCCATGACTATTTATACACCTACCCTGCTAGAAACTCAGCCACTCTGATAAAATGCATCCAGCAGCTCATTACAGAATTGCTTACTAAGTCCACTTTTAGTTTAGATAGAGTTCACTTTTAGGTAAGAATGGTTTCCTATACAGAGAAGCAAGCCAACTGGATGAAAACACATGGAGTAGTAGTAGGTATCCTGGGAAGAGCAGAGACGAAGGAAGTGAGTGCGTGCAGTAAGAGTGAGGAAGGCCAAGGAGAAGCTGGACCTGAACCTGGCAAGGGATGAAAAGAACAGGAAGGGCTTCTACAGGCATGTCAACTGGAAAAGAAAGGTCAAAGAAGGTGTACACCCCCCGGAACCAATACTGGAAAACTGGTAACACTGGACAAGGACAAGGTTGAGCTACTCAACAATTTTCTTGCCTCAATCTTCAATGGCAACCTCTCTTGCCATACCTCTCAAGTGGGTGGGCTGCAAGACAGGGTCTGGGGGAGCAAAGTCCTTCCCACTGTAAGAGAAGCTCAGGTTCATGATCACCTAAGGAACCTGAATGTACATAAACCTATGAGATGAATCCCAGAGTCCTGAAGGAATTGGATGATGCAGCTGCCAAGCCAGTCTCCATATCTGCAAGTCTATGGCAGTCAGATGAATTTCTAGAGGACTGGAAAAATGGAAAGATGGGAACAAACCCATGTTTAAAAATAATAGAAAGGAACACCCTGAGAACTACCAATCTGTCAGCTTCAGCTCTGCTCCTTGGAAAAACATGGAACAAATCCTTTTAGAAACCATGCTAAAACACATGAAGGACATGTGAGGGAATTTTTACAAGGACATGTAGTGATAGGACAAAGGAGAATGGCTTTAAACTGACAGAGTAGGTTTAGATTAGGTTGTTAGGAAGCAATTCTTTACTGTGAGGGTGGTGAGGCACTGGAACAGGTTTCCCAGAGAAGCTGTGAATGCCTTATCCCTGGAAATGTTCAAGGTCAGGCTGAATGGGCCTTTGAGCAACGTGGTCTAGTGGAAAGTGCCTCTACCCTTGGTAGGGGAGGTTGGAACTAAGTGCGCTTTAAGGTCCCTTCTAACCCAAACCATTCTATGATTCAATGAAGTAGCAAGTATGTGATTGTTTTCTACCACAGTTACAACGGCTCATTTTTACAGAAATCAGAAACTTCTCTAAAATGCCACCTTCTTCTCCCCCCCTCCATTTCAGACACTTACTTTCTGCTTCATGAGCATTTAGCAGGGACACTGGCATGGTACCCTGCCTGATGTCCCATATACTCAGCATTCCATCCTGGCCCCCCGTGGCTACAATATGCTGCTGATTGGGATGCCTGTCCACACAGTGCAGTGGAACTCTGTCACCTGCCCTGCAAAGAGGAAAAAACAAAACATCCAAATAACCCAAACATTATTTTTTTAATTTAGCTTCTATTTCCCCCTTCTTAATCCCTAATTCACCATCAGGAGCATTGACAAGCAAGGTACCAGTATCGACAGGACCTTCAATTCCTGTAACATCTGACCACCCCGGGCTGAAGGCACACGACATCTACTGGAAACCAGAGGTATGACAGTAACGTGAGGCTACAATCGGGTTCCGTGCCCTATGGTAGACATCTGACATCTACACAGCATCTGACAGCTTAATAGGAGTGAGAAGCCTTACAGGCAAATAATACTCTACATATACTAATAATAATACTAGTACTACTAATAATATTCTGGTGCATGATATAAAGACTGTGCACTAACAAAATCAAGTACCTAAACTACTCTATGAACAGCAATGGGAATTATTATACAGACAACACCAGGATTGAAATCTAGCTTGTTTTGTTTTCTCACAGTACCTTTTAAGGCATAAAGTTACCATTCAAATACATTCCAAATGCCAGAAACCTTACATTAAACCTATGGAGAAAAGCAAATATAAACAGGTAAAGAATTTGGGGTTGAGGATTGAAAGTTTTTTTCTCAAAAAAGAGAAGTGTCCAGGTGTAATAGTCCCTCGAAAGTTAAATCATAAAACAGACCTGCTAAGCACAGTGCTGAGTAATAGTGGTTCAGCCACTAAGCAGTCTGCCTTTGTTTATTTAAGTACCAAAGAAGTTAAAATCCTTAAAAAAGAAAAATCAGTCATTTACCATCCTGTTGTTAGGAAGCTATTAGGAAAGATTTGAATCAGATTATATAAAAGTAGCACATGCTTTTCAGTAAATAAGTAAAAAAGTGGAGGTCTTACAAAGAAAATATTTGAGATGGCTCATTTCTTTGCTGTCTGAGGTCCCATATTTTTAACTGTCCAATTGAATTTACTGTCAAGATCTCAGATGTGCGAAGGAAAGTCACCGCATGGAGTGTACTGCTGTCTGCGTTTTCTGCAAGAGATGAGGAAAGCATTCAGGTAAACCTATGGAATGCTAATCTCCATTTAATTGCAACAAAATAACTCTTAATAGAGAATAGAACACAGCTGCTTAAACATGTGAATAACCTCTGCTGTTTCAGGGTCAGACTGGTATCTGCAAATACCCTGTGAAAAAGGAGCCCTTGCTTACTGTATGAAACACTGAGACAAATCTGTAAGAGGATGTATTAAATTAGCTCTGGTGACTACTTGTTGATTTGTAAGATTTCTTTTTGTACTTCATAGAAGAGGAATCAATTCAGCCAAGTTTATGGCTCTCAAAAGTTTTTTTTTTATATGATCAGCACCTACTGACAGGAAGCAGCTATGGAGCTTTTCATAATGGAGCTCTAAACACAAGAAACAGTAACTCTGGCTAACAGCATTAAGCAGTTTTATAAAGAAACAATTCACCAACTTTTAGTCCTTTTCTGAACTGCCAATGTGGTATCAAGTTAAACACAAATTATGCTGTGCTTGTTAATAACTAAATAACAAAACCCTTTTTTTCAAGTCCTTTTCTCCAGTGCCTCTTTCTGACAGAGTAATTTACAATGTCAAACAATTCACAGCTTTTGAGGTGAAATTTTTGAGGCCTTCTGAAAAAGCAGGCACTATTGTCTAGTATTTAATTTCTGTTACTATATATAAACCTTTCATCATTATAATGATGGGGTAACTTTGTTAAGTCTACTTTCACCTCAAATATTTTAAAATTATTTCTGTAAGCCCATACTGAAAATGTAGGCAAATTAGTATCTTTCTGCATAAGATGGAAACATTTTCTTATATGAAGACAAAAAAGTTACACTGATGCCTGGTTACAGATATTTGAATTACTTTTCTACCTATTGTTTAAATTAAAGCAGAGGGGAAGAAAAAACTCACCAGAACACCATTAAAAAGAAATGTTAGATTACTGAATACTGACGTTCTAGAGGATTTAAAGTTTTATGACAGAGTAACACTAAGTGGTTTAGCAATGATACATCCTTACGGTTCCAAAAGATTTTTACATAATCTCTAAAGATTTATTTTTTTTTCTTACCTTAACTGACTACAAACCTGTGCACTTTGTACTGTACTCTTAAATCCACTAAACAATAACAAAAATACCAAGGCATTCCTTTGGAACAATTGAATGAGGTATAAGAATTCTTTCTTCATGTTAAGGATTCAGCTTAGTGCCTGGGAAATGTCAAGGTGTCATTGAATTGGGAACCAGTAAAACAGATTGCTTACACCATAGAACTCCATCCTGAAGAACATGAGAGCACCTTCCAAGATGTTCTCTCTCTTCCCTCTCCAACTGTTACTGTGAAACCATGAACTTACAAATACCTAGATGAATATAGAAATATATCTGAAATATGCTTCAAGTATTTGAATTCTGGAGGGATATGGGAATAATCTGGAACAAACATGTTCAACCTGGACTACTGAAATCAATACTCAACTAACCTTTTTGTTTTGTTATAATAAGCTGAAAACCAAACAACCCCCTCCAAACCAGACTTATTTAAGAAGACAGCTATTTCACATACCTATGATTCTTACTGCATCTTTTTGGTCAGCTCTGAAGAGATTTATTCTACCATCTTCTCCAACAGTGACAATTTCTGGGTTGTTGCAGATGACTCCGGTACAGGCTGCTCCACCACAAGATGTGTCTTGATCCACATGATAATGTGCTTTCTCCCACTGGTGGCTGGCAGATAACGTCTAAGTAGTAACCAGACATGAAATGATGGTCTTAAATAATAAACCTGATAGAACAAAGCTTCCAGAATACTCATGAAGTCAGAAACAAGCTCCAGGAAAGCCACACTATTTAATGGAAATTAGAGCCTCCTATACAAATGCGGATCAAGGAATCTAAATTTTCATCAACTTTAAGCACACAAAAATAAAATGTTTATAATTTCTTCTCTGAACCACCATTTTCAAATGACCTAGCAATCAGAAATAACACTATTGACTGTAAAATGTCTTTTACTAGGCTGATGTCTTCAATATTTCCCCAGGACAGGGGAAAAGAACTGAGGTCCTTAGAAATTGAAAGGTCAGATTCAGATCTTGATTGCAAGAAACTTAAGTTTATTTTAGGTACTACACCAAATTATTAACTGACATTCACCTGTACTATGTCATTTTGAACATAAATAAATAAATTATGCATTTATTTCCACGGATTTATAATCAAAGCAAAAGACTACAGAGTCTACATGTCTTCCTTCACCTAACATTCATGAGAATTCATTCATAATTTGTTAGAATTGAACATGAGTCATTTAGTTCAAGAATACAAAAACTCTGATAAGGCAGACAAAAGTCCATTAATACCTACTGCCCCAAAACACTCTAATGTCTTGAAGTATATTTTCAATGAATGGGCAGTTTGGTTACAGACACAGACGAGGAGATAGCCCAGTCTGTCTCACTCTGGAATCTAGTTTATGGAATCTAGTTCATGCATGCGAAACACTATTTTCTTTCCCCATATGTGTAAAGTCAAAGCTTTTTTTAACAGACTTTAAAAACAAATTTAGTTTGGTAGCCAGATATTTTTTATGCTAAGATCAAAGTCACCTGTAGTAGAGAGAATAGCGTCTTAAAGCCAGTGAAGGTCACATACCTGGTTGTTTTGATGATGACGGAATATAGTTACAGTTCCTGTTGATGAGGCAACCACAATTCTCTCTTGATCCAAAAACTAGAGAGAGATAATAAGCATGCTATTAGTCAATGACAGTATCAAAGTGATAATTTTGATCTTAGAGTAACCTAAACTATTGGTAGGTGGAGGGGAAAAAACCAAACGCACAAAAAGCAAACCCACAAAACAACATTGATTGGTTTTGTTTTCTTCATAAGAATTTTTTGGCCAATCTCAGCATTTTGACAGTTCACTCTCACTTAACTTCTCCTAAATGACAAGTCCTTAAAAAATACGGATCTACTCAACACAACTATCTTACCTGCATATCCATAACATCACCGTTGTGCTGGATGTCACACAGCAGATGAGGTTCTCCATGATATTCACCATTGAGGCCCGCATTTCCAAGGTCGCCAGCAGACCAGAGGGAGATCCTGTTATCCTGAACAGAAACGATACCCCATTTATACGAAAATGCTTTTGAAAGTACATAGCAATAAGCTTCAGCCAGGGAAAGCAATAGGCTGCGGGCTGCGCGCCGCTCCTGAGGGAGCCGCCGCCGGCCGGAGGGAAGCGCTTGCCCAAGGGGATAACACTGCCGTGCGGCGGGACGGCCCCACGGCTTCCTTGGGGACGCGAGCACCGCATGGTCAAGCGAAGGGCGGGACTGCCGAGCCAGGCAGTGCTCACGGCCGGCTCCGGCCCCGCTCTCCCGCACCAAGCGGCGGAGGCGCAGGGGATCCAGGTGGCGTGGGGTGCCGCGCCGCCGCCCGCCCCGCGCCCCGGCGGGAAGGTCGCGCCGCGCCTCCGGGCCCGCCCGGCCGGTACCTCGTTGTCCCAGGAGCCGGTGGCGAAGACGTCGGGGGGCTGGAGCGCGGCGGCGGGCAGGGGCCGCCAGCGCGTCCGGCTGATCTTCTGCGACACGAACTTGGCGCTCACGTCCTCCATGGCCGCGCCCGCCCCGCGCCCGCTCCCGCCCGCCCCGCGCCGCGCGCGCCGATTGGCTGCGGCGCGACGGCGAGCGCGGAGGGACAGGCCGGGGGCGCGGCGGGGCGCGGGGGCGCGCGCGGGGCGGGCCGGGAGCGGCGTTGAGGCGGCGGCAGGAGCCGGTCTGGAGGCGGCAGCTGCCCGCGGTTACCGGGACGGGACGGGACGGGACGGGACGGGACGGGACGGGACGGGACGGGACGGGACGGGACTTCGCCCTGCCTGCCCCCTGCGAGCTGCTGCACCGGCGCGTATCGGCTCGGCGTCAGTTGCAGGTCGGGTGCGGAGAGGAGGAAATACAGAAGAAGTGATCGTGCCGCTGTGTTATTGCTGTGCACCTGTCTGCTCGGCTGGGCCGCGTCCACCGGAACGTTGTGTAAGTGCGTGTCACCTTTGCATGACGTGCACCGACTTCTGTTTTCTCCAAATGAGTGACACAACTATGCATTTCTGGTCTAGATCTGCTTTTAAGTATGCCCTGCTTTCAGCTGGGGCAGAGTTAATTTCCGAGTAGCAGCCGCAGCACTCTGTTTCGGATTTAATGTGGGAATAATGTTGACAACACACTGATGTGTTACGTGTTGCTCAGTGGCACTTACCCCAAGTCGAGATCTTTCCAGTCCTCGCTCTGCTGGTGAGCAGGTGGACAAGAAACCAGGAGGGAGCATGGCCAGGACAGCTGACCCAAACTGGCCAGAGGGATGTTCCATACCATAGAATATCACACGCGCTGTATAAACTGGGGGGCAGTGGCCATGAAGGACCAATTACTGTCCAGGGACAGGCTATTTATCTTCTTTGATTTAAATTATTAAAGTTATTAAGAGATAGGTTTTTCTTATTTCAACCCATTTTCATTCCAATTATCCTCCCCATTCCCCTGGGGTGGGCTGGGGGGGTTTGTGGGGCTTATGTGACCAAATATTTGCCTGGTACTTGCTGGCTGAGGTTAAACCATGATAATGTACTTCCAAGCGATACTCTTCTTGCTCTGACAGATTCCTACCTGTACAGAAATAAACAGATTTTTTTTTTTTTTTATCCCAAATGGTAGGTTAAATTAAAGAGGACCACACACGTAATTCCCTTCTAGTATTTCTCTTGAGACCTAAACAACTATGCAATAAAAAGTTCTGAGGTTAAGTGTAAAATTAAAGGCTGACACTGTCGCGTTGTCAGTTATCATTTCAGAGGATGAGACTATTGGTCCAGTCACTACAGTCCAGTAAGGGACTTTCTCATTAAGACTTTTACAACTTTGTTTTCTACTGCATTTTTTTCCACAGCTGATGCTGCCAGGTCTCAGAGGTTCTGTCAGATGGACTTAACAGTGGCTTGGACAAATTTTCCACTATGTTACTGCAGTTTGCCTGCTAAAGGCATCTGTCGGATTTCCTGTATACAGCACTTTTCAGTTCCATATCAAGTCTGCTATGCTGTTTTGTAATCTCTCAGATGTGGTACCAAACCAGTGATATTTTATGTGCTTTATGCATCTTTTGAACTTTATTTAACATTTTTTTTCCATAATTACATTCAGCAGAATCCAACACTGAAAATATTTGAAAAGCTGAATGCTATAGTAGTCTACTACTTAAAACATACAAACATACCTTAAAACAGCTTTGTTGTGCATGGCAATAGCATTGTTATTCTACAGTGGCAAATGCTCCTGGCACCCTTTATTAAGCTGCTAACAGCAGTTCTGCATGTCACTGTCAACTCCAAGCTAATTCTTATAACACTTGTGAGAAATATCAATAGGCAGCCTCAGAATACAGCTACAAACCAGATAGCTAAAAGCTGAAGAGAAAACACTTTGGGATTATTGAAAATTTTTATTAGGAAAATATTTTTGTTGCTTAGTTTGTGATTTCTGTGTGTATTTTCTACCTTGTGCTTTTGGATAATTTATTTCTTTGCTCAGGAATGCTTGTTCTAAAGCATTTGGGAAGTATTAATGGAAGTAAGTTGGACAAACAGGCTTATTTTCACTTAGAGGAAATGAAGAGTCACAGTTTTTCTTCCCTGTCCTACATTTTTTAAAGAAAATGTTGGCAGCATGTTATGATGGAAGTGAGAGCTGTGATAGATTTAGGGCTGCTTTGCAAACCTTCAAATATATTCTCTGTGCTTGATCCCTATGAAAGATGTGTACTGTGTTAGTATATCATTTCGGTGTAATGGCAGATTTAAATAAACATATAAAAGGCAGAAATAAGCACCAGGGGAGAAAATATGCCTTATCTAGTATTTCCATGTTTTTCAAAAAGGATGTTAAGTCTAGATGAAGCTGACTCTGAGCATTGGGTACAAACATATCAGCTGAGACAACAAGGAACATCTATGGATTACCCTTAAATATGGCTAAAGTTAGAAGTGTGAGTGAAAGGGAAGAAAACTGAAAGTATGCCTGTCTCTGAGAGAAAGTAGGGGGCCTGAGAACAAAGGCACTTACTAGATCAGTGGTTGTAATAGGGCAGGATAAAGCTAATTCTGAACTGGATTTGTTTATAATCTGCTTTCCTCCAATCATCATTGAACAATATTTAAAGATGACAAAACAATGTTTACAGCTGGTAAGAATTCCTGGAGCTGTGCCCAGTTCATTCTCTTGAATGTTACAATGCAGGGTACTGCAGATCAGACGTAACAGCAGAGGACCCAGCCCAAAGTGCACTCCTAAGTCTTGCCCTTGGCTGGGCTGGGGCATTTTGCTCTTGGCCTGAGCTGTGTTGTAGGAGGGCCTGTGCTCAGCCATGTTGCCCAAACTTGGTGGCTGACTTGACATGGGTCCTGACTTGTCACGGGGCCTGACTTGTCACTTCGCTTGATAGCAAAACCATTTCTGTCCCCAGCCCTGCTCTGCTTGCTTTGCTTGGACGCTGTGGGATGGCATGTCATCTGGGAGGTCTCATCTGGAAGGCCGACCTTCCTTCATGAAGGGGTTCCAGTTCTGTTGCTCCCTAATGGGGAAAGTCACTGATGTGACTTGAGTCCTTCTCACCTCATCTTCGAGTGCAGAGCTGTTAAAACATGGATGTGGAGTTCAAAATAATGTAAACTTCTGAAATGATAATACAAAAGCAAGGTACACACCAAACTGGCTTGAGCTTATAGGAAAAAAAGTGAGATGAAGGATAGTGATTAAGTTAAAAAACAGAATGGAGTCAAGAAGAGGAGGGAGTGTAGGTGTAAAAGCCAATTAGCGTAGGGTTTGGGACATAACTGCGGAAATGTACAGCAGGAACATTTCACAAGGAAATTTCTGCTTGTGGTATGCAGAAGCAGATGGGAGCAGACAGTGATGAGCAATTTTTCAAATTCTTTCTAAATTCAAAGAATTTTTAAAAAATCCAATGGACTTATGAGGTGGGAGGGAAGGAATGAAACAGAAATAGTAGCTTGGAGGGGTTTATATATAAATGTATATAAGTACAGCTTGAGGATTGGGATGTGGGTGAATGTGCAGCAAAGGAAGAAGAGCCGATGTGCTTACAGTTAGTGGGATCTTCGTGTCAGAACAATCATATGGTGGCCCACTCTGGCTGCTGGCATTCCTGTGTCTTTTCCCTAAGAGGATTGTCCATGCAGCAGCTCCCTGGAGAGTCTAGGGAAATGGCTCTACATGTGGAAAATGGAAGTTCCTGCAATTGACAGTGCGCATCTAGAGGCCAAGGTGCTCACACTGGTTTGGACAAGTGAGGGGGAGTAGGATACAGAAATCCTGCATATCAGAGCAAATGGAGAGGTTCCACGTGAATGATGATGTCCAGAAAAAAAATAATTTTATTATTTCTGTTGTATTTCACTCTAGTAAGGAACATCTATGTTGCTTTTAGTTTAGTCTCAATGGATGTGCTCCTAATAGGTTTTTAGAATGGACTCACGGCTTGGGATTGTGGAACTGAAAGAGTTAGGGACTCCTATATTTGTTTACTGTATAAATGGGTGCATCTTGCCACTACTGGTGCATCTTAGCTTCCCAGGGCCCTTTGAGGGCTTGTCTTAGAGCTCCTGGAAGCCTGCCAAGCCAAATGCTATTTCCTTCACACATGCCTGGTATCCATCCAAGACACCCCAGATATTGTTAAGGAAGTCCCACACTTGTTTTAATTCTTTGAATACTCATGTCAAGAACATGGCAAATAGGTACATTTGGTCAGAAAGTGATTGGGCAAGACTGCAAACTCCTAAGAGAGAAATGTGTGCTTGCTCTTGGTGTTCTGTGACAAGCCTAAGCCTAATTCAAGCTGGTCCTGGTAAGCAGTATCCGTTTGTATGTAAATGGTTTCTGTTGTGATTTTGATTTCCCAAGGGGGTAAGTATCCCTGGAATGCTTTTAAACATGGGCCAGCTATTTTCTTGCCAGCAACCTCTCTATGTGAGAGCAATGCCATTTGCTAGCAATCTGACAACGGCAAATGTCTTGCATTTAAAACAATTAAGTATTTCTGTGCTGTACTTTTACAATGTCTGTCTGTTCTCTGTACTTGCTGCCCTTTGGGAATTCCTCTAAATCCATGGCTTCTTTCCTTCTCTCTCAGCCCACTGGGTGTAACAGGGAGACCTTTTATATTCTGGGACAGGCTGGGAGCCTCACACGGATTGCAGTTGCCAGATCATGCTTAGGAGAAGTTAGATGGAGAATACAGACTGAAGCAGGGGATCTGTCTCCAGGATTAAAATAATCAGATGGGAAGTGTATGGATAGGATCTGGTATATGCATTGAACAATTGTCAAGTATGCCCTGGACTGACTGCAAAGTAGAGAAGCAGATTCCCACCTTCACCTCTTCACCTGAACCAGCAATGATTGGATGAAATAGATGTGTTGTGTGGAGCTGGAACTAGTTCAACACTCCCAGCCAAGATGGGCTCCCTCACAGAAGACAGAATCTGTGTAATTTCCCTTAGGCTGTGTCTTTGTATCAGAAATGCTTCTAAGAAACAACATAATATTAGAAATTGTATCTGCCGGATGATGCCTTATTTTCCCCAATGTTTATACAATATACTATTGATAGGGCAAACCTACCCATAGTTATCTATCACTATTCTCATGTTTCAAAAGCCAAGAACTGAAAACCCTGCTGTCTGGTACCATGTAGATGAAAAACCTGTGGTAGTGCGCCTGGTTAAGAAAGGAAGTGCTGTATAACTATTCCCAGGTGTATGAAGCCCATTCACAGGGACCAGAAGGCAGCAGAAACACAGAAGTCACGGCACTGACAGTGCGTTCCCCAACTGCAAAGGTGGTATATGCTTTCCCTTTAAACAATAGAAACGTGTATAAATAGCAGGTGGCAAATGAATATTTGCGGCAAAATTAATCATAAAGGAGATTCAGAGCAGGAAGAAATACTACATGACTGTATGAAGTGAATTCTCTGGTTTTCCTCGTTATGTTACAGGCTGTGGGAGAATCCGAAGGTGCTACTTTTCCCTTAGGATTGCTACTTCATCATGGGCCTATCCTGGGACAGAATAAAGCCCCATCGGCATTTAATAAAATCCGAGCTATTGTCTTGGGCACCTTTTAAAAGGAATTTTAATTTGTAACTTTGTCCTATGCCATTGGCATTGCACCGGTGGATGCTTCCTGGGCAGCGTCCAGCCAGCCTCACGGCTACGCCAACTCTCCACATCCTTCCACCCCGCTCCAACTCTCGCGTTGTTTCCCGGGTGCGGGTCGCACCCGCCCTGCCCCGTCCCCACCGTGGAAGCACACGGGACACACTCGGGACACGCAGCTCCCGCGCCACCTGACCAATGGCAGCCTCCAACACGTAGGCCTGGCCCGCGCGGGCTGGCCTCGGCCAATAGGCGCGCCCCATGCAAAACACCGCGCCGGGAGACGCCGCTAATTGGCTCCGTCGCAAGGGCGGCGGGTCGCGCGCTGGGCCGGAGCCGGGAGCTGGCGGCGCAGCCACCGTGATGGGGCTCGCTAGCCCCGACACCGCCTTCTCCGGTATACGGCGTGTAACGACTTGTGTCACGGGAGCGGCAAAGGCCGGGGCAGGGAGGAAACTGTGTGCGCACCGAGGTGGCGTTCCGCTACCTCATTCATTAACAGAGCTCCTAAATTCACGTACCCGCGCCCCCAGACCCGTCCCGCCCCGCCGCCGTTTCTGAGGCGAGAGCAGGACTGGGGGTCCCGCCGCCAGCGCGCGATCCAGGGCCCCGGCAACAAATCGCGCGGGCCGGGAGCAGCAACTGAGCATCCCCGCCCCGGCGCGCGAGGATCTCCCCACGCGCGCCCCTGGGCGCGGTGGGCGCGCATGCGCGGGGGGGCACCGCGCGGGCCGGCGGATCGGCGGCGGTAGCGGCCGGGGCATGTCGGCCGCGCGGGGCGGTGGGCGCGTAGCCCCTCCCCTCGGCGAGCGCGCGGCAGCCGCTGCGGCGGCGGCCGCGGGAGGAGGCGGCGAGGAGGCGGCGCCTGTGTCGGCGCTGGAGGTTGTGTCCTTCCTGGGGAAGCTGCTGTGCGCAGTCGCGGCGCTGAAGGCGGCTCTGTACCTGCTCCGCAGAGTGTGCCTAGCGATGGCCTGGAAGTCGGGCGGCGCCAGCCACTCCGAGCTCATCCACAACCTCCGCAGTGAGTCCCGAGGCGGGGGCGCGGGCGGGCGAGTCTCCTGGGCTGCGGGGCGGCCGTTACCGGCCGCCCGGTGACCATTAGCGACCGCGCGCTCCCGCGGCGCCCGCCCGACCCGCAGCCAACTGTCACAGGGAGCGGCACCGGCGCCCGGCCGCGTGTGTCCGTGTTGTCCGTCCGTCCGTCGGTCCGTGTCTGCCTGTGCGGGTCTCTGTGTCCGGCCGGGGGTGTGTCCGTGCGTGCCCGGCTGCTCGGGCGGGGGGTGTGTGTCCGGGCGGCGGCCGGTGTCGCAGGGCGGGCCGGGCTGTTGTTGCGGGAGGCAGTGCGGCGGGCGGGGTGGCGCCGATGGCGGTGCCGGAGGGGAAGCGCCGTGCGGCGGCCGTGGCTGTTCCCTACTCGCCGCGTCCCCCCCTCGCCGGCCCCGTTCCCGCCGCCTCGTCTTCGTCTGTCTTGTGCGAGCTGAGGCGGGGCCGCGGCGGCAGTGCCGGAGGGCCCGTGATCCCCCGCACGCACCGGGATCGGCGTCCGCCTGGCTTCCCTCCGGCCGGCGGGACTGGTGGTGTCGGCGGGCGCCCTCCGGTCCTTCAGGCCCGGGCTGAACAACGCAGCAGGAGCCGCCCGGGTTTGGGAAACGCGCCGAAGAGGCCGCGGTTGTTTGTGTTGGGTGAAAGGGGCGTGTGGCAGCAGTCCCTCCTCCCCCTCCCCGGCGGGGTCCGGAGTGGCTCCGCTCGAAGGGGTGGGCTGGGACCGCAGGGAGAGGAGAGGAACTGTCGGGTTGCGGACTCGTGCTGTGACAGCCGAGCTTTGCGGTGTCTCCCCGGCACTGGGCGCTCCCTTGTGCTCACCGAGGGTTTGTGCTGTCCCCGTGCTGAACGTGAAAGGTGTTGGGCGGGCGCTTCTTCGCCGATGTACTTCAGTACATCCTGAAGTCTGCAGGTCCTGAGAGGACGGACAGACGACACCTTCTATATTGGGAGCTTCCATTTTTCATATTAGAATAGAATTATCTTAAATATGCTTACAGTGCCTCTCGTCTCTGCTCCTGGCCTTTTCCCTTCCTCTTCTAAAGTTCGTGTCCAAGACATAAAAGAATGTAGATTTGGACCGTGTATTACGGCAGTTGTCTCCTATTTTAGTGATACTACAAGACCACAGACAAGTTCAGCTCGTTATTCTGGTGAAGGAGAATCACCCTTGTTGTTTTCTCCTTTCTCCTTTTCTCTGCTTATGTTAGATCGTCTGATCCTGTGGTCTTTTCCAGTATTTTCTTCTGTGAACTATCACATTCAGCAGAATAATACATGCTGAAGTGACTTTCAGCTTCCCTGTAAAAACAACTAATTATTGTAGAGTTTCACTGTAAAAATTTCTGTTTAATAAATAGATAATAACTTTTCCTGTGACAAGTGTTGCAATGCATTTTTTTTGTTTTCTTCTGCAAGTGAAAGGGCTAGATACACTCTTTTAGTGAAATACTGTTCTCTTACACAACAGGGAAAAACTTTCTGATGTAAAAATCAACATTAAGCTCCAAAATACATCCAAAAAGCAATTATTGTCAGAATAGTCTATGATGCTCAGAACCTGAAGGCAAAACCTGTTTCTTTGTTGCAGAAGACAAGGGCAGTTTTTCAGCACATGGAAACTGTTTAGGGCATTGCGAATAATGATGACAAAGCTAAAAAGACTTTGTACTTAGTATACAGCAATAGCTCTATAGAAAGAGGAAAGTAAAATACAGGCACTCAATATTGTAATCTCAAAGTATGCACTGATGGTAATTTCCTGGAAAATTAAAGTCTGTAATTTCTCCCTCTATTTTGCATATGCATGCCAAAATGTTTTGAGGGGTGTTAAACAGGGAAGTAGTGGATTGGCAATAAAATATTGTGGAAGCACAGAGGCCTTTGATCTTGCAGCAAGATTGTGTTGTCAACTTCAGTGGGGACTCTCAACATGGTGTAGGGTTTTATCAGTGCAGAGCAGCTGCTGAATGAAGACCATAATTTTCAAGTTAGAGTTCCTCAAGTAAAACGATACCTTTTTGCTAAAGTTGGGAACAGATTTAGAAGAAAGTACTGTTTAATGTGATACAATTCTCCCAGATATGTTTCAACAAACTTAAAAATTACTGGTTACAGAAAGACTAAAATGTTCCAGAGAATTCTTTTGGAGTAGTAGATTCCTCAATATATTTCCCCCTCTCTAAAACCAGCTACATAGCATTTACAGCATTTTATGCTAAAAGTAAGAATACAAATTGGATGTGATTAATTTGATGTTGTCCAGTGTTTGTCTTGTGTGTAAGTTAGTAAATGTGTGTATAATGTACTGAATATTTTGCATAACTTAAAGAAAATAATTCAGGTTGTAGTGACACAGTATGTTTTCTTCTGCAGCAAATCTTGACAGAGAGGTTCTTGACCCAGCATTTACGTTACAGTTCTTCTCTTGACTGTTCCTGTAGAATTGCTTGTGAGGGAGGCAGTGCTGTAAGGCTGGGTCACTTTCTCATGACTTGTGAAACATCCAGATTTGAACTCCTCAATGTCTATAGGCTGTTGTACTGTTGTTAGAGAAGCAGTGAGCTTGGATGTGGGTAAATGAGGGCTGGGGAAAATGGGAACTTAATAAAGTGGTTTTGCTTCCAAATAAAAACATCATTGGAGGATTCCTGTAGGCTTTGTCTTCTTTTCCTTTAAAACAGCTATAGAGATTATTCTTCATTATAAGCTGTTTTGATAGTTACTAGTGTTTCTGTTTTGTGGCAATAAAGTTCCCCATTTCATGACATTTGCTTTACTGCTCATTTCACTGTTGCCTTAACTATGGAAGTAAGTATTCTGTAATGGCAATAATCATTGTGTTAGGGCAGTGACAAGTGATTTTGGGTATTTGCAATGCAGATTTAGGCAATTATTCTTTATAGGCGTTATTTTTGCTGTCCTGTCTTAAAAGGGACAAACTACTGAAGAGGGTCCTGGAACTTTGCATATTCTTCAGTGCAAATTTAGGGACAAGTGACTGAAGAATGTTGCAGTACAATAGTTTTATTGTTTTGATTTTTAACTTCTTGTTGTATTGTAAACATGTTTTTGCACTGTTAATTTGAGGCATCATAGATGCACAATTTGACAAAGACAAAATAAATTTGTTTAAAACATGCTCTTTGCAATAAAAATGCTGTTCTTGAATGTGCTGTTGCTATGAGGTGTTCAGCTGCTTTGTTTCAGTGATTCTTGAAAGTACGTCTCATATTTTAAAAATGCATTTTTTTAATCTGATGATTCTTTCTTCATTACAGCCTTAAAACATAGAGTAATTATTTAAATATTTGCTTCTTCCTAACTGAAAATAGTTGAACATGTACCTTCAAACTTGAGTAAACTTCCCCCTAAAATATAATTAAAGGAAGATCTTTTAGCAGACAACATTTCTAGGAAAGCTAACTAAATGCAGGTTACTGTAGGGTTGGAAGTCATACTAAACGCAGAAAAAATGGCCTGTGTTTAAATAAATAACTCTGACAGGAATTTTTTTATTATGAATCTGTCATATAGAGTTGTTGAGGAAGGAGAAAAAGAATTGGTGAGCTATTTACTGTTGTCTTGATTGAAAGTCTTTTGATTCTAAATCTGTAACTTTTTTCCCCTCTCTGTATCTTCAGCTATCCACTGATACGTCACCATTAGATAATTTCATCTTTGGTCTTTCATACTTGGGCTTTTGCCAAGTCCTGTTACTTTACATGCCAGCATCTTAGAAGTCAGCTTTTCTTTCCCACCTGAAGGACAGAAAAATTGGTTCCCTGTCCAGTTCAAAAGCAATCAAAGTTCATTAAGTTTCCCATTGTGCCTTTTTCCTCCAGTCAATGTCATACTGCCGTATGACAAGCTTGCTTTGCTTATTTATCTGGTCATATTGTGTCAATGGTGTTTTCATCACATATACCTGCTCTGGAATCCACATTTTTCAGTGAAAGTGAGTTAACTTGGCTGTGGCTGAAGTTGTTAACTGTCTGTGGATTTGTTTATTGTTACATTCTTTTACCTTCCTCATCTAATAAACTCGTGTCACAAAAGTTATCAGCTCTAATACACAAGATTCCATAGAATTTTGTGCCTCACATAAGATCAGATTCTTAATTAGTATATATTCAAATATTATAAGGGTCTGAGAATTCTATTTTTAAACATGCTAAAGGTATTTCTCCAAGTGTTTTAATTATTTAGATGGTAAACAATTAAAAATGACATCTTGGCATGCTTCATCATGATGAAGGCTTATCTGCAATGAATCTGCATTTTGGTGCAGATTTCTGGTTGCTGAGGACAAATCTCTTTGGGAACTGCCATGAATGGGACAGCATTGGATGTAGTAAGCCAAACCTAGGTTCAGTAATCAGTAAACATGGTTTGCTTTTGCTTATTTTCCCCTGTCATGTCTTTTCCCTTGGTTTAACCAAATCTCGTCTACATCTCTCTAATTTTGCTTAAGGAAGAGTAATGTAACTTGGATGAACACGAAGAAGGGAAATGATAATGGAAAATTAGACTGAATTTAATGACTCCCCTCTCCAAGCACTTCTGCTGCCTGTTGTGTGTGTTCAGTGACCACCCTTTCCTTCATCATAAATATATTGAGGCTTCAGTGACTAAGCATTGTAACTTATGACCAGGTAGTGAAACGGTTAGAAAGTGAACTATTTTTTTCAATTAAAAATTAACACATCCACTGATATGTTAATTTAAGAATATCTAAAGTTCCTTAAATTTAGTTCATGTCTCAGGTGGCAGACTTGTAATCTGTGATGCTATTTTTTGGAGCATTGAGATTTAAAAAAAAATTGTTAGTAAGTAATTTGAATAATTGCCTAAAAGAGTTGTTGTGAAACTTTTTTATTTTTAAGTAAGACTTAAGTATTTGTTAATGATTTGCCCATATCAGTGAAATATTTTGAAGGAATTTCTACACTTTTGATCTTTTAAGAGGCAGGCCTTCAAGTAAATCAAGGCAGCCTAAATATCCCAGATAATAGGAAATTATAACAGAAAGAAAAAAACCCAACCTAAATTTAAGAAAATTTATCACATTTTATTGGTGTGTAAATTAAGATTGTGTTCTTTCTTAACTGGTTCTTTGTTGTTGGCATGGTTTTTTTTCCCCTACTGTTAGACAGGGTGTCAACGTGATGTTAAAAATATATCCATACTATCCCAGAAACTCACAAAATTCAGTGCATCAAAATCCAAGTCCTTGATCATTCAAGAAAAATAGAAGGCTTTTTTTTTTCTGGTTATTTACATCACAAATCTTTATAACTTCTAATAAATAATTTTAATTAAAAATGTTTGGTTCTTTTGCTGGATTGAAGATACATTTTTAGTTTTGTATGTGAATATAATGGCATAATATGATTTTTGTCATGGTGGTCTAAAGCTACGTAGTAATCCGTAGCAAAATGGAAATGATACTGCAAATGTGTCCAAAACAGGTCATTACTGCTGCATGTAGGCGTTTTAGAAAGAGGGAAACTCCTATGGTTTGGTTTCAGTATAACTCTAAGCTTTTCTTTTAATGCTGTTTTTTTCATCATGATGTGGTATCAAGAGATCACTAAGAGCTACTGGAATGCTTAGAAAAAAATGTATAATGTTCATGTTCTTTTGAGTGATTGTTTATGTGAATGTTATCCCTCAAAGTCATGTTTAGTGCTACATACCACTTTAAATAAATAATTTTATTACATTTTTTATTAGGTTAATTTTATAAATGTTTTAATTTTTAATTTAAGTTACCAACATTTGGCAAAAACCAGAGTGAACTCTTTTAAAGCTTGAGGTCAATAAACTGTGGACTTCTCCTGGACTGGCTGATTTGTGAGTTACATTTTAAGACTTCAGAACCTGAATACTTCAATAGTGGACTTGAGCACAAAATACTTCTAAGTGCTTGCACTGTTGAAATACAGTTTCAGAAATTCTTCATAATTTCTGTCAGTAGGACAGCTCTTTGTCATTTTCTCCCAAGAGTCAGGGTTATATTTTGCTGATCTTCTGATCTTCTTCACATCCATGTGGTACTAGTGCTTGTCTTAATGAAACCACCTTCAAAATAACAAACTCTTCATGTGGTCTAGGTGCTGGTCTTAACAGCATTGGCTTTTCTGAAAACTGCAGAGTGGTTGCATGGAATCTGCTCAGTAAGGTGTGAGATGTGCACCATCTGCCTTCTTTACAGATCTACTAAAGCTGTAAGTCGTCTTGCCTTAAGCCTTACTGTGAAGAGAGTTCCCTGTCTATCTGTCTGATCCAGCTAAGTTTATCCTAACCTCTGATCATTTTTTCATCATGACTGATGATTGTTACCAGTTTGTATTGAACTCTTTAGTTTTGACTATCCACGTGATGTGTAATTGAAGTTCAGCCTTCTCAAATCTTGAGGGATTGAGGAGTGCCCAGAGGTTAAAGTCTCCCTCATCTGCAGATGGGTGTTAAAGTTCATTGGAAGATGGGATTCTGTGTTTATGCATGCTGAAACCAACCTAAAAGTTACTTTCTTCTTTCATGTACTCCTCAATGTTTCTTCATTCAGCTGCTGATACAGATTTAGATTAAATCAACATAACCATTATGATAAATGGGAGTGCATTACAGAGAACTTCTATATAAATCTGTGTGCTAGAAGGCTGTGTTAGCAGGTCTTTCTCCTCCTCTGGAAAAGAAAATGGTTAATACCAGCTTCGCAACATTGGCCGACAGTAGGAGGGGGCAATACAGCTGTGGTTAAAATGTCTAAATTAGATAACTGCAGACATTCAGATACACAAAAATGAATAGAAAGCTCTTACCTGTTACACCAAAGTGGATGGGTTGTTTTTGAAGGTGTCTTATTAAATAGGGAAGGAATACTTCCTTAAAATAGAAGTGAAATGTTGACAGGTAGGTTTGTATTTAATTGAAGCTGGAGGCTGTATACTAGTTTGTTGTGTTGAGCTTAGTTTATTATTCTTGTGTTGTTTTACCTCTGCAGCTTTTGAGTAACATTTAAATAGTAATTTAATTATTATCATTATTATTATTCCCATTATTTTTAGTTTCTGTCACTTCAGAATTTTCATGGGGCTTGGTATTTGTGTTTCATTCCTGGGCTGTTAAGATTAGCTCTGATGGACTCTTGCTTTCCTCAGTCTTTCTGTCGTCGTGTCTCTGAACGATTGACGCTCAAGTGATTCCTTCCAGTGAGCTGTTTGCAACATCCTGTTTGGAATATGTTTGGATATTGTGAATTCAAATCACAGTGACAGTAGATAGGCAGCTGAATGTTTGAGGCAGATAGCTCTTAAATAATCATCAAAGCACAACAATTTTACATATATGAGCGGTATAAGAACCACCTGTTTTCAAACACCTAATTTCAATTTCTTTAGCATGAAGAGCTTTGTATGTTTTGGGACAGTGTCCATTATTGGATCTTTGGGTGCTGATGCACTGCTTCTTGTTTTAAGTGCTTTCTTTGTGTTCATGCTTTGCAGTGAAGTCTTCCTGTGCTCATTACTTAAATAAAATTCTATTAACTGAACCACATTCTTTCCCATCTTTTTTCTTCCTCTGCTCAAACAAAAAGACACTGACTTTAAAAATGTCAGTTAATCAGGTGCTTAAAGTCAACAATCTTCACATTGCTTGCAAATCAGGATGTGGTTTTGTTCCAGCCCATTCTCCTCTGGAAAGCTGCTAGCTGGTTTGCATAGGTCAGGTGGAGGCTGTCATTTGACACTGTCCTGCACTACATCCATGTCTTTAAAAGTGAGAGGCATGTATTAGACAGATGGACCATTTGATAGGTAAGGCTGGGTGGTAGCACCCAAAAGAGTTGTGGTCAAAAGCTCTGTGTTCAAGTGTAGACCGTGATGAGTGGTGTTCCTCAGGGGTTGGCACTTGGACTGGTGTTGTTTAACATCTTTGTCATTGACATTGACAGTGGGATCAGGACAGGAATTGCACCCACTGCACATTTGTGGAGGGCAAACTGTCCTGCATCAAAAGTGACTTCATTTTGAAGTGACATGGCCAGCAGGGCAAGGAAGGCAATTCTGCCCCTCTGCTCTGCTCTGGTGAGACCCCACCTGGAGTGCTGCATCCAGGCCTGAGGCCCCCAACACGGGGCTCCAAGGAAGGAGCTGGTTGAGCTTTAAGAAGAAACCTTTGGTTTCTTCTAACCCAAACCATTCTATGATTTGTCACATCAGTAATTTTAATCTACATGAATGAATCTTCTGTAACGTAAAGCCATGTGTGCTTTGCATCATGCCTTCAGACCTCTGTATGATTTTAAAATATCACTGTTTTGCTGAAAATTTGTTTTCCTAAGTGAGGTATTCTGCAGCGGTTATGGAGAAAATAATCTCAGAAGCTGAACTATGTAGATGCTGAAGTAGTTACACAGTAAATGGTTTTGGGATCTGCAAGAGCATTTTTTTAATACGTAAAAAGTCAGCCACAGGAGGAGTTTGAGTAGGTGTTACGGTTTGTATAGTAAGCTTGTGTGCTGGATCATGTGGCAATGACACATCCTCTTTTCTGATCTGGAAGCCAGTGTTGGTGTAAATGTTGACTGCTAGTATTTTATGGTTTGGTTAGAAACGTGTTTGATCACCAGTCAGGATACCATCAGTGAGGCAGGCAATTCTTTGAAACAAAAGTACTTCAGTAGTGCATTTGTTGCTAAATAAAAGACAAAATGAAAAGATAGGTTGTTTACTTGTTGCAAGTCCATGGTGTCTTTTCAGACTCTACTTGCCTTGCTCTCTGACAGCCAACTGCCCAGTTTCCCAGGTTACATTCAACCATGGTATATTCCCACCTTCAAGTCCAAGGACTGCTCTGAGCTCTTTTCCTGTTTTCATGGTGTTATTTGTGGAAAAGAGGCAGACCAGAGAGAGTTTTCAAAACATGCTCCAATTATGTCAAGTTGTCATTGCCACAGCCTCTGCGCAGAGTAACTCTTGAACTTGGCAGGCAGTGCTCCACTGTTAAGTACTTACTTTTCAGCTTCAGCCCTTTGAAGCTTGGAAGTTGTGCTGATATAACTTTGTTTTATTTGAGTTTACTTTTTATTTCAAGCTGTCAGTGTGTTTGTGTATTATCCTTTGCTTGTAAACATTTTAATATCTGATTTGTTTGCAGTACAAACTGATTATCGGTCTTGAAACTCAACAGTTTCCTCAAGGAGAGTTTTCTCTGCACATTATAATTGGAAAGGATATTCTACTATACATTAATTGTGAATTATTTTCTTGCAATATACAGATTCGTTTTAAGATTTAGAAAATGTTTTTAATTAGCATTTTATTAGTAGTTAATTTCTTTTTGATTGTTTTGATTTTTGGTAGAGACGGCATGAAATTAGAATGTCTTCTTTGAAATATAAGGTTCTATTACTGGCTTCTTTAGGGGGTATACTTGTTTTCTGGACTTAATTGAGAATTTGACAGAGACATGTTTCAGATAGAATTAAGATCTTGGCAGCTGGTCATCTTGGGACTGACTTGCAGGAATGAAAGGACTTTTTTGGAGTTTGGTACCTTACAGTTGCTGTTTCTCTATATTCAGCTGTGAGACTATGAAAAAAAATCTTATTTTTATCAACACAATAAAAATTGCAACTAAGCCAATATTGACCTTCCTGTTTAGGGCTTGATTTTTTTTTCTTAATTCCCACCTAAAATTTGATGTTGTTTTCATCATATAATAAGCAAATTTGAAAAGCAGATTTAATCTATGGGGGGATAGCTGAGACGGTGTTGGTTTTTTTATGAGAATGGAGTGTTATTCAGTAATTGAAATAAATTGCTGATAGCAGATTCAGCTTCTCCCAGAGATTCTGCTGGGGACTCTTGTGTATTGGTAACTTTATTCAATTATTATTTACTGATGAAAAAGAAGACAACAATCAAAGACAGTACAACAGTCAGCAAATCTCATGATTGTTTGCTGAATGAGAGCACCCTGAATGCTCAAAATTTGTAGAATATTAGTAGTTTGTATTTTCAGGGGGTTTTTGTAATTTGCCTGTCAGTGTAAGCATCTTATTTGATAGTTGTCTGAACTTGGATCTGAGTTAAGTTTTGTGAAGTTAGAGAAGGTTCTTGGCCTTGTCATAGGGTCCTGCAGTTGCACTTCCAAGCTAGAAGCTTGTTCCTTTTGTTCTCTGCATGTTTATTCCACAAGGCACAACAGGAAAGAGCAGGTGGCTACCTATAGTTCTGGAATACAGACACCTCTCTGCATGTAAAGAAATAAATCACTATTTTAGATCTTTCGTGAGTGCTTCTCAGCTACTATTTTTTGACATCCCTTCAGTCCCCTAGAGCCTTTATCGCCTCACTTTTGTTATAATCAGCCTTGCTTATTCTCCTTTCTTTAAAGTACATTTGTTTTGGAGATACTAACTTCTTAATGTTTCCTAATGAGACTCTAAGAGTAAAAGTTTGATTTTTTTCATTTCTATGCTTTGTTCACAGAACTGCTATACAACTTATCCAACTAATTTCTAGTGGTCAGGGAAAACTTTTTTTTTTCTCCTTATTATTCTCTGTTGTTAGTGCCAATGTATTAGTGGATTGATTTGTTTGTTTTCTTTTGGGTACAATTTTGCTCAGTAAATAAACTCATGAACTGCTGCAAGTGCCTACTGGCTCAGATTTAAAACCTTGGATTGAAATGAGTTTCCTCTAACTGGGACTGCTGTAGTATTCAGTTCAAAATGAAGTCAAAGAACAGGATATGTCCAATGTGTGGGGACTATGAGTGGAGTGTATGCTTTTTCTGTGACTTATCAGATACAGAAATATTTCTAAAAATTTATATTTTTTTAAAAAGGAATTGTTTTCTTTAAAACTTTCCATAGTAATAGTATATTCCTTTTGCAGTTCTATGTGATACTTTGTCTTCAGACGAAAAAGGAATATGATCTGAGGAGTTCTTTTCCTTTCTGAATTCAAGTCTGTGTTATATAGGATAATTAATTCTGGACACAGATAATAGATAAGAAAAAAAGACAGGAAAATCCCATGAGTAATAGTTGTAGTTTGGAGCACACACTAAACAGTCAGGAAAAGTCTCTGCAGAAGTTAGCCCAGTCCTGGGCACAGGTGTGTTTTGTTGGTGGTACTTCAAAAAAACCCACTGGTACAACTTCAGGACAATCTTACACAAGTTCCATTATCTGATTTTCATGTTTTGGGTTAGATATTAGTGGTGCTCAAATGATTTTTTTTTTTTCTTTGTAGATATAATTTTGCAAATAAACTCTTATTTAAAGAAAGTAGTTAATGAGGCAATCTATCATTGAAATGTCAGTTATTTTAGTTTATATTGTCTTTTAATGCAAGTAATTAGTTAATTTCTTCCATTTGTTTTCCAAAGTTTTCTGTTATTCATTAATGGGCTCTCAGAACTTAAAAAAAAAAATAGAATTATTAATGTTAAAAAAACTTTAATAAAACAGCAAGGAAAAATGGATGCTTCTGACATTTTACATGCATGCACTTTTATATTTTATTTTGAAAAGTGAAAAAAGATTCAGAGTTGTCGGTATAAAAACATTTTGGCCTCAGCCTGCCCCAGCATAAGAATTCAGATTCAGTGGGAGTTTCTTTACAAAAGGATTTTTTTTCTTTGCTAACACAAGACAAACAGATCTGGAAACTGAAGTGTTGAGCAATAATGCTTCAACTTCACATTTCTAACTTGCTTTTGTATATTTTTCAGTAATTACTTGTATGGCTTCTTAGAAATATAAAGTATATCTTGTTTGGTGTGCATGGCAATACTAATTTCTTACTGACTGTATTTTCAGGATTTATCAAAGGTGTGCATGAAGTTGAGTTTTCCTAGGGGGTAGATCTTTGCAAATGGTTTCAGAAAAACATTTGTAACTGCTGGGAAAGTCTTGTTCAACATTCACTGGCTTAACCATTGTTTGATCTCTGGACTCCAGATTTAATTTTAGTAGCACTGAAGGGTTTGGGGTGGAAGGGACGTTTAAAGATGATGTAGTCCAACCCCTGCCTTGGGCTGTATGATGAGGGTAAGACTGTTAGAGATCTGTGTAAGGCACATGATTTCTCACAATGCTATGAATATGTTAACACATTTCACAGACTCTTGCCCTGCAGAAGAGAGGCAAAGCCTTCATTTATATATATATGTTTGTTTATAGAAAATGGAATAATCAAGACAGACAAGGTATTTGAAGTAATGCTGGCTACAGACCGTTGCCACTATGCAAAATACAACCCTTACATGGACTCTCCACAGTCTATAGGTAAGAGCATCGTGCAAAAGTGATTGTTTTCATTTGTATAACTGTCTGAACTACTTTTGTCATTTATGTGTTAAGAATGTGATTTTTTTTTTAATTTGGAAGGTTGTTTACTTCTTCATCAATTTATTGCATACCTTTTAATTAAGCTTCCATTTCTTGCAGAATGCATATTTGGATATTTGCATAGTTGGCATATTTGGTTACATCAGGTAGAGAGGTGTTCTTCAGTCAATATTAATATGTGTAAATATGTGGGCTTTTTTTTTTCAGACCACAGTAACTTGTAATGGTGCAGCTGATGCAATACTTAAAAATTATTTGCATCTGGTTTATGGTAGAAACATTCCCTATCTTTACAGACATTATTCAATTGGGACCAATGCAAAGTTTCTTAAACCAAACAAACAAAGAAACAAAAAGAAACAAAGTTTATTTTTATGTGACATCTTTAAAAATAGACTTTGAATGGGAAGGTCTACTGCTAGGACAGTTGTTTTCCATCCAGGTCCCAGTTTTATCTTTCCAAGACAAGAAAATGAACTATGTAAATTTACTAATTTATTTTTTCTTGATCTTCTCCCTGCCTTTAATAGTACATGGTGAGTGAATTTTATTAGGATTTTGTTAGTTCTTTAGGAAAACTTAAAAATATTTTAAGATACTTACTCAAAGACTTGTATATCTTTACAAAAACAAATATAGGTGAGTGTTCCTCCCATTCTTATAAGTATTCATTCTCACTTGCTGTTTGCAAAATACAAAATGAAGTTGTTCTCCAGATGTTCTATGGTTGCCACTACATGAAATTCAAACTAACAAATTCATGTTTTCACATATGGGAAGAGTGGAAAAGGAATTACATTATTCTGGGAGACATTGCTCTTCTGAAGTAAACCTACTTGCTCAATATGTGATATTCATTCAATGTATAGTGACAAAATGGAGATTGTAACTGAGATCAGGGATAAAACCCTTTTTTTTCCTGTCCAGAGTTGACACAGCATAGTTTTCAGCTGATGTACCATAACTCAGTTCTGATGTTGAGTACTGCGTAACTGCTGGGGTGTGGATGTTGTACCCTGACTGAGGGTGACAGTGAAGATGTTGCACTTTACAGTCGAGGTAATAAAGATTGTAAGGTGACTGTCTGAACAGCAATGAACATCTTCCATTCTCTTGTTTTGCAGGTTTCCAAGCAACAATCAGTGCTCCACATATGGTAAGCTTTAAATCTAGGCGCTTAGTATAGTGATTTTATAAACGTCCACGTGCTTTTGAAATAAAACATTTACCACAGTAAATTTAATGAGCAGTTGATTGCAGTGACACTTTTGTGAACTGCCTACTGGGAGGAAGTAGAAAAGATAAGTCAAGATTTTTCTTGCAGATACACCATAATAGGATATGGGGTAGTGGGCAAAAAAATGCAACATAGGAAATTCTGATTAGTTTCTACAGTTAAAAAAACAACTTTGAGGGTAGTTAGGCACTTAAACAGGCTTTGCAGCTTGTGGAAATTCTGTTCTTTGATATACAAAGAAGCTGATTGAACAGGATTCTAAGCAGCCTAATTTAAAATGCCTATGTATTGAAAGAGGACTGGACCAGAAGATTTCAAGAGATCTTTCCATTGTAAATTACTCTGTAATTTATAAAATCATAAGAATTGTGGAGTGAATGACAGTGATGCCTATAGTATGGTACTGCTGTGATGCCTTTAAATCTTTGGACAGAAAGAAAGATGCATTGTACTGTTTTTTTGCCATGTGGTTTGAGACCAGAGTGAGTGCTCCCGCTGGGATTTCAGTGCATATATCTAACCCAGATACAATTTTTCTATGTTTCTTTGAGATAGAAGGTGAATAGAAGCATGTATTTTGTCTTTGTGATGTTTGGAAAGTGTCATTACATAGTAAAAGTCTGCTTCTCTTGACTAAAAGCTGTGTAGTTGGCTTAGAATTTACCTAGTTATCAATATAAAAAATCAGGAATTTTGTACAGATGTGTTAATGATATTATTCAAGAAAAAACAGAAAAAAGTACTGTTGCTAAGTATTAAATATGCTTCAAAATTTTAAGTCCCTTAAGTCATTATTTTTCCAATGCTTAGCACTAGAAGTATATGAAGTGTTAGAGCAAAAAGGTAATATATCCTCTAAGCAAATATGAACTAGGAATGTTCTAAAAGAGAATATTCTAATTATTTCTGTTTTCTGGGTGGGATGGATTAAGCTGAATAAGTGTTGTAATGGCTATCTATGAAACATGAAAATTGTTTTTTTAGTGTGCAGCCCAAACTTAGTTTGTGTACTGGTCCACCACATAGCAAAGCAAAAGTGGTCAAATGTGTCTATAGACCACTGCATTTCATATGTCAGCCTGGCTATCTGCCTTTGTAAGAGACAGCTTTTTTTTCTTATTCTTTGATTCAACAAGTGTGCAGGTAATACAGGAGGTAGTTTTAATAGTCATTTGCCTTGATGCTCTAGAGCTGCCTTATTCCTAGCTAGCTTTTGTACCAGCTTATTACAATGCATATTGGATTATGATAAACAAAATTCTTTATTGGCCATATACTGCTAGAATAGGAAGAGTCACCAGACCTGAGGAGAAATAAACTGATTTATAGTCTTTTTCCTAACACATAAATAGAGTTTGTGCTAGAAGCTTGAATGGTCAAATGAGGCTTTGTATATGGATGCTAACAAAAAAAAAATACACTCCTGAAATTTGTTGAAGCTAATGAACCCCCCATTTTTTGTAATAGAAATTATTCTGAAATTCCTTACACAAAATGCTCAGGGCATTTCCCAAAATCTCAGAAGAAATTAATATATATTGAGTAAAACATACACTAAAAATAATTTGAAATTTTCTCTCTCTGTCTTCTCTTAGCATGCATATGCACTTGAACTTCTGTCTGATCAGTTACATGAAGGAGCCAAAGCACTTGATGTAGGATCTGGAAGTGGAATTCTTACAGCATGCTTTTCGCGAATGGTGAGTTATTTCGTTTAATCACTTGATCATCAGAACTGCTTGAACTCAAGTGTAACTTGAGGAATTACAGGGGAAAAAAAAGCATCCTTTGTAGTGGACTGAAGTATATTCTACAGAAAATAATTTACTCTCCTGAGTGTGATTGATAGCCATTTCTTATGGTAGCTGATAGTAGATGTTTAACTTAAATTGTCCAATAAATGGTATAATGGTAAAGAAACCACCTAGCGGGGAAGTTTAGGTTTTTTTGGATATTTTTGGGATTTTTTTAATGATTGAATTTTAGTTGTTGCTTTACATCTTGAAGAAAGAAGATTTTTGTCTTGAGTAGTTCAATTTTTGTTATCCTGTGTGGCTATGAATGTTCTCATTGTGATAAATTGTTATGGATTCCTGTTACAATGAGAGCTTAGTGAGGAGTAAAAGAATCCTATTTCCACAGGCAAATATCTTGTGTAGATATATATATATAAAAATTGTTATTGAATTTAATTGCTTTCTTTTCTTGTTATATTGCACAAGCATTACTATAAGTGTCCATTTAACTTTTTATAAGTTAGATATTAATTTGAATTTTACATCTTTTCCAAATTACTTAATCTCAGTTGTGTTATTCTACCTGTACCTAAGGAATTTTCTGTCTTCTTCCCTATCTTACATCAGGAAAAAAAAAGATGAAAAAAATCTAGGTTTTAGTGGTTGTAGCAATTGTATTGTTAGACTGATTCATGAAGAGGAATATAATCAGTTCTTATCTCTGTTCCAGGGCTTTATAATTGCTTTATGATTAGTAGGGACCTTCATTAAATTGCTAACTAGATTTTTTGTTTTGTCTTTCTGCAAAGTTAATTTGAAAGGTGTTGATACATATGATAATTTCTCGTTTAGGTTTCTTCGCTGCTTAGTTTTCGATTTTCAAGCACCAGTCTGAGTCTGCAATCGCTTCTGTTTCCCTGTGTTAAGAATTAGCTGAGAATGTTTAGGACTGGGCAATGCACTTGCAAAAGTATTTACGTTTCTAAGTGTTAGCTACAAAATTAAAAAAAAAATTAAAAAAAAAGGTAGTTTGAATAAGTTAACCAAACTGCAGCTTAGAGGAAATCTTAAATGGCACTTAATTCAACTTGCTGCCTATTGTATTTGGTCTCTAAGTCAGTAATGAAATGCTAGCATGGGAGCGCCAATCCTACAAGCATTAAAACTTTTGTCCAGGCTGTACTTATTTCTCACTGAAGTTATGAATGCATAAAGGAATAGCCATTTTCAATAGGATGTGCTAAATTGTGGTTGTGCACTTTTTTCTACTAAAGTAGCTGTATAGAAGTCAGAATCATCAGCACAAAAAGGAAATTTCTTTCCAAATTTCCTGAAGTTAATCCCTCTATCTTTTTATTGCCATATGAATGTTTTGTGCCTCTTATGAATCCTCCTTGGTGGTTTGCATTGGAATGGCTTACAGACATGCATCGTGAAAAATGGAGTAAATGCTTTCATTCTACTTGATAGCACTGCTAACAGTAATAAAAACTTTAAGGACATATATTACAGGAAGTAATGGTGGAGTGTTTTACCACCAAAATTCAGTTGGGGATGTGCTTTTTGTGACTGTGCTGATGTTGCTTCTCAGTCTACTTGAGATCTAGAATTAGTAGCTCTCATTTGGGTCACAAGTGCCTCAGTGCACGTAGATGACAACTTTACTCTTAGGATGATAATCTCATATGTGGAACCTCTGGGAAAGCTTTATGTTTACTTAGACTAGTAAAATATCTTTAAGATTATTGTTTGAATTTTCATGTTAAACTTCTGTGCTAAACTTATCTACATGGCTTGCAAAATTAAGTTTATTTACTTTTGAAGATTGCTGGCAAATTAAATGAATTACAGTTTTCATTTTCTCAGTACTGGATTTATGAAAAGAGTTGGCTATATTTTTCTTCCTAACGTGGAGATCCCAAAAATTGTGCCATCTTTCTGTTGTCTCAATTGCATGTGCTTCACAGTTCCAGGGTAATAGACAGAGGTAATTGGTGAGGACTCAGAAATAAGGGTTATATATTAATATAATATAATGGGCTATCACATGCAGCAGGAGATTCTCTTACTTTATCTATTTCATGCTCTTGACCATTTTGCTAAATTTTCATTTCTCTAGCTCTTGCCCTTTTTCAAAGGCTGGGTCTGTGGTGGTCTTCCACTCAAACCAGAAAAGCTAACTCTGCACTTTTAATACTTTTAACATAGGACTTGTTCATAATAAAACAATAAAAAAATTTTCCAGGATAGCCAGTTACTAATTTTCTATGTCTTAACAATATTAAAATGTAAGATACAGAAACATAAACAATGTGTTCAGATGTGTCCTAAGACAGTTGTTAGACAACATGGGCTGCTGCTAGGACGTACTTTGCTATTCTGTTCTTTGAGCTGGATCCTGTTAAAAGTGGTCAGACTTTTGAAGATTTAGTTTTGAATGTTTTTTTCTGGACTAAAGACAAAATTCAGGAAGAAATACCTGTAATGGAGAAGTTTTTGTTAGTAGCCCTCGTTTCCCCTCTCCAAGCTCTTTTTTTGAGTTAAGAGCTCTCAGAAGTTCCACTCTTCCTATGGAGGAGAGCTGTAAATATATCTGAAGTATATTCATGAATGATCTGAAAGCATATTTATGAATGTGGAAGGTAATTTGTCCCTGACTGGTAATTGCAGCATTTGCTTCTGAAAGGAGTCTTGAGATGATTTTGAGTAAAAATCATGATTTAATCCTTGAAGTAAGATCTTCTCTAGAAAAGCCTTAATCCGTAGTAAGTTTTGTTCAGTGTGAAAGGAGATCAGTTCTAGTCTTTGCCTTTGACATAGTTACTTTTTATTTCAGGTAATCAAAACAAACATAATCAAATTCAATTTCTAAAAATTCCAAGAAGAAATATCCACTAACATTATTACACAAATTAATCACATCTCAGAAAGATCACTGTCACAATATTTATAAAACTGTGCAGACACACTTTAATTATCAGGTGTTTCTAGCAGTCAGGGCTTGTAATTTCTAACAGGAGTTTGAATAACATTGGGAAAATATACTTCCACTTTTCTGTTTTTGTTTTTATTTTAGAGAAATGAGGTCAGGAAGTATAAATACTCATTCTGTAAGTAAAACTAGCAGAAATTGTTCAACTGTATATTTTTATTCCAGGTTGGTCCCAAAGGACAAGTTGTAGGAATTGATCATATCAAAGAACTAGTAGATGACTCAATAAATAATGTCAAAAAAGACGATCCCACATTGCTGTCTTCAGGAAGAGTGAAACTGATTGGTGAGCATCAGACTGATACTTTTACTAATTAAATTTGTATTCTTTCTAGCAGCTGGTTGAAAATGACTGAATTGGATGTTATTAAATGTTTGAATTTAAGATGTTAAACCGAAGAAAGAGAAGCCAAATGAAAACTTTAAAATCTGAATTGTCTTTAGACCTTTGAAAAACAGTGTATTCCCCCAGTGTTCAGAATATAACTTCTGCTGATCTCAAAGACTGTGTAATCATTCTCATTAACAGGGAAGTGTTTTTTTAGTGAAAATACATGCTGAAGGTCTGTAATTTTATCTTTGGCTATTTAAAATTGGGGTTTAATTCACAACTGTTCTTGAATAAATACCCTGTCATCTAAATTCGGGTGTTTTAACAAAGCCTTCACACTTCTGATAGAGTAGTTGAGAAAGCTGCATGTGAAGATTCAAGTGGAAAAAGTACTAGATTGGAAGCATGCACCACTGAAGTTTATTTCACTTGTTTTTAAAATTGACAGTAGTTGTATGTCAGGGAAGTGATTGATGCCAAAGTACTCTAATTCAGTTGGTTACTGAGAGGAAAAAATGCCCAAACAATACAAGGACAGTTAATTATTTTAAGTAATGTTTTTTTACTAAAAAAAAATTTAAAAAATTGTGTGGGTTTTTTGTTTGTTTGTTTGTTTTTTCTTTGGTTATTTGTTTTTTTGTTTGGTTATTGTTTGTTTTTCTTAGAAGATGCAAGGATGGCATGAGAAGTGTGTCATTCTATTGATTAAGTTTAAAAAGAAGTTGAAGGTCAGGATGTTTTTTGAGGCTTCTTACAAGAACAGTTGGAAAAATCATTATTATGTGACGTTTGGCTCTTAGCTTAATTACCATTTTGATTCTTGGTCTTTTCTTGTAAAGGAGGGACTTTTCTAAACGTTTTTTAAATAAGTTTACCAACAAGTATGCATAAATATAGTGCAGTGTATCTTGCTGAGAACACTTAGGTCTCAGAACTTCTTGGAAAAGAAGTTAGATTGCTAGGGCTGTAGAGGGGGAATGAGGGAATAATTTCCATTGTTGCTATACAAAAGCAATTTTGACTTAGCTTTTGGTCGTTTCTGAACAAACTCTGGTGCTCTTGCAAGTCTAGAATTCTAAGTAAACATCATTATCTACATTATTTTTGACTATGTAGCAGGGTGACTAAGAGACTTGTGAATAGTTTTGTTGTGAGGTACATTTTGAAAAAGTACAGATGGACAAGTAATACTTCTGTGAATTAGGTGGAAAAGAATGTTTCAGCTGTGCTGGATTCCTGGGAGCTCTTTGTGGAGAAAGATTTCAGACAGCTATTTATTTAAAACAAAAAGACAGCAACAGAAAACCCCACCAAAACCCCCATCCCAAACACAGAAACAAAAAAATTGTGTAAACCTGTTGATTAATAATGGGAGCTGTATGAAATAAGATCAGGTGTGTCAGTTGCTGGCTTTTCACAGTGTCCTTCAGATTCTACTCTGCTTTGTCATATCTCACATATGCCATAACTGCATTTCAGGAACACCAAAATTATTTTGGGGTGTCTCAGTAAAACTGCATTGAGAGATTGGGAATAGGTATACTTGGATTAATATGTCTTTGTTAGTTTTTGTGTCTTTTGGCTTTTTTATTTATTTATTTTTTTATCTCTTGATTTTGTCTCCTCTTAATATCAGGAGGAAGCCTTTGAGGTGAATCTCTCAAGTGCTTCTACTCACCACATTTGGCTCACGTGAGAGTACTCATGGAAAGCACAAAATCTTATTCATTTTGGAACAAACTAGACAAGATTATGTGTTCCAATTAGCAACCAAATATGTTGCATGTGGATATTAAGACAATAAGACTTAGATCTAGACTGCAGTGATTATCCCGAAATGCGTATGTTGCATGGATGCCAGGTTCTCAGCAAAAACTTTTGCTGCACGGATCTGCTTCTATTGTACTGCACTATTTGCTGATGCAGCTATAGCCAGTGGCGATGAGGGATTTTAAATGACTGAGGGAAGTAATGTTCTTCTGTTTCTGTGCTTATGCTACAACTGTGTGAAACAGGTCTGCATAGAGGCACTGAAGGCTTGAGTACTGTGATCAGCAGATCAGGTCTAGATTTATAAACAAGCTACAGAACCATTTTATAACAAAAAGTCCTGACATTTTTTCCTCATCACCACCTGCCACCCACCACCACAATTACTTCACTAACAGGCTACATGTAACTTGAGATGTGAGTAGGATAGGTGACATTATTCAGGATGTAAACACAAGCTGAAAATTTGGGGTCCTCTTTCCCCTTGGACATTGAATAATAAAATAATTTGAATGACATTGAATATATGAACGCCAACTTAACTATTTTTTAAATCTCCTGGATATCTAAAAGTCTCCTGCCATTGTAGGTGAATGTATTTCTTCTGTAACCATAAGTTTTGTGGATTTTAAAAGGGAGGAGTCATGCTGTACCTGATGCATATGAAGGAGCATGATCTTTTTTTCCCCACTTTGGTTGTGTGTGTGCTGTTTTTGGAGATGTTAGCTATGGTTTCTGAGAGCAAAGGGATAGTTGTTTTTGGATCTGTTTTACTGCTGTCAGTAAAGTGATGTACAGAAGCCACATTCAAACTTCTCTGGAGAGTGCACTAGGAACACTAATGTCTCACAATACATGTGTTCTTCAGAAGTGACAGCAGTTTCTTTCACAGCTGCTTCTTCAACTTGGCAATCACTTCTTTTTCCAGCAGTACTGGAGGTCACTGCTTCTAATGCCTGCTGTGTACCCTGGGGAATAAGGGTCTGCCTCCTTGAGTAACTAACATAATTTTTAGCACTATCTGTATGAATAAGCTAAAGAAGTCTTTCTCTGTTGCCATCTCTGATGGAACAGCAGCTTGATACAGTAACACATCATTGCCGCTTCTTTAGAAGAGTTGTACAGTGCTATTAAGATATATAAGTATTATATACTTGACTGCATTGAGATGGTTGTTCCAGTAGAACACTCTGGCAGTCAGAGGGATTAGACCCTGGAAGTACTGGAACTTTCATTACTGGTGATCTCTGTTGCCATCTGACTTAGTGGAAATGCTGACCAATAGGGATGAGTTCTCTTGAAGCGCTGGTACTTCTTGCTTCGCAGCTTCTGGTTGTGGCCCTTGGTTGGAGCTTTTGCTAGTCAGAATTGAAGAGTATTTATGTCACTGACCTCTAAGAGGCTTCTCAGCTTCTGAGGAAATGTGCTCTCGTAAAGAGCATGGATGCAGAAGGTCCTTGAGAGGATCATCTTTTAGGACCTCATAAGGAAGATGACAAATACCTCAGTTTTAATTGTTTTGTGGAGCTGTCCAGGTCTTCCTGTACTGTCTTGGATACCTGAGGGTGTTCTTACTATCCAGATGGCTCTCCTTATCATGGAGGCCAAAATGAAACCTGCTCTGGTGACTATATATTTTTCTTGCCTTGAGAGTTGTTAAAAAGTTGACAGGTTTCAGTGTCTGACTGGGGCATAGCACTTCTTTTGATTCTTTCAGTTTTAATTAACCTGTGATACTGTTGTTTGCACAGAAGTCAAAGCTTAGCCTGCTTGACGATGGGAAACCCCAAATTACTTGTGCTGATCAGAAGACTATGCTCATTAACCTCCATGTTTTTTCTTTTTGACTGATTATTAGAACTTCTGTAATCACAGAGTATGAATTTATGGATGGTTCAGCATCATTTATTGCATTTGTTCTAAATAACTCCAGAGGGAGCCTGCCTGACTTGCTCTGATTTCCTGTTGCTTTCCTGTAAATAATGCAGATGCCATATTCACATTGTCTTTTTTCAAAGCTTGACTCAAGGTCCAGTTTAGTTTGTCACATTTCATTGGCTTAAAACCCCCAAACTGTTACTCTTTGCTTCTGCATAACTGGGATGGAATGAGATGTCTGTGCTAGGGTGCTTCTCCATGAGTTCTCCACCAAAGGTGAAGCAGCACTGGTAACTTCTGAAAACCATAGTTACTCCTAGCATCTTCCAAGCAGCCACCTGGAGCTTTAGTCATGAGTCTGATTTGGCTCTCTGTGTTAGTCCAGTGATTGTCTGCAGGAAGAATAGTGAGGCTCATCTGCTGGAATGTGGGGTGTGCAGAGGTTACTGCAGTACTGCATTAATGTATGCATATAGGTGTGGGCTTTTGTTGCAACTGGTAGTGCAGTTGTAGGCATAGTCCATGGGGAACACTTCCTTTGTCTTTTCCTCACCTTTGGAGTCTTCTGATACATAATTCTGACATTTAATGCTTTGGACATAAGATTTGCATTATGTTTAGGAACGGTGTGCATGAAGACAAGGCAAAGCAAATTGTTTGTTCCAAGAGGGTAAATGAGGGGGGAAATTCACCTGTGCTTGAATTGGTAGGGAGCATAAATACTTTAGTATCTTTTCTAGGTGGATGATGTGTTTCCAAGAACTTTCATTATAAATCCATGCTTTCTAATTTCAGATGCTTCAATATTATTTATATATGTATATTTTACAAGCATGTGTATGCGCATATGAGGATGTTTTGTTGCATTTATTTTACAAATGTGTTTATTTTTTACATACAGATATGGGAAACCAGCTGTTTTCTCCAGTCCTTTTGAAAATGTTTTAAAAAACAGTGTTTTCTTGCAGTGGGAGATGGACGAATGGGATATGCAGAAGAAGCTCCCTATGATGCGATTCATGTTGGAGCTGCAGCCCCAGTTGTGCCCCAAGCAGTAAGCCTTTATGTTTTGTGTGTGTGTTTCTGTAATATCTTAGCTGTAGAGAGTGCTTTGCATATATCTGTATGTAAAATACTTGGTATACTTGGTAGCTTGCACTGCTGGGAGTATCAGTGGGCAGTGTGGTATTACTGTATGGTGTGGGGTTTTTGTCTCTGTTACAATTGGGCTTCCTGTTGGTCTGATAAAGCTGTATGTTCTAATAACTCTGCTCTAAATAAACATATTTTAAAATTACACGTGTGCAACCATCTATTACAAAAATGAACTGGTATATTTTATTTAATAAGAAAATTTTTCAAAACACTGAGTTACAAAATTTAAGTGTGTTTCCCAAGTTCCAAAGCACTGAGTCTGTTGAAAGTAAAATGCTCAGCTGGAAGTACAAACAGTGCCATTTGTTCGTAGCTTTCAGAATGGATACGGGGCAGTTCTTACCAGAGAAGATGAAGAGTAACTAGGGGCTTTAGAGTGTGCATCCATATAGTCCATTTTTGCAGATAAGATTTTTTTTTTTTCTCTTCCTTTCATCAGGCACATGGTAATATATAGCATAATTTTTATATGCTAGATGCCAGTTAAGGTTTTTAAGTCTTAGTGAGGTATAGTGAAAGATTGGGCTTTGTGGCGTCGTAGACAGATTGGACATTTCCAGACAATGACCAGTGGGGGGGGGGGGGGGGGGTGCTTCAATTTTTTTAAAGTTGGTTGTGGTTTTAAGTGTTTTTTGAGGGGGATTTATTTGTTTTCATTGTTTGAGTTTTTCTGTTGTTTTTTCTTTGGTGGGGATGCGTGGGAGGGTGTTCCCAGCAAAACATTGACAATGACAATTTAAAAAGTAATTGAAAGCTTATTTGTGAATGAAACAGTTCTTAATTATAACTTTTGTTAGCAATGGGGATTAAGCTTTTTTTTCATGACATCTGGGAAGTATGAAATTTTCCTTGAGACTACTGTGATTAGCCTTTAACTGTGGAAAAAAAATGCAAGCGTTTTTCACATACTATGTTTACATGTCACTTATCTTACTCATATTCATATATTTTAGACTAGTTTCATAAAAGACTGTTCCATTCACAGAATGAAAGAGGAGCTGTTGGGTAATGAGTGTGTTGTAGACAAAATTTTTTGAGGAAGAGAAATAATAAAAAGTCACCAATCTTACTCTGAAGGTTTAAGGGGAGATCAGTTACCCCCAGAATTTTTGATGCTGGGCCTGTACTGATACACAATAACTATTAAACAGTTAAACAGTTTCAAAAGTTTGAATCTGCTAATAATTTGTGATTTACATGCTTCCCCCACCCACATATACAGAAAATAAAACTGCAACCTCCCCAGTTAATTAAATTATTTTACTGTAATACCAGTTGTTTTACCATGTTGCTGTGATACTCTCATTTTCAGTGCACTTTTTATTTTTCCTAATGGAAGTAGTTATCTACTTCATGAAAGTAGATAGATACATAATGGCAAAGCTATTAATCTACTGTAACAAACTTTGGATCCAGCTTCTGTGAAGTGGCTGGTTACATTCTAATTTCTGTGTTGTGTTCTAGCTTATAGACCAGTTAAAACCTGGCGGAAGATTGATATTACCAGTTGGCCCTGCTGGGGGAAACCAGATGCTCGAACAGTATGACAAACTAGAAGATGGCAGTGTCAAAATGAAGCCTCTGATGGGAGTGATATATGTGCCTTTAACAGATAAAGAGAAGCAGTGGTCCAGGTGGAAGTGATTTTCTGTTCCACTTACTTCTTCCACACACATTCAAGGTGAAAGGGTGTGAATTTTAAGCAGATAGACTGCAAGGCCTGCCTTTGCTGCTGTCATTGCTTTCTGCTCCTCCATACCATGAAAAGTGACTCAGTCTGCATTACTACATCACCCAAAGGAGGTTATGCTAAGTTTGAGCTAAATTAAAAGCAGAAGAAAAATATTGCATGGGTTGCACTTTGTCATTTTTGGACATGTTTTCTTTAGTCTTTGGTGTTTTGAAGATTCTTAATTGTTGTTTTAAACACAGTATTTTCTAAGGCTAAACTTCACTTTTAATGAACTTTTTATAACTATTTTGCCAAATAATTAGGGTGAAGTGTAAAATTTTACTTAATAAATACTGTTTTGTCCTTTAAGTTAGTGGTAATTGGGTGTTCATTTTTTATTTTCCTGAAACACTACAAATGAAGAAAAATCTTTGCAAAATCCTTTGTGGAAAATGTAGGTGATCTTGCTAGCACTTCTTCTTTAGCCCCCAAATAGCAAAAAGTAGAGGAGATAATTCTTTCTTCCCTAAAGTATAAATGTAGTTGAGTAGTGTCCAGAAAATTGTCTCAGATGTGTTATTAGAAGTCTGTCATCTGTCTCTGATGGGGCAGTATTTGTGTTTGCCAATACAGCAAACTCTAAAGGCCTTTCTAGACGTAGGAAACCTTCCAGTTTGCTGAATTGAATAGCCAGTAGTAAATAAATAAATAAATAAATAGATGTAATGCAGCTGTCAGCTTAAGCCATGGTAGGCATTAGTATGTGAATGAACAAAGCAGCAGTGCTGTTTTGCTTCCTGGCAGAAAGTGCTTGTGAATGTATTATTTGCATTAGTGAAGTGCAGAGATGTGCATTGAGCTCTGAAAACAACTCTTGAGCTTTATAAGCTAAATTTAGATTTTTTACTTTTTTCCCTTGGTATTCTGGAGTATAGTTTGTGATTTGAATACATGAATACTTAGTCTAACATATCAAAATAATCATAAAAACTACAAATAAAGTATTTTGCATACTGTTGCTTAGTGAAACCCCATTTCAGTGTTTCTTGGATTACTATATTGCCACCATGTACAAATGACTCTTAAAACAACTTCAGTGAGGTACTGCTTAGTTCAAAGCTTGTGAAGCATGCTTGTTATTCAGATGTTTTCCATTTGTTATGCAAATGAATGCTTTGGCCTCGAATATCGCCAGTATTCCCTCAGTGTGGTACTCAGGGGTTTCCTGCCTCTTGTAAGGCTTTGGAAGCTTTCCTTTGTGGTTGGTTTCCTCCTCTGGCAAATGTTTTATTTAAGTTTGGAGTCCATGCTTCACTTGCTCTAAAAAAGAGTAGTCATCTTCTTAAGCCTTCCTTCTCTCAGAGAGGTTTCATAGATTTTTCTCCATTTCAGGCTGATCTGATTATAGTAGCAATTGGAATTTTTTTTGGTCACAGCAGTGTATGTTCATAAAACACTTTAGGAAGGGTTTCTCAAAAGTGTTTATCCCTTGCTAGAAGTGAAGGTGGTGTGTACTGTGTTACAGAATAGAATTCTGAGTTTTTTGCATCTCTTTGGTGCAGTTTGGTATTTCATTTTGTCTGCCAGCTTGGAAAGAGCTAGTAGTTTGTCTTTGAGCCTTCTTCAGTCATGCATCTTGTAGGGTTATTTTCTCCAGAAATTCATACCAGTTCCTGTGCTTTTATGATACACTTCTTGATTTTATTTATTTATTTATAATTTAAGAATTTACAGTGGTGTTACCAGAAAATATAAGTGCTTAGCCTGAAGGGTTCTTCTGCAATGGCATAGAGGCTGTATCTTCCTATGCACGTTTAAATTTTGTTCCATCTTGGAACTCTCTGTTAAAGAAAATCTCAGAAGTCCACTTCTTGTAATGTTTGGTATTTCTTTAATTGGTTTTTTTTTGTGATCTGAATAAAATTCCCACTCCGTTTTCTAGGATAACTGTCAGTGTACTGCTGACCTTACAGAAGGTCGCATTTTGTTGTTGTTGTTGTTGTTGTTTTTTTGTTGGTGACTATGAAGTGTATAGTCAGCCAGCTGCTGCTAAGGAAATTCCTAATTATAAGTCAGCATTTGCTATCTATGCTGGCATCAAAGATGAAAGAGGTGTTTTTTCTTCACTTCCTAGATTTCAGTTTTTCTTTTCTAAATGGCTCAAGATCTGTGAGCAGTTTGTTGCTGTACATCTCAAATTCATTAAACAATAATCATATTAAGATTAGCTCAATTCTGTGTGTTTAGTTTGTCATTCTTTTAGTTTACATTATGTGATTTCATTCCTAATGCAGGTAACTCTTCCATTACATTGAATGAAGAATTGGTGTCCCTTCACAGAATAGAATTGATAGGCCAGCAGCATTTTCCTAGGCTAGCAGACCTTCCAGTTGGCAGGAAAGAAACTGTTTAAACTTTTGCTGAGCCATTCACGATTTGGAATGTTCTTTAATGGGGCTGCAGGATGCTTTTGCAAAGCAGCGAAACACTCTTAAGTGGTCTTTGAAGTCAAACCTATCTTCAGGTACTGTGTATCATACTTCACTATGTAAAACTGCAGTCTTGTAGCAAAAGGAAATCTGGACTAGTTGGAAGGAAAAGATTACTTGGATTTCAATACATTGCTAAATAAAGCATCTTATTTGTGAATACTGTTAAATTTCTTTAAATTTAGGCCATGACTTTCTAGTTTTGGTTCAGTTACAGTCATATTTTATTAAGCACCCAATATTAGTGGAAATCATCTCAAATGTCCCTGGGACATTTAGAAGTAGAATATACACAGGAACCCTATTTTTGGTACAAAACAATACAAAGTAGTGTGCCAGAGATCCAGCAGCCAGTGCCCAGATGTGTTTATATTGATAAGGGTATCCTTTCATATAAAACTTATCAATTGTTTTGGGTATTTTTACTGAAAAGTAGGATGGAGGGAAGGCCTCTTGTGTTGCACAGTTGGGAACATGGCTTGATGGCTGCCTTATTGGCAGATCTTGTATAAACTAGGATCTCTGGTTCTATTTCTCTATGAGAGTTCACATACTACTTATTTGGAAAAACGATTTCAAAAGTCACAGGATCATGGTATTATTTAGGATAGAAAACACATTTAAGGTCTTTGAGTCTGACTGTTAACCCTGTGCTGCCAAGTCCACCACTAAACCATTTTCTCAAGGGCTACTTCTACACATCTTTTAAATACCTCCAGAGGATACCTTGTCCTGCTGGCCACGCTGTTGCTTATACAGAGGCATAAGAGAATAACAATGTAAATAACACTTAGCAGTGGGTCTGCATTTTGGATTTGATTTCCAGACAGGCAGCTGTTTAAAAATGTTAACAACTGCTTTTCTCTTAGAGATTGTATTAGTAGAAATTATTTATAAATGTTATGCTAAACTCATATTTTCTGATAAAATACAAAATTATAATGACAGTATTACCCTTCTGAGCAAAAACTTCAGTGACTGAACTGGGACTGTTAATGTATCCCACTTATCTGTACATAAACCACAATTAAAAATACAGCCTTTTGGAAAATGTATTTATTAGGATATATTTTTATATGTTTCTGCTTCAAAACTCTTACTCAGTGTTTCAAGTGCCCCTGATGATCTAGTTGACCAACTTAATTTCAAATTAACAGGTACTGTTTACTGGAATTCTCAGGCCATGCAGAATAATGATTGTTATAAATACATATACTCTGTTTATTACAATGATTATGGTTCAGGTGCTTATTTTACTTTGGCTAAAAGAATCTCTGCACAGAACATTTCAGTTTAAATTTAATAATTAGGTATTATTGTGGTGGTTTGACCCTGACTGAATGCCAGGTGCTCACCAAAGCTGCTCCCTCCACAGCTAGACAGAGGAGAAAGAACTCAACAGAAGGCTCATGAGTTAAGGACAGGAAGAGATCACTCACCAGTTATCACCATGGACTTGACTTGGGGATATTAATTGAAATTATTGCCAAGCAAAATCAAAGCAGGATAATGAGAGGTAAAACAAACCTTCAAAACACCTTTCCTGCACCCCTTCTCTCCTTCCTGGCTCTACCTCCTGTCCCCTGGCAGTGCAAGGAGGCAAGGAATGGGGTTTATAGTCAATTAATCACACATTCTTCCTGCTGCTGCTCAGGGAGAGGAGTCCTTCCTCTGCTTCAGTGTGGGGATTCTCCCACAGGACACAGTTCTCCATGAACTTCTCCAACATGACTCCTGCCTATGGGCTACAGTTCATCATGAACTGCTCCAAGATGGGTCACTGTTCTTGGGATGCAGTTCTGCAGGCACAGCCTGCTCCAGTCTAGGTTCCCCACAGGGTGACAAGTCCTGCCAGGAAAGCTGCTCCAGTGTGGGCTCCTCTCTCCATGGGTCTGCAGGCCCCTGCCAGGACCCTGCTCCAGCATGATTCCCACAGCTTCACAGCCTCCTCTCAGACATCCAGCTGCTCCAGTGTGGGCTCCTCCACAGGCCGCAGGTGGATCTCTGCATCCCTGTGACCCTCCATGGGCTGCAGGGCCACAGCTGCCTCACCATGGTCTGCACCAGGGGCTGCAGGGAAATCTCAGCTCTGGTACCTGGAGGAGCTCCAGCCCCTCCTCCCCGATCTGGGTGTCTGCAGCACTGTTCCTCTCACATGTTCTCACCCCGCTCTTCTCTGCACAATAATTCTTTCTTTCTAAAATGTGTTACCACAGAGATGTTGCGTCTATTCCTGACTGGCTCAGCATTGGCCAGTGGAGGGTCCGTCTAGGAGCCAGCTGATGTTGGCCCTGTAGAACATGGAGGGAGGAAGCTTCTGGCAGGTTCTCACAGAAGCCACCCTGTGTCCTCCCACCCCCCAACACCAAAACCTTGCCAGATAAACCCAATACAATTATGTAAAAGTACATGTGATATATCTGATGCAGTGGGTTACAGAAAAAAAATCCTATATAACTTCAATTTACTCTGAATTTTATGATTGATCATGGCAAATTATAAATATTTTGTAACAGCACCTTTCCAGATTAAAATGTTACAAGTCCAAATATTGCATCTTTAAAGTTACAAAGTGAGAAATGGGCTGCTGAAACACTGAGTAGATGCTGTATTTCTAATTAATAAAAGGCTGGGCTCTGAATTTCACTTTCAGTAATGACAACATGTTTTTCATAGATGAATGACATTGAAAAGGGAAAGTCAAATACTGCCTAATGACAAGAAAATTGAAGTGGATCTAAAAGATTGAGATACAGACTTTAGCTAGATTTATAAATCTAAATGTTCAAATATTTAATTTGAATGTCTTCCACTAAAGAGGTGGTGAGGGATTGCAAAGCTGCATGACTTATATTCCAAACTTATTATTGGTAAGATTATTGATTCTCTTTATTTTATTTCATGGCAAACGCTGTCATTTTCCTGAAATGTTGCCTACTGGATTTTTTTCTGACAGTGTTTCTTGGTTTGTTGTTGAATATTCATAATGGGATAATGGGAAGCATAGAGTATTCATGTATATGTTTTCCCTAGAAGTAAGCCAACATTTTTCAAACTTTATTACTTTTTTTTCAAGAATAGTCATTTTGAGCTAATGACTTCTGAAATTTGCTTTAACCTACAAAGTTGCTTTGATGCCTCAGTTGACAGATGAGTGGTTCTCTTGGTGGAATTCCAAAGGCCTGAGAAGAACTACTGTGGTGACTTAAACCCTAAATATAGATATTGCTTGCTAAGCAGGAGCTGGTAAGAAGATTGGAAGGAGTGCATATATGAAGGTGGAGGGAAATTGCACAAGTTGTGTAAGAATCATAGCAAATAGCCATGGCTAGGAAGAATGCAAATTAGTAGATCTTTCCTGTGGCTCTAGAGGACAACAGGATAGTTTTAACATGGAAAGAGCAATCTTTTGAGTCTCCTTTTAAGCTTTTTAGCAGGATAGATTTTGTTGCATCAGTGGGAGGATAGACCTGTATTCTGATTCTTAATGGTGGCTGAAACCTGGTGGATTTCATAGCTTGGCAGTTTCCGATCCATACAGGATCAGCTCAGGTCAACTGATGCTGGTTTGCAATATGTATTTATGTCTGCAAGCTGTGCTACATTAGGGAGAAAGCTGACAACTGTTACCTATCAGGTGATCCAAGACTTTTCTGGAACATTCTAATACATACAATCCAGTAATGCACATATAAATTCAACTTCTCTCTGTAGAAAATAAATGCTGTATATTTTTGACACATATCATGGATTGGTTTGGGCTGGCATGCTGTTGTTAGATTAATGAGTAGTGAAGAGCAAGTGAAAAATCTCTTGAGGAAAGCTGATCCCCCTTAATACAGTAGATGTTCTAAAAAATAAAATATGAAAATCCTTATTTTGAATGTCACATATAGGATGTAGTGGTCACAAATATGTTAAAGCAATGAAAAATACCAACAAATAAAACATTGCTATGTTAATATAATTTATTTTAAATGATATAGTTATGTAATGCTTACATGTTTTAAGTAGAAATATCATTTTGGAAAAGAAAAAACAAATCCTCACTTTAAATACCTTAAGTGCATTAGCAACATTATGCAAAAGCTTTGCTAACATCTGTGGCTGGGTAAAATTGTTGTGTTTAATAATTTTGAAGTAAATACAGAATGTTTCTTAGGCTTACAGCTTCTTGAGAATCTACCTTGGGTTTGAAGGATTAAGAATTACTTGTCACAGTAAAAGACCAGTGTTTAATAAAGCTGTGAGTGTGTGGTAGGAATCAGGATAAAAATCACACCCACAATTAGGCATATGAGACTAAGCCAGCAACAGCAGTAGTCATTATTTACATACACTTCTTGAAGTTGTAAAAATTAACTGATGATGCAGCTCCTGGAAGTGTTAGGGATGAATGAAGCACTTGTCCTGAATTCACTGGCACTGCATTTTAAACTGGGTATCAGATGTTAATTTCTTTTTATCTGTTTAAAGTAAGCAAATACCCATTCTGTGAGACAGCAAATACGGAGAGCTTCCAAACCTTTAGCTATAAATAATTTTTTTTTAATCCCTGCCAGGATGTCTTCTTCCACCTCCTGCTTTTTTCTGCTGTCTGTAATTACTGCAGTGCTCTAAAGCTGTGTGATTAGTACCTTGCTATTAGGAGGCAGTGCAAAGTGCAAAGAATGCAAATATTTATCACTTACAAATCACAAGGTTTGCATCCCCAGCTGCATTAGATAGAAAACTAGTCATTTAAGCACTAGTTTCTACAGCCTTTTCAGTTGCTTTTAAAATGTTTTGCATGCTGTCATTCCATGCTGTATGATTCCTAGAGCGTAATAATGTCTTTGTAACTTAAAATTTTGTATGTGTGCATGTAGAACTATATTTTTGTGGGTTAGTGCGCATGATAGCAGGAAATACTATTGAAATCAATACTGATTGAGCCAGCAATCACATTACTGAGGTTTTTTTTCTAATTCAGACACTGTTTGCTTTGGCTAATGAGGCTGATGCACCTGCTAATAGAAAAATTGCAGCAAACTCATTCCCAATTTATAGATCACTTATGCCTTGTGAAAAAAAAAAAGAGTCAAAACTTTTCCCTTTGAGTTTTCCAGTGCTCAGAATGGCACAGTGCACAGCTTTCACATTTGTTGGGTGTTTTGCATTAAAATTAATGCTTTAGAAATACTTAAATCACTACTATATGATTACCTTATAACTTCCAACTTATGGTTGGAATATAGGTTCTACGCGTTTCTTGTTTCAATGTGTTTTAAATGTCCTACAGGAACAAACCTCTACATTTTCTAGATTCCTTTCAGCAATTTAGAGAGACTTCTTGATGCATCCTTTCTCCTGACTAGATCTCCTTTTAGCTCACACACACATACACCCCACATACACTGCCCTGCCCCCCCAGCTTTTCCATAACCTACTCCTGATTTATTGTAGCTCCTTCAGGTGCTAATCGAGATCCTCTGAGAAATAAATAAATTTAAGTGGTACAAACTGCATAACAGGGATGCAAGATTGTGTTCCTACTTTCTTGAGAATTCTTGAGTGCAGCTGAAGCTAAACTTGCCTTTTTGGCAACTACAGAGGATGGGTTTTGCCAATACTCTGTCCAGTAAGTTGGCTCAGTTGCTTGCCAGTGTGTAGCCAGCAGAATTCGGATGGCAGGTACCTGTGTTGCTAGCTGTGCAGTGTATGGAGTTTCCTTAGGTCAAGTGATCCATTAAATGTAAAATAGAGGGACCCATATTTCACGTTAAATCGCATAATAGTATGAGATGAGATGGGATTGCTGTTGTCTTTCCTTTGGGGTTTGTTTTTTTTTCTCAAATGCTTGAAGAGATTTCTGAAGTTTTGCTGATGTGCGTGAGCACTTAAATGTAACCTGATTCAATAACAAAACTTTTCAAATATCATTTCCAAGGGGAGAAGAAACATAACTGCATGTGTTTTCTTTCTACAGGGATGAATTGTAAAAGCTACATCATCTTGACCCAAACATAGTGTTACAGTGGACTGCTCATCTCCAGTTCTAAAAGCTTTTTGAAAACCAACAGCATTGCAGCTTGTTTTGGACTTCGTTATACTGTTGTTATCAGCATGGAAAAGCGTGATGTTTGTTTTATTTTTTTAGATGCTCAAGGCAAATCTGATAAAGAAATGGTGGAAAGTTTTATGTGGGCACTGTTTTATTTAACATGCCTTTATTTCACTTTCATCTGTTCAAAGTGAATTTCTGCAAAACTGCAGATAAAGACCTATAGCTTGTGAACTTTAAATTTGATGGAGGAACTTGAACACTCACTTCTCTCGGCTCCTGTGTCCCTTGGTAAAACTGCTTCTGTGCACCTTACGACACTATGTAGGTATTACCAGGTTTTCTGTGTTCCAACGTCTTCTAGATGCTACTAAAAGGAGATGAACTTCCTTTCTAAGCTTTTGACATGGTGTCATAGACTAGCATGTAGTAGATACAATCAGCTGCTTTTTTACCTTAAAACCAGGCATTTGTATATATAAAATTTCAAGACATCAGAGATAGGTGGCCGCTCTTATCAAACATTGCTATTCAAGCTGGACATAACAGACATGGTTTTCCCCTTCCTTCTAAAGTTGATTAATGTAATCTTGATATTCTCTTGTGGTTTATAGCTCAGTGCTGGTGTGATACACATGGATCTAACTCCATAAATGTGAAGTGAGGTGTGTTCCAATCACTGAACAATTTACACAATGCTGCTTTGCCAAATAAACGTAAAAGGGGGGTTTTGTGCTTGTGTGGAAGATTAGGATGGGTAGTCTGAGATATGGATTGCTAGGTTCTTTATTAAAAAACCAAACCCCCCTTTGGTTCTAAAAGAAAGTTGCTTTTGGCAAAGCCATTTGCTGTATTAACATCCTTATTTTTATAACAGTGGGCATCCAGGAAAAATTCTGGCTTTTTAGAAGGTGAATTCTAAATTGCTGTAAAAGGAACACATCATGCATGCATAAAGAGTCCTGGACTCCTAAGTACAGATAGATGTACTTGTTCAGTTTTCAGAAGAATAGTTGGAAGGCTATAAACCATTTTTTTCTGTTTTGGTACTGTAAATGTCAACAGCAAATTGCGAAGCAGTACAGTAAGGTGGGCTGCTTTGGGAAAGGGGGGAAGTGTGTCTTCAATCATCTTGCTCATATTTGAGCAACCAGGAATTAAAATAAACAGGGAACAGGGGGGTGTTTTTGTTTGTTGTTGTTGTTTGGGGTTTTTTATGATAGGAAGGATTGTAAAATAAAACAACCCACAGTGATCACTGGGAAAAAATCCAAAACAACTTTTTATGGTGGAAGAAATAATTTTGAGATAGGATTAATACCTGGAAGCATAAAGGTTAAAATTCAAAGGCTTCCGAATATGGAAAAGGAACATTTTAAATAAACTGCCTTTTGAAGGCCAGCCCCATTTTGTTCTTCTGTAAAAGATACTATATGACTTAATTTATTTAGATGTTTGGATGTTAATGTACCACCTCCTGATCTGACTGCAGCCTGGGAGCACATGCATAAGATTAATCTTATAAAGAAATTAATATAGTGCATATTCTAGAAAATACAATCCAGAAAAATCCACTTGCGTCTGACAAATTTGTACTAACCCACAATCAACTGTGACTCTAGTTCTTGATGTTGAAGTGAAATATCTTAACTGATGCATGCTAACGTTCAACCTTTTGGTCGCTGTATCTTTCAGTTTGAGTTCAGCTTTATTTACATCTTCTCACTAATTTAATCAGTTAAATGAAAGATATGAGCTCAACTGTATCCAAAATCCTGTCTCTGGACACAGTGTAATAAGCTAGCCTGACTTGGAAGTGGTGTTAAAGCATAGACCCAATGACAACTTCCTGGGGGAGAACCACTTCAGGAGGTGTAAGGCTTCAGGGACCAAGGCTGGTGGGAATAGTGCACCCATTCCACTGAAGGGGCTGATGATAGTCAAGGTACTCGGACAGAAAGGAGTATCCAGGAGTAGCATTTAGGAGTCGAAAATGGAAACTCCTCCATGGTGGAGCAATGGTTCTGAAGTAAAAACTTGGAGACAAGGACAAGTTGAAATGCAGAAGACTTGAAGAGCTTGAATAAATGCTGTGTGAACTGTCTGAATTGCTACTTTGCCAAATAAAACAAATTGAGAGGAAGCTGTATCTAGGTGTCTGTCTGATTTTGTCATTGGTTTTGTTGTTTTTAACATTCAATGGGATTTCACATCTCCAAAAGAAAACATGTATAAAAATACTGATTTGCTAACTGACCAGAACTATGTGTCCCTTTTCAGTCAATTCATGTAATGCAGCAGTTACAAAGCCTGGTAATACTACCTGGAATGTAAATGGGGTTTTTGGTGGCTGCTTGGAATTTCTCTTAGTTCACATCTGTGTGTTTTGGTCAACAGGCTCTGTGCACAGTTCTGTCTGCTATCCATAGTTGAATCCAGCTACTTCGGAGAGTGTGATTTGCCACTTGCAAGGATTAAAGTTTTATCTCTTTATAAGAGGTGCAGTCATGTTTCACTGGGCTGTTACTGTCACCTCTAAGCCAGAACAGCTTGGGAGAATGGATTGGCTGAACTCTGAGTTGCTTATCCAGTCATTTCTGGGATCCAGACAGTAGAAGACTTGGAAAGCCAATATTTGTATCTTGAAAACCCACCAAGAGTTGTGGGTTCTCCACAGAGGAGTTGGATGTGCTGTATGGATGCTTCCTGTTTATGTAGCAGGAATGACCTATGTTCTTTTTCTGTTCAGGCTGGTCAGCTGGCTTGAGGCCACAGAGCCCGTAACATGACTTTTTCTGGAGGGAAACCAGCACACAACACACCAGCACTGCTGATGAAGCCACCTGGATGATTCCTGAAATGTTTTGTAGTCATCGAGTTTGAAATGGGCAATAATGCCTGGAGCCAGGGGGGCTCTGCATGGTAGGCTCTGTAGCTTCCAGCTGGCAGCAGTTCTTTCCAAATGTGCAGTGTTTTTGTGACAGGGTGACAAGCTCCAGGATTTTTGAGTGTGTAGGGACTGTGGAATTAGCACATCAGCACAAAGAGGTAAAGTAAAATACTCAAGAAAATTCTGCACTACTGCTCTCTTTCCTGCCAGGAAGAAGGGTGTTAACCCATTCTTACAGTAGCAGTGTTTTCTTCCTTCTACTCATTAATGTGCCCCAGATTGTGCTGCTTTTGATTTAAATGCAGTTCACAGAAGGAGGACATGAGAGAATTCCTTCTGAATTCTGACATGATACAAAGGTTGAGTGATTTGTGATTTTGTGTCTGTTTAGCTCATTTTATACATATTGGGATGCAGTTCAAAAGATGAATAGTTACCTTTATGGAACCTTGATCCCTGTCCCAAGCAATGTGGAAGAGGTTCTGCTCAAGTGAATGAGGGGTGGTCCTTGGTTCAGAAAAAAGGCAGATGGTGAGGTCACACAAGCACATTGTGCAGAACCAAACAAAAAAATTCAGAGGGGACATGTTGCCCCAAAGATGGCACAGGGGGATGCAGGAGATGATGAGCTCTGAAATTGGTCTTTTCCATTTCAGGATGTTCAGATTTCATAGATCAGGAAGGGTAAATTAGAGTTTAAGTACTGTGGTATACAATAGATGGCTTTGAGCATGGGGTTTAATTTGGTTTTATGAGTTCATACATTTTACCTTTGTTGGATCTATTTGAGTTTTGTCCATCTGCTTTTAACTGTGGAATGTTGTTAACTGCAGACCTGTTGTTTAAGTGCACAGGCACTCTTAAGGTATCATAACCCCACTTTGCCTTTACTGCGAGTAACACACACTTGTGTGCTCAGACCCCCCAGCTGGCAAGGTTTGGGGGTTCCATGCCTTGGCCAGGTCTGAGGAAATAAGCATGGACTAAACCTTGGCCTTATGCTGGCAGAGGTGATGTAAACTTCCTTCTAGCTGGCCTATTTAACTCCCACACTTCATCCTTGACATACAGGGCTGCTTTCTGTTCCAGGTAGTAGTTTTTTACACAGCACAAATTCATGATGCAGCTGATGCACTCTGAAGTTTCCTGTGAAAGGCTGTTTCTGTTCTCTCATGCTCTTGGCAGGGTGTTAATGAGAGGCTCAGCAGGATGTGCTTAGGAACTAAAATTGTATTTCTTTAAATTACTAATTGAGTGGACATAGCTATTGCTGAAATATGTATGGAGGAGATCCAGCTGCCCATTGAGAATTGCCTGAAAGCTTCAGGAAGGGAAAATGAAAATAATTCATTCTGTGTCTCATCATACCAAACTTAGAATTTGAGACAATCCTGTGCCTCTTAGCAAAACTTTTTTAGCAACAAGACTATTTTCAAGACTGTTGATGGAGTTACTGTAAAATCTCACTTCAATTCTCTAAGGTTTCTTTGTAGTCCAGCCATTTTCATCACATGCTTCTGAGCAACTGATCTGGTAGATAATCTTGAAAACATTCCATAATGCTGCTGAGAAGCTAAAGTCCTTTTTTCAGCCATGTTTGGGCTTATGTTTGCATTTATGTGTTTGTACTAGGAACAGTCCATGTTTCTTGTTTACTATGTTCTGCCAAATCCTTTTTCAGCTATAATGGAGAAGTGGCCTCTGAGATAAATCAGTAACTTTTATTGCAGGTGCCTTATGGACTAGGAGGACATTCTCAAATGCCTCTGGTTAGGAAAATGGGTGATTCAGAGCACCTGCTACTGCTCTAGAGAAGCTCCTCTCCTCTGAATATAGAGGCAGCCTCAGGATAGTCATCCCTTGGGCATGGAATTAGCCTTCAGGGATGCTTTCCCTATGGGCCCAATCTTCCACTGGGCTGCCTGCTTTCAAGTCCTCCACAGTCATTCAAGTTCCCTGTTCCCTCTGTATCTGTGTTGTCCGGTCATTTGGTTTGAATGTAGAAATCTTAAATGCATCTCTTTAATGCATTAGGATCTGTTAGTTTTAAGAACTATGTTAAAATGTCTTGCTCTGCCCTCTCTAGAACAGGATTATACATTTCTGTTGGCCAAGGAAGTGGTGACTCTCAGTCCTTCACCGAACCTTTCTGCCTTGCCTGGTTTCTGCTGGCTTGCTCAAAATACACTTTTCATTGGTTTATGGGTGGTTGATAACTGTCAGTCAGGACCCTTGTAGCTGCAAAAAATCAAAATTTTAGCAGGTGTATTTAAAAACCTGTTTCTGAAGTGTGCTGATCCAGTCATTCTAGATTTCTCATTGTTTGTATTTCAGGGCTTGAGTCCAGCTCACTTTTTTAGTTGTTTTAAGTAACTAATACTTGAAAAATACAGAGCAGAGTTACTTTTACAGCATTTTTTCTCCCCCTTTAAATATTCCTCATTTACAGCATGTTTCCTTGTCACTCAGCTTAGACTGATTGTGTCATGGGCTCTTTTTCACTGCCTCTGTCTGGTCTTTATGCCCACCAGTGCTCTCTGAATCTTCTCTAGCTTTTCCTTTTGCTCTTACTCTTTTAGCTTTTACCATTAGAAACTGAAAAGTCACAATTCCTGATGCACATGAAAACAGCCAGCACAGACCTCAGTGATGCATGACTGTGGATTCTGTTAGGGCTTACTTGAAAGGCTCTCCCTTTGTTTTGGGGTGGCGTGTTTGTGTTGCTATTGGTTCATGCCTCTGACTGGCTCTGTGCAGTTTGGGATTGAAACTCTTATGCTTTATCTAGGATTTGAAAAGCAAATGGAGCATCACACTGACCTATTTCAGCCTTTTTGTTTTGCAAATGTGCTCTTGGAACTGCCCCTGCTATTATCCTACAGTGCTATGGAATGATTACAGCGAGATGTTCAGCCTAGGATCCCCTGCAAAAGTGGGCAGAAAGCAGCCCATATTATGGTAAAAAAACCCAAACCTTCTAAATATGGATCAAACCTAGGTAAGTATTGTTTGCCACTCTCGAGTATTTTGTACCCTTTAGCTGTCTGAAGGGCAAAACAGTTTAAAAAAAAGTCTAATTGAAATAAGAATCTTGATCAACATTAAAATACACTGACAAAATAAATTTTAATGACCTCTCCTAACTCACAGAGGAGCAACATCCAGAGAGCTGTGCAGTCAGGGTAGTCAGTATTCTCTGCTTACCTAAAATGCTGGTAAGAATAGGTGGACTGAGCATATTAAAAGGTAGGTAGATAGACAAACGTCAATGTTTAGGACAGGAAAAACAGACCTGACAGACTTCAGACAGTGACAACTTTCACACAGAATGTCTCACTTCTGCTGCAGGATAAACACTCGTAGGTCCCTTTCGACTCAGGATATTCTGTGATCGTGTAAAACTCCCCAGCTCTGGGGTCTGCATGAGAGGCCAGGAATGCAGTTTTAGCAATGCAGCCATGAAGATGGGCTAGAAGCAGCACCTGCTCTGAGCACATCTTTGACATCAGAGGGAGAGCCCCAACCTAGGGAGTGGCTGGGAAGGCTACAGAAGTGGTGTCAGCAGGAGGCAGTGGCTGGGAGCTGCCTGGGGAGAAAGGGAAAAGCATCCTGAGCATGTTGACAGTCTTTTCTGCTACTCCCAGGTGTGCTCCAGCTCAGTAGTTCAGTATGACTTATTTAAAATCAAATAGCATGAAAGCTATTAAATGCAAACACATGATACTGAGACCAGTGTGTGTGTGTTAGTTGCAGGAGCTGCCAAGCCAATCTGTTACTTTGCTAACTTTGTCTTGCTCTCCATCCAGCTGACAATGCCCCCAAGCTCTCTGGTAAGGTGAAAACTATTTTATTTCGCTCCAGCTGTGGAGTGGCCTGCAGGGCAGCAACTGTCACCATCTCCTTTCCCAGAAAGAAGAGTCCCTGGGAACTGTGGCAACGCTAACGCAGCACTAGCCAGACTCCTGTACCATGCTTGCTGTCTGCTGCTCTCTGCTTGGAGGTGTTCATTCTCAGCTGTCATATGCAAAATCACTCAAGGCTGATTCCACTAGCAGCAGCACAGAAACAAAGCCTACTCTTGTGTAAAGTGACTGGAAAGCTGAGCAGCCTCTTGCACCACGGCTGTACTGGCTGGCTTGTGCTTTGTGCCAGATCTTGCTGTTGACCTGCCCAGCAGAACAAAACCAAACCTTTTGTTCTGCTGCTGGCTGTGTGCCAGGGTAATGGGTTTTGGTGATAGGAGCACCATGGGCACAGAGAGAAAAGACCATTTTCTTGCTGCTTTGGTAAGGTGGTGAAGGACATTTAGGTACTTACTTAAAACCCAATGCAGATTTCAATGATGGAAAATAAGACCCCAACCAAATGGGCAGTGAATCTTCCACAGGAGGCTGTATTTAATACGTGGTCTTTTGGGTCTTGCACTGTTTGCCATGTCTGCTGCGGGCTGGCATGGAAGAGAGGCTGTACTCCCAAACTGGAAATGGGCAGCATCAGCAGATGGTGTCCTGGACCCACTGTAACACTGAAGTACAATCAGACTTTGCCTCATGTGGCATGAGCAAGGAGGACTGTCAACCACATTCCCTGAGTGGTTGGCACAGCCAGCTTGACAACTACTGTCCTGCTCAGCTCAAGCACTGCTCGAGAGACAGGTCAGACAGGTAGATGCTCTGTCCTTCTCTGTCTCCCTGAAATAAGTATCTCAACAACTCCCCCCAGCATACACATTCCAGCTTCTTATAAGGCTGTTTCACAGAAAGGAGAAATATAATATACTTCTGCCTACTCTCATGATAGAGTCTTGTAGCACAAAATTTAGCTGGCAATAGAAACGAAAGACAATGCAATAAATATAAGAATAGAATTGGTTTATTAGATCTATTTTACATAAAGTAATCAAGAACAAATTACTTGAAGAACTGTTTGTATACCATGGCAATATTCTTGCTGACTCAAAGTTACTGAAGTACAAAAGACAACATACAAAATGATGCATGCCTCATTTGACTCTGGTTTTATTGAGACCCATGAGGAATGTGACATCCTTGGACAGCCAAACAAGACAGACAGAACAGTGTGTGTGTATATATGTATATATAACATGTACTGTACACATTTTACTGGTAACACATCTGCAGTTCACTCACACATATCAATTACTTGCTCTAATTCTATGAGAATTTTTCTGGGGTGAGGGCAGATCACCGAAGCTTTCAAGCTTTGCAGGGAGCTATGGGATAACCAGCAGGAATCTACACTCCAGCATCTTGAGTAGAAACTGCTGTGTGCTGCATTCTCACACTGTGGGCGGGTGGTGGGCTAGATGTGGAAAAGGCTGAACAAGCCCTGAGCTCTGGGGAGAGACACAACTCTGGGACTGCACATGGAATCATAGAGGGGTTTGGGTTGGAAAGGACCTTAAAGATCATTTAGCTCCAGCCCCCCTGCCATGGGCAGGGACACCTTCCACTAGACCAGGTTGCTCAGGGCTCCATCCAGCCTGGCCTTGAACATTGCCAGCGATGGGGCATCCACAGCTTCTTTAGGCAGCAGTACATGACTGCTGTTGAGCACTGGGAAGTCCAAGCTTATCTGCTGAGGAGTGCATTTTTTCATTTCTGCATTTAGCAAGCATGGCTGTCTGCTAGCAGCACAGAAGTCTAAACCGAGTGAAAATAAGACGCTTTCTTCCTTAAATCCCAATTTTCTTTGCAAAAGCTGGTGCTTGGATAGCAATTGTTTTTAATTAACATAGCAAGACACATTCTTTAAAGACAATACTCCCAGTGCATCAGGTGGAAAGAACACAACTGGTCTCTGCTGGACAGTGAAGGAACATGTTGGCTGGAGCATCCTGGTCCCCACAGTGGTGGCAGCACTGAGAAGAGCAAGGTGGCACAGGCTTCCCTCCACACCTTGGCCAACACAGCCGGGCTGTGGAGCCTTGGCTGCTCCAGTGCCCAGGCCCTGGGGTGCACTCGGCCCTGGCTGAGATCCCAACTGCTGTGAGGAGGGAAAGGGCACCCCACAACCACTTTGGGATCTCCTCACCTTGCATTGTCTTCTGCACAACAATCAACTGGAGCTATTCTCTGGAGCCTGAATGTTTCTTATTTTCTGAGCAAGGACATCTACCCACTTTTTATATTATCACCAAAGGGGAAGAGTATGTTCTCCATCTCATAGGCTTCTTCTACACTTGAAAATAAACTACGGATTTTGGTCCTTTCATAGAGGCAGAGATTCATGGACACAGGAGAAAGGGGAGAAAACAACCAACCCAAATCCAGTTTTTAGAGATACATCCCATTGATGAGGTAATCAGATTCTTCAGATGTAATGGGTCGAGCTTTTTTGAGCTTCTGTTTCACTAAGCGCAGTCTGCAAGCAACCATAAGCAGCAGCAAAGCAGTGATTGCCAAGCCTAAGGCTAAGGGTAACACAGCACCTACAGTGAGGTTAAGAAAAATTACATTTTATTTAGCACAGCGAGATGCTGGTAGAGAAAACCTGGATTTTTTCTTTAAAAATACAGCTAGTCTATCACTTAGTTAGTTAGTTAGTCCAATTTCTAACATTGGAACAACTCATACTATGAAACTAAAGTGTATGATCATGTTAGGGACAGTTCAGAATATGTAAGTACATTATTCAATTCTTGACTACTTTATCTGTATCTATAGCACCTGACTGGAAACCTGTCGTAATTCAAAATTAATTCACATGGTTGGTCTTACCTGTTTCTGGGATTGGGTGACCACCTCCAACCTGATCTCTCTTTGGCATCATTATGCCATCCCCATTTTTATCATCTGTTCTTTTCCCTGAGGAACTGTTATCTGCACAAAATCAAGCAAGATGAATGAATACTGCAGTTCAGTGACTCAGGAAGCCTTATCCACACACAGGACACTAGTATTAAATAATGTGAAGCACTTAAACATAAGAGAAAAACACAAACAAAAGAACAGTTTAAGAACTTCTGATTGTGTAACTTGAATTTTTGAAATAATATGAAACTAAAGCTAAAATTTAAATTCAATTTTACCTCCCAAAGCACAGTGCATCTCAATCAAAAGCAAGGGCACTTTGACTGCTGTGATACATTTGCTGGCAGCCTTCAGAACTGTGGGAGAGCTAGCAGAAACACACTGTGCTACAAGATTGGTAGGATATGAATGTGAAATGTTGTAATTGGAATTACATATAGTGGTGGGTGCTAAGGAAGTGTTTAAGTCAATTTGGAACGTGCACTGTGTGTAAGTCACACCCACCACCACCAGCTCTGAAGAGCTGCAGAAGGTGTCCCTGGCAGTGGCAGCAGCAAATGTACACGACTGCTAATTACAGCTTAAATTGTTTCCTTGGTACTGACATGAAAGTCCATGCTAATGCCCCCACTCCAAGGCAGAACACAGCCTCCCAGGCTGCTGCCTCATTGCCCTGCCATTTTGGCTGGGGGTGCATAAACACCAACTTCACTGCAGGGAATGCTGTAGAAACAAGCCATGGCCCTCTCCTTGCTGGGCTCCTGATGTTGTCCTGGCATGTAAAGTGGGCTTAAAAAATTCCTAAGAGCAAATTAAAATATCGGTATGATGTCAGAGATGTGCAAGACCACCTGAATGTAACTGACACCAACACCAGCAGCTGTTTTCTGCTTCTGTTTTTCCTGAATTAAACTAAATTAATATTTGTCTTTATTTTGAAAATACCCAAAAGACATCAGCTCTTTTTAAGAGGTACTCCAGCCTGCATCTAAATGCCTGTTTTAGAAATTTGTTTCCCTGCCATATAAGTAAAGTGAATTTTTAAGTCAATTTTTAAGTCAAAAAATTTGGTAAATATGGAGAGAAGTTTAATGGGAAATTTTTGGAAGGGTAGAAGAACAGAATCCTTTTGATAAAGCTTGTAGGGTTTTGCTAGGACTTGTGGCTGTTCTTACACGCCTGGAGAGACTATCAGAGTCAATGCTGCTCAGTATCTTATCTGCTATCTCTACAACACAAAGAGAAATTTCCCCAAAGAAGTTTAGGAGCCTGGCATAAAGCATTTTACATGGGTTTAATTTGATTTTCACTTTCTCTTGATTTTCTAGTCTGTTCTGAGAAAATTGCCATTTACAGCCCTTTCCATTTACCCTAATCACAGATCTAGGTTACGGCTACTGCTGTGGGTGCCTCCACAGTAAAAACATGACTAAGGCTTGGGCACTCAGTCAAATGTTGTAATCCCAGCCCTGAACACCACTGCACAGGCAGCCTGGGAGAGGCAGAGACCCTGTGCCAGGGGAGCACAAAGCTGTTATGGTGATTTATACACTTGGGTTGGCTGTGCTGGAGAGTGCAAATTTTCAGGCTGCACGTGAATTCAACCCATCTGCATGACCCTGTTTGCTACTGGCCCCTGCTGCTTAGAAACCAGTCCACTGCTCAGCCAGAGTGCTGTGCTGCTACTGAGTGTTTCCTATATTCATCTGCAAGTTCAGGAGTGCCAGAATATGCAGCTGGGCTTTAGAATTTCCCTGGAGAAGGAGACTGGGGCTATCTGGAGGCAGCCATGCAGAAATGCTGCGCTGGCCTTTTCAGGAGATGCAGCCTGGGTAACTTTACTACCATGGAGACATGTCTACAGAGAGAGAAAGGACTCTTATTGACATCAAATGCCTCTTCCTCCATCCACTCCCGACTTGGAAAGAAAATGTTTGGCCTTTCAGCTTGGGCTAAAGTAGACCTCCTGTTGCAGAAGACTCAGTGCCCTGAGTGTCTGAGGGGGTTATTTCAAAGTCAGACTTGGTGTTCCCCTGGACTTGACCTGCTGTAGAGAAATCCATTGAAAAGGCACGAGTGCAAAATAAGATTTACCCATTGTAAACAAGCAATGATTTTTGGGTTCTGTTTTGGTTGGTTGTGTTTTTTTTCTCTTTACTGTGAATAGATCCCCTGTTAGGCCAGGCAGAAGTTTTAAACAGTCCTTAACTTGGACTTGCACATTTTCCTCTGATCGCTGATACTTCAGTGTAAATCCTTAAAGTTTGTATCAAGTCAGAGCTAAGTATGAAGGGCCACTGTAAGGAAGGTTAAAGGAAATTTGGAACAGAAAAACTATTAAGAGAATATGGATTCTGGAAAAAAGCTCCCCTAGTATCACCCACATAGATAGAAAACTCTGTATCTGCTACCAGGAACTATCCCACAGTCCAAAACATTATAACTTAGCCCAGCTCCTCTGAAGAAAAGGAGGAAAGATAAATATGCTCATACTTGATAAGGAAGTCCCTTTATTAGACATCTTTATTGAATTCTCAAGAGATGAAAGCTGTTTATGGAGAGGTAAGTACCAGAAGGGACAGGCCTTCACTGTTACTTTAGCTACCACTAACGAAAAAACAAATTAAAAAAAGAAAACAAAGGAACTCTTCAGTCCTACAATATCTTGGGAAAAACTTCTCCTTTAAAAATCAACTGAAAGCTCCTGTATGAAGCATTGAGTCTAGCAGCTGGCTGGAATGTGCCACATGCTGTCTCCAGTAGATATAAACCTTCACTTCCTCTGCCTTTTAGTCACTGGATTTATGAGTATTACATTTTCCTTGTATTTCCATGATGATCTGAAACTGTCAGCTGAGAATTAAGAAAAATGTGGCCCTGAATTTTTCACTTGCAAGTGAAAAGCTGGAACCTGTGCTGCCAGTGTAAAGCCATATCCTCTAATCTGTATCTTAAGTAGACAGCTTTTCACCATAGTGACATTAAAACCACTAAAGCTTATTTTCAAAATTTATGTAAAATTGTATATAAGAAGCCTGGATGTTCACAGTGTCAGCTCCAGGCCAACAAGAACATGACTGCCTTGGTCCAACAAAGACCTCTAGAGTGATTCAGAGGCAGAGGTTCTACCTTGACACAAGCACCAGGAGACAATCTCTCCCAGAACAGGATTTCTGCCAGAGGCATTGCTGAACTTCTGAGACTGCTGGTATGATTCCTGCTCAGCATTGCTTACCTCTCCTCAAAAATGCACTAGCATTATTGCCCTACTGGACACATTTCCAGATGAGCTTCATGGAGCTGCTCCAGCATTTCTGTGCCTCTCATTTTTGTACCACATAATTATTAGACTTGGTCTGTAACCTCCCTGAGATGGCAGTGATGGAGGGAAGTCTAATTAATGGATCTGAGTGGATTTTAAGGAATAGGTTAGATGCTTGTCTCTTCAACTCCATAAAGACTGAGGTGCTTCCCAGTGGGGCAAGACTTGAGTCTCTCTGGACCTCTGTGAATCACCTCTATGAAGTTTCAGTGTCGGCAGGAGAAGACAGCAGCTCAGAGCAAGTTTTGGCAGAGCAGTTTTTGGCAGCTGCCCTTCAGACCCAGGTACCTAGCATTTAACCAGCACTCTTCATGTCCCACCCCATGCACCCTAACTGGAATTGATCCATAGGTGATTTTAAACCTCACTGAGCTATTTGCTGCTTTTTTTAGTTAGAAGTATTGGGCTCCTAGGTCAATAAAGACTGGATCTTTCTATTCCACAGGAAAATTATTAAGCATCTAAAATTTTGACTGAGCTTTGTCAAAAGAAAAATATTAAACCCACAAGAATTAAAACAGCTTGAAATCTTGCCTGTTGAAAATTAGAAGATTAAAACAGGTACTGGTAGTACACTAATCACTGAAGCCCCATCACACTTCCTAAGTTTTCTACAAATCTTTTTCTTTGCTTGTGTACTGCTGTGCCAAAGGCTACTTTTAGAGCAAAACTGGTGCAAGTAAGTTACTGTGCAATGGGTAAACACAGAAAATGATTATGCAAAAATGCTTCTGCTTCTGTACATCCAGTTACAACCCTTGATTACCAGTTGCTGAAGGTGGTGACCTCAGTTCTGGTTTTATGCCCGGATTCACAAGCCAAATGATTTTTGAGACCTATTTAGCAGCTGACTTCCTACTGGAGCCTGCAAAGCCCTTTGGAAGTTTGATGTTTAGTTTGGGTGGCCCCATATCAGGTGTCACTCAAGACTGTGGGTGAGAAAGGTTTGAAGCAGACTTCAGAATTTTAGTCAGCAGTGAGGAGTCATCTAGAGGTCAGCTACACTGCCAGAAAAGGGGAAAACATTTGGGACAGGATTTTGCTATCATTCCCCACACATTCACTGAGGCCATCAAATTCTTGAGAACATTGTTTTCACTCCCTTTGCAGAGTTTTCACTTCTTCTGCACTTCACAGAGGAAGTACAAGCGCCTTGAAGGAACGTCCAGGTGCCAACCAGGGCATGCCCTTTTCCAGAGCTGACAGCAGAGGGCACTGAGCACTGATCTGTTGTAACTGGAAAACTAAGCTGGTTATAAATAGCTGTGTCTTAGGGCACATGAATCAGTCTAAACCATGAAGAAATAGAAGGGGGGTGGGGTGGGTGGGTATTGATTTTAGGCTCTGTGTGCACAGTTTTGCTTTCATATAATTGCCATTTCAGATCATTTTAATTCATCATCATGAACCTTAAAAGACACATCAATTTCACTGCAGCTTCTGGAACTTTACCAAGGCCAGGGTTGGGGCTCTGCCTGTAACCTCACACAATGACTCACTACAGGCTCACAGCCACTGTGCAGAACAATACCGGGGACATGTACACGGACACCTGAGTAGCTTGTTATCAACGCCTATCTCCTTTTGTACAGTGATGAAACACTTCTCCTGGCCTGGAGACAGAGTTCAGAAAAAAACAATGCCCATAATAGTAAAGATATTAGTTCAGGAAAAAAAAAAAAAGAGAAGTAATACTTAGCACCAGGAGAAAAGCAATTACTTTCACCCAAGTTGAACAGTACCTTATTATGTTCTCCTGAAGTACTCCTCTACAGATTTAAAGAGCCTGAATATATCAGCCTACACAGCTGAACCTGTGGCAGAATTTTTATTTAGTTCACTGCACATTCTGTTCTTTAGACTGTATTATTTTCCTAGCATTCCTACATTTTAACTTCATTTTCCACCTAGTGAAAAACAGACTTGACAATAATAAATTAAAACCTACTTAGAACTTCATTATTACAGGTTTCTTTTGTATTTATTTATGTTTGAAATTTTTTTCCTCTTAGCCAGGAGCCAAAAGACAATTAAATGAAATTTAAGGTGCAAGACACTTCCTTTCTTTAAGGAGAAGGATTTATTGAAACTTACTCAAATCTTACCTGGCACAAATCCACTGATTTGTTTCTTTGGTCCCTGAGAAAGCGATTGGTTAGACATGTCTGTATCCACTGAGAGAAGTGGCTGATTTCTGGCAGTGGCTTTCAGGGTGCTCTCTGCAGAGTTTTCCTCTGTGTTTTCAGTCAGTCCTGCAGTCCTTTGCTGGGTAGTGCCAAGAGCTGCATGTGTTACCGTCTTCCGACCCGAGCTGACTGTTAACAGAAACAAAAATTTTTGTACAACATTGAAGGGAATGGAAGTGTTCTTAAGGAAGACTGTCCAAGATGGGCCTTGGGGCAGAGTAAACAACTTCCTCAGGTTCACACATATGATAAAATGTGAGTCACAGATACCTAACACTTACTTGCTTGCAAGAGTACACTTATGACCCCTACAGTGAAATCCAGCAACTAAAATGGAAGAGTGGTTAGCCATTGTGCCCATTAACCCTCTGATGGTTTTTGTTCACTTAGCTGAGCATGGGCACATGCTGAGGGATGACTAACAAGAACAAACAGTATGATGGTGAATCAACCAGTTCCCTTGCGTGTCCACAGTGCTCCAGATTCTTGCAGGGTGTCTAACAGCACTGTGAAGGGCACCTCTGAAACACCCTTTCAGAAAGACACCACAGCGCTTGTTTCCAGAAGTTATCATGCAAGTGCAAAACCAATCTTTTAACTGCTGAACACAAAACCTGACACTTAGGGACCCTTGAGAGTTTTAATATGCTTTGAAGAAAATTTCTGAGCACCTGAGTATGCAGATATTAAACCTTCCCACGTGCTAATTCCAATGAAAGGCCAGAAGCAAACTGCTTGCTCACAGGGAGAGAGGCCACAGAAGCGGCATTGTCCCCCTTTGGTCATTGAGGCTGTGGTTACTTTCACAGTCTGCTGTGCCACTGTGGCCTGGCACACTTACGATTCTGGCAGAAAGTCTCGTCTGATCCATCAGGACACTGTCTCACACCATCACACGCAAACGTGATGTCAATGCAGCAGCCATCATCACAGATAAACTGGTAGCGAGAGCAAACCCCAACACAGGCTGTTGAGAAACAATTCCCAAATTAGCAAAAGAGAAATCCAAGTAGCAAATACTGAGTCAGTGACTAAATTCTGCAGCATGGAGGAAAAAGCAAAACCACACTGTCAAGAAGCACTGTGAACAAGGCAGAAAGTTCAGACTCAGCTATGTGACATCGTATTGACACAGAAGCAAAGAAAGGCAACAGCTGTTCTTGGCACCTTCATCACTAGCCTGGAAATCTCTTTATTACAGGAATACTCAACCTGTTGCACTTTACACTTTGTGCAGCACCCTTACAGTGCTTTGAATTCTGTTGGCCTAAGCTGAAAGGGGATCTTCCTGGGCTTAAAAGATGCAGAACAGCCCTGAAAAAAAATGAAATATGGGTGGCTGTAATTGCTTCCCTCCAGCGCATAATTCCTACTACATATCCATTCAACACCAATATGTTGTTTTACATATACACATTCGGACTATATGGGATCCTTTATGGCATATTTTCTGCAACCTAATTAAAATACTTCATCATTTTATTTATTCATCATTTATTGACATCAGCAATTCAGTGACTTCAATACAGCACACACCAGAATAGGACTAGGTCATGCTCTTACAAATTACTTTCACCAGAAAGAACTGACTGCTGCCTGCTTTGACATTTAGATTCCCCTGGAAATGGAGAGTATCCCTGGATGCTGCATTTTGCATACTCAAAGCTTTCCTGAAACCCATTCTGATTCTGTAATTATCAAGTGTTTACCTTTGTGCTTTTGTCTTTCCAACAGCAGTGCAGTTCATCACTTTGCAAAGCACTACCATGTTCAGTTGTTCAATGCTTGATTAGTGTCAAAAGAGCAAATCAATTTGCATAAGGGAGTCACAGCCTTTGGTTGTTATCCTGCTGTGCACCAAACGCTGCACCATGCTAAGGGAAGGATGCCAGGAATGAAGACAACTGTTTAAAACCCCTAAAATCTGAAAATGCATCTCCTGAACTTCAGCACTAGTAATAGCACTGATCTTGCATGTATTAAGGCATCAGGAACTGGTTTAGCTGTAGCAGTAGCACTTGAATTGCTTATGTAGCTGGGGAATTTAAAAAAAAAAAAGACAGCAAATCCCCTATGTGTCCCATACAAAAAATATCCAAGATACCCACAGCAGCAAATAAACAAACCAGCAAACCTCTCTGGCTGCTTTAGTTGAATTAAACATTAATGAACACAACCCTATCATCCATTACTGGAACACAGGCACTATTAAGCCGACTTTTTGGAATAACAGCTTATTGCCACAGGGACTACCCTCTCTCACATAGAGATATTGTGCTGGTGCAGAGCAAGATTTTTACTGGTTCTGCTGAACATGGAGATAATGCTATTTAACTTTTACTTTCTGCCAGAGCAGCAGATCTGCATTAGCAAGTTCTTAATTACAATGTAATTAGAAGTTATTACATTTAAAAGCAGGACTGACAGCCACTGAAATCCAGCTTACTTTCTACTTTTTATATGTTTCTGAGGCTCAGTTTAAAAATGATGGGTCAGGTCCAGGTCCAATCAGCTTCCCCGGTAGCATTAAGGCTTCAATAATAACCATCAGACAGAAAAACTTAAATGCACTGAAACAAAAAACCATGCCAACCTTCAGACCAAAAATGAAGGTCAGTATTATTATTAGTCTGCCTCAAACACACTATGAAGTGATTTTAACTGGGTCTTCCCTATAGCATATATATTCCCTGTCATGTTGCCCACACCATCTGACTGTTACAATGCACCTGATACCTGTGTCAATATTTCACTCTTCCAACCCTGCATGCTTATTAGCAGTAAAAGGACAAACATTCAGTGCCTGAAAGTATTATTGCTCTAACAAGTGATGCTTGCTTGTTTCCTCAGTTTGAAAGAGTGATTCAAAGCTGAAACAGATGTCATTATGTAATGAACAAGGGCAAAATAAAACACTGAAAATGGAGATTAACATTTTTATCTTTACCAAGACCCTTGCTCTGACCTGAATACCACACCCTGGGTGTCACAGAGGCAACAGCTCCAGTCATTTTCTCACCTGCTGCAGAATGAACCATGGGCAGAATAGTCACAGAGACGTTGTCAGAGCTCCGCTGACCTGCAGTGTCTGTCACTGTTAGCTGGAAAATATACCCACCTTCCTGCATGTGGGACAGTTTCAGTGTTCCTGGCTGTGGTACCTGAGTAAAGGCACACAGTAAAAAAAAAACCATATTGGTACAATGGATCCATCCATGACTTTCCAGGAATAAGGAGCTCACCATGCAGATTAAATACTTCCTGCAGTCTAGTCAGCCTATTCAAGCATGTATTTCAGCATGGAACATTTGATCTCTTTTTTTTTTTTGCATCCATTTGTAAAAAACCCACAACATCCAGGTAGTGTTTTCATGATCTGCTCAGTTACCTGGAGCTGTGGATCTCAGCACACAAATGGAGAACAAATGGTCACGTATATTTAACTCAATTTTTGAATAATTAGAAATGTAATTTTAGAGGATACGCAGTAAATTATTGGCTTTTTGCTCTTTATCAAGTTAGTCTGTAGACAATATAACATGGATCCACAGAAATAAATTTTCATGCCTGAAAGAGAACAAGAATTTTTAATTAATATGGTCACAGAGTCCTAGACCTTCCACTACAGAAGAGTGCATTGATAAACACGTGTTTTCTCTTAGTGAGAAAATTTCCTAATTGAAATTTCTTTCCTTTTCCATTTACATGAATGCACTCTGTTATCTGATCAGACTGTTGAGTACCTCCTGATGGAGAGTATGACCCCTTAGTATTTTATTCTTTATTGTGTTAAAGGCATTATTATGCTCTGAAAAAAACACCTGCTGTTGTTCACTGTGACTGCTGGGAGAGCAAAGGTGGTATTTAAAACTCAAGAGCCACGGAGCCCAAGCCTCTTCTCAGTGCAGAGACAGAGAAATGCCACTGACTTCTCAATATGCCACCACTCCTCCCAGTGACCTCTGGGCTTTCCTTTTTATCTTCACGCTACCCTGAAGAATGCTGGCCTGTATCTGCTTACACAGAAACTTTGGCTCAAAACAGATAATCAGTATTTTAAAAAAGCCCCAACCGATTACCATCCCTAAGTGTCCAAGAGCTGTGCAGCTGCACAGAGTAGGGGTAGCAATCACAGAAGCAAATTGTCTAAAAAAGCAATAATCAGTCACAATAGGAAAAAAAAATGGCTTCCTTCTACAGTATAAGATCTCTTTATAGAAGTCCTTCCCTCTCCTCTGCCTTCTATTTATTCTTTGCTACATAAGAGCAATGCAACAGCTGTCTTTTATCTTATTTAAATACACTCCATTCTCCCTTGTAGCTATGGATTCATACATTATTCTCAAAGAATAAATGACACGAAATCCAGTAACTTCAGGGCAGTAACCAAGGCACTAAAGACTCAACTGAAGAATGCATGAAAAAAATCAGTTATTAATTCAACTCTAAGATTTAAATTATCATGGCTAATCACCAGGGTACATATCTGTAGGAGAAATCCCTGCTCATTTTAACACAATGGAGAAGTATTTATTTAAGCATAAATGCGTGTCAAATTCATTTTCTGTTAACAAATACAAAGAAGCCACCAAGGTTAACATGAATTTTACAAGTTTGAATGGCTATAAGAATTGTCTCTATTTTGTAAAGTGACTTTGAGTAATATTAAAAATATAAACTTTGAATGTTTGTATTTAATTCTAATTTTTTTTACTCTATGTTACTAAATCACAGATTAATTTTTAAAGTATTTAACTGCTCTTTAAAGCAAAGAATGCTGCAAGGGGCCAGATTAACAAGTCTTTGATAATAAAGTGTGCCTTTTGTCTAGATATCTAGCAACTATTCTTAAAGCTTCATTTTGGTTCACACTCTCTCACTTCTACATATCCTTCCTGCTCTAGGTGGAGTTCCCAATGTGTCTTGGATGTTATGGGCTGTGAACAAACTATGAGTAGAGTCTGTGGACTTGAGACATTTTTTTCTTTCTCTCTTTTTCTGCTGATCCTAGAGCACTGACAAAAAAGACTAAAATTCATAATCCCTCTCTTCATGGGTATTTTAATCTGAAACCAAAGTGCAGCAGAAAATGTATGGATAAAATATCTCATAAGGTCTTCATCATGTTTCTTTGTACCTTCTCCATAAACACTGACAGGAGACTGTTGGTGAAAATCCCTTATTATTTTTAGTAACTGAATTACTGAGGGATCTCTAACTGGGGTGACAGAAGCTGAAAACCAAGTTCAGCGAGTACAAATAATGCAGAGCTCAAATACAGTGGAGAATTATCATCTACTTGTTTGCTGCTGGCTGTCCCATGCCATCCAGGATAGAGACTAACTGTGTAAGCCAGTAGAAATAATCAATGGAACAGTGTAGTCTCCTTCACTGGAGGTCTTCAAGATGGGATTGGATGGATAAAATAATCTCATTGAGGCTCCTTGTCCCACAACAGTTGGACCAGATGATTTTTTTGAGGTCACTTCCAACCTGGGTTGCTCCACATTTCTGTGAAACAAATGTTGGAGTTGTACAGGCATCCTAATTTTGGCGCCTGGTAGACAGATTTGAATACACTTAATATTTTTAGCTGTACATTTAAAACTTGAACACAACAATCTGGAAGTAACTGGCCACAAGGGAGACTGCCCATGTACCTGCATTTCAACCGATGAGTCGCCCTGCAGCAGTGTCCACTCGTAGTGCACAATTCCATGGTCATCAGAACTTTCTCGTCCATCCAAAAGCACCCAGTCCACAGGTGACTGCAGCACAATGTCTTGGCCTGCCTTACACTGTGGAGGCTCATCATATTCTTCTTCTTCAATAAAAAAAGAGAAGATCGGTTCTTTATGAGGGGAGGCTAAATGATTATTTATATGAAACACCTTTTTTTTCTTGGTTAAGGCATTGTTTCACCTCTGTGCAACTTCCTGAAAGAGAAACATGCTCATTAGGACGCATTCTGTTAAGCAAAGTAGTATCTGCTTCAATCTTAGTTAACTGTCCTATGATGTCTTCAGGAATTAACATTAGAAGCACATGGCACAGAAAACCTCAACAGGTACCTGGATGTTTCAGCAATACAACAAACAGGATTATTAACATCAGTGTACTTTTTAAATCTGAACTAAGGAAAATAGGTTTAAATAGGACTTACATACAGATGGTAGCTACAGCACATTTTTTTATACCTTTTATAGTACACTGCATAATTCAGTAGGCTTCTAGTCCCTATTTATAATACATCATTATAGGAATGAAAGACTTATTTAGCATACGGTGGCACCCTGATGAAGCAGTGTACATGATCATTAAAAATCATCAGAAACCACCAATTTTAAGTGCTTCATTTAAGACACAGAAAACTTGATTTTCAGAATATTTAGGATTTATGGCATTTTGCTATCTTCAAATTACAATCCTTATTGATTAAAATTGTGAATGCCAAGCACTTTTGCCAATCAGACCCCAAGCTTTTGGGTTAGACTAACAAAAGTGAACCTCTGTTAGGTGACACAGCCTGTCAGAAGTGTCACTTCTTCTGCAGCCTTTGGACAGATCAGGGAAGAGAGAGGGATAAAAATCTGGTTCAACAAGTCAGCAATTGACAACTTTAGCCACAAGATTTTATCTTTCTACAGTTCCCCACTCAAGTTTCATTCCTTCTCTGGGCACCCTGAAGTGCTGGGGTGCTCTCTGCTCTTCAACCTCTGCAAAGGATACCCTGTAAAGGATACTGTTATGCTCAGAAGAGCAATTACTGAAATCAAGGTTGTAACTGCACTCTGTGCAGGCAGAGCTGTACAAGGAAAGGTGTCTTCCCATCAGTATGGGGAATCTTCCTTGCATCTGCTCCTCAACAGTATCATGAACGTGCTTGAAGCCTTGGAACTCATGGGAGCAGTGGGACACTGTTTATCTCTGACTAAACAGCGAAATTCTTATTTCTTGTTTTTTTCAGTAGTAGGTCAGGCATAGAAAATGTCAAGGCAAATGCCTAAAGTTAGGAAAACATACAAGTAACTGAAACCAGGTCTAATAATAGAAACTATGAAACAGTTCTCGCTCATCTGATGACAAAGGAAGCTTTGCCTAATTTGTATACATACACTCGCTTCTCAAAACCAACTTCGTATAAAAAGCAACATCCAAGTATTGGAGTCCACCAGGGCAAAGGGCTGGAAAGAGGCTTTGGCCCAGGCGCTTGAAAGAAGGATCTCCTTAAGATAGGGTGAGCAAAAGCACACCCTCAATGTCCCCTGGAAAGTTATATGTTAATAGTACTAGAAAATTCTATAGTTTCTCTGTTATTATTGGTTAGAATTTGGGGCAATGTTTTATATATTGCTAATCCCTAGTTTCTATTTGGATCCTTTCCCTCAGACTCCACCCCTAACGTACCTTATGTAAGTTTGTAACCTACCCTGGCCCTTGCCTTTTTGGTGCACCCTGTACTGTTGCTTGACTTATGTTTGTTGTTTTGGTATTTAAGACTTTTACTTTCAGGGTCACTGAATCGTGCCCATCCCTCGTTTATTTGTCACCCTCTTGAGGACCTCTCACAGAGGATCCCGAGGTAGCAGCCAGCCAAACCATCAAGGCCCAGCATGCTACATCCAAGTGCAAAAAAAGCTCCAAAACTCATTGTTAATAAAACCCCAAAACTAATCGTTAATAAACACCATCATTATGGTGCCAGGGCAACTTTTATTTCCTATAAATGAGTTACGTACAGTCTTCACACAATTAACTTTACAAGTGACTGTCAAAAAGAGACTGACCTGGGTCTCAAACAGCACAGCCTAGTCTTCTACTTCTGCCTTGGAAAAGGATTTCATACCTGTCTGGTTTAAATGACTTGATCAATGCTCTGCAGGGGCAGAGACAAGCCCCACTTCCCCTAAGCAATGAGGATACTCTCTTCCTGGACTAACTTTATACTCCAGCAGCATGAGTTGCAATGAAGGACCACTTCACATTGAGTCAGTCACAGAAATTCATGCCAGCCCTTTGTAACGGATGAGTGAGGGACCACACAGACCTCTGGTCTCAGAGGAAGGAGGCACCACCTCCATCTTCTTGTAAGCCACCAGACCATCTTCAGAAAGGTAAATCAATGGCAAAAAGATAGATTTGGCCTGATAGAGACATATGGCATGGGAGGAGACAGCCTATTGAGATGAAGATTCTTTTTCCACAGAAGAGTTTTAAGCAATAGAACACATGATTCTTAGAGAGTGAAACATCTCCAAATCTGGGGAATAAGAAGTCAGAATAAAAAAACCAGGCAAACTCTTTGGACGCATGCTCCAAGGAGACACTTGCAACCACCACTCACAGGAATAAAGCACTATCAGCCACAGGTCAGCAGAAAAATCATCCCTTAACTTCTGTTTTCAACTTGCATTTAAGTTGAATTTAAATAAGCAGTATGGAACTGAAATACGTGGTCAACACTCTGAGAAGCTGGAGCTAACTGAATCCTAGAAAAAGGGGTGAAACACTTTTTCTTTTGGAGCAAACACAATAAGTTTTTTTTTTAATCCTGCTTTTTTATTTATTCTACTCCCTCCATCCTTTTAACAGACTTGTCCTGCCAGTAATGAAGTTTTGAGCTAGTTTTCTGCATGAAGGCTTTGCCAACTCCTGAATGTGTTTGGTATTAGTTTACCTTTATGTTGAATCCTCCCATTGCTTACCACTAGTGATCTCAGAGATCACTGTATCCCAATGCACAAAAATAGTTTGGAATTATGAGGGCACCACATCTGTGGGTAAATGTTGGTTTGGTATTATCAAAAAGAAAACAGTGGAAGACTCGAGAACAAAGTACTCTGAAATAAAAAAAAAAAAAAAAGCAAAAAAAAAAAGCAGCAGCTAATATGTGATCCCCTCCCCTAACATGTGATACGGAAAAATATCTTGAAATGAAAAGTTCTTTCCTAAATTTCCTAAACTCATTCATGGGGTGACAGAAGGGAAAAGAGATGTGCCTTCATCATCCTGTTGTCCAGATTGTTTTTTTCAATGTAATTCAAGAATGCACTGGTAACAAAACGTCACAGCAAATAATTCAATCTTAATTTTATCTCTCCTGGTCTATGTCACATCTGACAGATGTTTGAATAAAAGTTCATTCTCCTTTGTGGCTTTGCTTCAGCTCCAGTGTAATTGCATTAAGAAATCATAATCCCCTGTTTCCAATATCACCATCACCCACAAGGCAGACTTTTAAATAAAACCAACAGGACACAGAGCAATTTGCAGACTAGGAAGTGAAATTGCCTTGCAAGTCCACTGCTAGCAGCCAGAAAAGCTGCCAAAAAGGCAAAACATTTAAGAACTCCAGAATTCAAGAACTCAAGGCATTAAAGAAATTCAAGATTTCTAATAGGTAGAGCATCATTTGTACAATATATTATTTACATTGTGCCATAACTGCACTCTAAATTAATTCCAAGTTTTATTAGAATTAAGGCACTTCAAAATGAAGCCTTAGTCTCTGTGACTTTGATGTAAAATCTCATTTTAAGCCTTCTATCATGCAAGTGCATACAGGCTTATGAAATACAATTACCCTGTAGCTACTACATAAATAATACCATGGAACTAATACTCTTCCTCTTGAAACTATCAAAATCACACCTTGGGTTTTTCTGGTACCTTAAGCTTGCCTCATCTATAATGCTCTAAGATCCTTCCTTATAGCTCTCTAATGTACCTGCCCATGCACTTTGCAAAAAATATTTAGGCACCATAATGCCCCTACGAACCAAACCTCTGCTCTCTCATTTTTGCAGGAGATTCTCATTGACACTGACATTCTCATGAAACATACAGGACGGAATAGACCTCAAGCTTGAGGTCTCCCCTCCCAAGACAGCAGTAACAGCAGGGACATCTGGCCACTGTTTTCATCCACACCAACACCAGGTCTTCTTTCTGTTGCATGCAGTGACTAATTTACTTCAGATGAGATCTTTCACTGCGTAAGATGCAGATGACATTTGGGAAAGTATTGTCCACATAGATAATGAAATTAAGTCAAAATTAGTCAAGAGGAGACTGTTTAATAACAGGAGGTGGGGGAAAGCAAATATATTCTTTGAATCAGGTGCTAGGAAACAGACTCCAAATTTAGAAAACCAGATTTTTTTTCATCTACAGCCACTTGTTCTGGATTATATTGTTCTTAAATATGCTTCGGAGTTGAACTGCTGCTTTTGATGTGGCCTAGTTTCCAGAGATACTTGTGAGGAATGTCCATGCTACATCTGGACTACTAATGAGGTATCCTTGTCTTCTTCAGTCTAGCTCTTGAGTTCTTAAGCATGAAATACCTTGATTTAAGAGAGTAAAAAGCTGTCTTAGGCAATGACATTTGGACAGCACCCTCAAGAAGGGCATGTGCTTGCTCTCAGGCAATGCACCAGGTTATGGCATAGCTGGGACCAGCACTTCTTGCTTTCCAAGGTGCCCAATACGCACAGTTCCTGGGGAGCTGAGACTTCTGTGGTTGCCCAGGGAGTGTGGGGCCAGTGAACATGCACATCCCACTGTCTGGCTCCCAGCCACCGGCTGGCTGGCACAGTGCCCCACCAAGGGCTCTGCAGAGGCAGAGGTGTTGAGGGATGGGTTTCCCCAAGCCCAAACACCCCCAAAGCCCTCACAGAATCGGTCAGGTCGGAAGGGACGGCAGTGGGTGATCTGGTCCGGCCTCCCTGCTCAGGCAGGGTCGTCCCACAGCACATGGCACAGGATTGTGTCCAGATCACTCCTGAGTATCTCCAGTGAGGGAGACTCTGCACCCTCTCTGAACAGCCTGTTCCAGTGCTCTGTCACCCACAAAGTAAATAATTTATCCCTCATGTTCAGCTGGAACTTCCTGTGCATCAGTTTCTGTCCGCTGCCTCTTGTCCCACTGCTGGGCACCACCAAGAAGAGCCTGGAAGTATCCTCTTGGGACAGCCCTACCCGTAAGGTATTTATACACTTTGGTAAGGTTCCCTCGGGCACGGCCGGGCCGCCTCTCCCGGCCGAGGGAACTCCGCCGAAGGGCACGGCGCAGCCCGGCTCTCCTCGCCCGTCCTCCCACCGCCGAGGCCCCCAGACCCGGGAGCGGGTTCCCGGCACCGGGGCAGCCGCAGGGACGCGCCCGCTCCCCGGCAGCGGCTCCGCGGCCCTGCCGTCCCCGCGGCCCTGCCACCCCCACGCCGAGCGCCGCCATCTCCCTGCCGCCTTTCCCGCCGCGCAAGCCGCTTACCCGTGGGCGGCGGGGCGATGCCGGCGGTCCGGCGGCTGTAGGAGCTGTAGCCGCGGTGCGGGGCGAAGCGGCAGACGGGGCGGCCGCGGTGCGTGCAGTTGAAGAGGTAGCAGCCCGGCTCGGCAGCCGTGCCCCGCGGGCGGCCGGGCCCCTGCACCACGGCCAGCGTGCAGCGCGGCTCGGCGCAGCAGGCGTCCAGGCACTGCCGCCAGCCCGACACGGCGCCGGGCGCCCGCAGGAAGGTGGCGCCGGCCGCGATGGAATCCTTGGTGCGGATGATGGAGTCGGGCCTGGCGGAGAAGCCGCCGCTTCCGCCGCACCGCTCCTCGCCGCCCCCTCCTCCGCCCGCTGTCGCCGGCGGTCCCGGCTCCTCCTGCTGCAGCTGCCGGCGGAACTCCTCCAGCAGCGTCTCCACGCCCGAGATCTGCGAGCGCAGGTCGGCCAGCGGCGCCGCGCAGCGCCCGCCCGGCAGCACGGCCCGCCCGCCCAGCGCCGCCAGCAGCAGCAGCACCAGCGCCGCCATGGCCCCGGGCGGCGGCGGCGGCGGGAGCGGCTCCCCCGGGGCAGCCCCAGCGAGCGCGGCGCGGGGAGGCGCCGGCCCCGCCCGGCTGCACCAGGCGGAGCGGCCGCGCTCAGCACCGCCGCCCCGAACAGCTCCGGCGGGCCCCGCCCCGGGACCGCCCCCCGCAGGGACATTCCTTCAGCAGTCGCCGTGATTGGAGAGGGAGTAAGGGGCTCGCACTGAAATAGGTATTTTAGGATGTGTATTAGAAAGAAATTCTTTGCTGTGAGGGTGATGAGGCACTGAAACAGGTTTCCCGGAGAAGCTGTGGATGCCCCATCCCTGAAAGTGTTCAAGGCCAGATTGGATAAGGCCTTGCACAATCTAGTCTAGTTGAAGGCGACCCTACCCATGGCAGGGGGACTGGGTTTAGAAAACCTTTAATTTTTAATTTTAATTTTAATTCTGTGGAAGCCCTTAACATTCTGTGGCTCGACAATTCTATGACTCCACACAGGGACCTGACACCTGCAAATAATTGGGATTGGATGGCAGTCACTGAAGCTGCTGGTGGTTCTGTGAACCTGAGGAAACAAACAAATAAAGAGACAAAAAAAGAAATTGTGGAAGACTGCACCCCAGGCATGGCATTTTTGTTCAGAAATTACAGAAAAAATAGAGCCAGTAGTCAAAAACATAATGCACAAATCCGTGACATCTTGACCTGCAAAAAAAATCCTAGATAGTATCTTAACCACCCAAAACAATGGTGAACTCCCCGTGCAAGTTTTTGAAGTCTCTGCTAGATGCGTTTCAGAGAAATACTTGCAATTAAATTAATCAGTTTTACATCTGTCACAACTTCTTTTTTTTGCTGATTCTGTAATTATTGCTGATTCTGTAACACAAATTAATTACAATATTATCCCTGAAAATCAGCAGTCCTTCAAAACATCTGCTTTGTTATTTTTTGTCAGATGCATGGAGCCTCAAAGTGATAGCAGGCACATTGAGACCTGTCTACGAGCACTGAAAACTTAAGCTTGCCAGTAAATATAAAGAGGTGGTGATGGGTTTTGAGCTGTGTACCAAGGGATGCCATAACAGGTCTGTGTTTTCATTTTCATTTGGTTCATTCCAAGCATCTTTAAGCAGACTCATTTATTTCTTAAATTACTGGGAAAAGCTTAATAGCTGATCAAATATGTTATTATGTCAGGATGCTTAGAATAAGTAGCGAACAAAAGACAGAATGGGAATGGTTTTAAGACATCTTTGTATTCCTTTGTATTTTTGACTTGTTTGAGGCCATGTTCCCAGCATACCTTAGAATTTCCTACAAAACAAATCCACTTCAATATTCTGTCATCATGGAGCTTTGGGCGTTGCCCAGGAGATTCACATGCAGCTTGTAGTTTGGATTACAATTTCTCCTCCTCCTCTCCTAAAGCACAGAACTGTAGTTCACTGATTCATTGGAGCATGTTGGCCTATCAGCAGTGCAGCTGTTGAAGATCGATTTTCTCTGGCTATGTGCTCTATGGGTCTTCTAAATTTCTATAAATTATATTTTTGGCACTTTCAATTTCCCATCAATTTGAGTTGAAATTGATCAGTACATTCAAAGATTATAGGAAGGTGGAGGAGACAGTAAGATGATATAATCTTTGAAAATCAAGCTAAAATGCCATAATTTTGTTTTTAGAACTATTTTGGAATATTCTCTTCTATGAAAAGAATGAATCTGTCCATAACAGACGTACTGACTGTGAAGTACTGATTTGCTAGAGGTGACACTGGTTTGCTGCTGCTCTGCTGTTGTACCCTCTGATACTACTTCTGCTTCCAAAATATAAACCAATATAAAGCTCACGCCAGCATGATGCACGTTTGTAGTGGTTTAAGTTTGTTAATTTGAGTTTCTTGGTTAATGTATTAAATAATGTCGTGGGTTTAGTGTTGGTTAAAATTATTAGTGTACTTATTTTTTGTTGTGAGATATGGATTAGGAGGACAAAATAGGCTTAAAACTTAAAAGGTATGAAGAAAACTTTATTAATATAACTAAAAGAATAAGAAGAATTAGACAAAACTTTTAGAATACTTTTCTTTTTTCTTCTTAACATCTTTTTTCTTTAATTGATAATGTAGAGACAAGACTTGGGATTTAAAATTAGTTAAAAATAATAATTATAATTAATAATAGTTTAAAAACTATTATTTCTATAATAGTTTATTATTAGTTATTTTATGGAAGGAGTTTTTTCTTGTTATGTTACGGAGACTTCTTTATAACATATATATATAAGTTTTTTTGTGGTTTTTTATTTTTCTGAATAGTAGTTTCTTGGGAAAAAAATTGTAATTGTGAAGTTTTTTTTATTTTTATAGCTTTTGTACAGTTGCATTAATGGTTTACGTTAACTTACGGGGTAGTACTTTAAGGATGAGCTGTTTAAAAGCAAAGGTTGTTTTTATTTATCTCTGTGATTATTTTTATCTCTGGGAACTGAGTTTTTTTATTAAATGTTAACTAATGTAAAACTAGCACATTTTAAAAATTACTATCAAAATTACATTCAACATACAACTTTTACTTAGAACAATAAAAGTATTAGATTAACAAAGGAGAAAAAAATTCACTAACTTCTACTTTTAAACATTTCACTATAATTACTATATAAACTTTTCACTATCATTCTACATTAACATATACAATATATGTGTTTATAAAATTAGAAAAAATATTCATTTTAGTAATAAGTTAACAATATAGAAATAAAAAATATCCTAAAATAACTTTATAATACTTATATCCCAAATCATCTATTCTATTTATACTAGTTATTAAGTTCTACACCTTTAAAACTAATTTTAAAAAAACAAAACCAAAAAAAAAACCCACACAATTTATTTTCAAAAACAACACTCACTCCCCCCCACACTTCTCCAAACTATGTTATCTACAACACAAAGAAACAGCTGAACAAAACTCTCCTTTACTTTTCATTAATTTTTAACTAAAACAAAAAGTTTTCCCAAACTGGTTTTTGTTTTCCTTTTTCTTGAATCTATTCAAACCTACTCTAAATTAAAAACCCAAAAAAATCACCAAAAGCTCACACCCACCAAAACCTAAGCCTCCACACTTTCCAGCACTGGAGGGACTAATAAAAAACTAAACAAACCAAACTACACCCCACAAAAAAATCTTTTCTAAATTTACCATCTCTTCAAACAACAAAAAAGATTTATTATTTAATATTATTCATTTTTTATACTCATAAATACTTTACTTATTAAATAAACAAATTTTTCCACTTTTCTCAAAAAAAAAAAAAAAAATCTTTTCCCAAACCAATTTAAAAAAAACAACAAACACATTACTTTCTAAAAAATCAATTCAAAAATTTTCTCCCAAATTTACCCTAAACCAAAACAAATACAACTTTGAAGCTGGCAGAGGAAAAAATATACCAGGTCATCCCTTCTCAGAATAATCAAAGATTTGGGACTACTCTGTTTGAGCAGAAGTTCCCCCTTCTGGATCAGCACATGGCCAGCGTTGGGTAGTGGGGGCCCATTCACAGGGCACAGAGGGTCGCTCATCCCACCATCCTCGTTGTGTCCAGTTCTACCAAAAAGCTGATCCCTGGTTGTCAGTGCTGGTGACACTGAAGTGACAGGTTCTTGCAGAAAACACGAAGAAAAATGATCACTTTCTGATGCTTTATAGTGAGGAAGCTGTGGTTGGAAGGTATCTTCAAGGAGAGTAGACTCTTCTTCAAGCAGGTGAGCATTTAAAAAGTAAAGAAGGACTTGGCTAAAAGGTGGTCACGGTCCTATTGTCTTCCTTCAGTGTCACATTTACCAGGTTGAAAATTAGTAGGGTCCTTATCCTAAGATAGGATAAAGATGACATGCTTACGTTTTTGTGTGGAAGAATTGACACCACCCTCAGATTAGCTTCTTGAGCAAGAATTTCTAAGTACAGCAGATGTTTTTTTTTGTATTGATGGTGGAGGAGAACTTGTTGCCAAATTTTCTTGGCTCAAAATATGTATGTTGTTACCCTGGCCTTGTGAGAAAGATGGCATTTGTAGTCATGCTGAGCTTTTTTCAGAAGGTGGCAGCATCTTGTTACTTATAAAAAACAGATTGCTGCTAAACATCAACGTCTGCCCAAGGGAAATCAGATTCATAACTATTTATACTTAATTTCACATTTCTTTACTGGTTAATTGTTGTGAGTACCTCAGCTTTACTTTGGGTTGTGGAGCTGCAAATCAAAAATAATATTTAGCTTATAGTAACACTAAAAATATTTTATTCCTATCTCTCATCAAACTGAAGTTTTGGGATGGCTGATTTTCAAGCAGAAAGCCTTATAAATTCATTAAGTTATTTGTCAGGTTTTAGGTTGTTTTTTTTTTTTTTCGTTTCAAAGGACACATGCATGCACCACAGTTTATTGTCCAAAATGCCCACTTCATCAGGCATGGGCCAGCTAAAGAGACTGCTAGATTTCTTTGCCAAATGTGGAGATTAGACTACACATATATTCTTTACATCCAAACAATACCTGGCAAAGTAATATGGGATTTCAGAATTCATGAATATTAATGTTTCCAACCATCTGTTGATTAGTTTCAATCTCCATTCATATTCAAAATTCATGAAATAGATAAAACTATGGGAATAAAGTCTGAGTGCATCTGCTTTTCTTTTCCTTTAGTTGATTTTTTTGAAAGTAACAGAATAACAGGAATTAAAAAAGTGGTAGACAGAAAAGCAGTGGAGTAGGATGGAAAGAAATGGAATATGTAGAAAGGGAGCAGGAAGGAAAGGCAAAGTTATATCTAGGCTTCCTCATCTGAAGTGCTTTGCCACGGCGTAATGATTTTTTGTTGTTGTTGTTTAGGTTTTTCGGTTTCCTGTTTTTTTTTTATTTTTTATTTTGGTTGGAATATGTTCTCAGAAAAAGAAACATATCTTCCTTTTCATTTGATGTCTTCCAGGCGCTCTGCAAACAGTAAACACATAATGCAAATGTTATCTGCAGAAAGCGTGTTGTCGGCATGATGTTATCATTAGACACATTTTCTCTGCTCCAGTTTGCTTGTGAGAATCTGTCGAGTAAACACCCATGATAGATACAAATCAGCTCGGATGCTGGAGTGGACTGTTGATTGGCAGCTGAGTTTGAACAATTTGCCCACGAATGAATTGAAGTGATAACCTTTTCTTTGCAGCTTGACAATTCAGGCTTCTGACCGTGAGAGTAAGGGGAGTTCTGCATAAATAACAGAAGACAGGCTTATAAATGTTAGAGTGGAGGCAAAGGAATTAACTCAGGTATTTAACTCAGGTTTTGTGCTTTGTCTTTTTTTAATATTTCACACCCCTCTCAAGCAAAATTGTGTAATGCTGTGGTACCAGTGTTTTGAAAACAGGAGGAGGAATAATTTTTCAAATTCCTGAATGAAAGACATAAATCTGATCGTGAAAGTGTTTCATATCATATTGGTTTTATGAACATACCATGATGATGTAAATTAAAAAGGTATGACTGGTTCCATCTTGAGATGGTTTTAGTCCAAGAATGGTAAATCTTTTTCCTTCCCCTCTTAAATGAGAGAAAAATAGCCAAGCCTTGTCTTTGGAATGTGTATGAGTGTGTATAATTGTGCTTGTCTTTCTACTGCTGTATTAAATATCAGTGTACTAAAAATGAGAGCTCTCCTGATTGATAAAGTGGAATATTATTAACAACTCCCCTCCCTTCTGTATGCCTGACTGCATTTGTGCCTAACACAAAGCAAGCATTTTACTGCAAAACTGGGAAGGAGACAGAGAATGAAAAAAAGGCAGGAGATTGCATCTTGGAGACCCTTCCCCACTAGCAGCAGAGGTAAGGATCGGGCTGAGACATCAGGTGATTGCTTCAACGTTACGTTCATGCGTGCTGCGATTGCTTCTCTGCCCAGATACTGCATAATTGACTGCACAGCATTAGCCAGGCACCACGTGGTATCAGCACAGATACTCTGACGGCAAAAGCCCTGAGGTTCTGCTACTGAGATATATATTTTAAAAAAAAACCAAACCAAAAACTCCTCCTTGTAAAGAACAAGGATGGGTAGGGGTGAGAAGAGAGGAGCCATTTCTGTGAAGTTAGCAGTGTTTATTTAATGGTGTAAGGTGAAATTCTGTCTGAGAAGAGGTCACATAATCATCATGCTCCTTGCTGCCTTCTCAGTCATTACTAGGGTGAACTGACTGTTTCACTAAAATCAAAATCAGGCAGGGTAAAAAAAGAGGTAGGGTAAAGCTAAGCAAATAAATCCTGACAGAATCCAGTATTGCTGACAGAATAATACCACTCATACCACATATCTTTGCTTGGAAAAACACATTTCTTTCCAGCTGGAATCCACCAAATACTCCTTCAGCATCCTTCTGGTCAGTGCAACAGCAGTGGAAACTGCTTCTTGGGGCATTAAACCTGTAAAACCACAGTCTCAGAGATGAAGGACAATTATTTAAAAAAAAAAATAAAGTAATTATCTGAGAAAGGGTTAGTTAAGATTAGAGCTGCAGATTTTTACCCAGAATTTCAGCCAGTTCTGTAGAAATAGGTTACCAATGATTTACAAACAGCAAAAACCTAATTTAACAGCCAGAGCCCAGGTTAAGCTAGGAGCAGAAAAATTAATTTACCATGTAAACAGCATCATTAAGAGAGGAACAGTTGAAAGAAGGAAGATGAATCAATACCATGCCATTTTTTTACAGTCAGCAGATTATAACCTTTGAAGACACTGTCTCTGTCTGTATTTGTACTGTAGCAGAGCAACTTGTGCTCCAAGGTGTTAGCTAAACAAAGATTTGTAAAAGCTGTGTCCACCAGACATTGAAAAAAATTCCTACTGCATATTGAAAGCATGGGAAACTATTTCACGTACTGTCTGAGCATATAGAACTGACAGCCCAGATCCTTTATACTTGGGTTTTTGTAGGTATTTTTTTTAAATGCATGAAGTTTTGATATGCATACAACTACAAAGGATCACTTCCCAGAAGGAAAATATCTAGCTGAAAAAATTACTCATTGCTATTTCAGCCATGGATTCTTCTGCAGCACAGCATGGTGATACAAATCAGTTGGGTAATACGCTCATGATTAGTGAGTCAATGGGAGCTGGTGGCAGTCCTGACATTGATCAATAATGTCAAGATTTTGAAACCGGTTACAAAATAATAGCGGGCTCTGCAGATGCCACTGAATTAGCAAATATATTGGATGTAACTACCAACACTCCCTTTTCTGTAAGTAATCCCTCATGATTTTTGTAGGAAGGACAAAAAGAAGCCAAAGAGTTGGTCATTTGGAGCAGTTTTATATGGAATTCTTCATTTATGCAGTCTATCATTTAGTGTGTTCCTCTTACATGAATAGTTTTGAACTTCTCAGCACTTCTTCCTTTTTGGCAGTTTCCAAGCTCTTTGGGAATGTTTTGCAATGGCAGCAGAGCCTTTGTATCCTGATTCTGCAGGAAAACAAAATATAATGATGATAATGTTTACTTTGCTGGCGACAGTAAAGATCATGAGCTAATTGGACAGCTTGATTTATACTGAAAGGAGTCAGCTTCCTCCACTCCATTCTTTTTAAGTTTTCCTTTTAACCTCCATTGCAAAAGACAAAACTTCTGAACTCAAATATACTTCCATTTTCTTCCTGATTCCTCTGTTTTCTGCTCTTTTCTTGGGGATGTTAAATAATGGTAATGAGTGTAGCAGTCACTGCATATAATTTTAACCCTACAGCTAATAGATCTCTCAGTGACATTTCTAAAGCAATTTCTTGGATAAAGCTTTGTCTCTTAATATTGAGAATACATTGGCTGGTTTAATAAATCAGCTAGCACTGGGAAAATGTGCAGTTTGGTTCTGTCAATAACCTGAGTTGATGCTTTCCTATCCTTCTACTGTCATAAGTGCATGCAGCCATGATGAAGTGGAAAGATGATAAAATTCATGTAAAGGAATTCTGAACCTTGTTGTTCACAAATAGTAGAAGACTGTTCTTAGGTTTCCACTTAATGTTTAAAAACTGAAGGGATAGCTTATGGCCTTGCCACGTTGGTTTGCCTAGCTAGTATTTTGTCAAAGAAGTAGGACCAGAAAACAGAAAAATGTATTTTTCTGTTGGAGGCATTATAAAATGAACCCATGATATCTGGAAGCACAATATTTTTGCTTAGTCTGAAGGTGTACAAAAAAGATGGGTAGATCCTCTCTCTGTCTTGGAGAGCAGATCATGTAGCTTGTCCTCTCAGCTCTGACAAAAGTCTTCTGCTGGCTTTAGTTGTCTTTGGGTAAGATTCAAAACCTGCATCTCTTATTTGCAAATTGGAAATGCTAATAGGTATCTATAAATGGAGAGTTACAATAGAAAAATTAATTTTAATTTAATTATTATTTAATTATTATTTAATTAATATTCTAATTAATTTTAATTAATTATTTAATTAATATTAATAGGACACTTTGAGGTCATTGCGTTGAATAATTAAATGATGCAATTAAAAATGTCTGCTTTCTCACTCAGTACAATTCAGCTCCTCTCCTGCTGTGGATCTTACTGTGCTTGCCTTTGATTTCTGTGCTTGGATATCAGTGGGTTTTTTTAAGCACCCTGACTGTACAATTCTAGCAGTTGCATTGTATATCACACACACACACACACACACACACACAAATCTCTCCAAATGAAATCAGTGGTGCTGTGTAGTAGGTGTTTCTGCTTTGCTACTAGTGGAGAAACGGGTTTTAGGTGTGTCATAACTGGCCTGTTAATTGGAACACTTATATGAGTTTTATCCCAAGCATTTTACTTCTATCCTCATTAAAAAAGTCTTTCTGGACTTCAAAGCAGGAGAGCTGTTAACTTAGACAGATGAGAGAGTGGGATTTTCTTTAAACTGGGCTGCAAATCACAGATTTTGTATTGAAGCTTGAGGCAAAATGACTTGAATGCAAATAATCTTCCAATGTTCTTCCTACTGTTTTCCAGTATGTGCCTCCAAGGATGCATATGTTTCCTCACAGGTGACAAACGTGGCTGGGCAAATAACACATAGGGTGTCAGCATAAAAAAGTCTCAGTCATTTTGTCTTGGTCATCTGTAATTTAAGTGTTCTCACAGCTTATACACTGTGGTGGGAGAGTATCTGCATTTTGATGCAGATTACCCAGGGTAATTGTGCAATTACTGGTTGCATTAACCAAAAAAGGCCCTAAATGTGATATAGACTTTGTTTCAGGGAGTGTAAATTTCAAAATTTTCCCAACACTTCAGATTTCATTATTATTTAATAAAACCCCATAGCTTGAATACAAATGCAAGCTATTGCATATTACAATTTTCAGAACTGGCTGGTAATATTATTGAAAAATACATTTTAAATGTGCATGAATACTTTTTATTACTTCAAATGTGGACTTGAAATATTTGGATAACAACCATTTTCTCAGAGTTTCTGCACTTCTTTTCTGAGCTAATCTGGAAACCATTTATTCCAGACCCTCAGAAACAGCTTCCCTGAAGCTCAGTTATGTCACGACATGGAGGTTCCAGCAGGTTCATGGTTTGACCAAACCATTTTGTCCCTTCTCGTGTTTCCTTTAGAGAGAGAAAAAGAAAATAATTGGACTAGAGCAATAATGACTTTTCATGTTTGTGTATACATACATACATACATATATATATATATATATATACACACCCTGGGCTGCATCAAAAGGAGTGTGGCCAGGAAGTCAAGGGAGATGATTTTCTCCCCCAACTATGCTCTCATGAAACCTCACCTGGAGTTATGCACCCAGCTCTGGTGCCCTCAGAATAAGAAAGACATGGAACTGTTGAAGTGAATCAAAATTGATAAGGGCATTAGTGCAACTCCTCTGTGAAGACAGGCTAAGAAAGTTTGGGCTTTTGAGATTGGAGAAGAGAATTAAGACCTTATAGCAGCCTTCCAGTATCTGAAGGGGGCCTACAAGGAAGCTGGAGAGGGATCCTCCATCAGTAACTGCAGTGATAGGATGAGGAGTAATGGGTTTAAACTGAAAGAGAGGAAATTTAGGTTTGATATTAGAAAGAAATTCCTTACTGTAAGGATGGTGAAGCGCTGGAACAGGTTTCCCAGAAAACTTATTGATGCACCATCCCTGGCAGTTTTCAAGGCCAAGTTGTATGGAGCAACCTGGTCTGTGGAAGTTGTTCCCGCCCAACAGGAACAGGAACTCCCCTGGCAGGGAGTTTGGAACCAGACAAACTTCAGGGTCCTTCCCAACCCAAACCATTCTATGATTCTGTGATTCTGTTTCATGAAGATTCTACATTCCTACTTAAACCAGACAGTGCTTTAGCCAGTGTAAAGGGCTGTGACAGAATACACTTTCAATGCATTACACAGTATACTTTTCACCTAGGTGGTTTTCCCATTGCTAATATTGTACAGAAGTTATTTATACCTCAAACTGGGAAACTGTGATTAGAAGTGGTGCAATTCACAGTAAGAGTGAATTCCATTTGAATCATGAAGCCATTTTAAAAGGCTTTCCCTGCAGTCAAGTTCCTGTGTAGTGCATATGTGCTTGGCACTTCTGGAGTTGAAAGCCTGCCCATATTTTTACATCTCCAGCAGCTACAGAAAAGCCAAAGGACTGATACTGAGCCTATGCCACTGGTGCAATGTTAGGTCTCTAAGTGAAATGTCTTTTGCTGGTAACTCATATTCCTGACTGGAATTCATATCATATTCAGCAGAGTTACTGAGGCTTTGCTATAGGATATTATGAAGCTACTTGACTGTAGAACATCCTCATTATTATTATTTGATTGTTAAGCATGCACATACTGCAATAACTCATTTTGATAAAAATTACTGAATTTATTTGTTCTTCTAATCTAAGTAAGTGTTGTAGAGTAGATCTTTCCGGATCTCTTCCAGCAAGACTTCAACCTCTTGTTCTCTGCCAATACACAGTTTACAAGTGTTGAGATTATTAATACTTAAACAGTGAATGCATACCTTTTCTTTTCCATTCTCCTTTCTCTATACAAAAAATGAAAGTCTTCTCCAAGGGCTAAGAAATTTGGCTATGTGTGGGACAAGTATTCAAATGTGATGCATAGTTAGATCAACCTCACACACAGCTCACACTGTTGGGTCCATCCAGACTGGAATCTGAGGAATTTTCTCAGGTTCTGTATAAACTTCCTGCCAGATGGTAGGGAAAGTTTGGATAGTGTGTGGGATTGACAGTTTATTTGAGAGGTAGATTAAAGTGATAATGGTATGTGCTATAGGGTTTTCTGGTATTTTTGAACAGCTCTCAGGAAAGTTTATATGCTTCATTTAATGTTGTTAAAAAAAAAAATCTCTCCTCTAATTCCTTAGCTTTTCCATTTTTATCATCTACTTTTTCAATCCAGAAGAGGCAACAATATGTTTACCCTCTTTCTTTTCCAAGAAAAGGGGCAGAAGCATAATGTAATTTAATGCTTATAGGAATGAGCAATTTAACCACAGTGTCATAATATTTTATTTATGTAATTGTTACTGAACTCCTGTTTTCAAGAAAAAAACTAGGTGAAATATATTTAGGTAATTTCCATACTTCATATAAAAATTTTTAAGCTCCTGTAGCAAAACTCTCCTCTCTTTAGTGGAAATACAATTTTTGTGAGTAAGCATCCTCCTCAAAAATAATAATAGTGTTGTATTTTTTTCAAGAATAGTTCCATTAGCCAGCTAATGTTTTAGTTACAGCATGCATGGCAACAAGGGAAAGACTTTATTGTTGTTTTGTCAGCTATGGTATTAATAGGGCATTTCAGCTTTGCTTACTGACTTTCCATGAGCTATTGTTGACACTTCAAGTCTGAGGATCATTTCTTTGATGTTACTCCATAATAAGTATGTCATGAGATGGAATATCATCTCAAGGTAAAGACTGTTTAAATTTTGGGATTTGACTCCTTGAGGTCCAGGTCTTCCATGACCTCTGGATAGTCTCTTTTTGTCTATCCTTTGTTCTGACACAGAAAGGAATGGCAGATGTGTTACATATTTAAAAATTGCTTAAACACCTGTAGGCTTTTCAGTGACTATAATACACCTCTCCATAGGCTGGCATTGCCTTTCTTCAAGGTACCACTTAGTCACGCACCTATTTTTAATGGAGTTTGGGATTCCGCCTTATTTTGCACCATGTGTCCCTCGATTACAGCAAATTCATCCTCCCATTCCTTTAAGCTGTTTCAATTATTTATTAATCAGTGTATTGCTTTAGAGAGCTTAGCAATAGCCTGCATGAATACGCAGTATAATTTTCTCCTGTGACAAAGGAGTCAAATCCATGCAATACATTGCCCAACTATCACCCTGCTGTGCCCCAGCTAGCTCATGACCTTTCAGCATCCTGGCAGCCATGCCAATCCAGGCTGCCTTTCCAAAACCAGAGACACTGGGATCATCCCTACAGAACCCTTCAGCTTTAGAATTTGAGAAGCAGCATGTATATTTTTTGTTTATTTATCTAAGGGGGTGTTATTATTTTGGTATTACAGGATATAACACTTGTTAAACAACAAGAATAAAGGGAACATCTGCTTAAACAACTTCCACATTCAACAGCTTTTGAAAAATGGCATGACTTTCTCTCTAAGTGAATTTCGTTCCATACCTTTGACATCCTGAAGAAAATCCTCAGTGCACATCTTGCAGTTATTTCACTAGGATATCCCAGTTCTGGATTAGGACACTGAGTAAGTGGAGCTTGATCTGTTTGAAGAGTCTGACCCTGCACTTTGAGAAATAGCTTTAATTTGTACTAGAAATAAATTTGCATTCCTTACACCCCAAGTCTATATAATGAATAGTTCTTATGCCCTGTCTCTCTTAAACAAGCCATGGCCCTTACAAATTTTCTCTCCTTCTCTACACTAGCCAGCATCACACCTCACTTCTCCCAAGCAGGACATAACCACTCCCTTTCCCCTGCCTTCCCTGTGCCCTCCCCTCATGCCACCAAACAGGACAGACCCTTACAGCCCTTTTCCTTCCTCTGCACACTGGGACCACCAGACGTCTATGCTTGTGTCCCTCTGTTCTCCCTTTCAGGCCCATAACTTTCTCCCACCTAAATGTGATCTGGGTTAAAGTCTATTAAAAAACCCCAATTCCTTATTTGACGTATAATGTTTATTCAAAAACAAGAGAGGGACTTCTGGATGTAAAGCCTTTATTATACGCAGTACAGTGGAAAGTAAAGGAATACATTAACGTGCTCACCAAGGTCATGAAAATGCTGTGTTTTGCTTTCTTCCCCCAGTAATGTTCCAGGCTGTTACAATTATTTCTTGTCTAGCTAAGACAAGTTTATGCATCCTTCTGAACTTTGACTACATTAGAATAACGGGATAAGAGATTAGAAATTTTGTTTGATAGTTTTCCATACCTTTTATTGAAAAAAATCTTGTGATTCATCTGGGGACTGACAGCATGGCACTTTTATCCTGGTCTGCTCTGGAAAGACACAGATTGAGACCAGAGTTTTCTGCATCCCTTTTCCTGAATTGTTTGTGGATCAGGCTTGCCATGATGTGGAGTTGCTCAAGAAGACTTCAGTTAAGCCAGACAATCTCCAGCTGTCAAGCTGAAGGAAAAGAGCTGAAGAAGCTTAGCCAGGTCTTGAGTTTTTGTGCTCCAAATTTTTTTTCTGCCAACCCATTTGCACACAGGTTACCCCAGCTCTGCTCCTTAACCATGCCCTACAAACACACAGAGCCCCACTCCCAAACCTCTATATGGAAACCTGCATACTGTCCCTCAGATGCCACCTAGTACTACCTCAACACAAAGCCACCCAGTTCTCTAGGCAGCCAAAACATTCCAAGACCTGGGGCAGCCTTGTGGTTGCCTGCACAGCACAGCTGAGCTGTGGCAAGAGTTAAAGCAGAGGTGGGTCTGAAGGCTGGATGTCAGCATGGCATTTACTAAGCAAACAGGTTCTCACTGAGAGAAGATACAGGACCTGATTAGAGACACAGAGACGCTGCTTGGAAGATGAAGGAAATGAGTGAACTCTATCATAGTGGAAAATCTTGTGGTTCCCATGCTTCCTCCTCAGTTTTAGTGCTGCAAATAACCTACATGTCTGGGACATGATGAAGCACATTGTCATTGTCACTCCAGCATGTTGGAACCTGAAGCCTGTGGGCAGCCTGGAACTCCAGCTCAGAGTTATGCCAGCCTCTCCATTCTTATGAAGATGTTCTCTCTTACACATTGGGTGATTCTGGCACACGGAGAGTGAGTGCTCCATTATGCTCCATGTGGCTTTTCATTTTACATTCTTCACAGTAATATCCAAGCAGAAGTCCGAAGTGATGGATCTGCTATTTGACACTAACAGCTCAGCCTCATGGCTCTCCTGGGGAAAACTGTGCATTTGGAACATTGCTTTGTTTTAATAGGTTTTGGTTTTCTTTTAATAGGGTCTTGTTTCTGTTCTATATATAAATAAAACAAATATGTGTATATTTGTATTTATAAACCTATGTAAATGTATTTAAAGTTTTGGGTTTTTTTCCCAGAGAAGACAAGGCTCAAGAGGAATGTCTCTTTTGAAAGGCAGGGAGGATAATAGTTAAGGTGGTTCTCGGTGGATGCAAGAGTTCATTCTTTAGCCTGAAGCTCTGATGATTTCAGAGGCCGGAAGATGATATTGATAGGTGGACTTTATCCTCACAGTGGAAATTGTCACTTTATCTTAGGAATGGAGTTTTAACGGCACTTTTTATGTCTTCTAGAAATGCGTGAGTAACTGTGCTGTTCCTCCCACCTACTTTTCAATATCAAAAAACACAGAATTACTGTTAAAAAGCCTAGGCTCTTGATAACCATCACCAGCTGGGATGCTGCCAGTGGTAAAAAAGTTATCACCAAGCTCCATCAGTAGGCTGAAATTGACTTCAATATCAGTTGAATGAATTCCTAAAAAATAAAAAGAAAAAAAAACCCAGGTTTGTATTTGAGGCATAGACTACCTGAGAGTGAGAAAAAAATTACTGTAATATATTAAAAGAATAATTTGGTATCTGCCCTCCTACATTGTAATTAACCTACATGAGGGCAGAACTATGTATTATACATGAGCTGAGAGCACCCAAGCTCTTTGTAGACTAGGCAACTTACCTATTTGTGTTAATATGGGGCTGTGTTTTGGATTTGTGCTGAACACAGGGTTGATAAAACAAAGATGTTTTTGTTATTGCTGAGCAGGGCTTACACAGAGCCAAGGTCTTTTTTGATTTTCCTACTGCCATGCTGGCAAGGATGCTGGGGGTGCACAGGAGGCTGGGAGGAGACACAGCAGAAGCAGGTGACCCAAACTGACCAAAGGGATATTCCAGCCCATATGACATCATTCTCAGTATATGAAGTGGGGGAAAGAAGGAGGGAGGAGTGGGATATTTGGAGTGATGGAGTTTGTCTTCCCAAGTAACCATTGCATGTGATGGGGCCCTGCTCTCCTGGAGATGGCTGAACACCTGCCAGCCCATGGGAAGCAGGGGATTTAATGCCTTGTTTTGCTTTGCTTATTTGCATGGGTTCTGCTTTCCCTATTATTCTGTTTTTATCACAACCTATGAGTTTTCAAGCTTTTACCCTTCTGACTTTCTCCTGAATCCAGCTGATGGGGGAGTGAGTGAGCAGCTACATGGGGCTTGGTTGATGGCTGGGCTTAAACTACAACACTGCTTTACAAGCAGTCATGCAGCACCTCTGACTGTAGACTTTAAAGTCCTTCATTTTAAACAATAGTCTTGCAATCTGAGATTGCAATATACTGCTGTAAAATATCTTTACCATGCTCTGTATTACCTCTTTGGCCACTCATTCCTCAGTAGGCTCTGAAAGGATAATTCAAACAAGTTTTGTTTAGTTTTGCTTCATACCTTTTCTGCACAATAATATATCTTGTTACCAGGTTAGCAAGCACTACCTGCTCTTCTGGTATTAATAACTTCCCCTATTCAATTCCAGTTATCCTGTCAATCTCCACCATTGCGATCACACTCAAAGATCAAAGATAATTCCTGGCTGGGGCAATGCTTTCAATTCCATCCCCATGGAAGTTATACTCTGCACATAGGATTCTGTAACACAAAATATAGATGTTAATACTTTTATCTGCCCTGTAGATGAAGCTGCAGATCTGACCCAGACCAGGTGCATTAACTATAATGTTAAAATTGCTTATCATTATCTACAACAGGACACGTGAAATTACAGGATTAATAATTCACATTACACAGGAAAGACATACAAAGTGGATGCAATGTGAAATAATCAGGTTTTATTCCTTTATTCCTTTATGCTTAAGAAATATGTTTCAGAAAAACTTTGACTTTTAGGGAGGCTATTTTGTATACTTTTAGGACAAGTGAATGAAAATCAAAAGGTGACATCTCTGCATCTCTGAAGTTCTGAGGAGATGGAGTTCTGATCATACGGAGAACACACTGCTAGCTTGGGTAAGTTTCAATTACCTGGATACTCAGTCTTGATAAGAATTAAGATACAAACTGATGTGAAAGAAACATGCAGTGTGCCTTTGTATCTGCTTGTCTATCCCTCTGTAGAATCCTTTTTCCTCTCACTACCTCCCTTAAACCCCAAACCATGCTCACAAGCTTATGTAAATGTGTTGCCAGACTGTGCATTGCCCCATGGTTGATGGGGTTTCGGAACTTCGTTGCAACCAGAGCCAGACAGCTTACTCCTACAGTAGCACACAGGCAATTTCTTAAAAAGATTAGTAAATGTGCTGTTTTCTCTTAGTAGAGAGGTTCTTAGTAGAGTGCATGGAAGTGAACAAAGAAGGACTAAAGTCAGAGGTGGATGTGGCTCCATACAGAAAAGGGAGTAGATGAATGGTGAAGCCCTTTCATTCATAGAGATGAATCTCCTTAGACACACAAAATAGGGACTATATTTAGTATTCCAGACTGAGCAGTGACATACTGAGGTCTGAGGCCAACTTCAGCTCTCAGTTTTATTTTAAAAACTGTGATTGTGTGGTATCAGCTGGCACTGTCCCCTTTGTGTGTATGCACAGGGGGAGAGGCCCTGAGCATGCAGAGATGGTTTAGGCTCTGTCCCCCAAAGGGGCACAAGCTTCTGTGTCAGCAGGTGTCAAAGTATCCTGATGTTTTTAGGGATGCATTTGGGGCCAGACAGGGGTCATGCAACTTCCACCCAGCCCAGAACACCTTTATGTTAGGGAAGAGCAGAAGGCTGCTGTGCTGTGGGGGAGAGTAGAGCTTGCTGGAGATACTTTACAACTCTCCCAGGATGTTTCTGTGATTTCAACAAATCTAGCTGCCTCCAGCACAGCCCCACTGCATGCAGCTGCACATCTGCATGCTGGCCCACAACAAGAGCCACATTTTTATGTTTTCCTTGAGTGTTATGAAACCCATTTGGATTTTGGAAGAGGCCATGGACTTCCTGGAGATCTGGAGTAAGGAAACAGCTCAATTATACCTTAATCACGGATTTTCATAACTGCAAAACACTCAGGTGTAGATCAAAGAGAGTGAAGGAGAGGCATTAGACATGTGCCAGTGGAAAAAAAAAAAAAAAAAAAAAAAGTGGGGAAAGCATTGCAAACAAAAACTGGAGGAGATCAACATTGCCTTTGTCAGTGCATCTCCTATCAGTGCCTGCCTTCACAAGCTGGGCAGATCCTGCACTACAAACCACTCGAGGAAATGTGTGTGTCTGGCTTTGAGGGTGTGTCCTTAGCACAGGCAGCCATACCTTCACTGTCTGGGGTGCCAGGCAAAAACATACTGGGCCTCTTCCATGGACAGATACATGGCTTTTCTTCCAGGCAGCACCCAAAGAAAAGCACAGGTGGGACAGGCAGGAAGGCCTGGTTTGCATAAACCAATCAAGGAAACAATAAGCAGAAGACTCAGCATCTTCCACTAGTGAGTCCCAAAGTAGAAGGTTAGCCAAAGTCAGGGCTTTGGGTACTTTTTTGCACCTGCTTGGTAAATGATGCCCTGGATATGAAGGACAAAGTCAGAGACCCTTCTGTTTTCTCCCCCTGGTTTGTGAAAGTGAGGAGTCCAACACAGCATATCAAGTGACTGAGTCATGAATCAGAAGACTTTATCAGCAGAGTACAGCAATAAAACATAAAATCAAGCACTTGCCATCTCTGAAACAGGGACTTTCCAGAATGGTTGGGAATCTTTATTATTTATGCTGCACAATTAAATATTCACAATTTCCTGCTAAATTTAGGTTTATTGAAGTAAACAATGATGCATAAGGGTAGAACTGGACAATTCCATTTTTAGGTATTAATAATTCAGAACCATATTTGAAAACAAGAGAGGGATATGTACAATACATCATAGAGGTTTTTATTATATCCACCCACTACCTATCCACCCACACAGAGATCTGGATACCGTTTCTACTTGGAAACAATATAGCATCATCATATCTTAGGCTGTTTTAAGTATACAGATATACAGGATACATTTACAAGAACGCAGTGTTTTTTGTTCAGCTGGATGACTCATTCTTTTTTCCTGCAACCAAATCAGCCTCTTATTTCTTAAAGTTTATATTGACAAACATTCATGCTTAGGATAACAGAAACTATGTTTATCAGATTACATGAAAATAGAGAAAACTGTATTCTGCAATGTGGAAAATATTATTCTAGGATAAAGCTCTGGCAGGAAGCTCTCAGTTTTAGTATTACCTTTAAAATCTGAACACTTTTGTTTATCACATTGTCATTATTTATCTTGCTGTCACTTAACGGCATGTAAAATTTTTTTTGCTTTGGGACATATCTGATAAATTCCTTATGCAATGCTGGCTGTACAGCCACAGCACAAAGGCCTATGCGGGGTGTGTGGAAAGTGCAAGAGAAGAAAAGGAGAGACATCTCTTAGGACTGTATTTTTACTGCAGTGCAGGGTTGTAGTTTTTGTTTAAGGACTTGATACCTTTGTTGTCATTCAACAACTTCAAGATTGATTTAGCTTAAGGTAAGGAGGTTTCAGAGTTTCTGCTTGGCCATGGTGCCAAGCAATGCCTTCAGAGACATCACTCCTGCCTCATCAGCCTCAGGATCTCTTCATCCCAGCTGCCACTCCCAGGATGGACAGGGCTGAGGAGAAATTCATATAAGACTGATTTCACCTTTCTGGAGGTCAGTCTAGATGATGCTCCATAGACACTGTTTAAGAGATTGAACAATTTGAAAGAATTTAGTAATATAAGTACCCAAATTCAATCTGGAGAAAGAAGATGAATTTCCAGCAAGTAAATCCCAGCGTGAGTCCAAATAAAGCAAAGACAGAAGATATATCTCAAGTGAAAGAAGTAAACAACTCAATGACATAGTTTCAGGTTTATTTAGGTGAAATGGAGATAAGAACTTGCTTGGAAGGAGCTTGCTTTATTTTATAGCTATCTGGTTATTTTTTCTGCTGCCCAGACCATCTGTTCCATTGGTGGGTATGTCATCATTCGCACACCCACTGAATGCCAAATTAATCCAAGTCACACAGCTTACACCTCCCTTCTGACTTTGACCAAACTATATTTTATTCCAGCATAAAATAGGCATCAGAGCTAAGTTTGCCTCACTCACTTTCAAGGAGGAAATAGTGAGCTTTGGGACTTATTGTGATCCTTTAAGGAGACAGCCATAAAACACTAGAACTTTTGTACCAGGTCCACCACAGCTCATTAGCACTGGGCAATAATGGATGCACAGCAGAAAAAGGGGTGGAGAAACAGAGCAAGGGCACAGCCGTGCTGCCAGACCCCTTTCTCACATTCCAAGAGTCTCCATCTTTGGAAAACTCTGAGTCTCTGTATCCAGGAATTCTGAATAGATTCCCTTTTTGTGAGTCTTTTAAGCTCACAGAGAATTTTTGTGCCCATAGCTTCCTGTGGCAATGAGTTACACATCTGAACTGTAGTTTGAAAAGTTACCTGATTTTGCCTGATTTGAAACTACATCTACTGATTCCATTTATTACTATATTGGCAGACAGTGAACACTTTTTCTCCATCTACTTCCTTCTCGACACTTAAGATTATTTAGACATTTATCATGTGCCCTTCCTGTTTTTCTCTTCTCCCAGACAAAGGTTCCTGATCTTTTTGACCGTTTCTCACACCAAAATGGTTCCAGATTTTGCAGCATCTTTGTTTTTCCCCCCGGACACTTCTTTGAGCTGGGAGGATGGGGACAGAAGAGCTCACATTATTTAAGTGCAGTCACACAGTAAATCTGTACAGCAACTTCATGCTATTTTCTGATTTGGTCTTAATTTATTTCCTAATATTTGGTTTTCCTTTTTAAATGCTACTGAGCACTGGGCTGACATTTTCATAGGCCTCTCTATAATAACCTCAAGATTGCTTTCCACGGCAGTAACAGCTAGTTTGGTGACTATCACTGCATATGTACAGTTGGGCTTTTTCTCCCATGTGCATTACTTTATCAATATTGAATTCAACTGCATTTCTATTTCCAAGTCATTCTGCGTTATGACATCCCTCTGCAGCTCTTAGCAGTTGGCTCTAAATTTACTTCTTTGAATAACTCATCAGCAAACTTTGTTCCTTTATCTCATCCCACTTTCCAGGTCACTTAGGACTAGATCAATCAGCACATTCCTGTGGGAATACACTGTATATAATATATAATAATAACAACATGTAATACAGCCCAGTGGGACTCCACTGGTGACCTTCCTCCAAGGACTTTTATCCTTTGTTTCCTATCCTTTAACATTTTATTTCTCCATGAGACTACATTCTTTTTATCTCATTACAACATAAATTCTTTACTTTCGGGTAAGATTTGTCCCACTGAAAATGCAGCTTAATCATTTTGAAAGGAATTTGAACCTTGGTTGTATCCAAAAGCAACTGAGTGAGACTGTATGGCGACAGAACCAAACTCACTATATTTTGTCACAACTCAAAAAAATTTATCTCTCACAATGATCATGAAAGGGTGCCTGAGAAAAACTTCTGCTGCACAAGCAAGCCCCAAGGATGTTCACACTCCAACTGAAGATGCACATAGACATCTACAGAAACAAAGATTGCACCTGTTGGCAAAGATCTAGGTTTGTTCAACATTTGATTCACTAGGATGTACTAGAGCTTCCTGGCAGTAGAGAAGTATAATTATCTGTACTTTAGGAGGTGGATTTGTTGATCTGAGTTTATGTCAAGTGTGAGAGAGACAGTGGCCTGCAGAGATGAGGTCACTGAAATGTGTGATTGGGAGACAACTTTGGGAGCTGCTGGCAGATTTGCAGACCTGGGAGGCAACAGTAATGATGGCCTTGGGAAGAAAGGGCAGTGGAGGCAATTAGTGAGTGACACATGTCACAAGGCAGTTCTGCACTGAATGCCAGAGCAGCAGTGATTTAGTGTTATGGGTGGTCAACCTAATAGCAACAAAATATATTTTAAAATAGGGAACTGTGAAACTAAAGGGCAAATACATAACTGCGACATAGGACTGACTCCTTGTTATAAAAATGACAGTTTCATTAGAGTTCAGATTCAGCGTGGACTAAATCAACTGTGGAGTGGCCAGTCTGTCTTTTCAACTCTACTACAGATGCTGTGAAACAGCTTTCTCTAGTGATTATTCCCATCCATCCGCCCTCTGTCTCCTTGCCTAGTCCTAACCACATTTTTCATATGCCTATTCACTCGCTGAACTCTATATTCCTTTCCAATGGCTTTTTATTCCCCTTTTCTCGACAAAAAGATATTCTGTATCTGATTTCATCTTTTACTTTAAAAAATGTGGAGTATTTCATGCTTTCAATTCTTCGAGATCCTCAGCTGAATAGGCTTCATTTCCTTGATCCCTGGGTGTATCAAAGTTGGTCTTTTAGCTGGGAAGAACCTTAACTCCTCTTCTCTTTATGAGTAACTTAAAAGTAGTATCAAAATATTGATGCACTTAAAATAAAATATCATCAGAGTATGACAGGATTGAACTCCCTGAACTGGAGCATGAGTCAGGGAGGGTTAACAGTGAGTAAGGTTGGTGAAGGCTAACCCACTTCTTGTAAATGAGCCAGCACCTGGAAGAAGCTGTTGTAACCTGTAGTAGAAAATTTTGACTAAGACTTCATGGCTGAAAAATGGGTTGTAAGGCAGGGACAGCACAGTGCTCAGGCAGGAAGCTGTGGCATGGCTGTGAAATGTCCTCCTAGGTCATGGCAGCTCAGGACCAGCTGTAGATAAGACCATGGCAGGTTGAAAGGGAGACACAGTTGTCCCATGGGTGCAGCACTGAAAGGGCAGTGATGACTGCTTCTGAACCCAGGGAATGGGAATTTTTTTGATTCAGAGTCTGTGATTCACAAGGGAGGTAGTCAGAAGGAAGCTGGAAACCTGTGGGGGGAAAGGTGGGGAATTCCTGTTGCTGGAGCTGCAGGCAGGCATGATGCAGTGCACCTCCCCAGTGTGGCACCCATGTCTCCAAAGGCAAGGCTGGGGGACTGTGCAATATGGCAGCCAAACATGTGTGTCTCAAAGAGATGGATGCTTTAGTGCAACTAGTGAGCAAGTGTGATCCACAATGAGTTCCTGCAGCCAAGCAAGGTCAGGGAGTACTGAGGGAGAGGGAGTGAAACACCGTCAGCATGTCCAGATGAGAGAAAAGTCTCTGAGAACAGAAATTTGGCCAAAAAATCTGGTGATAGGGCCCCAGGGGCACCCCCAGCCCTGACTGTCCCTGCCAGACCCCAGGGGCTCCCCACAGCCCAGCATCCCACGTCAGCCCCCAGGGCTGTCAGTCTCCAGCTGCCCCCAGCCCTGCCCAGCCCTGGGCCCCACCAAACCAGGCCCTGTGCCCATCCCCTGGGAGACGCCCAGGATTGGGGCTGCTCCTGGCTGGGGGTGGGATGGAACCCAATGGAGAGCTCCTGGCCAGGTGTGTGCTGAAGCAGGATTCATTTCTGGTCAAGCATCTGTCTCAGCACACCCCAAGCAGGGCTGGGAGAACAATTTTGTAGCACCTGGACATTGTGACAGTGCTAATTCATTGCCTCTATCACAGTTCTCAAGCAGAAGCCAGATGAGGTTTTGTGCCTGGCCAAAAAACGTCTGGTTGATTCCTGTGAGCATTAAAGCTCATGGCTGCACCATATACTTCATCTCCTTGTTGCTCCTGAGGAGAACCTTTCCTGGTCCTCATGCCACCACGGCTTGTGTCTGGTGAATGCCAGTGTCGCTCTCCACACTTGGGAAATTTGGTAGGTGCCTGTAGGAAGTTGTGAGGGATACACACATAGGTGTCATCTCACTCTGCAGAGCTGCAGGGATAAGCAGGCATTCCTGATAACCCATTTAGCGTGTGGGCAACGCCACAGAGCTCTCCTAGGTCTTGTGGGCATAACAGTGCAGAAGTGCTCCAGCCTGAAAAGCTGACTGCAGGACACCAGAGTATAGTCACAGGATGATACTTCAAGAGCAATTCTGTCAGGAGCTGCCTGTCTCCACTCCAAGCATTAGACTGAACAGACTTTTTTGTCAATAAAACACAGGTGTTCAAATGTTTAAGCCATTCATACAAAAAAAAAAAAAAAAAAAAATTGCAATTATTTCATGCTTAAACTATTTGTGTTTAACTAGCGAGATGCGTGAGACAGAGAAGTTTCTCAGGTTAGACTTTTTGTCAGACCTTTCTGAACAAAACACAGTATGAAATAATTTCCCACTGCAAAATGCCCTGGAGTATTTTTTGTCATCTTTGTTTCCGTTCAGGTATCACCAGTGTTCTTTGCTGGCTGAAAGGATTTGAGAAGCAGATTGACACAGTGGAAATTCAGTCAAGCCAGATGCACATGCCTGCAAGAGAGGTCATGAATTCTGTGTCACAAGGATAAATGAGGTCAGGATTCGTTAAAGACAACCAGGTACCACTGAGCCAGAGCCATGCTGGTCCCGCCACCCTCTCCTTTAGCCTGAAGATGGTTGTGTGGTTTGCTCTAGCCTGGACCAACTTCCACTGCATGTTTCTGGAGGCATGGGGAGAGGAGCAAACCTGTATCTTCGGTTTTGTAGAGGGTACCTGTTCTTGGAAAATTGTCCTCATCTTCTCATTTTCTTAATTTCAGTGAATTTGGATGCTACTTAAAGGTTAATAATCTCTATCACTCCAGTGAGAAGCTAGACACTCTTTGTTGAAGAACACCCACGCTTCCTAAGAACAAAGCAGCATGGATAATGATTATATCTCCAAGATGATTTCTGTGATTTGTGAGAGGAATTTACAGACGTACTTGAGAGCAACATGTGAAAAGGGATCAAGACTTTTGTATGATCAGTGCAGTAACATAAGTATTAGGCAGTCACTTCAGGGAGCTGCAGGCATTAGGGTTGTGTTTCCTTGCCAAAGACATTTTTATATATCAGGGATTCCTTGAGGGGAGGAAAAAAAAGAGAAAATGCTTTTGCACAGAGAACTCTAAGCCAGGGGTTTTCAAGTTTTATTACAGAAAGGCCTTCAACGGCCAGAGTATGTGGCAGCTGGACATATAACAGTGTCCAGTCTTTATGATCAATAGAAGTAACATTGAAAATGGACTTTGGGAAAGGTAGCATGTAAAGTCTCCCAGGGATATATGGTCCCAAGGAGTAACAATCTCTATTTTCTATTGATGTGTTTCAAAATGGCTAACTGTGGGTTTCATCCTAAGCAGTGCTGGACCACTGAAAGCAAGCAGTGCTTTTGTGAGTCTTATTTTATCAGAACTCTTGTGCTTTTGGACAGACCAAAAATGGAAAGAGAATTGCAAATCTTTTTTTGTAATAAATGTTTCGTGGCTCTCAAGCTGATTCTCAGTGGGTGGAGACAGGTAGCAGTGCAGAAAATAATCTTGTACTGGTAACCGAACAAATATAAATATAGATGTGGAGTATAAAAGCTTTCTGGCAAATGTAGACCTGGTTCCTAGGATAGAAATGGCAGCACAGCAGAGTAGAGCTCCATGCAGGTGTGCCATTTCTCACAGAAGCCTGATATCAGCAAATTCATCTGTAGAGAGCAAACAGAATGGCGTTCTGTCCCTGCTTCAGTTTGTGTGTGGGCTATTATGACTGAAGGGGGAATTATGCGATTCAGGCACAATATGGAGCTGCCTGACAGATTGCAGACAGATGTAAGCTTGCTTTGCCTGAGCTCTGCACTGACTGAAGCTCAGCTAATATATTCTCTTTCTCTGTCAGGCTTATTGCATCAAGCTCAGCATTATGCTGATAATGCAGTCACATGACCTCTGCATCCAAACTGGCTCACTTCCCACCAGCTTGAAGCAAACTTGCATCTGTCTTCAAAATAGGATGTAGACATAACCTTTTAACAGGCCAGCACTTCTCAGCCCACATACTGTGGAGCTGGGATGTGCTCAAAGCAGAAGGGAAAGGATCAGAGGTTGTTCAAACTCTTTGAAGTAGAAGGGATTTGAAGATCTGTGTGGGTACATAGGAACCTGGAAGGGGTTACAGGGAGTTGGAGCAGATGGTGGCTTGACTGACAAGTGGAGATGCAGAGCATCTAAGTATACCAAACTAAGTGGTCCCTGGAAGCAGGAAATCGAACAGAATATGTTTCACACAAGCTCGTTACTATGGCTATTCCCTGACTGGAAGATTCCACCTTTGTGTGAATGCCCCTCTTTATTTCTGTGATGTGTTCTCTACTTGTGATACAGAGCAACCAAGCAATTTGATTACTGCCATGCTGATACAGATGCTTTGAGAGATTTCATTTGCATGCAAGATGTCATTTTGTCATAAAAATGGAAATATTGATTGGTCCACAAATTGTACTGATTATAAGCCAGAGCATAGCAGGGACTAGTGAGATGGCTAAAGAATGTCAGAAAGAATGTAGCTACTTCCTTCTGAGCAGGAAAAAATATAACTCTTTTATTAAAAGTATTAGTCAAGAATCTTATATGCACTCATGGTTAATTCTAAATGCTTTTTACTTTAAATTTGAAACTTCAAGTAGGAGCTCCTTTATTTAAACTTTATTAAAAAAAACCAACAATGAAATAGAGAGTAAGATTCTAATGGACTCTACCTGCCCTATTCTTCTCTAAGTCAAATTTTGTTTATATTTGGAAGAACGACAGTTACCATAAAGAAAAATTGCAGACTCAAATTTCCCTTTTTTCTTAAACAGTCCACATCACTCCCTTAAAATGCAAATGGATTTAAAAAATATTATTATTGTCCTAATATGAAAAATATATATTCTTTTCTGTATAATGGAGATGTTTTCTAAACTTAGGCAGATTTTGTTCAGTGTCAAAACGTGTGTGTCTACGACTTTCAGCTAATTTTCCAGAGAAAAGGATGTAAAAAGTGAAAACATTTATAAACCTTGCAATTGATGGAAATGAAAACAGTAATTCCTACTACAATAGAAGTGTATGTATGTACAACCTAACCATCAGTGAAAATATTACATTATTCACTTGAATTTGCATACTAAGAAAGAATGACACAATTTAGCAATTCTTTTATTTATGTAATGTTTAAATGTAAAGTTGCAAACATAGCTATTTACAGGGCCATATATATAATCTTGTGTTTAGTTTGCCATTTGTTGTTTAAAATTTATACCTTTCATGCCTCAAAAAGTTTGTTCACAATTAAGCTTTCTCCAGGACCTTCATTCATTGACAAAATATCCCTGTCCTGCTTTCCACTGTAGCAGGACTGGCTCCTATGTCTTTTGCTATTCTGACAGTTCTAGTGTTGAGATGCTGAGTGTTTTTACCTCCAGGCGACATCTGTAACCTCCTGTGTTGTTTAAACAAAGGACCTTTTCAATGAATAAAAGACTATATCTGTCTTCTCTGAAGTTAACACTGGTGGTTTGGGGCCGAAGAAAGCAATCAAATAACATAACTCTTGGGTGCTCTACCCTATTGCTATTATGTTAAACTTTTTTCTTGTCTCAGTTTTTATGAAAACCTTGAAGATAAAGATCTAACTTGAGATAACTTCTCTGAAAACCCAGAAGGGCTTCTGAATACTCTGATGGTTTTGCATATGATTTATAAAGCAAAACCTTGCTTTTCATTTGTTTTAATTTTCTCAAGCCTCTGATGTGGTGTTTCATGCCCAGTAGAGTGTGAATATATAGTTTCAAGACTTCAAAACCACAGAATAATTAGCAATGTTTACTAACCAGCTGAGCAAGCCACTTCCCACCTGAATACTGGAATAATTGTTTCTCCACTTACAAAAAAGAGTGGAAGGTCTGTAGATTGGCCTCACAGAACCAGTAAATGGAAAGAGAGCCTAGCCTGCTTCACCAGTGGTCAATTTGTTGTGCTGAAGACACATTTGTGTGTCCGCCTCAGAAGGTGCCATCTAAAAGCTGTTGCCTTTCTGACTGGCGAGAGTTGGATGTCATGGAGATACACATTTAAACTGTTAATAATCTTATGTCAAGACCCTATAAAAGCAGTGGATTTATCCCTTACTACTTCAGTTAAGTACTCCACTACGTCCTGAACTGCCATTAACCATTAGAAAGATTTTCCAGAATGTCATATGAAATCTCTCATGCTGTAGCATAAACGGTTGCCTTTTTCCCTGTCTTCAGTCACATGGGAATTTATTCATTCAGGTTATTTTGCAATAATGCTTTAAATATTGAAAGGCTTCTCACATCCCCCATTTTCTAGACTAAACAACTCAATTTTTCTCACAACTCCTTCTTGCCTACCCTGGGCTTTTTCCAGATGATCTGTATCTTTCCTAAAGCATGTGATATAAACAACTGTATGCAGAACTCCAGTTTGGTGCTTATATATACTACCCCTGTCTCTAAGAGACTGTCTTTGTTCCTGAAATGTTCAGCTCTGAAGCTGCATCAGTAAGATACATACCTACAGAGCAAAATGTAGAATATATAACAAAATAAATGTAGGAGAGTAAAGTAAGGTTCTGTTGGAATTTTCTTTGTAGGGTACCAACTGGCTTTGGCGGAAAACTGGTAGTGAGCAAAACGTGGCAGCAGGTGTGAGGTGTTTTGTAAGGCCCTGGGGCAGGTAAAAGGAAGTAGAATATGGTGAAATGAAGCTAAATAAAGGACTTAGAGAATTAACATGCCTACCTATTCAATACTCAACCCTTTTTGAGCACTTTGGGTGATTACATTTCATCATATGAAAAATTAAATCCATTATTCTAAGCAAAACTTAAACAGGTATCAGTGAACTGACTGTATTTTCAGTAGCTTCAAAGTGGGAATATCTAAAAACTGACAAATAGCAGAGCTGTTGTGTAGACAATAAGCCTTACACCTGCCTTGTGGTATTTACTCCTTGAGCCATGTTTTAGAGTAAGTGGAGATCCCTAAAGGTTCAAAAGTTTCCTAGCATTTCATTTGGATATATGTTAGGAGGTCCTAAACTCAAGCTTTTCTGAGTCCAAATCAGGAAGGAAAATTCCTGTCTCTGTCACCAAACACTTGAAAAGAATCAGTAAATCTCAAGTATTTCTTATTTTCCTAGCTAATGAGGTGAAATTTGACCAATTGAATGAGGGACTGGAGATAGAGAAATGGAAAAACAATGGTGAAAACAAGAAATAATCAAGGAGATAATAATTTCACTTTTCTTGTGTTTTTTTTTGTTTGTTTGTTTTGTTTTTTGGTTTTTTTTTTAATGCAAAGCTATTTGTGGAACAGGGAGACATAATCTAGAGGGACAGACTCTGACTCAACAATAGCTTGCCTGAAAGGAACCTGCTGCTTGCTTTCCCCAGTTCCCTTCTCTCGCGCTTTCCTGACAGTTCACAGATTACTTCACTGCCATAAGAAAGGGTCATCTCAGCACCACTGTAGCAAAATGCAGCAGAGCAAAGTGAGGACTTAGGCTTCTGAGCCTTCCCAGCTCACTCTGGGAACCAAAGGCAGCCAGTTTTTCTCCTGACACAGCTCAGTACCCATCGCTTTGGGGGCAGTGGTAGTTAGGGTGGCAATTGCTAGCAATATTAATCCCTACCACGTTTAAGGGACTCACAGATCAGAACCCTTGCTGATTTTACCTCAGCTGCCTCTCCTCCCCTCTGATTCACCCTGGAGTTAGATTTTTTTACCTCCTCAAAATGGAAGCTTTAATTGCCCTTGTGTTAAACCTCATTGTGGTTACAATACATGTAATTAGATGACCTCAGGCAAAAACTGAGTCTTTCAATAAATTGTCATTATTATTGGCTGCCAGTCTACTGACCCACTGCTTCTCATCTCTTGCATTTACTCCAAAAACTGAGCAATGATCTAAGTTGTTCTGGTTTTGTATTTCAAAGGTGTGCCAAAGTTTATGTAGACTTCTACATACTGCCCTATAAAATTTTCCTTTGTTTCACATATCCGGTAGGCATATAGTAGAGTAGGCATTAAATATAATGTTCAATACGTATGGCCAAAGGAAGTGTGTTTAGAAAGCATGGCTAATAGTGTAGGGACAAATTCCATATTGTTTCCCATAGATATTAAGGCTGACAGACTGTTAGTTGCATGATCATTAGCTAAAGTGAGCTCCACAGCAATGCTTGAGGCAAAATAATAATAATATGGTGGCAGATGAAGCAGGAACAGCACAAGTCAGCAGCACCCAGCCAGCAGTTAGCAATTCTTTTGCTTATTAGCAGAATGTCCAGAGTCCAAGCAGAATTGTTAGATTAGGGGTTTTCATTAATTTGTCTTTCTGAATCCTTCCTATCTTCAGATCTTGCATTCTTATTGACATCTCTAGCAATACCTAGAGACTATGAATTTAATTTTCTTTGAACAAGCATATGGGTAAGGGAAGTTTTTTATGGCCTACAAGACTCTGTTTAATAGCAGCACACATTGTTCAGGTTCCTAATTACTGTTGCATTTAAAAAGTAATTTATGCATGTTTATTATTAGGACCCCAAAATTATGATGTAAAAACCTGTGTCCTGATGCCTACCCCTAGGATTGGAGAACAAAATTACACCAAAAATCTGTCCATAAAAAAACATGTCTTTTTATTGTTATTCTATTTGAAATTCAGAAAAACCCAGGGGGATAGTAAGGACTTAAATACATTCTTCATGATCTGTGTTTCTTATACGGACTGTCATAACAGTTATAGATTCTATATGTTTGCTCAAAGTCAACCAAATGTGAAACAACCTACAGAGAGTGGTGTTTGGTCCCCGAGGGACAGCTCCATGAAAAACCATGAAGTCATATTTCATAATGACATATCTGCAATGCATGGTTAAGCCTTCAAATTTCACAGGCACAGCAAGTTATTGTAGTCTCATTTTATTTTTTGCTTTGGTTTCCAACTGCAGTCAGCCAGTTCTCCACATTACTTAAAACTTCCTCAAACCATGTCTGGTCTCTGGCTGCCCTCTCAAGAGTGAGTCAGTTCAGTGGCACCACTCTGACCACCTCAGTGTTGTGCTGTGCTGGGAGGGACTCTAAGACACCCTTCAGAATGTGGTTGGAACAGGGCTACAGAGCCCAGAAAACTGTTCCAGGAGGTGTGTATGCATTTTTCAGCCTGGAGAAGGGAAAGCTCTGGGAGAGCCTCATTGTAGACTTCCCATACTTACAAGAGGGAGTACTGACTTCTTACATGGGCAGTTAGTGACAGGACAAGGGGGAAAGTTTTTAAACTACAAGAGGAGAGATTTGGAAAAGACGTTAAGAAATTCTTTACTCAGAGGATAGTGAGGCACTGGCACCGCTTGCCAAGAGTAGTTGTGGATGCCCCATCCTGAAAGGGTTCAAGGCCAGTTTGGATGGGGACCTGAGAAACCTGGTCCAGTGGGTGGCACCCCTATCCATGGCAGGGTGATTGGACTAGATGTCCCTTCCAATCCTAATGATTCTATGATTCTATGACTTAAATCAGACTTCAACACAGTGACTAGTCAAGGCATTAGAGTTAATTAATTCTTTACTAATAGATGTCTAGTCTCACAGATGTTGAGGAATTTTTTGCACTTTTCTCTTTTAGGAGCATGTCAGAAGTCCTTTGTCTTCCACTATTAACCGGGGTGCCTGCAGTCTGGTCTCAAAAGAAAAAAAAACCACAGTGCTAGACTGGATTGATTTTAAAATAATATTTGACAGAAGTGATTAATAATGGGTGCTCCTTAATTATAGTACATGTACAAGCACTTGTGATTTCTCTCAAGATGTATTATTAGAAATTTTTTAACCACTTGTGTTTATGTTTTTATGAAGTTTCTGGGCAATAGCATGGCGTCAGCTATTTAAGCTTACTAGTCAGAAAGTCATATGGCAGTCAGTCTCCACATCCCCCAGTCTCATTTTAGCTTCAGTTCTGGGGTCCCACATGTCAATAGATGAATATAAACTGTGCCTGGAGGAAGTCTTTGAGATGGAAGCACACAGTTCGATACTGCCCACAGTACAGAGGGATTTACCTGCTCTCCTAAACTCAGAAATGTGTGAGCATTTCTAGCAAGAGTAATTTCTCATGCTAATGTAAACTCACTGGCCATGAATACTTGCATATGCAGCTTTGTAAGAAATGAAGTGTAAATACTGCTGTCAATCAACATTTTAATCCACCAAATGTTTGTGGAAAACAAATTCAAGATAATATGAACATGCTAAAAGTGAATTCACTCTGAAATTCTGGCACTTCACTATGAAAGTATTTGCAGTACTGACCCGTCTCCACCTGGAGCTTTATCATTGCTACGATTTTTTTTCTAGTTCTAAAATTGGTCTTGTAATAATAGAAATGTGAAATTTGCTGACAGATTTCCCAGTGAGCTACGATGGGCTGAAGATGCTATTTTAAGCACTCTTGTGAGAAAAGTGATTGGTAGTATATGCACTGAGCCCTGATTCAGCAAGAATTGGTGCAGGATCCCTGTTACGTGTTCAAGCTACAAGAAACATTGACGAGGAACTCCACACAAATGAATGGATAGAAACACTGCAAGATGCTTGGAAAAGCAAATTACTAATTATGCTAGTAACAAACAGCTGAAAATTACTCAGAAAAGTTCACCTCTAGTCAGTCTCAGCTGATGAAAATGAGCAGAAATTCAGTTAATTCAACAGGGTTATAATGATTTTACACTTACTTATGATTTGATCTTACATCTAAATGTGAATTTATTTAATTACAATTTAATCACAGGTGCTCTCAGTTGAATACCCTTACATCATGTTGTTCTGTAACAAAGACAAAACTGGTTTCCACCTCTGTATGCTCAGCCTGAACAAACTGGGAATGTGGTCAAACAGGCAGGTCATCTAAACCCTTTGGTAGAAGACAGACTTCTGAAAGAGATGTATTTTTATAATTTAACATCATCTGCATCTGGAAGTTGAAATTGATTTTAAGGGTGATAATCCAAATCATTGCATGCTAAAATAGCTTGGGAAAAGAGGAAGTTTTAAAAGAGTGGTTAGTAGATTTAGTTACTCTGCTGTTGAGATCTAAAGTATAGTGAGCTGAATTAGTTGCATATTTCTTTTCAGTTGAGGCTGGATTTAACTGGGGATTATCTCTTGGCATGGCATGGCATGAAGTTAAACGTGATTTAGAAAGTCACTCTCTGTAATAACTTTAGTGGTTTTGCGCTTACTTAATTTTATTTTGTCAAGATCAAATTAAGCCAATTCTAGCGCATTAGGGAGGTGTGTGCATGATGAGCCTGGGGATGTGGAAGGGAGAATGAGCCTTTGGCTGCATGGATACCAGCCTGGACAGATTTCATACTCTCTTCCCAGGGGGGATGGAAAGAATGATGGAGCAGAGCTGATTTTATCTGCGTGTGATACTTACTGTTATTAAAAGGGAATTTCAGGGTGTGGAGTTAACCCTCAGAAGTCTGTGTAACTACCCGCACATGTCACTTAATCTGTGTCAGGCAAAATACACTCCGAGGTCCCTGGTGAGTCTTGCACTTTGTTCTCTCTTATAATTGCTTTTGTCCACTGGTGTTCTCCCCAGTGCTAATGCAAATGGAGAAGTTTACGCCTCCTCCACACCCACACACTTTTATCTGTCACCCAAGAAGCATCTCCTACAACTTCTTTCTGCTCTTGTCCTGTGTCTAACTTTAGTTTTTTCCTCACCCTGACTTGCATAAAAGCTGCATACCACTAACATCTCATTGTTTCATTAGTTAAAGGAGGGAAGTGCTTTTGGGTATGCAGCTGTTATAGAAAACAAGAGTAACCTGGGATGGAAGAGATTAAAATGAGCAACATCTAGTCCAATACAGGGTTTAGGGGTTTTTTTGTTTGGTTTTGGGTTTTTTGTGTGTTTGGGATTATTTTTTCTCGTTTGTTTGTTTGTTTGTTTGGGTTTTTGTGTGTTTGTTTGCAGTGTTTTGTTTTTTTGGTTAAAAACGGTGTATTTTACACTTTGGAGTATCTCACATGAATTACATCTTCAGAGATTAAAAAACCCAGAACGACTGTGTAGACAATATCTTGCAAATTTAGCACAGGATAAGTGAGTTTAACCTGAAAGGGTGTTTGGAGACAAGAAGAAGAGGCAGAGTTTAGTGCTTTTCCCCACTGAGTTTTTCTTGCAGTAAAACTGCCATACCCATTCTCTCATGTTGATTTATCACATGCCCATTATTTGCTCCAAAGTACAGAAAACATCTTTTCTTTTTCCTTAGGAAGTGTTAAAGACAAAACCTCAGTCTCCTTTTCCAAGGCTGCCTGCCTTTCTGGGCAGCCTGCCCACAGTACAGGACCCTTGTTTATCCCAGGGAGGACAAAGCAGAGCAAAGAGAGGAGGCTTTTCCAGCATCCGCAGCTTGCTGGGTGTCAGCGGCCAGGCAGTGCCTCGGCGAGCCCACCTCGCACAGCTGCCAGGACGGGTCCCCGGGGCAGCTGCAGGCAGAGATAATCACACCGGACATGGAGAAGGTGAGGCAGCAGTGTGCATCCCTGCCCACTCATGGAAAATGGCAAAAACTTAAAAAAAAAAGTTGTGTCCTGCCTTTAACAGCACAGCAGAATCTTGTGGCTTACTATTTCAGCTAGATCCTAACTATATGTTTGATTCCACATGTTGCCTTGACTGCCAAGAAGTAAAAATCAAACCTCCATTTCTTTGTGGGTTGTTCTTTTTTTGATCTCTGGAAACCGTACCCTTGAACTGTATTTTCAGTAATTGCAAGATATTTTTTTGTGTTGCTGTACATTAATCACATTGAAATATGAGGAAAGCAAAAACAGAGAGAGAAGTGCATAATTATTGAGCAGGAAGAATAAAATCAAAACATTCATATCTAATTTTCTAAGACTCTTGAAAACAATGGTGCGGTTTGGGGGATTAAAAAAAAAAGTAGAAGGAGCAAACTACCAAAAAAAAAAAGGCATAAAAGCAAATCAAAACTGCACAAAAAGGCATGATGTTCCTTTAAAAAGTTACATGTAATCACCAGGACACCTGACTAACTGGTACATGTTCTTCTGAGCGCAGTAACTCCCCCACTGAGAGAAACACTGTGAGTCAAACAAGAATATACATGCTTTGGAAATACTTTTCCAGAATCATGACACTTGTTCCATTAGTCAATCTGGTACACTTTCAAAGGGTAGAAAACTGTTGAGCCTTAAAGGAAACAGTCACACAAAAAATAGAGAAGCCAGGAGCTAAGTTTCAGAAAATTAAACTTCTGCAGAAAAGATCCTTATTTATATCCTATATTCCTGCAGAAAAGAAAGTATGAGGACAAGCTATGACCCTGCTGGGGTCAGGTTGTGTTAGAGGCCCTCAAAATTTTGCCATAGTCCAAGACACAGAAATTCCCACTATTTATCAAGCAAAGATAATGCTGCAACAATCTTGCAAATAAATTAACCAAAAAGAATAAAGAAAGAACTAAAAGCTGTAGCACTTATGCAAGGAAATAAATTTTCACAGCTTTCCAAATATTTTCAGGTCTGTTATGCCTGACTTACTGCTGCCTTTGCGTTTTCTGGAAATTAGGTTAATTTTTCTGGATAATGTTTTGTTGTCCTTGAGGCAAAAAATAGATCATCAGCCTAAAAGCCAGCCCTGAGGAAAGGAGGGGCTCCAAATCAAGACCATGAATTTTTGCTCCCCCAATGGCCAGTGCCATCTGTAAGCAGGATGATGGCAGAAGGGCAAGAGTTTTGGACCAAAGTCTCAGAGAGAGGCTAAAAATTGTCTCCTCTTTCCATGTCAGGGCCCTTTGCAACATTAAGTGTGGAAGAAACAAATAAATCATGTGAAATCTCTGTTGCTCTACAGTGCTCAGTGGTCACATGGATGGCATTCCATGTGGGTCTGCTGGACTGGGTGGCAGCAACAGGCAGGTGGAGCATCTGGCACTGTCACCTGCTCAAGGTTTCAGTTCCACTGAGCTGGGCTTGTTCTGTTTCAAAGCTGCAAACTGAGCAAAATTTCCAATCCCTTTCCAAATACAATTGAATTGGATGGGGCCTGAAATATTGATGAACCTTCAAGATTTTTGTTTCCTGCACTCTGATTGATTTCTGGTGTCCAGTAAATGTAAGAAAAGCCCTACACATGTGAAATAGTTCCCAGCTAAAATAATGGGGAAAAAAAATCTCACAGCAATCAAGATCTGATACTTCTTTTACCTAGCTGGCTATAGAAGCCAAATTTGCTCCAAATCAAACCTGTTCCATTATTAATAAGAGCAAATGAAGTGCATCTGAGAAATGAAAAAGTATTATGGAAATCAAAACATCTGCTTCGCATGGTCATCAGAGATTGTGGCAAGGGAAGGCATCAGTGACTAACTCGCTGAGAGACAGTACTGCCACAGTAGAGCAGTTCTGATGAACTACCCCTAAAACTGTCTTTGAACCGGCATTTCAGCTACAGATTTCAGTAAGTCTTTAGTGTTCAGGAAAGAATGATGATTTCAAGGGTTTTACTGGTGCTTGGTCTAGGTAGGTGCTTTGGTTGTACACAGTGCATGCTCCTGGCCAGGCCTGGAACATGCAGGATGGCCCCAGTGAAGCACGGGACAAAACTGCAGCTGTCGGAGTACGTGCTGCTGGCTTTAATGCTATCTTTGGCTGAGACACAAACTCCTATATTTGAATGCATTTGGCTTTTGAAATTGTCTCAGAACACCTTGACGTTGTGTTTGGGTTCACACATCTCAAAAATTGCATATTTGCTCAGTCTTTTTCCTGCAGATACTAAGGCTGAATGAGGAGAGCCACTTTGTAGCTCCAGGCAGCAGCTAAATTTTCTGCACGGGTGGAGTTTTGCTTTTGACTTTGGTAGGGCTGCCTTTTGTCCCGAGGCTTCACATTGGGCATGGAAAAGAGGAACAGGGTTAGAATGGATAGCTGAAGAATGGGCAGTGGGAAGGCTTCTGCCAGCCATGCTGTGACCTGCCTGAGTCCCTGCATCCTCCAGGCATGCCAGAGTGCAGTGGGCATGGGTCTAGCATCACAGGGAAGTAGCAGTGGTTTGCACATCCAAAGTTGCCACATGGCTCTACAGAGGGGACTGCCATGACCTGCCCTAAACCTGCCCCAGCACAGCTCTGCTGTGAACCTTCCTCCATCTGTGCTGGGAGAGCAGGACCTGTTGGATGTTGCCAGAAAGAAGTCAGGAATTAGTCACAGACAGAACTGCTTTTGGATTAATTAATGAACTTCAGGGCCTATTTATACTTCTGGATTGTTTTGTTTGCTTTCGTTTGTTTTTAGCTCAGGCTTTTTGCCCTGCTCTCCCCACAACCAGCTTGAGGCAACCTCCAGGTCAGAGAGGTGATGATGCAGCCTTTCCCTGACAGCAGGCATGGTTCTCCTCTTATGTGAGCGTCATAAATCTACTTTTGTCTTTCCCCCTGCTATACCCTCTAGGAAGCAAAACACAGTTCCAAACTCCAAAATGTATTAATGAAAACTATGCTTTTATAATGATCCTCAGGACTTTTCTGTCATTTTACTAAATTGGATGGCTACATTACCTCAGTATGGCAATTAATGACAATTAAATATAAATTGAGAGTATCTGCCAACTTCTTATGATGTAGTCCTACCAGGCATTTCAGGCTGTTTCCTAATGAAATCATTCTTCTTCAATTACACTGTTCCATCTTTCTCAACTAGTGTATAACCTTTGTGTGTTGCTTTTCAGATTAAAGAAAAGCTTGGCATTGTAACAGGGAAGAAGCATGGCATCTGCAATAAAAATGCCAAAATCCTGGAAGCTGCTCCACAAGCCTGAGTACTGTGTGCAAAGCAGATGGTAGGAAACTGAGCACATAAGAAAATTCATGAGCTGTGTTGCATGTAACTGCATTGCTACATTTTATTAAAGGTAAGTTTTCTTCAATGTGTGCAATATAATGAAATATACATTAAAGCTCTGGTAATGCTCTCTGGAACAAGTGCCATTCTTAGCGTTTGTGCAATAAAATAAAGCAGTAGAGAGAGAAGATCATGGTGAACCATAGGGATGATTTGGAAAGAACATGAAAAATGCTGCCTGTTCAGCAAGGGGGAAAACTCCAAATACTTCACAGGATGCAGTTTCCAACCTTCATCCTGCGTAATGAAGTGAGCCAGGTTACACATGGGAATGAACACTTATTTAATAAATGTTGCCATAGATTTTCTAAGTGCATTAGTAATCCAATAAAATAATTCCCATGCTTCAATTAGATATGTGTGTATTTTTCCCTCTATCTAATCAGAACAAGCTGAATTACATCAGACAGGGCCATCATGCCTCTTTAGGCACGGGCTGGCAGTTGTAAGATAGCAGAGCACTGCATTCCTGGCACAGGCGGAGGATTATAACCTGTCGAGTCAAAGTCTTAATCTTTTCTCAGCGATGAGTCAGTGTTGAAATGACAGTCAGAACATGCACAGGCAGCAAGAGAAAGATTTGTTGTGGCTAATGGGAACAGTAAGGAAGAAAAAACTTCATCTGACTTTATAAAAAATATAGAGGGCTCTGCTAAGAAGAACTAAACTTATTGACAGTACTCATAACAAAATTAGAAATGCTAATTTTGCTAAACATGCTACGAGAGGGGCTTATTTTAAGCCTTCTATTAATTTTTATAAGTACACTGTAAATGTTTTGACATAAAAAGAAACATGTCATGTCATGTTAATCTATGAACTGAGGATTCAGGACTAACAAATCCCATAGCTAATACAGGAAAAATGGAGATAAGCTGGGTAAAAAAAAAAACTAAACAAACACATGATAATTTCTGAATTGCTTAATGGAAAAAATCATTACTGCCATTAATACCCTATCTCCTATAAAAAGAACAATATTGTACAGTATAATATATCCATCCAGGCGTGGTGCAATAGAGAGGACTATCAATTCAGAGTAAATTCAGAAGTAATTCCTCCATTTCCCTTCAGCAAACAAGGAACACCTCTTTTTTCATTTTCATGTTATTTTAGAAAGAGATTTCTAAAAATATAACTCACACAAGCACTATGCCACCTTCTTTTGAAGAATGCAGGGATGTGCAGCATCTGCTATCAGGTATATCAGACTAGAGATTAAGGCAGGCATGTGTCTTTTCATTGAAGCATCCCTTCTTTTTTTTAATTATGATTTTTTTTTTAATTTTTTTTTTTTTTTTTTCCCACTAAGAGACAGTAGGCCAAAACCCTATGACCCCAAATCAGGGAAGAGAACTGAAAAAGCCTAGCAGGAGACACTGGCTCCATCCATGAAAGAGTGCAATGCTTCACTTAAAAACTCATAGAAAGGCTGTTTAATAGTATTTTTCATTATAATTGCTGGCAGAAGTTTTTTAGGGTGTGACAGGCTTACTAACGGCTAAGGAGAGGTATTTGTTTCAACTGTTTTCAACTGCCTAAAGAGCAACTCCATAGTCAAAAGACTCTCATACAAAGATGGAGAAGGTGACAACAGAGTTGCATCAGTCACCCTAAAAAAATGTCTCTTCTCAGGAGGCTCCACTGGTGTCTGCCGCCTCTGCTGAAGTCAGACTGTGAGCAGTAGGCTAAATAAACCCGAATAAAATGCTGCAAGCACATTGATAAGCTGCTTCTAGCTCTCATTCACAATCAGTGGAGGCAATTCTGAACAAGGCTCACTGCTTCAGACTCTATTTGGGCAAAACTCTGCAAAAGCAAGAGTTCGTTTGGCTTCCTTTCTGAGATGCCTCGTGTTCATGTAGAAAATGTAGCTGCCTAACCATGGGCTTGGGATTCAGCTCTGAAAAGGGAAGGCAGTCAAAGGGGATTTTATTAACTTTACCTATAACTGCCTCATCTACATTGCTACAGAGCTGGACTATGTATCGTAGCAGGGATAATTTAGATGGATGAATATAAATGTACTGTTGCTAGAAAAAATATCAGTGTGAAGTGCAGTTACATGTCAAAAAATAGCCACAGGTAGATAATTCAACAACAGGGTGTCTGAACTGAAGGATCATTTCACACAGCAACAAACATTGGTTCAATCTTTTTCATACACTCTGCCTCTCTAGTTTTTTCAGACTCACCTTCCATTTTCTATAACAGCTGCTTTATATACAGCCTCATCATCAGAAAGCACATAACTTAGCAGGTGTATCTCATCAAATTCAATTTCTGACTGTTTTTTCTTTGATTCATTAAGCTTCCATTCTCAGGATGATCCATGGCAGATTGCAATCTTTTCCCATTTACAACATACCAGGGACATTTAATTGTCTGTTCTGTAGAGATGAATTGCTAACGTACTCAGCCACAGAAGCTAGCATGCATCTACATGTCATTTCTTCAAATGGCAAGGGTTTTTTTGGAGGTCAGTCTAGTGAGTTTTTCAGAATCAATAGAGAAGCATTGGAACAATAATCATTAGAAATCATTAGAAATGTCCTAAATGATTAATGATTAATTTAACATTAGCTAAGATGCCATATTTAAAAGTAGAAACATACTACCATTTTTTAGTGCAAAATACTACAAACATATCTCAATACCATGCCTTTTGCATTGCATAAGACCAAAATTTAAGTAGAATTAATAACTTATTTTTCTCATAACTCGCATTTTTTGTAGCAGTTTTTGATGGAGGGGCATTTGCAGGCTGTGGTGCAGAAGAAGATTGAACTATGTAATAAAATTCATGCATAAATTACTAATGGTACCCTATCCAAGTCTAATATATTGATTAACCCTCCTGTGAACATCAAACAGGTCAGTGCACTAAGAGGTTACTAACTAGCTGATGCCTGTGGTGTTTTTCTTACAGGGGTTTAAAAAGAAAAGAAAATAACCCTGACTTTTTTCACTACTGTGAGAAATATATGGGTTCGTTTTGCAACACTTCTCTGAATTTCATTTAAGAAGCAGTTTTATGAAGTGCTGATACCCAGACTCTCAGTGGTGCCTAGAAACATGCAAAGCTAGAATGATAAAATAGCTTTAAAGTTGACTACAGTTAAAATAGAGTAACTAGTTTTTACAGAACCTGACAGCATTTCACTCTCCTCCTGTTACAATTAGAAAGTTAAATATGGGACAAAATAGGTAAATGCCCCAAAATCATCTCTGAGCTACCCAGTTCTTTGAAGCTTATTAAATGGAGACAATCTGGACAGCATCTAAGAGATTAACCAATATGTATATTTGTACAAGAAGAGGAAGTTTTGGAGCAGTCATGTCATTGTACAAAGCTTACTAGCTGAACTTCCTGGAAAATAGCTTAAGCCTAAGTGGGGGGAGAAAATGCTAAATTGTGCCTTATATTAAAAATTACTTCAGATAATGTCATTTTTTCACTTAAGAAAATGTTCTTACATGACCACAATTTTTTAACCTGTGCAGTATTTGGGACAGGGAGTGTCTCTTGCTACAGATTTGAGCAAGTATTTAGGATAATGGGATTGCACCTTGGTAATACTGCAATGAATTATTATAACTATTTTGTATGTATGAACATCTTATGCATACTCATAGAATGTTTATTTTCCTATGTTATTTGTACAGAGCTACTAAGTGCAGCAAAATTGCATGAATGCCCCAGAGCTTGTTGTTGTACACATAAAAGCTTATTCATTTAAATTGCACATATTTAGAGAGGGCTTTTGGATTCTCCTTGTTAAAAATAGCTTGGTACAGAAATACCCAGAGAAATTAGGACTGGAGGGCACTTTTAGGGTTGTCTGTACAAGAAATGGGGTCATGACCTCTTCTGTCTCCCTGAGGGTACTTTTCCCCCATGTATGAAACCCTTGTCCATAGTGGTTGTTAGGGACAGTCTTTGGAGATTATGTCCTCGGGTCAGGGACCAGGGCAGGGCTGAGCTCTAATGGGTACAGCCCTGGTGGCTTAGTGAGTAGCTGGCTATCAGTGCTTGAGCCTTCTCCTGGCCCTTGAGAGCTTAGGGTGATAGGTGCAGCTTGAGAGACTCCTGGTTCAATTTGTTACATTCAGGCTGCTCTCTGTGGAGAAATAAGTAAACAGTAAATATTTTCCTTTTTCTTTCTGAAAAACCTTTGAAGATGTGGATTACACAGTCTCCCTAGGCAGCATATTTTGTTGTTTCTCTATCCCTACTGTTTCAAATGTTTTCAGCACGTTTAATCAAAATCTTTTAATCGCTTCAGTTTAGGCTCATTATTCCCTGCACCCACCACATGAGATCCAGAGCACATTATTTCCCCCAGCTTTATCAACACATCTGCATTTTATAAACAGAATACTTCTGTTTCTTTTAGTCTTTCCCTGTGTGTCTTTTAGATGTCCAGTCAGTCATTCCAGTTGCTTCTCTTCAATTTCTACCAAATTGGTCCAATCTCTTCTGGAGTATCAGTCTTAGCAAGTGAGAATTAAAAGTCCTTACCTGCAGAATCTTGCACAGTTAAAGTTACCTCGTGTCTCATATGCATGACATACCTCTTTATACACTCCACTGCAATGTAGCTTTTTTCAGCACAGCATGTTGTTGACTGATGTTCAGTCTGCAGATCCCTTGTTGATCCTTGTTGGTAGAACTGCTGTCAAATTCACATTTTCCAATTGTGTATTTGTGTAGCTGACTACTCCAGATGAATATGGAGTGTCTGCATTTCTTTTATTGAATTTCATCCTGTGATATACATATAAAACTGATGAACTGGTTTTACAGCAGTTCTACATATTGCTGATCACCTGTCTTCAATCCTGCGCCCTCCATGTTTTTATTTACTAGATTCTGAGGGCCGCCTTAGAATATCCAACAACTTGAAAAGTGCATTCAGTACTCTTCTAAAAATCTTTCAGAAAGGCACCTAAGTAGTATTGTTCTATTTCTGCTCCTTGTTTTGTTCTCTATTCAAACCCTAGCTAATAGCTTCCAGCAGCAAGCCTTCTTGATTGTTTATGGCTCCTCCTTCAAAATGGCATTTATCTTGAAAGAGCGTGCACTGGGATGGCAGCCATTACTTCATGTTTTTAACGTGCTCTTGGCATCTCTTGTTATAGCCTGAGAGGGCACAGGCTCTCTCTATGCTAAACAGCCCAGTAGGGTTCCTGCTTTCCCAAAGGAGGTAACTAAGGACTTTGAAATCTAGCATATCTACCTGGTACAGCAACCAAGAACAGCCGAGTTTTAGCTGCCAGTTTTCAGACAATCTTGGGCTCACTCTGCATACATTCTTCTGCAGAATGCATTAAGAAGCAGGGGTGAGAGAACTTGAAGGAAAGCAGGACTATTGGCATCAAAATTTCTAAGTCATTACTTTCAGTACAGCTTTTTCTTTTGTTGCTTCCCAGATTCAAGCACCTAAATTCCATCACTCACCACTAACTGCCAAGCAAAATGGGTAAACCACATTATGTCCCTCCTGTACAGACTGGCCAAGTTATGCAGAATAACATACTATCATTCTTCATTATTTCTTGAGTGCAAGTGAAATAGAGTGTGAAGCAAAGGTGACAGGTACTAGTCTGGGAGATGACTGATCCTGACAATTATCAGTCTTGATATTAATGTCTTGCTCTCTAACCCATACTATCTTTTAATATTTTTGTTTATCTCTTTTTATGAACTAATACAAATACTTTCACTCATTTTCTCCCTTTGCATTTTACCAAAGGGTTAATACTTCTGTGTAAAGCAGAGTGGGATTCAAGGGCAAAACAACAATCAATATTACTAGAGGCTGTGGGATGTTAATTGTCCAGCCCTGCTTCCTGGTTTGTTTTGCTGTTGGCTTTTTTTTCAAATCTTTGCCTTTATTGATTTCCTACCTCCCCACTAATCCCTTCCAGAAAAAGGATGGCTGTCACATCTTTCTAAATAAAAGTGACAGCCCAGATGGTAGTGCTCAGGTGAACAATCATAGGCTATTTGTACCTGGAATTGCTGATGTTATTGAGGGCAAGTGCAAGTAAACAGAGGTTACCCACTTCTTTAGTTGCTACCTATCCTCCACACAAAGTGCCATGACAGCACAGTCTGTGCATCCTAACACGTCTGAACAGCAGGCACCAGAGATGTTTAGAGGTGTTGTATCTGACACTTGAGAGCTCTCTGAATTTCTGACTGCTTTCTGAGACACAGCAGTAGGCACCCAGACTGCCTGCCTTTGCACACTGCAGCCCATCCACAGAGACCTCCTGCTCTAAAGGACCCTGCATCCTTTCCCACCACTGCTGCTACAGCTGGGGGAAGGAGAGACTGCTCCTTTGGACAGCTGGTATAGAGGGGTCCTAATGAGCCTTCTTGTCTGGGAGCAGCTACAGAGGTGTATCACGTGGTCCTAGACTATGTGGGTAAGGTGAGAGTTTGGAGGAATTCCACTACAGAGATACGGCCACCACTGGCAGATTCAGGGCATTGTGGTGTCTAGCCACTACTGGCATAGGGAAGAAGTGAGGCTACAGACACATTCCATACTTGGATCTCTGCTCTGAGACAGGAAGAAATTTTCATTGTGCACATTTTGTAGCAAATAATGAATACATGTGTAGAAATTTATTTTTCCCTCTATTTTTTCTCTCTCATGTAGCACTTGCACCTGAGTATATCTTGGTCAGTGTAACTTAAGCAGATCAAACACTCTCCTCCTGAAATACAAATCTTCCAAAGTTTCATTATCACAATCTCAAGCTATAAACAGATCATATGCTAAGCAAAGGGACCAGAGCAAACACTTCAATATAACAAATATTTGCTTTGTGCCGTTATTTTATCTGACTCATATTATTAGAGTTACTGTTTTGACCACAGGTAAAACAGCAGCAGGTTGAGCAATGATCCACTGTTCTTCACAAGGAAGAAAAAAAGACAAAGTAGCCCCTGGTAACAAACATTTGTATGAGCCAGACTGTGATGAGCTTTGCAATAAAGGCAAAACAAACTAAAAATGTAGGGGTTTGGAGCATCAAAAGGATGACTGCAAGACCAAAAAGTCATCAGTGCTGAGAGTGATAGATTGACACAAACACTGTGTCTTTGGAGTATGGAAAATCACTATTACAAACAGATGAAAAGCAATTATAAATGAAAACAAAATCATAATTTATCTGGAAAGACAAGAAAGTTATCAGTCAGAGAGAGGGGCATTAATTAGGACATGCAAAGTAGGTAATCACTTAGAGACACAGAGCCCATTAACAGCTCATAGCCCCAAGCTAAATTCAAATAGGAGACTCAAAAATGACACTTATACATGGTCTGACACACATGGGGTACTGCTGTGATGAAAGCAAAACTTAGTTCTGCAGTGGTTTATGAAGTATGGCAGTATCCCCCAGAAGTGCTTTGGCTTACTGATGAGGAAGATGGCAACATTGATCCAGACAAGGCAATGCTCAACCATGACCCCAGCACCCACACCACAGAGGTAAGAACTCCTCTGAGCTGAATGGCATGTTAAGGCTCTTCACAGATGAACCACTTTTCTTACAAAAAAATGACATAATTTAGCTCAGGATGGTATCTTTAGACTCCTCAGATGCTGTCACCAGGCACAAGACAGACTATCTGGTTGATGGAAGTTTCCAATAATGCAAAAGAGAAGCCCTGCAATAGTGAATCTCACTGGTGAGCCTGGAGCAAAGCCTCACAGCTCACCAAAAAGATGCCACACAGAGCTTTTGAAAGGCAGGGTTAGCCAGTAGTCAAAGACTGTCTGGCCTCGCAAAAATAATGGAGTCTATCATTACACACCTAGGAGATTCCCTGGCAACTCTTAACTTGAGTATTTTGTTAACAAGACAAGGAATACAAGCATGAAATTACTCCTGTGATTCTGAGAACCTGTAAAAGCAAATGTGCATGTCAATAAGGAAATAAAATCACCAACTGGTGTGAAGTTTGCAGTTTTAAACAATTCTGTGTTGCTGAAAATCTCCAGCCATGAGTCTTCCACTCAGCTCTTCATTTCTTCATGAACACATCATCATGTGAGGTAGAAACCACCAGAACTAAATTCACATGAATCCCTGAAAGACAAATGCCTCAGGAAAATAACAAATGCTGAAGAGTATGAAATTTCATGACACATACTGGTTTATTTCAGAGCCCAGCAACTATTATTTCCAAAGTTGTTCAGAAAAAAGCTTGGAAAAACATGAGAAGTTGCTATGAGGCAATGGAAAGCCATGGAGAAGACTCAAGCTGCAGGGGTCCTTCCTTCTAGCATCCTCTGGGGAAGGAAAACCTGTGGAGAGCAGCATTACAAAAGAGGTCTTGGTTTTGGCCATTGTAGTATTTGACAGCATAGGAAAATGGGTATTCAGACTATCACTGGAGATAACAAATCTAAAGTTCATTTCCTAAATATCAAGCATGCCTGGAGAAGAACCTCTTAGCCACAGAAATGAGTTTATGCTGACATTTGTGGCCAGCACTAAACAAGTATCAATTGTTTAGGAAGAAAATACAAGTGCTGTCATACAGGGTTACTAAAGATGAAAAGGCAATTAACACTCAGGGCCTTGAATCCCTAAGGGTCACTGCCTAAGCCTCCTGAAAAATTAGTCCTTATGTTCTGTACTGTTTTCTTTGACTGAAAGACAGATTAGGACTGTATGATATATACATGGGAAGTGGATACAGCTTCATGTTGCTTACATTCACAAGAGATTCCCACATTCACTCTTTGGGAAAGAAACCTAAGGAAGTGCAGGTTATGCAAGTGTTCCTCTGTCTTTGGTGTTTCCTATTTCATGCTGTCTGTTCTTTACTTATCCTGTCCCTTGATACAATGCTCTTGTGAGAGAGATTTAGACATGATCACACTGAAAGAGCGCAGTATTTCAGAGGTGTAGTATTTTATCTCCCCTTTGGCTTTATTGATCAACCATTAGCTTTAGATTAAATGCTGCACTGTGATTTTTATTCAGCTGCTGAAAGAACCTTGTCTATGAAGCCTAGTCTCTTATGCCTTGAATCCACTCCTTAAGGTAGGTCTAAAACTAAGGCTGAAGTTTTGTGAAGGATTGTCTTTCCCCTGCCACATTAACTCTTGCCTTTGTTATGGGTGTAACCATTAATGGTTCCATTGTGGTATGGAGAAGTATTTGTGAGGAAACTTCTCTCTCCAAGAAATGCTCTCATATGCCTCCAGCCACTCAGGAGTAAAGTAGAGATTGTGCCCACATTGGACTGCATTGCTCGTTGCCAGGACATTAGGAGATCTAAACGTTTTTGCTCAACTTTGACTTTTAAACAACTAGTTCTTTCTTTTAAATGAAGCAAAAATCATTGCAGAAAAGATTCTTGGCAGCAGTTTTTGCTCTGGCTTCCTGAGGAATGTGCTCGCTTTAAAAACTGAATGAAAAACCAATGGCACATAAAACTGCCTCATGACAATGCTGGCAGTTCTACCAGTTTCTCATCCACCCACATTTACCAAGGACTATGCATCATGTTAAAATTGTAACTTTGAAATGATAACCTCTGAGGACATGCTTTTTAATCACTAGTACCTCATTTTCCACTTTCAGAGTGTTGTGGAAGTGTTATTTGAATAGCGGGTACCAGATTTTAGATGTCTGCAGTGATTACGATATCTTGGTAGTGATAGTATCAGAAAAGTCCTTCAGTTGAGACCTTCCAGATTCTCACACTCAAAGAAAATATTTTAGCCATCTGTTTACCTGATTTGTGCTACAGTAGAAAAGAAAAAGCTCAGTATTTTCTAGTCAGCTTAGGTCCAGTGTTCTTTTGGCTTCAGAAAACATCCTATTATGGTGAAAGTTTGGGTATTCCTACTTTGTATCTCACAGAATATATCTCAATTATGATGCTCAATATGACTTAAAAAAGCCTCTTAAGCAATATTGACATTCTTTCACGTTAATATTTTTTTTTCTCAGCAACTGTACATCAACCAGTCTACAAAGATCAAAATGTTCCTGCTCTGAATAGGAAAGTTTTAAGTTTTGTGGCTGACTACGTCAGCACCAGACTTCCACCATGACATGCAGAGCTGAAGACCCAAATTATAGGCCACTCCAAACACAAAAGTTCTAAAAACAGCCACTCCCCTCTTTCAAAAACTCCTTTGTATTCTTTCTGGTTTCTCTAAGAACAAGTTGTTGATGATGGTATTTTCCTACTGCATTTACACAAGCCTAGAGTTATAAAAGCCAGTCAGGTAGCACTACCCAGCTGGAAGTTGATATTGACTTGTGTAATGGCTGCCCCGTGAATAGGGCAGCCTTCTTGCATAAACTCAGATTTGTGGGATATGACTTTTTCTCAAGCTCTGCTTGCAGCCCAAGCTTCAAGTGTGATCTACACTGGTACCTAGTTGCAGTTGCTCAGTATCTCTGAAAATCATGTGGTCCCTACACGCCGATAAGGAGCTTAACTCCATATGCTTTGCTTTGAAAAACTAGGGCTTTTTTTAGATGAAAATCTAAAAGCTATCATAGCATTTCAGACCAGTAATAAGATTTTATCAGGTATGATCCCTTTAGTAGCACAACCTGTATTTTAACATCAAGCTATTGCCTGATGAGGCTCAAACGCCTCATGCTAGCCTCTTTCTTGAGTGGTGTGTCACATGCTGAGAGCAGAAGCTGAAATGTCACTGCTACCACACGGCCACCATGCCAAACAGCAGCAATGATCTGACTGAAGCAGATCTACCCAGGCAGATGTGGCTAGTTATCCATGCCTCCTTCCTCTCTGCTCCTTGCCGACTTAAGACATTCACCCCTAGGGCAGTGTGGACAGAAGGTGGTTCCCACATTCATACCCAAAGCCAAACTTGGGACACCAGGCACTTCCAGTCCCAGGTCTGCACATGCAAGAGGTTGACTTCTGCCCTTGCCACAGGCGAATCTCTTTGCAAACGGGGATGGTCTGGCGTCCCTAACCAGCGCCTGCGCTATGTTGGCTGCTTACTTGCAGTCATAGGCACATTTTGGTGTGTAGGATGGGCCATCAGTGATTTCACTCAGTCTCTCCTGAGAGACATGAAGCTGCTGAAAGCACTGATGCTAACCTGGGTGTTTTAGAAAGCCATCTCCACGTGGCTAATCGTCGCACTGATTGGTGATAGTTTGAAATATTTGCTGTTGGAGTTCACTATCCTGAAATCATTACGCGCACCCACGCCCACACGCACCACGAAGTGAAGAAAACGATCGCGTTCAGCGTTTCAGTGCTGCAGGTATGCAACGTATATGAACGTAGTGTGCGTGACAGGGCAATACTGCATTTTCTTATAGAAAAAGAAAAGTCATAAACCCCCCAGCGGGCGTATGCTCCCGGGGAGCGCCCTGCCGCGGGCACAGCCGCTCCGCCTCCGCCGAGGAGCGGCAGCCCCGAGGCTCCGCCGCGGCACTCCCGACACTCCGCTACAATCCTCCGTGTTCTGCCGTGCCGAGCCGAGCCGCGCCGTGCCGAGACGCGCCACACAGCCCCTCCTCTGTCCCCGCCCCAGCCGGTCCGGGCCCACCCCCGGCGGCGGGGCCGCTGCGCCGCCGAGCCATGCGAGGCTTTAAGCGGCAGGTGCGGGGGAGCGGAGCACACGCCAAAGCGGCGGCTGCTGCGGCCCGGCGGTAGCGGCGGCGGGCGCCTTTCGGCTCGGCGGGAGCCGCGGCGGAGTGGAGCATGTCGGTGGCGACCGGGGGCAGCGAGGCGGCGGCAGCAGCGGGCGGAGGCGGCGGGAACCGCGTTTTCTTCCAGAGCCCCCGCGGCGGCGGCGGGAGCGGCGGCTCCTCCGGCAGCTCTTCCCGGGAGGACTCGGTGTCGGCAGCGGCGGCCGTGGTGCAGGTCCAACAGCGGCGCCACCAGCAGGGGAAAGTGACGGTGAAATACGATCGGAAGGAGCTGCGGAAGCGGCTGGTGCTGGAGGAGTGGATCGTGGAGCAGCTGGGGCAGCTCTACGGCTGCGAGGTGCGGGGCCGGGGTTGCGGGGTCCCCGGCGCGGTTACTGTCGCCGCAGTCCCCTCGCCCGCCGCTGCCTCCCTGGCCCCCGGCATCCCCCTCCTGCCCCGAGTCGCATTTTGGCGGTGGGCAGAGGAGCGCTGTCATAGCCACCTCCAAATGACATTCCCGGTCCGCCGCCCCCACCCTGCCGCTGCCCCGCGCCTCTGTGGTGCCCCGGCTCAGGGAATGCTGAAAGGTGCCCCATGTCCTATAGAAAGGGTGTCCCCCGTGCCCTCCCGAGGTCAATGGGAGGGGACCGCCCTTTGGGGACGGGCGGTGGCTGTCGCACGGCCGAGCATGGAAGGGTCCTTCTCCTCCGGGGGGACCCGGCGGCTGCGGCAGGTCCGGGAATGCCAAGAGGTTCGCCCGCGGCGGTGGTGGCCGGGAGCCGCTGTCCCCGCAGCCTTCCAGGGCAGGGCGGAGCGGGGCTCCGAGGCGCCTTCCACGGGCTGGGCGGGCGTCAGTCTCCGTTAGACGAGCTGGCCCAGCGCCGGGGAGCTCGGCGGGTGCAGAGCGTGTGCTGGGCACAGGGCGAGCAGGAGGAGGGAGCGGGACATACGCGGGGGCTGTGCGGAGGCGGCTGTTGTAGAGGAAAGACTCCGGTGCGGGTACGGTCCCCTCTGGATCGTGGTTCTGCGTTACTCCGACCTACAGGAGCGGGGTAGATACTGGCCGGGAAATCTCAGTGAGCAGTTCAGAGATCATTAGGACGAGAATCGAAATCACTGGGGGTTTGTTCGTACCTGATTTGTACGTATCAAATCTGTTTTTCTGTCACTCTGGGCAAGAGGGAGTGTTGCCAGGATGAATTCTCTTTCGTAGAGGACAGATGAGCAGGAGGATGTTTCAAGATTGTTCAAAGGAATGGCAACTGTTGTCTTCCTTGTGGAGATAACGATGTTGTAAGTAAAGGAAGTACCAGTACCTTGTTTTGTCAAAGCTTCATTAAAAATGTAGACTTTGTAATCCCCAGTGGATAGTGTCTCCCACCTCAGGTATTTACTCTTATAAAGGATCAAAACCTTAGGGCTAAAGTGAGGTTCGCACATACTTTTCCCATTAGTAGTCTAATTCACTTTTGTTAGAGACTTCTGAAGTGAGATTTGTTGAAGCCAGATGTGAATTTTGCAACTAGCATGTCTAGGAGCCAACATCTTACTCCTGAGCATGCTGGAGCTGGGAAGACAAAAGCTTGACAGTCCTTGAGGTGTGGATGTGAAAATATAAATAACCTGAATGGAATATCTAGCACACACATAATACAAATGTTTAAATGAACTCCTTTAATCTCAAAAGTGATTTATTGTCAAATATGTTAGAATGACACATAAAAAATGTTCATGTGTCAGGTTAAACCTCCTTCCTAACTGTTCACATCCATGAGCTGTGGGAAGGAAAGATACAAATGGAAACTCCAGTTAAAAATGATACAAATAAGCAGTTCTTAGACTTTGTCTTGGTGTGACTTGCCTCTCCAGTCTCATGACTTGTTTGGCCGCATGGCCTGTAGGCTGTGAGGATTTTTCTGAGGCCGGAAGTGTTTGCAGTTGTTTGTGTGAACTGATGATTCTCTGCCTGTGCAGGCTGATAACGTAGTTAGTGTCTGGCCTGCTGGATGTGTCCTCTGGTTTGACTCTCACTGTTCAAAAACACCAGGCCTGTTTGGGCTGTGTGCTTTTACAAGCAAACTTGTTCTGATCATAGGAAAGGATGTGGTATATAGGACCGAAGCAAAGCCCAATGGAATTGTTGCTGCTCTTCATAATATTCAAATCACAGGCTTGTTGGAGGAAAACTATTGATTCTTTCACTTATTATAGTTGTTGCTTCCAACTAAAGTAGAAGGAGGTCTGCTTTAGAAGGTGTCTATTAAGGTGGAGACCATATATAGCTGCATAAAAACAACTTGTTTGATGATTTAATTTCTGAAGTGACTTTTAGGGGTAAAAGTGGTTTAGCATAACAGTGGTTTATCAAAATGTTTTTAGATTTGAAGGCCAAGGGCAAAATGTTTAAGTCATCTTCTGCTCTTCTTTGCTATTATGCATGAACTCTATCCAGAGTCAGCACAGATGATGGTAGTGAAAAGGTCAAGCTATTAATATGCTATCAGAATAAAATTGAAGATGTATGATGAGTGTAGTGATTAAAGACAATAGCAATTTAATGCAAGATGCTTTGCTTGAATCTGCTTGCATTACTTCTAGGCTTAGAGATGTAGCTCTCAGGCTGAAATTTAATCACCTATGCAGACAGTTAATAACCCTGTCTGAGGGCAGGTTGGGAGGGGGTTGGGAATTGCTCACTTCAACTTCTGTGGAAGATCTACAATAACCTCCTAATGCAATGACATTTAATTTCTGTAACAATCTAAAATCTTCCAGGTTGTCAGAAATAGCCATTGAATTTTTAATCCTGGAAGAGCTAACCAATGTCAATGTTTCATTGCTATTCTGATTCAGAGCTCTATTTCTAAGGAGCCATGCACTTCATTTCTGGGAAGAGCAGAAATAAGTAGAGGGTGCTTGCAGCTTGGTGCACTGAATATAAGACTTGCATGTCTCTTTGTGGGACTGCATAAATGTAGTGCCTGCTCACTGTTTTCCATTTAAATAATGTTTGCTATTATGCTGAAATTCATCAGTAAGTGGATACTTGCAGAAAGACTCCCTTTATTCAAAACGAAACATGTACTCATAGTCTCTCAAGTACTTGCAAGTTAAGTCAGCTATAAGTCTGTCTTGGCGTGGTGACAACATTTAGGAGATGAGGTTAGGAAATAATGAGACACTTTTGTTTGTGTTCTTTTTCTAGTCGATCTTGTCTTTACTGGTACATTTTTAAAGATTGGATGCCAAGTGATATAATGATGTTGGGGATGTGACTTAGAAGGAGATATTTGAGACTATTTTTAATGCAGACCTCAGTTATATGACACAGAGATTAGCTTTAGAAAGGTTACCTCCACATCATGCGGACTTTAGGGATAAAAGACCCTTTACCTGAATAGTAAAGGTTATCAAGGTAGAAAACTTTAATAGGACCAGAGAGACTTAAGCAGGATTTGTTTGGCACCAGAACCTGCCAGGCTAATGTACTCAGGTCTGGTGCTTCAGATCATACTCAGGTGAGTATGGATCTGTCTGTTTGCTTCTGGGACTGCTTCATGAAAAAAAAAAAAAAAAAAATTTTATAACCTGTTTGTTCTGGTTTCTGTGAATGCTGAAACTGAGGTTATAGTTGCAGGTCAGTATATTGAAAATGCAATCCCTTAATTGCAGGACTTGAACTGGCTTCAGTGTTGACCTTTATTAGGGATCTTGGTACTAAATATAATTTCTTCACAGATGCTTTTGTTTTGGGCTAAATCCATTATTGGTTAGGAATTGCAGAATAAGGCTGCACAGAACAACTTACATCATCACTATTCATTCTCTGATGGTTTGCAACTTGTAGTTCAGCATGAAAATGGTGGCAGACCAGTTTTTCAGATGTATAACCTATGTTGTGTGCACCTGCCAAACTTGTATGACTTTGTATATGGAAAAAAGAGACCACTGGACTTCTCCCCAGAAACCAATCAATTCTGCAGGTGAATTTCTGTCCTCTAGGGTCTTGTCTATCTGGAATTATAGCATTTGCTACAAATGGCACACAGATTTTTGCACAATACTGAAGAAAGATTTTGCTTGTGCTATGGGTTTGTTGCTGAATGTTTTTTAATGTAGAGATTTGCATGTGCAAATCAAGTGAGCCCCTAGACTTTGCACTCTAAAAGCTGAATACCTTGCCTTCTGAGATGTTGCTGAGTTTAGCTGAGTTTATTAGAGTATGTCTAATGATGTTTGGAAGTCAGTGCTTGGCAGGGGATATGATGTTGGTCTGGAAGTACCAGAGTGTTGTGTCCAGGCTTATTTTTCCATTCCAGGAATGGAAATTCCCTGAGATTGTTTAAAAATTCACTGTAAAATAAAATACAGTTGGAAGGGCCCATGCATAAAGACCCTGCAGGCATTTCCTTTAAGAGTACAAATCCATGTCAGACTGAGAATTGTTCTGTGTAAGATTTTCTTCTATCTTCTGGTACAAATACTGCAATGACAAGAGTGGTATGAAGCACTGAAATGGGTAAGGGATTTCATGTTGGCAGTGGACGGTGGGAGTGAAGAGAGGAATTTAACTGCATGGATCAGGAGCTTCCTTCGCCTGGTTGCTCAGTGACTGCAGAGCTGGAGAACACCCTCTTTGTCTTCCTGAAACTGCTGGGATATGCTAGCATTTCCCTCCACACACTGTCTTTTCCAAAACAGCCTGGTCAGCATGCTGCTGAGGCTGCCATATGGTGATGTGGACCTGATGGTATGATCAGGTACTACTTACGCCTCAGGCTCTAGTGAGATAATGTTTGGAATTCTTTATTCGTCTCTCAGAAAGACATTTGTTAAGTAAATCCACTGAATAAAACACTACAGAAACGAACTTTTGCCTACAGTCTCACTCTTTGAATAGATTTCTTCTAACCTGGACTAAGATCTCAGAAATGGTAATTGCATGTGGAATCCTTTCGCAGTGGATTAGAAGTGGAAAGAGGCTGAGAAGGATCTGAGAACTAGAGAGAGTGTCACTCTAAAAAGATGCAAGTTAGTAGGAGGTGTAATAAAGGATTTCTTTCTTTGGCAGATTGAATGTTAACAGTTTAGATGCATTGGAGTAACATACTTGTAGGTCCACCAAATTGCTTAGAAATTTATTTGGATTATTAATTTTGGATGCCTCTTAAAGATCTCCATGTTGTACAGCACAAACTTTGGTGTCCTCTCTTGAGAGGAGGGATAACTATGCAACATACTTGTGTCAGGTGAAGGGTTGCTGTGATGAGACCTGTAAAGGACACAGGAAACACAGGTGTAGCAAAGGCTTATTCTATCATGTATCAACTACAGAAATGTGTTTGAATCCCAAGAGCAGAAAACGGGAAACCTAAGAAACACATGTTGTTTTAAAACAAACCTTGTGAAATGCATGCAGTTCTTGTTAGAGGAGTAGGCTTAAGGATCTGTGAGGGTCGAAAGCACCTGATGGTGATAAAGCCAGAGCCTTTTGTTTCTGAACGAACTTCTTAACATCTCGACTCAAGTTCTAAAGATCCTTCTCTAGCAGGAAATATACCACCATTCAGCTACTGAACTTTCCTTCTTTTTGCATGCAAAATGTGTAAAACTGTGCAAATTGAATGTAAGGACAGAAGTTCATCACAGTCAAGTGCAAGGTTCTGCACATGGGTCGAGGCAGTCCTAACCACAAATACTAGTGGGGTGGAGAATGGACTGAAAGCAACCTGAAGCAGAAAACTTGGGGGTGTTGGTTGACAAGAACCTCAGCATGAGCTGGTGATGTGCACTTGCAGCCCTGAAAGCCAGTTGCATCCTGGGCCATGTTAAAAGCAGCATGGCCAGCAGGTCAAGGGAGACAGTTCTTCAGCATTTACTTCACTCTTGTGAGACCCCACCTGGAGTACTGTATCCAGCTCTGGAGCCTCTAGCATAAGAAAGACATGGACCTGTTGGAGTGAGTCCAGAGGAGGGCCACAAAGATGACTGGGGGCTGAAGCACCCCTCCTGTGAAGGCCAAGAGTTGGGATTGTTCAGCCTGGACAAGAGAAGGCTTCAGGGAGACTTAGAGGGGGCCTGCAAAGACACTTGAGAGGTGCATGCAGTGAAAGGACAAGGAGGAATGGCCTTAAACTGACAGAGGAAAGGCTTAGATGAGGTATTGGGAAGAAATTCTTCACTGTGATGGTGGTCAGGCACTAGAACAGGTTGCCTAGAGAAGTTGTGAACTTCCCATCCCTTGAAGTGTTTAAGTTGAACTTGGATGTGGCAGGTTTAGGGGAAGATGTCCCTGCCCATGGCAGGGGGATTTGAACTAGATGAGTTTTAAGATCCCTTCCAACCCAAACCTTTCTATGATTCCAAGAAAATAATTTTTCTATGATTTGATCTTTGTTTAGTCTAGATGTCATTTCTGCACTGGTCAAGGTTCATTGTTTTATCTGAATCAGCAGCACTATTTTTGACTTGCAATTTAAAGCTTCGCAACACAGATTATCTTTCAGCAGCTATTCCATAGCATTTTTTTTGTCTTTTTTCTCTCTGTTCAAGATTCAACTGGTCGCTTTGCTGAAGCAGTAGGTGTGGTTGTTTTATAACAAGGTGAATAAATAACTGATTGCTTACATCACTTAAGATTTTATAATTGTACATCTTATTAACAGTAGCTTCCAATCTTTGTGGCTACTAAGACTCTTGTGCCTTTAGGCAAATTGTTTTATATAGAGCCAGTACTTGATTATCCAGGATAAAAAAGGAGAAAAGGGGTTGGGTGGGAGAATGTGGATACAATAGAAAAACTCTGGATAAAAAAATAAATGGTAAACTGCTACGAATCATGCAGTGAATGTGCAGTTGAAGGGGAAGAGGGGGAACTGGTCATTAATCTACCCTTTTTTACCATTCAGGTTTACCACAAAAATTCATTGTATTGCTTTTGGATTGAGTGTGGCTTGGATGCGTCTGTACTTGTAGCACAATTTAACTACAACATGGATGATCCATCCACAGATAGCTGAGAGCAGGTTACATTGTGCTTTGCTGAGGATGCTGGGCTGATTTGAGTGCTGTTGGCGCCTTGAACTTTTTACAGCACTCCTCATTAGAGGATCCCAGAGTTCTTTAGCAGCAAGTATAAATACAACTTCACATTACCTTGAGTAAAAAAAGGGAAAGTAAGAAAAATTAGCATGTGGGGGGAAACAAGTGACAAAAGCCGAGAAAAAGGCTGTGTACATAATGTATTTGTTTCCTCCATCTTCAATAGTAAGGCCATTGTTCTCTGGATACGCAGCCCCCTGAGCTGGGAGATGAATGGAGAGCAGAATGAAGCATAACAGCCTTGTAACCCTATGTTATGACAGAGTGGAGTCTCTCTCCTTTTTTCTCTGTGCTTTGCATTAGCTGATGTAACCTGTGTTGTTGAAGCAAATGCCTGAAACAAAAATAACCCTGTTTAAATGAGGAAAATACCTATATCATGGAATGTTTGACTCTTCTTAAAAGGCATAGGAAATATTTCTAAATAGGTCTTGTATCTAAATAAAAACATGTGAAATTAAGTCTTACTTCAACAAGAACAAGCAATGTCATAGTTTACTCTTGTGACCACTCTAAACTCACTCTCTTTTGAGTCATACCTTGCAAAGACTGGCTAAGCTCCTGGTTGCATTCTCATAATTCTCCCTTTAGAACAGGTTATCAACCACTTTAAAAACACTGTAAAGGGACTTAAAACCCAACCAAAAAACCCTATGTGGTTTATAGAGCATACTGCTGAATATATTGTGTATGTTACATAATATTCTGACATTGTGGGAGATACCAATGGGGAAAAAAAAAAGCTATCCCATCTCTAACCTGATTCAATCTGAGTTATGGTCCCCTTGTCTCTTGTCACTACCGGTGATAAAGCAGCAGCAGCAATATCAATCCATTCTTCCTATCTTGTGTCTTGCCTGCAGTATTCAAAAGCAAAGTTGTCATTTTTCCCTGCCTTACATCTAACTCCAGAAACTTCTATTTGACAGCATAAATTGAGTAGGTTAGATGTGGCCATCCATCTTTGTCAGTGCAAATTTTGGCTGCCTGTTTCAAAACGTTAGAAGCTTCTTTTGCTGTGCTCCCATGTGACACACGGAATTATGGAAGTCAAGATTCCTAGAACTTATTAATGCTGGAGAAGGGGTGTAAAATCTTAATTGTATGCGGTCCATACAGCAGTAATAGGACTGCGTTTCAAAGGATAGAATAAACTTAACCTGTTAAAGATCTTCATGGAACAAGAAATTGTTTGGGGAGAGGTACACGCTAAAACATATCAAATCTTCTTTGAAGTGATAAGTATTTAATTCTGAGGATCACATTTCATTAGCAGAACTGTTACCTCCCCTTGCTGCTCCACCACTCCCTCCCACCCTGGAAGCATGATATCTGTTCTAGGAACCAGTTCAGCATGGCATCTTAAACTATTTTCAGGGAACACACAAATCACAGCCCCAGAAGGCATCTTGTATATTTTCAATCCATGTGATATTTATCAGCAGCATAGATGTAGTGGATCTAAATATAGAGAAAAACTGTAACATGTTACTATAGGTCTTTAATTATTAGAATGCTTGTAGATTATTAATTCAGTGTAATACTGTTCAGCTTGTAAAGCAGAGGTAGTATAGAAGATAGCATTAATTAAGAGGCCTAATGGTAAGTAAGTGAATGGCTAGTGTGCATAGTGGTGCTAGTCTGGAGGTGACACTTCTAGTGGTGACTCAGAAGAGTTTGCCATTCTAAATATGCTGCCAATGAGAGAATCACACACTTCAGTCCTCTGTGTTGGACTTCATAAGTGCAAATGATGGCACAATCAATGCCTAATGAAAATCCTCTTACCAGACTGTCTTAATAGGATTACTTTCCAGAACACAGAACTGGGAAGGATCTCCTAGGTCACATGGTCTGCATTGTTACTTGCAGATAAGCTCTTTGCATTTGATATAATTTTTTAATGGAGTAACTTGGTTATATGATGCTTCTTTCCACATAATTTCATGTATTTAAATATGACTTTTAAACCCTTTAGGCACTAGAATCTTTCCCATCCCTTCCATAAAATATAGAAAGACATAACCAAAAGACCAATACTTGGTTGGAATGAGCTTGCTTGGACTTTCACTCTGGGGTGAAATTTAAACAGATTGTAAATGTGCTTTACTGCCTTTTCTTACTCTGGGCATCATCATACTTAAGTGATGACCACTGCTGAGGGCTGAAGTATTAAGACAGAGATTCTCCTGTAGGTCACTTACTACCTTATAACAAAATCCATCTTTTGAGTATGTTTGCAGACTCAGGGAGAAATATGCTTACTAATATTTCATGGAATTAATTTAGCAGTCCTTAGAAAATATGTTAGTGGCTTAAGATCCTAACTTATTTTAGCACTTGAATGATAATTTTTTTGAAGTAGATATCTAAATTAACTCTAGCATGATACAAGTGATTAGTTCTACTTTTGACGACTAGTATATAATATATTGACACACTTACTTTAAACACAGAGAGTGCCCTGAAACTTTACAGTTGGTTGCTTTACATTTTAAAAGATAGTACCTCAAGCACATAGTGCATTTTTTTTTTTTGGTCAGAAAAAAATTCCAGATGTTCTGGAATAAACTGTTGTGTCTTTTTGTGTTTGTTATGCTGGTAGTAATCATGCCATTTTAGGTTTATAGTTAAATTTTGTATTCCTGTTTTAGGTGTGTTGAGGTAAAACTGCTTAGTATTCTTTCTTAAAACATTAACGAAGCTCCCTAGAATTTGGATTATGTTGATACTGAAAACTGAATCCTTTCTGAGTGCAGAAATTGGTGAGGGGAAGGAGTGCTGTTGGTAACTAGTTCACAGGCAGCCAGAAACATTCCAGCTCTTACTTCAGCTGTTGCTGCAGTACTGTCTAGTCTGCTTAGCTAAAGATTTAATCAACTTGCTTACAGCTAGCCAACTACTTTTTGTTTATTAAACCCAAACTCTTAGGCAGAAGATTTGCTTTAGTGTCTTGAAGTAATAGCAATAACTAGTGCATTCATTTATACGAGGAATCAAGGTATCAGCCTTTCACTGTATAATGTTGAGACTGTCTTGTCTCAGGTTGGGGGCAACAGAGGCTTCCAGGACTAGTTCTGTAAAAATCAACACCTAAGCAACATTTCTGCCTTTTTTTTTTTTTTTTTCCCCAGTATGTCTCTGAACATTTTCATTTTTATTTTTTTTTTAACTTATCAGATTTCACCTTAACATATGTAATGACTACATTTAGTATTAGAATTTTTAGCTCATACTCTTGGTTAGTAGTTTGCAGTGCATTTAATGTAGCAAGTGGAGGGAGGCAGGCAGGACTCTGTGCCAAAATACTTTTCTGGGAATCTGACAGTGAGAAGAAGAACTGGAATCAAACAGGGGTCCTATAAAGTCTTTAGCTCCCTTCTCTTTTTGTCATCCTCGGTGGGATAGTCACAGCAGGTTATGCCACCTCCTGGATCTGGAGTTGTTTGCGAATTCATTTTAAAGATCCCTCAGGCACTTTTCCATGTTTTGCAGTTCAGGGACTTGCCTGTGTAGCCAAGTGGTGTCTCTGGCCCCCGGGGAAGAGGAGTGTCTGCTTTAAAGCATGTTAGAACTCCTGCTGATATTTCTTGACACCACTGGACCAGAGCCAAATTGCATTGACTGCCAGTCCCTGGGCTGCCTGCTGCTCCCAATGAGTATCTGGGGGGAGGGAGAGTCATCACTGTGTAGAGCGTACTGCTATGCCCAGGCACCACTTGGAGGAATGACTTCTTACAAACCATGAGAAACTCTATCTCTTGTGTACTAAATTTCTTCAAAAATACTGCATTGCTTCTAGATTCTGCAGGATGTGAGTGCACTTGTTTCTATACCACTGAATAAAACATCCCCCCCACCTCCCCAGCCCCAGAAAACAGACTTCTTGTCTCTTGTGTTAATTCTTAAAGGACCTAATACTTCTGGCTAAATAAATAATGGTGGTTGAAAACTGTCTCCTGTTCCAACCAGTAACACTTTAATTGGCTGGTAAGACAAAAATGTGGCGAGAAGACTATGAGTGTGTCAGATGCATGATGTACCCAAACTGTATGACTTTTATTGCAGTAGTCAATTTACACACAGCTTCTCAGTGTAAAGAAAATCAATGCTGGAGACTAACAGATTGTTTTTACAGGGCTGCTGAAACTGAGATGAGGAGAGCCATTTAGAGGCCTCATTATATCACGTGCTCGTTCCTTGTGTTCTTTCAAACAATCTGATGGAGTAATTAATCCTTGAAGTGCCCCAAGAGGCAAACCTACTTAATTGCACTGCTGTTTAGCCTAAATTCCCAGACTGCAAAGGACCTGGTGTTAATCCTTTTTGATCAAATTTTTTTCATGGAGTGTATATATATATATATATATATATATTCCTTAGGTTGTTTTCATCTTCTCTCTTAAACAATCAGTCAAATTTGACCTAGTGTGGCATGGTCCTAGTCATTATTGCATTCTTGCTGTAGGCAGAATTATGTACAAATTGCAGGGAAGCACTCAGCTGCACTTGTGTTGCTTGGAGATGGAGAGTGACCTACTGTTGTGAATTGCAGAAGGTAGATGTGTCCTGTGACTACTATGTGAAAAGTCATTCCACTTGCATAGTCATGAAGGTAGCAACAATTATGGCTGGTGGCTTAAGCTCTGTGCCTTTCAAGAGTGACTAGGTAGCAGTGATTTGGTGTACAGCATGTATTTGCTACTGCTTTCTGCTTGACATGAAAGTGGATGATCACAAAAAACATGTGTCCTTCCTATCTTCTTTGGAGTGTTTGAACAGAAGTGACATCCAGGCATAGAATTAGCACATCCTATTTTTGTTTTGAGAATACAAGGCATTTGTTTTGGAGACGGCACTTGATTTTCAACAAAGTCTTGTTGAGATTGAATCCATGTTATGGATATGGTTAGGAAGTGTTGAATGCTTCTCTGCTCAGTAAAGTCTGTGATCAATGCTTCGTCTTCATTTAGCAATTTCACACTCTAGTGATTCCTTTAGACTTCTGTAGAGATGCACAAATTAGACAACAATTCCTTAAGCAGCATGATCTGGATATATTTGGATAAGTTGAAGTTGTTTTGACAGTTCAGTTATGAAAACAGCAAAATAGAGGTGCTAGTACTGAAGAAGATTAAATGAAGTCTGTGACTGGGTATCAGTTCCTTCTCTATGCTTACTAGTGACACTGAAGTTGCAGAATGCAAGGTTCTTTGCATAATAAGAAGAGAAATTTAATTTTTTTAAAAATTAACGTTATGGACAAATGGAATGCCTGGTATGCTCCACTATGACTGGCAGTTTCTTCTTGGAGAAATGGGTATTTTGGTAGAGTAAAATTTTTTTCCCTGTAATCACATCATCTCGCCAATGAATTTTTTTCTGTGTTGTGCTAAAGATGATAGAACTGCAGCCATTGAGCAGATGATTGACTTTAATTATTGAAGTTATGGACACCATGAAGTGGAAGATTCAGAATCTTGTGACATTTGCCCTTGTATTTCATGTGATGCTTGTTTTTCATCACTTAGTAGCAATGGCATGGGTCCCAGAGAGCTGCTCTGCCTTGTGTCTTGCCCACATCCCCACCTGCTGGCTATATCTCCATGTTCACTGCCTGTGGCTCTAGGGTAATCTATCCTCTTAGGATGCTTACCACAAGGACACATCTCCTGCCTTGAGAACTGCTCTGAAGTGTAAGTGCTTGAGAAGTTGGAGTCGTTGGAAACTTTTTTAAAAACTATTGTTCTAGCAAGTCATAACTGTCCGAGCTGTCATAAACACCATGCCTTTTACTAGTGAAGAATAAATACACCTCTGTCCTCTAGAGCTTGCTTCTGTCTGTCTCTGCAGTAGGCAGCAGACAGTTATCCACTGCCTCTGAACCAATGGGAAGTGCTGGGTTATCAGGGCCAGGTGGAAAGAGATTGGAAAAGAAAGTGGAAAATTGTGTGGACCTGGAGAGGTAGAACTAAGGTAGAGATGGCAGTATGCATATATAAAGGGTATAGTAGACTGCCTGCCTTGTATCCATATTTTTCCAGGTTATTTATTTCAGTAGTCTGTACTTCGGATCCAGGTGTGTAGGCGAATGTCTCTTTGGCCAAATTCTGCTGGCTTGCTTGTGCCAGTTTGATAAATATGAGTAATTTTTCTTCTGGCTTGCTTTCTTCCTGTGCCCTCAAGTCCCTGATTGAATTTGTCCCCTCTGTCTTTCTCTACTAAAGACTCACAGACATATTCAGTGTAGTGAAAGAGAGAACTTCAGAAGTCAGGGATTGTAGGGACAAATGAGATTGACAGTAGTTTGCTGTAAGTTTGCTTCTCTTGCACTGGAATTTTGTATTTTAGGAAGACTTGTTTGAATAATGTTTAAAGCAGTGCCAGTATTTGAGAGTCCATTGGAGGTAGATTAGAGGGAGAAGTAATATGGTTGCTATCAACAAGTGCTGGTATTTCTACAATTAGTGAGGATGTCTGTACTTCTAAATCTGAAGACACATGATGTACTGAAATGCTGCTAAAGCATTTGTCCAGTATTTTTTGTAACTTGTACATCAGATCTGGGCAGGTGTCTTCAGGTACACTTGTACAGTCACCCCATCACTCCAAGCCTATTGCCAGTAGATGAAATGGTCTTTGTAGGTGGCTTTTCCTCAGACAGTTCTGGGATCATAGGTAAGTTGTTGATGGGCATATGGACTTCCTTATGGAACAGGAACCAGGTCTAAAGATCTGAGGTGCTGGCTACAGCAAAAATGAAATAACAGACAGGTTTGAATTGATGTTCTGCACTCTGTACCTCTTAAAGGCATGTTATGAGGAAAATTTTTAATAGAGGAGATTTTCCACTCACGAAACTCAGCTAAACACTTATTTAATTTTAGTATTCCACCTCTGATACAGATGGTTAGTGTTAGAAAATTGCAGTCTTCCACATTTATTGTTGAAGTGACCTGTTCACCCTGTCACATTATGGCATCTGCTTTTATTATGGAGTACCACAATTTTCCTCATCCTTTTGACTTTAAAAAAATAAATTACGAAAAGGCAAAACCTGAACAATATATGCAGTTATTTCATAGCACTGAATTGGAGAATTAGGGATGTATTTTGGAAGCATTGTAACAGACTGGCTGGCTATGCCTTGAAAAAGCATATTTCTTCCCTTTTCATTTTCACAGCTGCAGTGTTAAGCGTAAAAGCAGTGAAGTTAGAGTATGTCTGACTCTGTCCTCCCACACTGGCTTGTTTTTCATGTCGTATGATTGTTACTTTTAGGAGTCATCCATGTTTATGTGGGTTTTGTTTTTGGCTTTGATTTTCAAATGGTCAGTTAGCAATCAACATTAAGAAAGTTGCATGAAAGCCTAGCCTGGGAGTTTCTTGCTCTGGAAGACAAAATACATCGACATATATAGACAAGGCAAAACAAGGAAAGCCATCTGTGCGGTAGCGAAGACTGACTTGCAGGGTAGCTGTGCACAAAGCAGTTGGCTTTCAGCTCTGCTGCTGTAGATGAGAGTCTGTTGCTGTAGAGGAGTCTTTGCTTGCTGCAGTCTAAGGAGAAAGGGAAGAATAATAGCAAGTGGAGGTTGTGTGTTACTGGAGAGGAATGAATATATGCAAAGATATTCTCGTTTGGCATGATTTTGACATTGTGTTGGAGATATTGCAGGAAATGAGACATGGAGTGGAAGTTGGAAGAAAAGGAGTGTGACTTCTTGTCTCCTCTCTTCTGATATTCAAATTCTCCCCACTCAAATCTTATAATGCTCAGTGTAGAGCAGTAGTGATGCTGGAGCTGACTTCTGATAAAAATGCAGCTACAGAACAGTAGTATTGCTGGTGAGGCTGTCTGGCAGTGAGGGAAGAAAAACCTGGGCACCCTTGGGAAAGGAGGATGGTTGTGGAATCATAGAATTGTTTAGGTTGGAAAAGACCTTTAAGATCATTAAGTCCTAACATTAACCTAGCACTGCCAAGTCTGCCGCTAAGCCATATCCCTACGTGCCACATCTACATGTCTTTTAAATACCTCCAGGTATAGTGACCCAACCAATTCCTTGGGCAGCACATTTCCATGAAGAAGTTTCTCCTAATGTCCAATCTAAACTCCCCTGGCATGGCTTGAGGCTGTTTGCTCTTGCCCAGTCAGTTGTTACTTGGGAAAAGAGGCCAACACTTCCTTTCAGATACTTGTAGGGAGCAATAAGGTCACCTTGAGTCTCCTTTTCTCCAGGCTAAACAACCCCAGTTCCCTCAGCTGCTCCTTGTAAGACTTGTGCTCCAGACCCTTCACCAGTTCTAGTGCCCTGCTCTGGAAATACTTGCAGCACCTCGCTGTCTTGCAGTGAGAGGCCCAAAACTGAACATAGGATTTGGAGTGTAGCCTCTCCAGGACTCAGTACAAGGCAATGATCACTTCTCTTGCCCTGCTGGCTGGGCTATTTCTGCTACAGGCCAGGATTCCATTGGCCTTCTTGGCCACCTGAGCACATGCTGGCTTGCGTTCAGCTGCTGTTGACCAGCACTGCTAGGTCCTTTTTTAATGAGCAGCTTTCCAGCCACTCTTCCACAAGCCTGTAGCGCTGCATGGGACTGTTGTGACCCAAGTGTGGGACCCAGTACTTGGCCTTGTTCAGCCTCAGCCCAACAATTCTGCCTGCCCGGATCCCTCTGCAGAGCTTCCTCCCCTCCACCAGTTCAACATTCCCTCCCAACTTAATGCCATCTGCAAACTGACTGAAGGTGCACTCAGTCCCCCATCCAGATTATCAGTAAAGACATTAAAGAAGACTGATCCCAGTACTGAGCTCTGAGGGACACTACTTGTGACCGGCCAGTGGTCAGCAGCCCTGTGTGTGGCTCCCCAGTGCTGGGCAGGAGGTGTTCCTTGCATGAGCTCAACTGGGGATGCCTCTGCCAAAAATGTCTGCAAAAAATGGTATTTGATGGCAGGTGTGCTCTTCAGTATTGGTTTATGCAGCGATCTGGCAGTGCTGCGCGGGGCTCACCTCAGCGTGCAGCCCTGGGCCTTGCTGCAGGTCCCCCAGCGCGCTCATGCCACACCTGTTCTGTGGGAGTTGCCTGGAGCAGGGAATGGCAGCCGGGGCCTGTCCCACCCCCAGCCAGGAGCACTGGGGCAGCCCCAGCCCTGGGCGTCTCCCTGTGGCTGAGCCAAGGGCAGGCTGGGATGTGGGTCCGGCTCAGCAAGGCCTGTGGCTGGGCAGGGCTGTGGGGAGCTGGCCCTGCTGGGACGAGGCTGGGCAGGGGCTCATGGCCCCAGGAGCCGACATGGGGGCTGTGGGGACAGCCCTGCGGCCCAGGCTCTCCAGTTTGGCTTCCCGGTCCGGCTTGCCTGTGGGTGAAGCCTGTTTTAGGATACATTTTTATGGGAGGCTTAGGGCCTGGGTGTTTCTTAAGGCTGTTGGGTGCAAATAGAGGAAGTTTGTCCTTGAAGGGAAAGCTCCAGGTCTGGGATTGCAGACTGTAATGCAGGGCTGTGGGGTATGTTAACATCTGTGTCATGACTGAGCATTTGAAGAGGTCGGTGCAGACCCAGCTTTGTTATCATATCCAAAGTGGCCATATGGACCCTGATGAGAAGGTGCGTGTTGCACCACTTATTTAATTTTCATGTAAAGACTTGTTTTTTGAAGTGCCTTTGTTCAGCCATGAAACCCATTTAAACGTCAACTTCTGAAGCCGCGTTTCTTATTTTAATTTCCTCACATCATAACAGTTTGATAGCTGAAAGATTTTGCTTGCTACAGAGTCTTTGTTGTGGAGGCTGAAATAGCTGTAAAAGGCAGAGCAGGCGACAGGAAAAGAGAAGCGGGGCAGGCTAAGCCCAGAGTCCATCAGTGCTGCTTGGAGGCCCTGCAGTCTTGTTGGGGACTGGGGACTGGCTGGAGGTGTTAAAAGGAGAAAAGAAGTTAAGGCCATGAGTACTAAAACTGATCAACTATTCCTCCAGAAGCTGGCCATGCAGTCTCCTCCCATCACTGGCATGCAAGTGCAGTGGTAGGTAATGCAGGATTAGAGGAAGTACAGGAGCTGATTGCTTTTCTAGTTGTGTCTTCATAATATTTAGAGTACTACTTGACCTGCAAAGATTCCTGTAGATAAGAAAAAAAGATTAAATTTGCTGGATAATAGTTTCTTTGCAACAGTGTAAGCTGATCTTGACTGCTGCTGTGTTATTGGTGCCTTAAAGAAAACTATCAGCAGGCTAATGGCAGCTTTGAAAACAAAAATTTAGCCTGCTTCATCCTATTCACGTCCAAAGAGATGAACATTTCCAATCCTAATGATCCATTTGACTGCCAGGATTAAACACATTTCAAGAAAAATTATATGCAGTTAAACTAGATGAAGCATGTTAACGTGACACTGAAGCTGTGTGATTGGGGACAGTCAAGCAACTGGAAGACAGATCTTTAGAACTGAGGTTGGTTGTCATTTGACTCTCAGACAATTTTATTCTTCCTGTTTCCCAGATAAATATTTACATTACTTTAATTCTGAAGCACAATCTGAAGTGCTCAAAGGTTAATGAACAAAGCTTCAGTACTAAGGGCTAGCTAAGTATTTCCTCTGTGTCAGGGATGGAAACAATCACTTTATGACACACATACTTGATGGTAAGATCCTACTGGCCGATTGTTGGTATGATTCACCTGTTTAAGCTGTGTTTAATTGTAGGACCACCCCCATTTACTGTTTGTAATTAATTTCCTAAGTATGAAGTTCCTCACTCTTCAGAAACAAACTTCCTTGTGAATTGCAAACTTCTTCAGGCTAGCAGGCTTGTAATACACAAATTAATTTGGTGTTCAGCTGGCATGTTTCTTTTGTGTGCAAGACAGCCTTGCATGTAAAATACAGCCAGACGCAGAGCAGGTGCACTGGCCTGGGCTCCTGGATCTGGTGCACTCTTAAGCTGCATGGATCACTGTGTATTTGGGCACTTCAGTCCCACATGCCTGTTGCTAGGACCACAGGTATCTTATTCCAGTGGGTTTTTTCCTGCATTAAACTGAGCTGCTTTTTATTTCCCAGGGAATTGTGGGAACTTGTCTGTTCTTGTTCTTGTTTTGAGGGGAAAGGGAAGAAGATATTGTGGGAAAGCATCAAATAACTGAATTTGCTTTAGGGCTGAAATCAAAGGGCTATAGTCATCAAAAGGTGGAAGAGAACTAACCCACAAGAAAGCAGCAGTGAGGGTTTTGCCTGTAACTCCAAAAAGGCCAGGGTGGCTGGGAGCAGAGCCCTGAATGCAAGGTGGACTGACTACTTAAATGAGTGAGTGGGAGCTCCTTTGGAGCAATGCCTGAGTAAAGGCCAAAGCTGACTTGGTATGAAACAAAATGTTACAAGAAGGCCAGAACAGTTTTCCACGAATAAAAAAGACAAATGAGACAGTTACTGTTGTCGTGGGTTCTTGGGCAATGTGAGGATGTTTTGATGTAAAACTTTGGCCCAGAGCAATCACTCTTCTCACCTAAGACAGATTGAATGTATAGATAACATAAGCCACCAAGCTGCTCTTACTGAGAGATTGGTAATTTTTAACTGCAGCTTGTTTCTCTGTACATTTGGAATCTTGTAGATTGGAAGCTCAACCAGCTATTATTTCTCCTTTGGCTCTATGTGAAGTGTTTCAGGACTTCATATGAATATTCCCTACTTGAGTGCATACATGGAGTTTCAGTTATAAAAGGTGGTTATTTTTTATTTGTGTGTACTTTGTTTGTTAAGAACAATGGCATGAGGGAACTTAAAAATTAACCTGCATTCCTTAGTGAGTTTTCATAAGTAGTTACCCAGATCTACAGCAGAAACCACAGTAGGAAATGAGTTCTGGTCTGTGTAGAAACAAGGTGAAACTGATGTCCTAATTTTTCTAATTAACTGCATAATTGTTTAATCCCTTTGGAAAACAGTGGTGTAAATTTGTGTACTTTGGTTTTGAATATTTTTGTTTTACAAAGTATCTTATGACTTGGCTTGTCTTTATTCAGTGGTAGATGCCAGAGGCATTATATGAAGCATCTTCAGCATTTTCAAAGTGGAATAAATATAGAAGTACTCTTGGCACAGCTATCTCCATCTTGCAGCTGAAGGTAATGGGGATTTTAAACAAAGGGTATTGGGTATGTTTGATTTCAATGATCGGCAGTGGGTTCTGCTGCCTTCTTTTAACCCTGAAGTTAAAAGATAGGCCAGCTAGAAAGCTTGTGTTAGCCTCTTTTCTGGTCACAAAATGCTACCTGGTTGCCTGTATTTTGCTGTGCTGAAATGAACAGGCAAGGACTGCTACACCCATTCCATACTGAGTGGATTTTATCCTGTGAACTGTTGTTATGGAAGGCAACACTGTTTATTATAAATGTAGAATTTATTAGTGTCCTGACTTCTGTGCTTGGCACTGTATGTGCAGAGCTGAACCATTTGTGGCTTATCTAAGCTACCTGCCTGTGGGAGGAATATGAGTACAGTGTCTTTTACACATATCTTCTACAAGCTGTGAAGATGCATGTGAGGGGGTTGCTCCATCTTCTGTCTCCCAAACCATCTGGGTTTGGAAGAATTTGAGAAGGATTAGAAGTAGATACTTGGCAGCTTTGGGCAGTAATAAGAAAGTGGGGTCCTCAGTGTCCAAATGTAGCTTCTTTAGAAACATCTCAACCTTCTTTTTCTTCTTTATCTTGAGAAAAGTTCTCACTCCTCCAGTCCTGTATGTTGTCTTTGGACCAGCAGATAGAAACCTCATAAATGGCCCAAGCTTTCTAAGCCCTCCACCAGAGGAGTCAGATGTTTCCTAAGCTGTTGCTTCTCCAGTGAAGTTCAATAAACAGGGATATGCAGGGATGGAAAGTGTTTGCTTCACTGGAGGAATTTCTCATGTTTAGATGTGCTCGTTGTGGAGACATCCTGAAAGTGGTGAGGTGAACTTTAAACTCTGCTTGCATTGGCCATTTGAATGATTAAGAAGACTGGCACCAAATGCAGGTCAGTGGGAAGGAGCTGATGATACCACTTTGTGCTGGCAGGTCCTTGTGCCAGCCACTGCCTTCTCTGAGCTAGGTTTCAAATGCTTTCATTTGGTTTGCTGAAGCAAAGCTTGCCTGTGGAGGTTGCATATGCATGCAGCTCAGCTCTGCTTAGCTGGAGCAAAAAGTCTATCCAGGAGTTTGGATTCAGGCCAATTACTGCATGAGAGAAATTCCATTCTCCTCCGGTATTTTCGTATGCTCACTCAGCCTGACCAGCTCTTGGAAAATAACTGGTGTTTCTTTAGAATTTGATGGTGTCAGTCAACTCATCCAAACTTATAATTTGAGACTGGGTATTCTATTATTAGCTGTAGCCTGAAGTGATTTTCAGACTCCACCTGTCATTTCGATTATGCTTACTCTTTATTTGTTTTGTTTCCCTGTTCATTGATACGAGGAAATAGTAAAGAAATGTGCATCCCTTGCAGCTTGTGGCTAATGTGGTATGCTAGCATGTTTTAGAATGTCTGTAAAGAGTTTTAAAGGAATCTGGTAATGTAGGCTGGACAGAGAGTGATTGCATGCAGCCATGACTATGCATGGGGAGTCCTCTACAGCTCAGGCTTTTGATTTGAGAGGAGGGGGGGAAAAAAAGATTTCCAGCTACCTGAACATTGATTTACCACTACCAGTTTTTAAAAAGGTCCTCTTCCATTGCAGAAAGTCTTCTGAGCTGGTGCTACAGGATACTTAAAAGCTGAGCAGGAGAACTTTTTTTTTTTTTTTTTTAATGGGCATAAACACTTCTTCAAGCTCAGGATAGCTTGCTGAACTCATTTAAATACAAATCCTGGAAGCTGCTTCTCTGGCCTGTATGAATTTGGATTGTAACTAGATCTGTAGCTAGGTTGCAACTAGACTTGGCTGCATTTTAAAGTCATTAAGTTTATTTATTTCCATTATTAAGCTAAAATGACACATTAGAAATGTTTGGTAGAAAAATTTATCTGTGTGTGTCTTTTGCTATGCTCTTAGCACCCGAGCTTGAAATTGGTCAGAGAGACAATGATATAACACAATGATAATTGTAGAATTAAGCTGTTTATTTTCACAAAACTACACACCCTCTGAGTATCTTCGCTAATGGGGAGAACTTAATCTTCTTTTAGTTGGCAGTGAATCCACACAGGTAAGTTGTTACAGCTTCTGTTGTATTCTTGAAAAGGAAAAGGCTTTATTTGGCCACCTGAAAATCAAGACATGAATTACAGGAAACCCACACTTCCTTAGCACTGGTGCTTCCCAATCCATGTTACTGTTTCTGCTCCATGTAAGAACAGACATGAGGAATTCAAACACAAAACAGGTGTGATATGTAGCCTTCTTTTGAATAGCTCCTTTGTTGGATACTGACAGACTAATCATGGCAGATTTATAGTTTTGTTTTGGGGTGTGTGTGGTTTTTTTGTTTGTTTTTTTTGTTTTGTTTATGGAAGACTATTCACTTTACAGTGGATGTTTTATTAAAGAAAATTACCTGCTAGTAACAAGTCCTACACTGATGTGAAACACTGTCAAGCCTGTGAAACACAGTCATTCCCTGGATCTACTTTGTTGATGTGCCATTTCATTGCTCTTTGTTGTGCCGCAGTGTAAAGAAAAAGCAAACCACAAACAAACAACAGAACAAAATTTTCCACCTGAAGATACAGCACCTCACTTCACCAAACCCCAGTGATCCTGGATGGTATGCTGGGAGTACCAGCTTTTGCTACAAGAAATCTTGTGGAAGTCAACCCTTTTGGGATGCATTGGATGTAGTTTGTGCTGAAAATTACTTTGACAACTGGAGTCTTTTAAAGTGGAAAACAACAGAAACATGAGACAGTAGCAGCATGGAGCTTCCTCTCTTATCTTTTTTTCCCAGGGAGGCAAAGGGAGTGCCTGACTTTGATCTTATTACCTTCCTTCCACCTGATTCTCTGTGTGTGTTCATGCAATTTCATGTCTGGAGACTTGATTATCATTTCTGGTGTTCCTGAAATATCTCCCATTTGAGAAAATCTGTAGGTGGAGATAGAAAAGCCTGTGAGAATCTGGAGGAGCAAAGATTATAGGAGTCTTCCTCATTAACATGTTTGTGTCCAGGCTGATTTCTACAAGGGCTTCAAACCTTAAGACTTTGTATATTTGCAAAAAAAAGTAGCCAGTTAAAAATAACTTTATTGTTTGTTTGACAGAGTATTATACTTAAAATTCAAATTTCCTTTGAACTGGCTATTCTGTATCAAACATGGACTAGCACACAACTGGTACTTTAAAAATGTACAGGAGTGCTTCTGGATTCCTTTTGATGGCAGCAGTTCTGTAACCATGACTGTAAGGTCAGACTCAATGTTTGCAGAGGGCATGTGATTGCTCATGGCTATCATTTTGTTCCTAGAATGGAAATAGGCTGCTGCAGGCTTATATGCAGGTGTTTTGCAGGTGTGGGCCAAATAAGAAGGAGCTCTACTGAAGGACTTTATTTTGGATTCCTGGGAATTAGTTCCTCAGCTATGCCCTGTAGGGTAATGATGCTGTGTTTCTTCACTTCACAGGTACTTCACTGCCACTTGAAACTCTGGGTTTCAGAGTATAGGCTAAGTACAGTGTCAGTGAGAACACTGCTGTCCTTTACACCTACCATTTTATCTTCAGTTGAGGTGTTTGAGTGCTTGAAGTTTTCTTCTGCTGCATTTCCAATCCTGTCTTTTATTTCAAAAGTGGAGTAATGTGAAAAGAATGCAAAATAGTCAGCTCTTTGTCTAAGATGTACTAGTGATAAAAAGCTGAACTATGTTTAAGAACTGTAACAAAAAGGATGCCCAGGTGCTAGAAAATAATTTTCTACAGAAAAGACTACTACACTATATGGAATAATTAATTAAAATCTGTCCAAATTGAATGTTTGACTTAAGAAAGGTTAGGGTTGTGGGGTTTTTTTTGGTTGTTTTTCTTAGTTTGTTTTGTTTTGTCACTGAAATTAACATTTTTAGGCGGTCAAGGTAACCAGCTAGCTGTGCCCATCTTCAGAACTTTTGATGTGGTAGTGAAATAATTAGTCTTAAAATACAGTGTAACATATGGAAAAAATAAATTCCATTAGTTGTGACTTGTAATATGTGTCTTTTGGTCAAGCATTATGAGCAACACAGTCAGCCAGCCTTTATTTAAAACAGTCTGTCGTTAGTCCCATGTCCTGACCCAACTTTTATCATGGTACACTGGTTAACTTTATCAAGGTCTGAAGGAAAGCAGATTTCCTGGACTACAATGATGCTGTATGTTGCCTTCAGGATCAAAAATAGCAGCAGTGAACTTCAGCTACTCCTTTAACAGAAGGATGTAAGTCCTTCATGTAGTTATATGAGAAATACCATTGGTAAGATTCATCTGTTGGGAGACAGTCCTTTGTGCTGTAGTGCTCCCTTACCAGTCTCTTGTTTACTGTAGATGGATGGCTGCTCAATCACAAAATCATTGAATGGATTGGAAGGGACCTTAGAGACCATCCAGTTCTAACCTGGCTGCTGTGGGCTGGGACGCCATCCACTAGACTGTTGCTCAAAGTGCCATCCAACCTACCCTTGAATACTCCTAGGAATGGGGCATAACACTTCCAGAATGGGGGCATGATACTATTTCTGTGGTAGACCTAGAAAGCCTGTGGTAGACCTATAAAGCCAGATGTGAGAGATCCCACCTTGTGAGCCCTGGGCCTTGGTTAAAAAAAAAAAAAAAATTAAAAATTTGTAGCTTAGCTTTAAAATATTGCCCAATATAAATGATTTTGATCAGATGAAATTCTCATTCAGGAAGATATCTGCTCCTGAGTTAGATGACTCTACACATTAAGTGGGTTATCATGTGATGAATGTGTGTATTTGATAGCAGAGAAGGTGAAGAATGGAGAAGGCTCCCCTCCAAGCATTTCCAAGAAGCCAGATAGTTAAAAGAAAGCGAGACTCAGGAATGAGCAGCTGAAGTGTGAATCCAGGTCAATTCCTTTAATGGTTCCTTGAGAGTGTGCCAGAGGCTAGAAATCAGAATTGTCTATAAGGACAAAACACCTTAGTCTCATCTGATGGCTTTTTCAAGCTATTCTGGCTCCTTGCTGCAAATACATTGTATTGTCTGAGTTCAAGATCTAGAAATTTTGAGCCCATATTACACAAATGATGAGGTAATTTAGGAAAACAAAATTGCTCTGTCTCTTTACTCCTTAATTGCTCTTGCCAGCAGCTTTTGAATGATGCCAAAAACCTTTTTTAAAAAAGGCTTTGGCAGTTGTTACAGGCCCTTTTGCAAGACAAAGTCACCATTATTAGAGCCCTACTGTGATAGACACTTAGTTGCAAATGAGATTTTGTACTGCCTGAAGAATGTCTAGTGATGGTGACTGCAATGCACCCAAGTGAGATGGTGTTCGATCCATCCTAAAGCTGTTGGTAGTCTCTAGCTCTCATCTGAGGTGGCTGGCCTCAAAATAGGATATTAAAGATGACCACCATTTTGGACTCTGAAAAGATTCTGGATGGCAGAAGACTTAACTAATAATACTTTGTGATCACAAAGGTAGCCTTCTAGAAGGACACTTCAAAACTTGCCTTTCATGAGCTTGCAGGGACGGGAATCAGCTCACTGGACATCATCTCAAGACTGTATAATAAAGTTCTCAGTTTGTCTGTTAGGTAAAAAACTGCATTTTAACTTCTGATCACAGTATTTTTCTGCTGCACTTTCATGTGTTCTGGGGCCTGAAAGACCCATTTAAGCTTTTGACCTCTCCTCATGGGGATTTTCAGAGATTTGGGCTCAAAACTTTTTAATCCTAAGCAAATCATAGCTCCTGTAGCTAGGAGTAGTGCTAAGCAGGATGTGTGGTTTTTTTAGCCACTCTCTGGCCAGGGAGCAGTACATGTAGGCACAGCCTGGGTTCCCTGTGGCCCTGTGAGCAAAGCAATATGGAATTTTTGAAAAATGTTGAAACGCTTAGCTCTGGAGATGGCTCAGAGCAAGAACCCTACACGATGAGTAGGCCAAGAGGCTACTGTAGTACGAAGAGATGGATTTTAGCCGAACAAACCAAGATGTAGCTGTACATACTACCACTAACCACATCCTCTAATGTGGCAAAGCTTATGCTTTTTGCTGAACCAGACTTCAGCTCTGTCTGGTTATTTGTTTGGAGCATCTGTCTTTGTTGTGAGGATCAAAGTACTATCTGGAGGTACATGCGAGGTAAAGTGTCTGAGATTGTTTCAGAGTTTGTATGACAACAACATTTTTAGTGAAGAGAAGAATGTATTTTGAAATTTGACTTGTTAAGCACTCCTTTTAATAAAACTTATGCTGTGTTGGTTTTCCTATTTGGAATTCAAAGGCTGAGGAGTTGATATTCAATTTCAATCCCAGCTCTCCTGATTTACTTGCTATTTTTAAATTTTTTATTTTTTTAAGATGCAGAGCACAAGGTTTCTTGGTGTAGTGCAGATGATACTGGCAGTTTTCACATTTTTGCAGCTTTTAATGAACTTGAGCATCTCTTAGCATGGTGCCTGGTATGCTCTGAATTTCAAGATTGGAGCCTTGAGAAAGTTACTAGTTTAAGCTTAACTCTTTTGATGCCAGCTCTTCTAGGATGAGAAACTGAGTTGAGGTTACTGAGATTTAGCTTAAAAATTTTGGAACTAGCAGAGAGCTGTTTTGTGTCTCTTCATAATAGCTGGCCCTGACAGTTTAACAGAGCTTATTGACCATCTGCTTTGTCTAGTTTGCCACATGGCAGAGTAACAACTAAGCCAAAATACTGGCGGCACAGTGTATTAATTAAACAACTTCCCTGTGAACACTATCAAGATACTAATGTGATTGATGTTGTACATTTAACTTGAAGATTTTTGTCCTTTCTCTTGCTCCAGCTGCTGGATATTGAGCTGAAGACCATAGGATAGGTGGTGAGGAAGGAGACGTTTGGGTGTATGTTGGAGTTCCCTATTTGTCTCCTTACCCTCTGTGTTCTGTTAACCCACTCTCAACAGATGGGATCCAAAGTATATTACAGTCTTGTTCCCCTGCTGCTACTTCTGACTGCTGTTCTTTGCCTCTCACAGAGCAGGCAAAGCAACAGCTGTTTCATAATTTTTCTGTTTGAAGGGAGAAACATAGCAATGGGGGGTAGGGGGAGAGAATGTAAGACCAGTCATCTTACTTGCATAAGGCTAGAGAGAAGTGTTCTTGTCTCTTTTTAGAGAGCCAATAACTCCTCTGAGAGCAGATTTCATGTTCTTCAGTGTTTGTGTTCCTGGAAATACAATGCATCTTTCTCCAAGGTGAGAGGAGAAGTTGAGAACTTTAATCAAATAGCGCTGGTTCTATCTGCTTGTTCCCCTAGCTGGAAGAACCTGACTGTGGGCTGCTTGTTAGTGTGACTAATTCTGCTCAAAGGCACAGCCTCCTGGGAAAGCAGATTTTAAATCCAGACTGTGCTGGTGGCAGAGATCTGTAACATGCTCTCTGAAAGGGATGTGGTAAGACTTTGGCAATATCCAACAACTGTCTGCTTGATCAAGGGACATGCTGTAGGTAGCATCTCTGCATCTAGAAGATGAATCCTGTTGAGCTTGTTATAATGAACAGATGGCTTGTTAATATGTTCTGCTGTGCTATGGCAAGCCATGCTTCTTCAAGGCATTGCTAGCTACACTTTCACTGCAGAAATTTGTATACATCCTCTTTCTTCTGATAATTTTCTGTAACGACTGGTAACTGTTCATGCATATGTGGAGGTAGGTGTATATTTGTGGTCTGTTAACATGGTCCTGAAGGGTTAATGTATATGTACGCTTTCAGTGTATATATAGTATGGTCTTGGATGGTGTAACATGAAATAGTATTGCAATTCAGTGCAACATCAGTCTCAATGAAGCTACTGTTTGGCTCTATTTTTAATATACCTAAGCTGCTGGAAAAGCTTTGCATAGTATGGAAAGAACTTCAGCAGAAAACTGTGAGAGACTGCTGTACTCATTTGGGTTCTGTCTGAAAAGCTGTGTCTAGCTGGCTGCAGACAAAGCTTCTGATAACATGCCTGTGGTTTGGCCTCTGGAAACTCAGAGCTAACCAGAAGTATTGTTCTGATTGTGTTTGGGACTTCCAGGAGCTGCAAGACTACAGCCAGGTAGTCTTGGTGTGTGCATTGCCCCACAGAACCGGGAAACTATGAAATGGGATCTTGAGTATATATGCGAGTTCTCCCCTTTCTGGGAATCTTTGGTATTCCTGATAATTGAAGGTGGCGCCTTCCGGCATTTAAGGGACACTTGAGAAAATTACATTCCTCTTAAAATCTTTTTCTCCTCCTCACTTTTTTTTTTTTTTTCTTACCCCCCCTATGTGTTAACTAAGATACTTAAGACTAATCTTTCACTCTTTTTTAACTTGATAATGTGAGGGTTGTAGTCCCTCTGCTAGGGCTCCAAACCTGGAAATGAAGGGCTAGGCTTGATACAGCTTTAAAAAAGTTGTCTTTTCCCGGAGCTGCAGTTCAGTCTTAGGATACAATTTAAGCAGTTGTTTTCTTTAGCACATTCATGGGAGCGGTACTCCCATGAAGAAAGGGCGGGGGGAATAAGTGCTCACCCTTTAGCAGCTTGTTGGAGTTCTCTCTCTTCAGTTCAGTCCAATTGCTATTTCTCTGTTTTGCTATTGCCATTCTGCAAATTCATCTATTTTAACGGCCTTCATCAGTCCTGGACTTGCTTTGTTTGCCTGCATCATCTTTCTGCTACAGTTATTTGTGAGGACTAGGAGCTGTTGCATGAGCATCTGGAATTTTTATGGTTGTACTGGAAAATACTGCCTTTTTGTGTATTTGAGAAGCAGAGGGACACCTCAGTGCTTTGGCCCCATTCTGTTTTGGGCTTGCTTACACTGTCATGATCATGTACCTCACCACAATTTTTCATTATCCAGTATGAAAAGGTCTGTCACATGTTTGCTGCTGGCAAGAGAGTATGTTGTGGAAGATGATAGGCTCTTTAGCATTTAAAAAGTAAAGCTGTAAGTAAATTAGAAGCTTCAGGAATTACTTCAGTTTTCTACTTTCATACAAAGCCAAAACAACAAATATCTTGCCTTACATTATACTTTTCTCCTTCTGTATGCCTTAAATTACTTCTCAGGCTATGGTTATGGAACTACAAAGTTTTTATTTCTTAAATATATATGCATATCATCATAACTTCTTTTGGAATGCCACTTGGAAGAAAAATACTCTTTCTTCAGCTGTGACAATTTCCAGCAATGCATATGATTAGAGATTGCTGACAAGTCCTGACTTTGCATGTTTGCGTCTCTCTGAAAAATGGAGGCAAATATTTTCACATATATTTGACATCTACTTAAGAAAGATAAATCTTGTCGTGAAGTTGAAGCAGCAGAGGAAAATAAATTTTAGGCTGACCACAGCAAAGTGAGAGTTCAGTTGAAAAAGTGTACTGTTTAGGGGTCAAGGGAGCTGAAATGGGAGTTCCTGGTGCTACGGGCTTTCTTGGAAGGCAGTTAGGCTGATATCTGTTCTTAAAACAGTTGTTGCAGATCATTGGCAGGCTCTGCCAAGGGACACTTGCTCAGTCTGCATTTTCAAGATGGTTTTTATAATTATATTATATATTATAACATAATTTATATGATTTGCTGGCTGTTTGGAGTGCAGTTCTTTGGCAGTGAGCAGAGGTTACTCTTGGGGTGGGTAAATGTGCCCATAGGGGGCTTCATAGTGAAACCGATACAAGAATGTGGGAGTAGCTGGGAGTCAGAAGGATTTGCTGGAAGCTTTTGTTTTACTTGAGCTTTGGACTTCTTCACAGTGAATTCTTCTCTTGCATTTGTGCTCTGGTGGCCAGGATGTGCTCTTGATGTGGAAATAGTGTCTCCTTACAACCCATTTTTTGGAGACTCTCAGGAAAGTGTGAATGTGTATACTTGAAACCAAATGAATGGCAAGGCATTTTGACAGACCCTTGAGAGCTTTTAAATGGAGATATCCTAAAATGGTAACTAAAATTCCTTTCAAGCATGCTGCATTTGGATATAATAAAAGGATTTCGGAAAGAAAGAGAGTGGTTCAAAGCTTGCTGGCAATTAGATATTGACTAAAACAAGATAAAAATGACGTGACACAGAACCCATGAGCTCAGATGTCAGGTTGAGAAATGTGTGAAGGAAGGTGGTGCTGCATGTTGGAAATCCCAGTTAGCAAACCAGCTGGGAAGATAACACTTCAGTACAAGAAAGATGTGAATGATTCCATTGAAAATCCCCATCTTGAAAGGAGTTAATAAAACATTACAATGACATAGAATATAGTCTGAACTCACGTGTTCAACTTCACCTTCCACTTGTTTTCTCTATCTTTCAGTGATACAAAATTTTCAGATGAGACATTTATTAAATTGTGAAGTGGTAAAGAAATGGAGCTTTCTTTGCTTTTTTCTTACTGGCTTGGCCTATTTTGTCAGCAGAGAAATGTTGAGCAAAGCTGGCTTTTTCTAACTTAATAGAAGCATCTGCATTGATATCATGATGACTCTTCCTTGGAGTTGAGGTAAGAATTGCTCAGCCAGGAGAGGAAAGCACAAAGAGGTATTCTGCATATTATGGGAAAGTGGCCATGTTTCTGTTGTACTGGGCAGTTGCATCAGTGTCACAGTCAAAACCATCTGATTTTTAAGGGCTGTCACAATTTTTGCTGAAATTGTCAAATACGTGGTAAAAGATGAGTAAATTACAACTTGTATCTGACCTTCAACTTCCATTTCCCAAATAAACTGATTCAAGTATTTAAATTATAGGGCCATGAACCAAAGCAAGGCATGCCAAACTGTGTTTTTTGGCCAGCTAGGGATCCCTATAAGCTGTTCCATTCCAAGTCAGAGCCAATTTTGGTTACTCAGTGTTGGATGCTTTATGGCAGGGGTTCTGAGCAAGTGCTTCCTAAACAGCTGCTCATACAAGAACTACTGTGTATGGACAGAGCAGAGTCAGTGCTGCAAGTGTGTGACCCCTGACTAGGGTTTCAGTCACCCATTCAAGCAACAGATAAATACCAAACTAAAAATAGCAAGTCCAGGGCCCAGGGTAAGTATTTTCAGTCACCTACATAATAGGCTCTTTTGAAAACTTGTTAAAACACAGGATACCAAGAAACTGATTTGATTAAAAAAAAAAACCCCTAAGTAGTATGTGCATGCATTTGTTTTACCTTTACAAAATTCCATTTAGCAGTTAATTAGAGGGAAAATTAATCCTGTCGATTCTTTGCAAATTACTTCCTTAGCTTCCATATAATAATGAATAAATAAATTTAAAAAAAACTGAGAGGGAAAAAATCTTGAACAGAAGTGGGGGAAAGAAAAGTAAAAGGATCTGTTATTTAAAGTAAAAGGATCTGTTATTTATCTTTCTTGGCCAAGGCACCTGCATGAGCCTCCAGTGCTGTTCATGGAGTTGCCAGGCTGCATCCAACACTGTATGAGTTACCTCCCTGCTGCTGATGGGAGAATGCAGCCAGTGAAATGTGGCAGCCAGCCCAGGCATGTAAATAAAGAGGCATGGTCTTCTGAAAGAGCACAGAAAGCCTTCCTTCCAGCAAGAAAACTTGCTGAGTGTGCTAGTGACCCAACAGTAGGCAGTGTGTCTGCTAGGTAAGCATGGCCTTAACTGAGCTGGCAGAGTTCAAGGTGCAGTAAAACTTAGTTTTTCTCCTAACACATTATTCTTTCAATAGCAGCTTTGTGGCCCTGTTAACAAGCAGGTTGGAGAACTGTGGAAAGAGAAGGAACCAAGATCTCTTTTGCAGAGGCACTCTAGAGTATTTGACTGAGGTCACCATGTCACCATTTTTATGTGGTCTATATTAACATAAAGGCAACTCTGACAATAATGGTTACATTGGTGCAGAAATGTAATGAGAATTTTAATGACTACTTTGCCCTACTGATTATAGAGAGCCCCTGATCTCCATTTGAAAATCCCATTGCCACCACTCCTGGGTGTAGGTAGGCCCAAATCTGCATTGAAACAGCTTGCAGAAATTATGATGCTTCATCTGTTGAAAGTTGCTAGTATTATAAGACTCTACCTTCAAGTTGATATATCAGTGTTTTTTCAACTACTTGCTCTATTGTTGTTTGGGAAATGGTACCATGTTTTATTTGAATCTTCATGTTGGCATAACTGTGTGGCACTCTGAGGCAGTTTAGGTGTGATGGGTAGCATCTGTCTGTGATGCAGTGGAAGACAGTAGCAGAGGAGTGGTCCAGATTTTCCATTGTTCTAATTTGGAAAACCCAGAGTTGCACAGTTTCTATATAGTGAGTTGTTCTCAGAAACTGGTACTGCTTCCCCTTCTCTGAGTAACTTTAGTAAGGGTTTTGACAGTGCTTGTACCTGTCTCACTGTGCTTTAGCTTAATTTCCCCTTTCCCCTCCTTCAGCTGAATTTTTGACACAGTTGGCTGTCTTATTTTTCTGTCACTCATTATACAAGTTAAAATGTTATGCTAACCATGTTGTGATATAAGACCTAACAGCTGACTTAAATTTAGTGCCTGCAACTGTAAGGAATTTGTCTGAGGAGAATCATGGTGTGTTGCCATCGTCTTTCTGCCCTCTAACCTTCTAATTGAAGGAAAGGCAAAACTGCAGTGGCATCTGCAAAGAGAGCAGCTGACTCTGTGTTGAATGTCAGTGCAGGAAGGTTCGTGTTCTGGGGGGCTGGGTAAAGATATTCAGGGAAGCTGGGTGGGGAGACCTGTGCTCTCTCTAGATGTGGATGTCCTTTCCCTATCCTCTTTCACAAAGACTTGCCTATAAAGGGAGCTTTCACTGGGATTGCATTGAGGGATTGATGTTCTTATCTCTGCCCAAAGCCCTGATCCCTCCTTGCTCATGGAAGGATCCCACCTGGAATAAGGGTGCAAGAGATTTGTGTCCTTTTGTATCACCTGAATGCCAGGATTGTGCTGTTGCTATTTTTGTGTACTTGCATGCTATTTTATAGTAAAAGCTTTGGGGGTGCATTTGCTGCTTTAGAGAGGCTGACTCTTTGAATGGAACTTGTAATTGGAATCACACCTGTCTGTTTCATCTGCTCTACTGTTGCTTGAGAGCTGAGAGGAGAAGCTGATCTATGACAGTGCCAGCTTGAGACAAGCAACAGTGGTTTACAGTGACTGAGGCAAGAAAGAGCCAGCTTGGGTAATGACATGGAAGAACTTGGCTTGAGTGGGTGATTTTCCCCTGATTATTAAAAGTATCAGTTATTAATTGCTTTATTGAGGTTCACAACTAGAATTTAAGTGTTTTGTGTGTACTGTATATCCATTGCCATGTTAATATATTTTTCACTTCCACTTGAAGTCTGAAGTTGCAGCTGTATCTGACATGTACATGGACATTAAGATGCCTTTATACTTAAGGGGTTCCCAGAAATTTTCAGATGTTTTGCACCATGTTTTTTTATGTGTAATAATTTCTAAGTAAGTTTGAGCTGTTCTTCTATTCTTCTTCTATTTTTAAGTAACATTAACATACAGGATCAGTGTTCCAATTTGCCTATTGTGATATCCTTATATAAGGTTTGTCCTGCTTGAGATCATTCTTTTATGAATTCCTTCCTCCTTTCCATCACCCAAACTCAAACGCCACAAATCTGTGACCCTCATGACTTACTCTTTCTAAGCAACTTGCAAAAATACAGTTTGACAAGTCATATCAGGTAACATAGCGCAAAGAGGGAGCACATCCCTATTGTTTGACTCCAAATCTCTAAATTTGTCATTATGTAGACTGATTAAATCAAAACTTCGTGTCCCTTTTTTCTGTAAGGAGCATACTGCTCAAACTGGTCTCCCAACTGTATGACAGGAGAAGATAATGGAGATGGTGATGGTTATGCAGGAGGCCAAGAATTCCTAACAGTGCTCTTTCAGGGAAGGCTGACTAGGCTGTGGGATAGGCGTGCTTTTTCAATTATCCAAGGACAATGGTGGTACCCTTTTAACATATAATCCTATGCTTTTTCTTGGGAAAAGAAAAAGCTGGGAGCAAAACATACTGAATTTGCATACTGGCCTGGATCTGGGATGCTGTTAGGTTATGCTTTAGATCTTGGAGCTTGATAGTGCTCTTTGTTCCCTAGGTTCAGACATGAATCTCCAACAAATTTCCTAGTTGACATTTCCTTGTAATATTATGTGTACTTCCTAGTCTAAGCTTGGGGCTCTTTCCCACTTACCTACTAACCAACATGGGGTAAATTGGCAGCTGCAGACAGGCATTTAAAAAGCTGTTTCTTTCTTCTCTGAGCCAGGTGGATATGGGTAAGCTTTGGTCTGGAAATCTAATTGCTGTGTTAATAAACTATGGCACTTGAATATAGATGCTCTGCCAACAGGATTTGCTCTCTTGGTCTGAAAGCTGCCCTAATGCAGCTATGTTTTCTGGACCATGCAGTTCGTGCACACTGGCTGAGCAAGCTGTGGTCCAGCTGTGCCTGCCCAGGTAAACACCATCACTGTGTGTGTCTGTCCATCTTTCTCACTTTTTCTGCAGCTTTGTTTCATCCTCTATAATGCTAGACTTTTCAAATTCCCAGGTAAGCTTCCCCTCTGCTTCACAGCAAGGTTTGTAGTCCTCCATGAAGAGCTCCGTGAGCATTGTTCTTGGCATTACTCTTGATTTAACAACTAGCAAACACACTTAAAATGTTGAACTTGTCTAAATTGAAATAATCTAGGCTGAGGAGGTTCACAGTATGTGCCTAGCTGAGCTGGAATATCTTGGAAAGATTTTTAGGTAAGACTTAAGTTATTTCTGATACTGAGACTAAAATCAGAAAGAAAAAAAGTGGTTTTCCACGTTGCTTAAGGACTATCAGCAGCTGAGTTGAAACTCTGGTATGTGTGATCTTGGAAATTTAAGAGGGACCAGATTTGCTGTGCGTCGGAGATGCCTGTGGCCAGTTTATGAAAGTGTTCTCAGTTTAATCAAGCAACTCCCCTCCTCTTTCACTTGTGCTTGTCATGTGCCTGAACTTGTTAAAGTTTGGCAATAAGCTCAAAGATTGTCATATGTGAACAAGCTTGCTCTGTGGGGAACTAGAAGGGGCTGGGCTCTTGCAGTTTTATCTTGGCAGGGAGCCCTTATCATGGTCTCTGGGAGCTGAGTTGCTCCTTTTTCTGCTTCCAGCAGTCCTTTCTCTGGCCCTTGGTTGCAGAGAAGGGGTAAAAAGGATGGGTATAGAAGCAAATACCCAAACAGATAGGAGCAGAAGTGATAGGATTTTGCAGGAAACAAGATGTTAAAGTAAACGCGGAGGACTACATTTTTAAGAGCAGGAGCAGAGGGCAGTGTGTACCTGGGGATAAAAGACTCTTATTCTCTGACTAAGAACTGTACACAGGGCTCAGAGGACCTTTCCGCACTTTACCAGCAGCTTCAGGGGCCCTTGTGTTGGCAAAGTGTTACCTCCCTCTAGTGGTGTGTGCACAAGGCTATGGACTGCTGGCTGCGCAGAGAGGGTGCGTAGATCTGGACCATACAGATAAACACCGTGTCCTTGACTTCTGTCCAGCCCTTCGTACCATGTTATGTAGATGCATTTGGTGCACCAGTGAGATACTGGGCAGCTTGCATAAGCCATTCTGTTGATAGGTGTGTACTTATTGTCCCTCCTTTGTCATGTATTTAACTGGATCCAAGTGATGTCAGACTTGAGGACAGGCATCGCAGAGAAGGTTTCTGTTAAAGAGCCACACTGCCATCATAAATTATGATTATTCATAAACAGTAGGATTATTGACTCAAAATGAGTGGAGAAATCTGGTAACTTTGCCTTGAATGTCTCTGCACTTTTATTCAATAAACAAGAGTGATGGAGGAAGATGGACTTGCTGTTGGTGGAAGAGGCTGCTGCTCTGGTTAGAACAGATTAGGTACAACATGGGTTTTCCTGCCTCTTAGTTGGAGCCAAGACTGAATGGCATGTGCTTGGGAGTGTGCAGCCTCGGTCGCTGTATTGCCTTTGAGCTTTCATGTTCAGTGACTGGCTGCTAATGAGATAAGTGCCTGGTGGGAGAGAAAATAATTTGCAACTCCATGCTAAAGGTTTTATCATAGTGGAAGCAGTATCCTAAATGTGTTCACTAATGATCAGCAGTACAAACTAATATTCACTGTTGCATGAGCTGCTTCACCTGGACCAAAAGAAATGAGAGCTAATTTTGTTTTGGTTTTTTTTCATGTCTACCCTTAGATCCTAATGTCTGCTATGGCCTTACTTCTCTTAATATTTTAGGACTGGAGAAAAACACACTGTCATTTAGTACTGAGGATTTTTGTTCTTACTGCAAATTTCACGAACCCTGGCACTTTGGAGTACCATCTTGCTGTCTTCAGCATCCTTTCCTAATCTTCTCTTCCTCATACCAATCAATAGATGGAGCAGTCTTTTTGTCTTGTAAATAGCTTTATTTTAGCTGTGTATTTTGACTCTGCACTTAACTAGGATTGGCTTTAAATAAAAAGGAGTTTTCTTTGTCTGGATTAATAATTTTTGATCACTTAAACTATTCTTTTTTTTTTTTTTTTTTCACTTTTATCCACTTTTCCCCTCATGCATAAGTCCCCCAAAACAACTGAGTGCTTTGAAACAAGAAGCACATAAGTTTTTCTTTTGTGTCTCCTAAAAATTACTATTTGGTCATATTAATTTACCTGGACTAAGTGCAATCCATTCATAATCCCACCAGGCTACATATGCAAGCAATGACTTGTAGTCCTGGTAATTTATGGGTTTTTTTATTTATCATCCTGAGACTTGTACCCCTGTCTTGCAGTGCCATCCATCTCTGCAGATGAACTGGTTTAGAGCTGCCTTTATTAGATGCCCAGCAGATGCCTGTTCTAAAATAAATAAATATTTCCATATATTAAATGTATATTTCCAGAAAAACTGTGACTGTGTTCTAGTTTGGTATTGATCACTTATGATCATCTTCTTGATCACTGCCACTCTTCCAGGACTCCAAGAGAAATCCCCGATTCATACAATCTGAAACTTGCATAGGTCTGAATTGTATGGTCATCTTTCTTTCCTTTTCATTCATTTTTCTCTTGTTTTCCTTTCCTGCTGTTTCCAAACTCACTATACAAATGATGGTTTTAACTTTTCTTGCTGCATTTAACTTCTCCTTTCTTTCCCAGATTTAAAATCTAAAGTAAAAATCAAACAAGCCTATTTAATTATTTCCCAGCACTGCAAATGTGATGATGCACAGCGAATAACAGTGAGGGTGTGGGATAGTAGGTTAATTTGCCAGTTGGATTTATCTTGGGAAGTTATCCATAGAGCAACCATTGCCCTTGAAATTTTAAAGCCTCCGATAAATGTTTAATTAGTAGATACTTGGAATGATGTCAGACATGCTTTTGCTGAACTTTTGCTGAGGTGCTGTCCTCAGGGTCAACAGACTGAAGTATGCAAGTGTTCCTCAAGATGCCACTGCAAAATCCAGCTCTTTGGCTTAAGCTGCTGTGGGAGCTGGTTTTGAAGACCTTTTTCTGGTCTCACTAAAAGATGTTCGTTCACCTGTTTCTGTTTCATTCACCGCTGCCAGCTGGAGAAGTTGTAATGTCTTAAACTGTTACAGCTGTTTAGTGCTTAATGCATGTCTGTGCCCAAGGTCTTTTGCCAGTAGCCTGCAAAGAATTCATGCAACCTAAGGAGTAATGGGGCTGTCTTCCAATGCAAGGTCGAATTTAAGTTGCATTAAATATCATGGAAGTTGTCTTTGATATTTTCTGACTTCTGAATGATTAAGAGGAAATCGGCTCATGTTCTGCCTACATTGTTGATGCAGACTGCAGAGGGTGCTTAAAAGGAGAGTGTCCATCCTCCTCTTCCCCGAGAATTTCAGTTGATAGATGTTTGCATCCAGAACCCCCACACCCCTATTTTAGCTTTTCTGGGGGCTGCTCCCTGTCAGCATGCTGCTAGTGGTTTCTTGCCCCCTCCATCATCTGCTATTTGCATCACTTTGTCTCCCTCTTACTGGAGTAGAACTGGTGTCAGTGGTTTTTTTTTTGCACAGCCTCATGACAGTAACAAGACCCTTAAAATACCATCCTTTGGCTATTCTCAGACCCTTTCAGGCTTGGCCCAGCCCAATCTGTATCTAGCTGTTGAATTGTAATTGGAGCAGACAGACTAATCTCACCAATAAAATCTGTCAAACAGAAGGCATGACTTTGTCTTTCTTCCTCTGTCATTACAGCTGTTATGGAGTGGTCAGACCCCCGACCTAAGGGCATGTTTTTCATGCCTAACATAAAACTGTTTAGATCATGCAGGCACAGTAATTCAGATGGAGAAAAGGTATTTTGATTGTTTGTTCATTCAGCCAAAAATAAGAGCGAGAGTTTCCTTTTTGGGCTTCCCCCTCCATTTGTGTTGTGTATCAGAGTTCAAATCAGCTGTGAAGTGAAGGAGATGCATGTGATCTTTTACAGAAAATGTAACGTAATTGAATGCCATTGTGTCAGATACAATTATAGTTCCTTGTTTCAGAAATATTTGTAATTTATTTTTTGCTATCACTTTCTGTGATGTACAGGAGCTGTGTTATCTCTTATACCAAAGTTTCAGTGAACTGTTGGTGCAGTTGCCCTCTGAATTGATGGCACTGTGAACCTTGAAGATGTAGGAGAAAGCTGATTTGAAGATAAGAGGGAAGAGGGATAGAAGCAAGGATTTCTTCCACTCAAATGGTACCATTCAGAGTAAAACTAACCTTACAGGAGCATTCAACTTCAATGAAGTGTGATCACAAAAAAGCATTTTATACCTTCTAGGCAATTTCCCCTCACTGCTACTTTTCAGTGTTTCAGTTTGCTAGAATGCCACTCCAAGGGAGAATAGTTCAAAATGTGTATCTGACAAAATATTCAGTGTGCTGAACAACACTTCTGAATGCAGACATATGCACAATTGCTATTTACACAGCTAAATGGATGTGTATTTTGATAAGTTTACAATATTAGCAGTAACTCCAGGCACCCTGTCTTAACAGTATTTAGGCTGAGCTGCTTACATAAAATCTTCAGGAGGCTCACTACCTATGTGGGGAATTTCTGGTTCTTGGTGTGATATGTGAATTAGCATAGAATTGGGATAATAAGCTACTAAGTAACTGTACCACTATTATGGATTATTATTTATCCTTTCCAATTCTGATGGGTTTTGCTGAATATATATAGCCTATGGAAGACTTATCTTCCTTTTGTTTAAATTACTAGTGAATCTGTTGCATTGGATTAGAAACTCCCATATTGCCAGATTGTGCTGTAGTAATTGGTATGTTTACTTCATCTCAGCAAATGTCCATCCTTCTTTTCTGACCAGGCTGATTGGGAAAAGGGTGTGCTTTGTGTATTTTTGTTCATTGGGTCTACCTGCCTGCATGACTGTGCTATAGTCCCTGCACACTTTCCTTCAGAGATGGGGAATGGGAAACTTAATCATCCAAATTCTGTCCTTCCTCTTCACACTAAAAGAGCTGTTGAACAGTTAGCATTTTAGCTTGAGTTTGATACAGTTAGTTGTTTGCCACTTTGATGCTTAACTTTGCTTAGATTAACTTGAACTAACTTATTTTCATTGCTAGCGTTTGCACTGTCTTTTACCCAGTAGAATAATTTTGGTATTACCTAAGGCAGTTGCTATTGGAGCTGTTAAATTATTTCACAATTGTTGAAAATTCTGCAATTTGCTAGAACCACCCCATTTTTTGTTAAAATGCATTTTTTAAAGGCTCTTGAAAAGTGTTGGTGAGGTACAAGAATGCAGCAGCTGCTGTGATCTTTTTGCTTCATCCTGACTCTTAAATCCACCCTCCCCTTTGGAGGCTTTCAGGTCCCTGCTTTCATTAGGTAGGTGCCAGAGTGATGCCGCATCAGTGAGTTGATTAATGGCAGTGTATTTGTGGGAGAGTCTTGCAGTGTACATGTGTTGGCTTAGATGGAGGAGGGGCAACAGAGGAGCTAAGGCCGCTGTCAAGGCTAGACTTGGTGCGGCAGAGTGGCTGAGACCCGAGTTTTGTATGTGCAGCGGGGAGCTGCTTAACAATTTTGGTGAGAAAATGTATAAAATGGCCAGCAGAATGTTTTTTTGCATAAGTGAAAATGCAATAAATGGTGATATCTGTGGATCATGAATTCTCATTGAGATTCTAGAGGTCAGGGGTCCTTCAAAATGTATGGACTGCTGATTTGACTCGGGGAACAAGGCATCTGATGTGTTGGTGATGCAAAGAGAGAAGTGTGTGGGTGTAGGAGGTTTCAGAAAAGTTCTCTAAAATACTCTATGCCTTAGACTGTGTGCTTCACTGCAGGTACTGAAAATCTGAGTTCTTCTGATGCAGCATGTATGTCATCCTTGTAAGCAAACTTTTTACACAAGGGAGATATTCCACAGTGTTACCAAAAAAAACACTCCAAAGCAGTCAAAAATGCTTTCAAAACAATTTTGTGGCTTGCTGCAGTTGTTATCTACTTCCTTTTCTTTCTACTTTATCTTCTTCGTCCTCTTGCCCAGTTCTGTGAGAATAGCATGACTTGTCCTGCTGGCCATGAGTTAGTAACACTTCCTGGCTGTGAGCAAAGGATGGCTTAAGAGCTGTCACCTCTTGTGAGGCTGGGGCTTGGCCTGATGCTGGCCTGGAGCAAGAAATCAAGCCATGGTCTCCTATTGATTTCCTTGTCTGGCTCCAGGAAGATGGGTTTGTGTGCTATCACTGGGCTGCTTTTGGGTTAGTTGAAGGATAGCTCTATGGACTAAGTGGGTATTTTTGCATTTCAGGAAGAAGAAATGCCAGAGGTAGAAATAGACATTGATGACCTTCTTGATGCAGCCAATGAAGAGGAAAGAGCTCTCAAATTACAGGTAATATTATTTTATAATTTTAAATAGGAAGGTGGCTATTTTATTATTTTATAATTTTATAATTTTAAATAGGAAGTAATGCATCTGGATCAATATCTTGTGTTTGATTGAATCCTCTGTGAATGTAGATTTGAAGAGATTCCTAGGTCTAATCTAACATAGTCTACTAGACTGTTCAAAGGTAATCAAAATCGTTTTAGATAAAAAATTTTTGGAAGGTAGCTGATAACACTAGTAAATAAAAGTTCAAAGAACTTGGTAATTGAGGGTAATATGCCAAGGCAAATTAGCCTCATTCTAATTTGTACAAGTGTATAAAAGGAAGAACAGAAAACATAGGAAAATGAAGAACAGCACATGGAAAAAGGTACACAACTGAGAGTCAATTGTGATGACCAGAGAGTTTCTGTGATTCACTTCAACAATAAAAATATGTATACAGACCAGAATTCTTCCCTTGTGCTTAGGCTACTGGCAGTTATTTCTCTCTATACTAGATAGAAATTGGAACCCATCAAAAAGTTCAAAGAAAGGGTAAGATAGTCAGGAACAGGGTTAGAATTAGCAGGGAAATTCAAAAGCTATCTGCTGAAATTACAGGTTAAACCAGCTCTCTAAGTCTTTGAAGTTTGTATGAGGTAGAAGTTACTGAATGGAAGAATGAGAGGGAGAAGAAAAGAAACATCAGTGCTTTAATGTAAATCTCTCTCTAAATCAATATATAAAACCAATAGGAAATGTCTCCATTTATAATCTTTTCAGATGCATTAAGAAAAGGAAAACTGTTCCAGAGTCATGGCTTGCCCTCAGCTTGCTTCTGGGAGGTGACTAATGTGGTACTTTGATGCAGCACATCTCATTTTAGTGCCTGTTTAGCACTCTTCCCGGTGCCCACTGGCCAGCCACAGAGATGTGGGGCACGGCCCCAGGCTGATTGCTTAGCATTCATAAATAGCTTTGCTGCTTCTGCCTAAACTAGCTGCAGCGGCCCCCTGCTAGGAATGCCCTGCTAGGAATAACTAACATCTCTATTTCTGCATTGCAAAGACTCTCATGTCCTCACAGAAAGCTGCCTTTCACATGTCTGTTGCTGGGAGAAGTATTCTTGGATTCTCCTCCTCTTCTCAGTTTTTCCAGGAGACAGGGATTTTGTAACTTCCTACCTGGAGAAAGAAGCCATTATTTCTCTCCTGGTACAAATCACTCTGATTGACCTGGGGAGCAAAGGTGACTTGTATAACTCTGGGTTTTCAGTAACATCTTCATTCAGTGATTGCTGTTCTTGTTCCTTTTCTTTCTCCCCTCCCTGTCCAGGTTTCATACCATGACTTGTTTATGTTCACAATTACTCTGTATGGATACTGACACTTTCATATTTTGCTTCTAGGAAACTCTTGTAGATTGCTACAAACCAACAGAGGTAAAAGACTTTTTAAATGCTATTAACCTGTGGAAATGGTAGTTATGTTCAAGCTAAAGTAACTTTTTTTAATTCTTATGATAAAGTAACTAGATGAATATTAATGGCTAGCTAATAGACTTGGAGCTTTGTATCCTGAAAATGTTTGTGGCTGTCACTTAGCTACAGTAAGAATGTGATTGTACCCTGTGGAGAAACTGCTGGTCATTCCAGCTTAACTATCAATATTGTTTGCTGTAATGTCCTTACTGACTACACTGACTTTTAAAGCTGCCATGTTTATAAGAAAACTAAATATAATTCTCATCAGATGGCTGAAATATTTTCGTGTCGGACTGTGCTCTTCACTGTGAAATAACTTAATTGTATCTAGGACAGTAAAATTTTTTCTGAGAACTGCTTTGCAGATATGCAGCTCAGCCAATTGTTGTGTGAATGGACTTGAACAAAATTGTGGGATAACCTGTACTGGCAGGATTTAGTTACGCAACTTCCAACTTGTATAACTATTAATGTGTCCAGTGCCAACATAGCCTGCTTTTCATACAGTAATGTGTGCTTACTAGGAAGAGTAGATATTTTAAAAAAACCCCTTGGACGCATTGTAAAAATCAAAAGTCTAGGTCATGGGTCAGTTTGTTAGTTCCATATATAGAGTCAGTTCTTTCCCAGAAGTGGCTGCTGCACAGTATTTAATAGAGGGGTTGGCTTACAGGATTCCTCTTGACAGAAACCTTTCAGCTGTGCATGACTAGAAGCCAGCTGTTTGGCTTTGAAACAAGGCTGCAAATAGGTTGGTTCTTCTGTAATATCTGCAGCTATAGCCACATAAACTGGTGGGGCTTAAGGATAGTCAGACTATAAGGAAGAACTGCTGATGCAGTTGAATAGGCAAGTCACAGTCCATGAGATTTTCTTCAAGGCTTTTCCATTGTTATTGATTCCTAGGGTAGATTGGGAAGATTCTCCAGAATTGCTATTAGTTGCTGGTACAAACATTTTGACAGCATAGGGAATTGACCCAGAAAGACTCATCTGATAATACCTGTAGAGTTTGTTTTGTGTTTTATATTGGTTACCTTAGAGCAGGTAACATGCATTTCCCATTATGGAGTTGCTATAATGCCAAGTCTTCACTGTCTCACTGTAGTAATGCTACACCACAGATGACCCTGTCAACCTTCTCCAGCCCTCTCTAAGCAAGCACCACTGAACCTTGGTTCTTCTTAAGATAGGTGTGAAGATGGATATGGCATGTGGAGCCTGATGTGGCTCTTGTCACAGGCTAGTAAGAGAAAGCTGGAGTCATGACTAGGTGGGAGGAATAGGTTGCCAAGAGCTTAACAGTCATGCATGTGCTGACCTCTTATCTCTGTGTTGTCTGAAGGCAGAGATCAAATAATTACTCTTCTTCCTTCTTCATTAAACATGTAATAAATGATTTTCATTAGCTGTGAAGTTTGATATGATGCAAGGACAAATTTCAGAGAGCTGATAAGGGTACATGACAGATGTCAATGAGTGTTCCACTGGAAACTTTGGTTGTAGAACTACAGGAAATATTTGTGCCATACTGGTAAATTAAGTTGGTGTGGCAATTTGCAGAAAACAAAATGCTGGACATATGTCCTTTTCTGCCCTTAAGGCACCTGGATCAAGGTGAGATTTTAATACTGAACTGGTGACCTATGTCTTCAATCCTTTATGGATGGGATAGAGGCAGTTCCCTTATCTGTGAGAATATTCATCTTCCTAGATAATTTCTAGAGATAGCCAAGTTGAGGGGGTACTTAATCCAATCATTCTCTATAACTAGCTGAAAGGAGGTTGTAGACAGCTGGTGTTGGCCTCTTCTCCCAGGAACCTAGTGACAGGAGAAGAGGACAGCCTTAAGCTATGTCAGGGAAGTTTAGGTTAGACATTAGGAAGACCTTCTTCACAAAAGGGTTGGTAGATATTGGAATGGGCTGCCCAAGAGATGGTGGGCTCACCACTGTGGAGGTGTTCAAGGAAAGGTACTTCATACCATGGTCTAGCCGACAAGGTGGTGTTTCGTCATGGTTTGAACTCTATCTCAGAGGCCTTTTCCAATTTAATTGGTTCTGTGAGGATAGTTTCCAAAAATGAGTCACGTCCCAGGACTATTTTATAACAGCAGCTTTCTTTTATTTATGGCATGATGAGCCCAGTAATACTGCATGACTGCTAGCTTAGGCAACTTAAAAATAGTGATTTTTATCCTGCCATGTGTGGACTTAGAAGAGGCTTTTAGTTGGTTTAAACTTGCTATATAAGGATCAACACCTTGTCTAGAAAATCTGCAATATTTTTATATTTGCAGACCATTCAAAACTATTGAGGGAGTTGGCTTGTGAAAGGATTTTTAGAAGATTTGTGGAGAACGGAATTTCTCCTGACCAGTGAACTGCAGTCTGTCAAGTGCACTGGGGGGTTTCATCATCAAGTGTTAAACAATTTGCAAAAGGTAGTAATCCCTAACTGGGGGAAAAGTTATGATGTCCCTGCTATTCAGAAAGAAAAATAGTACATGCAGAAAGCTTAATAACACAAAGCTCTTGTCCAGCTATGAAAAAATTAAAAACCCTCTAAACCTGCAAATGTGTATCTTAAATTTTTCCCAATATCTTCCATTTAGACTAAAGGTTAAGGAAAAACTGAGGAATGTTTGTATGTATCCTGGATTGACTTTTCATCAGAATAAGCTGAGCTATCCAGTTCACTTAAAAGATGGAAAGAGTTCCCCCACCTCTTTAATAATTTGGCCAAAGATAATAGCTGACAGTAACTTATGAGGAACTGTTACAAAACCTTTCTTCTAATGGAAATACAGCTAGACAGTTTGAATGTGCTTTAAAATATTAAAACCTTTTCTTAGGTAGCATTTATGGCTGTTTTAATTTGTATGGAAATATGCTTAATGTGGATCTTTATGTAAAGACTCATTATGTACACAAACTTAAAGATTTAGTATCTGCTGAATCAGTGCCATAATCAAATTTTGGATCTGAACTTTCATAATTGAAGAGGAGCAGGGAGCAGTATCCTCTTCCTGCATCATCTGTGTGCCAGAGCAATCAGTTCTTCATACAGTCCCACACCACTTGTGGAAAAGTCCTTTGTTGAGTTGCTGTTGCAGTTCTGTTTCATCTTCTCTGTCATCATCTGATGGTGGAGAATCTTAATGTTAGCAATGAATATAGCAAATTTAAATATAATCTGCCATCTTGATGATGATGTTTAGATACTTCACAATAGACTCTTATTTAGGATAGGAAGATAGTTCTGACTGTGAAATCAATGAGGTTTTTTAAGGCATGTATTTTGAAAGAAGGCTGACTAAATCTGTATTGCTGTTACCTCTGCTGTTGGTAACAGCAAGGCCACTCATTTAGACTGGGCATTGGAGAAAATCTGAAATATTTGTGGCTGATGTGAATTAGAGCTTCCACTAGTGGGACTGCCAACATGATGGCAAGAGAAATGACAAGGAAATTCTTAAACTACTTTGGGAGAGAAATCCAGTGAGTGGGCAATTTTTATGCTTACTGACTCCAAAAGATGCAGCTGAGCAACACAAGGACTGTGGATAACGAGTGTTTGAAGAGAACTGGATAAATTAGATTTGCACTTTATTTACTTCTTTTCTTTATATGTAAATATACAAAACTTCAGATGAATGGGCTGGAGATCTCTCCCATTCAGGCAGGATTAAATCTATTTTGTTAGTACAATTCTTCACTTAGTGCAAAATGGAAGAAAAAGGAGATGAAGTTGCATCATTAAAGAAAGCTACATTCTGGAAACTAATAATAGTTGTCAATGTGGTTTGCAAACAAACTATGTTGAATTGTGCATATTTTCTGGAGAACTTGGGCAGAGATTTAAGTTACTGACTACTCAATTACTTCAGCACTTGGACTATTGCAGCAACTTTTAACACTTTTTAAAAAGATAGAGATGCATTTGCTTAACTGTATGTATCTCTAAATTTAATTCCTAGTTGGAGTAAATTAAAGGCTTGTGATGCCTTTTTAGAGTGGTTTAGGCACTGTGATTTTTAAAGGTAACAGCTGGTTTGTGTATGTATTGACATAAAGTATGTTTTTACTACGCAGGTATGAATAGAAAGCTCTATGCTTCTGAAACAGAACCCTATAACTTTTAAAGGGCCATATGTTTATTTTGGTCCTAATATGTTATGAATTAATTCAAGTTAGTGTTACTGTTTGTTTTTTCTATGGAATTGCAAGGCAGCAATATGTAGGATACCCACAAGAAGCAATAGTCACTGCAGATGTCTCCTAAAGCCTCAGTGCTGTGTGCTTACATCTGGACAAGCCAGGGCAGCTGATGGATGCTAAATTATTAAGTCACAGCAAATATATTTTGTGTCCATATTACGTGAAATGAAATAGGAGAATCTGTAGAGAAAAAGGATTAGAAAACATGCTTGTTTAAAAGCAATACAGGCAGATGCATTTCCAGTAAAACATGATTTCTTGTTCATCCATTTGACTACTGAATTCAGTGAACTAAAACTTTTTACATGCCTGCTGAGATCTGCCCTATATTGTACTACAGCGTTGGAGGGAATTAAGCTTCCGTGTTTTCATTTCTTCAAGTACTCATGAATACAACTTATAAATACCCATAGCAATATCAGAATGGAAGAGCAAGTGGTGATTTGACAAGAATAAGCTGTGCTTGTTTAAATGCTGCTGAATTGGAGAATAATTAGGCTGCAAGTCTTTGCCGTAACTAAGCTTTGTGGTATGTAGTTAGTGCCTTAAACAGAGCTCACCAAGAAGCGAAATTGCTGTAAAAATTTCCTGCTCTGGACACTGATGGCACTGTGTCCTCACTGGAAAGAGCATGTTGAGGGCATAGTTCAGTGGGGCTACAGAGATGCTGCACTGGTTCTTGCTAATAGAAGGCATCTTCTGACCCAGTTCTCCTAAAGCAGTTCCCTTCTTTCCGTACAATTGGCTTTGTGGGGATTTGAGCCTGTGTGGAAGAGAAGGTGTTTGGCAGTAAGAGGTTATTATTTAAATTCTTTCCCAAGTAGCTCTGGGATTGCTCTTCAGGCTGACTTCAGTTTTTACACCCAACTATTGAAGCCATCTCCAGGAAATAGCCTTGGGCAAACAGTTAAGGAAATCTTGGTTTTTGACCTGGCTACAGGGAAGTAAAGCTGTGAAGGAAAGCTGACTTAGGACTCATTTCATGCTCTAGTGAAGCAGGAGGACTAGAAACTCTAAATTTTAGTTTAAAAACTAGTCCTACTACATTGTGTACTGTTTGAGGAAGAGAAATCTGGAGAGGCAGAGTCTAATTAGTCTCCAGAATTAATTGGAAGACTTGAATAGGAAGCCTGGAATTCATTGTCTGTCAAATGACCTCATTAAAACAATGAGTCACACCACCAAAGCAGAGAGGTGATTTTCTCCCCTTTCCTGAATAATCATTTCACCTTTGTTTTTTGCCTTTATTATTTTTTTGCCTAAGGCTGAATATAGATGAGTACAAATGAACTGTAGATTTGGTCTCTTTTTCATTAAAATTTGCCTTTAGAATGAGAAAGATGTCTTCTAGAAACAATGATATAGAATTACAAATGAACAAGATTCTCAGTATTTGTAACAAAGGTGCCTCCTTGCAGAAAATCTGTAAAAAAGAATTTTAACTAAGTTTGCATGCATTTTTTCACTTTTTAAGAAGTTTATTATTTATTTTGTTTACTAACGCACAAAGTGTTGGTATGAAATTTTTGTTGTATTAGAAGTGCATGTAGCCTGTGTATTCCTGGTTATAGCCCTTCAAGGAATAATAAATACGTTCTTGAATCCTTAGCTGAGTTATTCTTGGTTTTTGACTCCATGAATTAAATCAGTATATATAAGTAGATAATTCAACCTGTATTACAGAAGTGCTTTTAACATAGATTAGTACATGATCAGCTTTCAATTGTCTGATGCTAAATTTCAGCACATCTTGTTAGAGGGGATTTCAGTAAAATGCTCTGTGTAAAATGATTTTTGTGTACAAAGTGGAGACAGATGTGGATATTAAGTCTTGACTCAAATAGCCACAAGGAACAGCACGACAATTTTTTGAGTGATGGCTTAAGAAAACAAAATGGATTTTGCTGACATAAACCTGAGTTGGTGAGTTATAAAGTGAAGGTTTACTGAAATGCTATGAAGTCTCCTTTCCTGCTTGCACGAGGGAAAATGTGCATCTTTTCTAGAACTTTTTCTTTTCCTTCATGGGAAACTGCTAAGCAAGAAAGGCACAAGCACTGGAGCACAACTGTGTTAATGACAACCAGCTCCATGCAAGTGTAAGATGCAAAGTGACATTTAAATCAGAAATGTGCTGAACCAGTGTTGCAGTTTCGGTGTTCATGGGAAGTGCACAACAGCGCTACTGCACTATGCAAAATGTCTGCCACGTGCAAAATGCTCCTGTTGGGTTTTACTCTTTGGTACTGCAGACCTTTATTTCAAGGAAAAAAATAATTCCTGAGGCATAAAGCATTTTAAATTATTATAAGTACTTCTTCAAATGAATGCTTTCTCTGCCTTAAGAATAGTTGCAGTTACCTCAGATCTCCTTTAAGGGGTTAACCCTATGGTTTGGTTTATTTCAGCAGCATTAAGAAGTTTCCAGTTGGTGGTAAAATTGATTGAAAACTTCAAGCAAATATCTTGTTTTCCAAAAGAAGGCACTTGTCATAACTCTGTTCAAAGTATAAAGGGAAGAATTTCTCTCTCTTGCTATAATGTCATATTAAAAAGCAACTGATCCCAGGCTACATTTCATATCTAAGCAAAACTTGCTCCAGACTCTGCTGAGTTGTGGGGGAATGGGCAGAGGAATGGCAGGGTGAGATATCCCAAATGACTGCAGAGTGCCATAGATGTCCCTTCCCATAAGGCTCTTACTCCTGTGAAGCTGCTGAAGAGTTTCCAGATGTAGTGTTTCCTTGTAGAGTATTTGTGGCTTGAACAAACAATTTAGAAAGTTTTTCTAAGGGTAGAACTACACTTCAGCCCATTCTTCTCCAAAGCTGTCTTAATCTGATGAGACTATAGGTTTTGGTTTTTTTTTAATAGAAAGACTTACTGAGAGGCAATATAAGTGACATTAATCCCAAGTAAAAATCTTCTAAGATAACTTTAGGGAGTTTATTTCTTTAATGATTGTACTGCAAGGCTTTTTATAAGTTTGATAGTAAACAATTCTGAAGTGTGTTTATGTGTTTCAAGCAGCACCATACCATATAGTTTTGCATTATCTAACAGGTCCTTACAGTGATGATATGATACAGAACTAATGCAATGTGTGTTGAAAGCTGTGAGTTTTTAGAGTAAGCATGTCTTCCTCCTTCTTCTGATTTTTTAGTGGAGTAGTACTGGACTGTGACAAGTTTAGAGCTGGTATTGTTGCAGTGGCTTGTGCCTTTGTGAAATAAGACTGCTTCAAGAGGATGGAGGATTTGGGGGTATTAAGAAACCTGTTTTTCTGATCATTTTATTAGGCTGTCTGTCCAGATGCAAAGCATGATACTGATATGCATAGATGTATCCCTGAAGTGGCTTTCACTTAGTTCAGAGTGGAGACCCCACTGTTGTGTAGCTGCTCTGCCTTTGCTGCTGTTCATTGCAGCCACAGGTAGTGTGGATGCAACAATGAGTGCGATGCAACAGTACATGCAGTTCACTATAGATGTGCATAATCTGTCAGGGAAGGAAATTGGTTTGTTGGGACTATGGTTCCACCAGAAAAAAAAGATATATTTCTCAGGTTAAAATACACATTTACACAGATCTTCCTTATGTGAAGTGTAGCACCTTATAATACATGTTTCAGTGTGACCTTCTTTGAAAGGTATTGTGTTGTCATTTAAGTGGAGACTTTGTTCACTGGAATTTTTAACTTCAAGCATTCATCCAGGAAATCATGCTTTTAGTTGTTTTATAGAATCATAGATTGGTTTAGGTTGGAAGGGACCTTAAAGATCATCTGATTTGACTGACAAGGCCTGGGATACCATCCACTAGGCTCATCCACTGTCCAGCCTGGCTTTTCGCATCCACCGAACAGAATAATTACAGTCCATGTTTACAGCTAGCTGATTTCATAAGAATGCTTTTTTAAGTGTATTTATAGTACTGTGGATAAACATAATTTTCCCAATGTGGTATTAAGGAAGTAATTCAGCTTTTAATGCACCTGCAATAAATTATATACCAAAAGAATTTCAGAGAATGGTGCATATCTGTAAGCTTCTGTTCTCACACAGTTTAAAAAGAGGAAAATTATTTTCTTGAGGATTTACAGGGTCTCAGTCTTGCTAATTTTTACTTAATGCTGAAAGTGGGGAAAATATCATCATGAATAAAGGTCTATTAATTGGTTTGTTGTGTTCTAGGCTGGGTTTTTTTGGGGTGGTTTGGGTTTCTCGTGGGTTTTTTTGGGGGGGGGAGTTGATTTTTGTTTGTTCGTTTGTTTTCAAAGTAGTGTCATTCACTTAGCTCTGCAACCAGTTTCACCCATCAGAAACCAGTAGTGCTACTTCTGGCTTCTTGTTCCTGCCTTGCCTTGGACTGACACAAGTGTTAGTGTGGGCTGAGTGGTGGGCCTGGTCAGAGGGATGAGCCAGCTTAGAAAGTAGCAGGGAAAGAGGAAAAACAGCTTAGATTTTTAGCCAGATCAGCTTTCTTGTACAGCTCAGCATGCAGCCAGCCAAAATACTAGTTCCAGCATGGAGAGTGGGAAGAGAAGAACCTCTTTTGGCAAGAGTGCTGATTTCTGTGCAGTCTTAAGCTGTGGAAATCTGCTTTGACTGTTTGCATTGTATCCACCCATAGGTTTTGCTTTTTTCAATAGTTGGTATAAGGTCCTGTACAGTAAAAGCCTGAAAAAAAGGGTTATAACTGAGCTGGGACAATCACAAGGAAAAGCTCATTGTTCACACTTCTGCTGGATGGGGAAGGATGTGTCTAAGGTTCCCAGCTATCAGGCCAGAGAAATTCCAGCTTAGTAGTAAAAGCTTAAATAAAAATGCATTGTTGACTTTTTTTTTTAAAAAAAAACACTTGACTATGGTATTATGGGATCATTAAAATGACTCATATTTTCTTTTTTTCTCCCTAGGAATTTATCAAAGAGCTGCTAACTCGGATAAGAGGAATGAGGAAACTCAGTCCCCCTCAAAAGAAGAGTATATAAATAACTCAAAGTAATAGCACTCTGTAAAAGACATGGCAAGGGAAATGGGACTTTGAATACAAGACCTTTATTAAAATAATTGTCTTTCTCCACAACTTTTTTGATTTTATTCAGTTTTGACTCAAGAATTTTTTTTGTGTGTTTTAGGGGTTCTTTTTTAAGTGTCAATTATTTTTTATCAAAAATATCAACAATTTGGATGCTGCTCAACTTTCACCTGAGGATTACTGAAGCAAGTGAAGAATCCAAAAGTTAGTGATGAGGGGCAGCAAGCCTATGTGGTGAACCAGAAGATCTTGTAAATTTACAGAGCTAGGAGACCTCTCCTTGCAACTAGTTGGATAAAACGTTTCTTAAGTTGGTTGTACATTTAACTCATGGATGTCAAGTTTCTTGTGCTTGTCTGTACATAAATTTTAAAGTGGGTTGTGAATACTGTTTCACATGGATGGAAGGAGAAGTTTGTTATAGTAAATTATTTAAATGGTGGTTATTGCAAATTTGCTACCAGAAGGTACCAATTTAGATTACTAAAATGAATGCTGCCATTTTTCTAAATACCCTTAAAGCAGCCCAGTGAAGAATCTCATCATATCTCCTTGTTTAGACTGCAGCATATGATAATTGGGAATTTTAAGGGCTTAATTTGTAGACTTAAAAGTTATTTGATTGACTTTGATGCTTTGCCAGATCACTTCCTCTCCAACTCATGGTGTCTTGGGAGCTGTGCTAACCTATACTGAATATGGGCCTGGAGTGATATCTAGAGAAATGTCCATCACCATTTAAAAGTTGGTTCATGCTGGAGGAAAGGCAGTGATACCAAAATGAATTGCAAGTACTGTATTGCATTTAATGATGTGGTCTTAATCAAATGCAGATTCCTCTCCTATAAAGGTAGGCAAAGAGTAATACAGCCTTTGTTTATGGCTCTGCCCTGAGAAGTGGGGAGACTGCTTAACCTGGGCTCTCTTACTTGTAAGAGCAAGAACAGAGATCCCTGCTCCCTTCTGGAAAATGTCCTAACTAGAATGTTTGATAAGCTACCATTTACTGGTAGGTGACATTAGTCAGGCATTTTATATCAAGGGTGCTCTGAACATATTTTATTTTTCAAAAGAAGTACATGTTTGTGAATTTTATGTATACTGGCAAGCTTTTTTAATGTATTTAATTTTGTAATGTTTACTGATGATTTTATTTACCAGATATTTACTCAAATAAATGGAACAACTTGTGACTTGTTACATGTACACTTTACAAGACTACTGTTGCTGACTAGGTTTGTAAATGGAATTGCTGGTCAAAAAGAGAAGCCTGTGAGGTGGTAAGTACATGGGAATCCAGGTGTATTGACCCTAACTGGCTTTTAACATACTCAATATCACTCAGCCCTTGCCCAGTATCACTCACACTCCTGTAACCTGGTGCACAGCTTCACTTTTGAAGGTCTCCTCCAGATAAGTCCTTCCTTCCCTTTGTCCTGGGAATTTAAAAGGGGTGAGGGAAAAAAAGCTTGGAAATTCTTTCAGATAAATACTGAAAAATTCAGGTAATGTTTTTTGTCCACCAGAGAGGGACTGTAGGGGAAGGCTTACACTGGGTGTCTCTCAGTTTCCTAATGAAGGTGTAGCAGAAGGGGATCTTTCAGGAGACATTCTTCCTTTCTTCATTTAGGCACTTTTTTGGATCATCAAGAAATTCCAGCACCCCTGAGAAAAGAATCACCTGCAGCATTTTGAAATTTAAGTCTTGTATCTCGCTAAAGTTGCAATTTAGCTCTGGTTTGGACTTGCTGGCAATTCTCATGTTCAGAGTTTTGAGCTGGAGTCTGAAATAACCCACCTTATTTTTCAGTTTGAACAATAAGGATTCTAGTAATTTTCACATTCACAGATACATTTTGTGAATTCACTGACAATTTCAAATATCACTTTTTTTCCTTTATAATGGTGTACCGAATCAGACGTCAATTAATGGCAACTGTACCAATTCTCTCATTACCATTTACAGAAAAAAAAATAATAACCACCAATATTTTTTCTTTCACGTTGTTTGACTGAAAGCTGCCCACCCAACTGTACACATGACATGTTTGTGTCTTTTATCCTATTCATCTTGCACTGAAGTAGCTGTGGAAGGTAGCAGTGTACACCTTCTAAAACTAGCAGGCTTGGTGGTGCACTTTAGAAATGGTGAAGACTGGGATGGTCCTAGTGTTTTCTTGCCTTATGGAATGGAGTAATTCACTTCTGAGAATGGTTTCTTCTCCAGCTTCACAGGTTTTGCTGTCTTAGAAGCGTCAGTGAGCAAAGCCAAGCTCTAGATAGCTTTTTTTTCGGCTGGCCTGATTTTCCTGAGGATTTGCAGGGTCTCAGTCTTGCTAATTTTTGCTTAATGGAGCTACTCTTGGCCTTGGTGTTAGTGAGGGGAGAATTGACCCATTCACTAAAGATTTAATTGTGCTTTATGCCTTTATACTGTGTGGGTGTTCTTGGCTCTGTGGCAATATTCAAGGGGGATATAAATAGCACACTGTTACTGAAACAACTTGAAATTAAATCTTGCAGCCCAGTCTCTTTGCTCTCTTGGCTGGACAGCTTTCATGAGAAGGGCCAAGTTGCTGCAATGAGAGCTTCCTCTGGGCTTTTTTAAGTGGTTAATGAAATAAACTGAAGTTCCTTCTAAAATACATAGTGAAGCTGAGGTTTTTGTTTTGGAATTGAAGTGCCTCTCCAGTAAAAAAAATTGCCTGCAAGAGCATGTGTTTCTGGAGTCTGCTTCATGACATAATTAGCTTTTGCATGTTTTACAGCAGGACCTTACAGTTGGCTTAGAAGGAAAAGCAAAGTGCTTGTGTAATCATACTTATTGTGCCTCATGAGGCTGCCGTAACAGGGTGGTGTACTCCTGTGGCACAGAAGAAAGGACATGAGCCATTTGTCTGCCAGCCTCATTTTTGTTCCTTCCCCCCAACGATGGAGATTGGTTATGAAGTTGCCATTCATGCAGGGAACGTAAGGGTGGAATGTGGGAGTTTCTCTATTCTCAGAGAATATGACCAAGAAAAGCAGGAGCAAAATATCGGCTCCATTTGTGCACTTGAAACTCTTTGACAGTCTTAGTAAGAATTCTTAGTACTTTATGCTGATAGGTATAAAAGTGTATGTGAAATTGAAATTACTCAGCAATTTTTTCAAATTCAGGACAGTCTTAATATAAACATGCAGCTCCAGGGTAAAAAAATTGCCAGCCACACCATGGGTCTTATTCTGAACAAACAGCTGAACTTAAAACTCTAGTGAAGTGCTGTAGCAAAAGGAAAAATTGCATCTTGGCTGCATAAGATTTGTCATTGCCATCCTCATGCCCAGATTGTGTACAGGTACTGAGTAACTGTGTGCAATACTTTTTAGAAGGTGTTGAGATTTAGAGAGTGATGCCTAGAGGGGCTGAGCTAGAACAGAGGCTAGGCAGAGTTGAAGGAATAAAGTAGGTATTTATTAAAAGACCTCTAAAGGATACACCTTGGGCACTACAAGAGCCCAGCCATGGCTCAACCCAGGATGAATGCAATATGGACAATTGGTCACGAGTTTTCAGACTCTTGGAAGTTTTGACCCATTTACACATTGGGGCTAATTGTCCACTTACAGCTTCAGGTTATGAAGTCCCATCCTCCCAGATTGTTCCTCTCAATTTGCTGTTTGTACGTTTTGGGCCTGAAGCTGCAATGGTGTCCTTGGGTCTCAGGCTGGAAAAGGATTGTTTTGTCTACATACACTGTGAAGAGAACTTGCTAACACTTTATATGAAGTTCAGAGTCACACACTAAGGCAGTACAGAATCTAATAAAATATGAAAATATGTTGGGAAGTCCAGGGAAAAAACATCAGAAAGAAAATTACCTGTTAGGAAAACAGTAGTCTTTAGTTACTGCATGTATTTCTGTATGGAAAGAAAATGAGAGATGTCAGTGCTTTTATGTATTGGAGAAAAGCATGAAGAGGAGGAATACCTGGAAGATAAAGGAAGGAAACTTGAACAGTTGAAGAAAATAGAGCATCCTGATGGTGATGACCCCCTTAAACTTGCTACTGTGGGAATAGGTGAGATTGACATCTATTAGTATCTCCAAATTGAAATTGGATACTTTTCTAGATAAGTTGTCATTGGACATTTAATATATTCACATATTGAGTTTCAGTCAAGGTAATCAAAGGCCTTAAAACTCTATACTTCTGCTTCATGGGGTTTTGTTTGTTTGGTGTTACTTTTTCTGTGATTGTTTTTGGTTTTGTTTTGGGGTGGGTTTTCTAGTTTGTTTTCTTGGTTGGTTGGTTCTAGATTTCTGTTAAAGCAGAGGAAACTAATAGGAAACTGATTTCTGTGTATTATGGCAATGTCGCTACATGCTCATGTAGTGGTCAAATCAGATTACTAATACTAGCTACAGATTTTATATATAACTTCACTACTTTTTATTTGACTTTCATGTTACTACTTTTAATTTTTCTGGAAGTAAGCAAATAGTAATTGTGAATGTAATTAAAGTTGCTATTGAAAGCTAGAGAGAAGTTGATGTGAAGAAGAGAAAATGTGACCAGAAAGTGCTTAGTGCAGTAAATTTTATTTTTGCCACTGGAGGATTTGGTCATCAGTGTGTAAATAGAGTGTTTCTGAAGTTTTGAGATTGCTATTTAGTGTAATCTAACCTAGTGCTGATGGAGTTCTATTTGTTTTGTGGGCTTTTTGGTGGAACTAATTACCAAATTCTATGAACTTACACTGTTTACAGACTTCTCTGTTTTCCAGCAAAAACTGACATTAGTTGTTTAAAGAAACTGAGCTATTTTTAAAATTATGTTTAAAAATGTATATAAGACTGAAAATTCTTCTGAAGGTGCAGCTAACAGGTTTTGTTTGGTAGTAAACTCAGAGGTCTTACTGAATTGAAGTTTTAGTTGAACTTTTTACTTTCTAAGATCAAAATAGAAAATATCATATATATGCCTTAGCAGAGGTTTCAGTCTGCCTAACTATATAATACCGGGTCAGACTTGAAGCCCACAATTACTTGGCAAAGAATGGAGGAGCTGATCCTCTTCAAGGACAGAGACTTGTTTTACTACTCCTTCTAGGGGGCAAAGGGGATGAGAGCACAAGAAGGTTCCTGCCCCCTTAAAGGAGGATCCTAAGTCAGTGTCAAGGCTTCGGCTGTTCCAACAGTTTCATACCCAGTTTCTGCCACTGACCATCCCCAATGAACTGTATGTTTTCTGTTGTCTTTCCAGATTTAATTTCAAGCCTGCCAAAGCAATAGTTACTAAGTCAGTTTTGGTGCCCATTATCTCCTGTACCTCATGGTGTGTTTGCCTACAGTCTGCATTATTCTTCCCCATTCCTTCAAGTTTAACAGCTTGATTATTTCTCGTAGGGATCTTTTACTACTAAATGTAAATAGAAATGTGCTGTGGTTCTATTTCTGCCACAGTGTTTCTGCTGTCAGTACCAAGTCAATCCAAAAGACTACAAAGGATGCTGTAAATTTTAGTGTCTTCTGATTTATGGCCTCATTCCACTGGAGTTTACTCACTTTTTGCCTTATTTCTTAATTTCCTTGAGGAAATTTTCGTCAGTGTGTGCACACAACTCAGCCACAGACTCTGAGAACAAAGCTCCTAGAAATAATCAGTTTCTTTTATATTAAGAGAAAGAATGATAAATGTGGTTTTTATATTTTCCTCCAAATATTTGGAAGATGCATTTGCAGTGTCACAGAAATGTTCTTATTTGGAAACCTGAGGGTGTAGTGTAAGTAATGAGACAAGGACTAAATTGTGGCAGACACAAACTCACCAGTGGACACATTCCTTGTGTCCTTTAGAAAAAGAAAAAAGGATCCCACATCCATGTGTCCTGGGCTCAGTCCTTGCCAGAGACTAATCTACTTCTATTAGGCTCTGCTGGTCTTTGTGCTGGGTCCAGGCAAGGACCCTGTGGAGAGGTGAGTACTGGTCCTTGAAGAATACTGCAGGTTTGTGTAATTGCACACCAGCTAAATTAATCCTGAATCCGGTGTTTGGGCTGTTAAGAAGCCAGTGCTTCAGGCAGAGCATTGGTAGGATGTGTCATCACCCTTTTCCATTTTGCAGTGACTATGATGTGTTCCGTCTCTTCTGGCCCTGCCACTAAGTAATACTGCAGTTTTTCAGGAATTAAATAGGAAAGAGCATGTTTTCATTTGGGAGTAGTTTGTTACCAACCCACACATGCCAATAACTTTGTTCCTCCGATACATGTACCTAAAAAGCAGGCCTTTTGAATAAGTATAGCTGTAAATGCACTGTTACCAGCTGGCAGTGTCTGGTTTTGTGAGAAAATGAAGCTGTGCAATGTTCTTTTTTTCTGAGCTAATTTAATTCATGCCTCCTAAACTCCAGTTAACCTTTCAATATAGGTTTCAGAGTCATAAGGAAAGTTTCAGCAGCTTGGGGGAATTTTTCTACTGCTGGTTTAGACTTAGAACCAGGCACAAAATGATCTAATATTGGAAAAAGGCTATAACTTCTTTTTAAAATTCCCCTCTTTAGAATTGTCTTAAGGGTATTTCTGTTTCCATATCAACAATGTACCACAGTAGTGCTTGTTTTATAATGGTAAATCCTTAGAATTTTAATAATTTATCTCAAGTGTCTGCTCTTTCTTTTGTCCTCTGGTGTGCCTTGGCCAATAGCTGATACTTAAAGTATTATTTCTTCATCTATGAAGCTGTACATCCAGCTCAGCACTTAATCACTCTGAGGCTGGATTTTTTTGTGCTTGGTACAAGGACAATGTGTTTAAAAATATATGTCAACTCCTCAAAATTAAAAATTTTAATGCCAGGGTTGAGCGAAGTGATAATTGTTTAATGTTTTCTTCTCTTGTTTACCTTTGAAAACTGAAAAACCTGAGTGCTTCCTTATATTAGTATGATTTTTTTCAGTTCTAGTCTTGTTAGCTTCTTCCTAATTCATTTAGTACTTGTATTTCTTACAGTTTTTATTTGTAGTAGCATTTAGTATCTGCTCTTAACAACTTCTCACCCTCCCTCAGAATTCTTCTCCTCTGCTTTCATCCTTTTGCAACAGAAATACAGGTATGTCAAAATTATGCAACATCTGCAGCACCAGCAAAGATAACTAGGCAGGGATTCAAGAGACATCAAATAAATCAGACTAACCCACAATATTTCTGTGTTTTCTTTGCTGGAGAAAGTTAGGCTATCATGCCCAGCCCACTCCTGAATTTTACTTCTCCTTCCCCGCAAGCAGACTCTTCCCTAAGAGAGTGGTTTTTATTCTAGTTGTTTAAGCACCCAAAATAAAGCACTTAAAACTCTGGGATTTGGTTCAAAAATCCCAGATGGAACTAATTTTTGAGGTTGGCTTTAAAAAAAAAATAAGTTTGGGGCTATCCTTGGTATCCAACCACTCAGTCTTGTTAATTAGAAATTGTGGATCAACTATCAAATATTCAGGGAGACAGGGATCCCATATCAAACAGCAGACATGGAATATGCTGACCTTTCACGTCTTTCAAAGTTCCCTCACTGTCTGAACCTTGCTCATCTCAAATGCTCAAGAATTACAAGGCACTCTGAGGCTGTGGAGTCCTGAATTTTTTATAATGCTTTGATTGTTCCTTGAGTTGCTTTCTCAGGGACCACTTGTAATTTGTTCATACTGTTGATGGGGGATTGAAACTTCCTTTCCCGTTTCCAGCAATTTCAGGAACAGAAAACCTCTGATTTGAAAGATGCTGGGCTTGTGATAAAAGCATTAAAGTCAGAGACAATCAGAGAAATAACATCTGTAGATGCTGGAGCTGACCTTACTCTTGATCTGCTACAGTGCTCTTTTTAATGCATCTCATGTAGCCCATGGAGCTCTCCCTGTGCTGGTAGAAGCTCAGGCCTGCTTGTGCCCAAAACCCTACGAGGCAGACAAGCTAAGTAAAATTAAAATAAGCTGGTGTCACTTGGCATTAGATGTAGTTTACTCTTTATCCATTTCAATGCACTCACTTCATTAGCTGGAAAGCCACCTTCATTAAAAGTAGGTTGGTGATGGGGGCTTTTGTATATCACTTCATCCCTGCTTTACTGCAGTACACAGGGACCCTGGTGGAAAAAAAGTGTCTCTTCAGTGAGCACTAGAAACAACCAGCTCTCTTTTTGGTATGAATCGTTGAGGACAGAGAAAAGCAAGTTCATTTTTAATATGTGTTTAGATTGAAAGTGAGTTGCAGTGGAGCCTCGTTAACACCCTGAGCAATTATACTTCCAAATTTTGCCCTTTGGGGACAGAAGAAGGCTGTCAAATGCTGGGCTCCCTGCAAATCAAAAAAGTCTTTTGAGTTCTTTCCATTTTTAAAAGGGTCACTTACTGAGAGCAAACAACTCTAATAAATGAATAGTAGTTGGTGCTCAAAACTTGGCAGAAGGTTTTAGAGCTGTGTAATGGCATTTGGGAGATGGATACACAGCTTTCTATATGCCACGTTTGTGGGGAGCTCCATAGGGGGAGCAAACTGAAATGACAACATTTTCATTATATCTTTTTTTCTGTAAATGGCAGGTGAGGTGTGGGGCTCATTTATCCACAGGTCTTTCCCTCAGGATCTGGGACTACAGCAGTGCTGAGGGGAAACAGATAACCAGTGGTTACTTTCTGTATAGCGCTTTGGACAGGGATTATTTTACAAGATTTCTGTGAATGCTGTTGGGAGTTAGTCAAATGAAACAGTTCATAGGAACCCTCCCCCTGTTAGGGTAGTGCAGGGAGTTGAAAGGGTTCCTAAAGAAAGACCAGTCCGCAGGGAAGGGCAGGTGATCCCACCGGTTTGTCTGGTGCCAGAGAACTTGAGGTTTAGCCAGAGGTAAGTGCATGAAAGACTTGAAGTTTTTTACTTAGACATAGCAAATGACTGAGCTCTTGTATTTAAAGACCACAAAATAATTTCCCCCCTATTTGTTGGTATTAATTAAACAGGATTTAGTTATTTACTTAATCTGTTATTCTGGTGCCTGCTAACCTGGTCAAGACTGAGATTTCTGTCCTATCCATCCTATTCCAACATAAAAATCTCTTACTATTTGCCATTTTGTCATCTGTCTCCTGTGTTGCAGATATTGGAGAAGTGTTTTCCACAAGAGGGTATAAGACAGCAGTTTGCATTAATCCACTGCCGTGAAACTGGATGTTAATTCCTACTACTTGCATTATCCCTAGATGGATCATGGCAGTGTGTTTAGGGAAAGAGAAAGACTCCAGTGAGCTCAACCTGCCTACTGGCTCCAGTTGGGCTCAGGTGAAACGCACAGATTCTCACATGTTCACACCTAAAGTGGTGTCAGCAAGTCCCACGGCTGAACGCCCAGGCACGGGTGACGCGCCCTCCTACAGATCTCAGGTGGGCCTGTCACAAGTGGTGAGTCAGCAGCAGTGTCAGGGGCAAGGAGCAGTGCTTCCTCTCCTTCACTTCCTCTCAGCACTTCAGCTGCTCTGGACAGTCAATGTGCCAAAAGCTTTGTGTAAGATAGTCTGCTGCCTTTAGGAAAATAAACACGTGAACTCTCCTGCATCTAATATTAGATCACATGGTCAAAACAGTGATCAATGTCTTTGAAGGAAGGAAAGGAAATCCTGGTGCCCCTCGTAAACTTCAATGGTAGTGCTTCTCAGGACAGACATCTAATGGTATATCAGTATTTTTCCTTCCTTTTTCCTGATTTCTAGTTCCCTAAAGGACTGGAGTTGGTCCTTTCAGCAGCTGACATGTCAAAAGTATTCAGGAGGAAACTACAGGAAGCTGGTAGTGACTTGGAAAAATGAAGCAAATCTGCAGGGAATCTCTTGGCTGATTCAGTGACTTTCTAACATCTTTCCCTTCCAGCTGGGCCTGCCTCCTGGTAGCAAAGGCCCTGTCTAGGCTGAGCACATCAGAGACAGCACACTGACCTCTTCTGAGGATTAATGAGGTTTTACTGCTTAAGGTAAACACCTAAATTAATGCTGAGGAGCTTTGATCACATTTCTCTATCTTTTTCTGTCCTCCATCACCTCTCAGTTATGACTCACTGGAAGGAGTCATAAATAATGTAGTGTTTTTAATAACTCTGAAAAAATTGAACTGTGTAGTGTAAGATCACTCGTGAAGGAGGAGCTGTGGCAGCTGTAGCAAGTAGGAATCCTGCTGAGGCACTGTTGTTGTTTGGGTATATTTCAAAGGTTTAAATAGGATTAAGGTATTTATTATTATTAATGGGAAAATAATCTTTATCCCTCCAGAACATTAGAGATACACTGTTTTTTTTATGCCATAGAGGAATACTCTATGGGCAAATACAAGGTTCTTGTAGTCTAAATAGTCAGGCTTGAAGCTTACGCAGATTGAGGATTTTCTCTTACTAGCAACACACACTGCTCATTCTGCTGCAACCTTGTTAAGGACAAAGGCTGAGGCATTCATAATAACTGGTGATTTGAAATGCCTTGATTTACTGGTGTTCTACATGGGGCACTTTAAAGGCTTTAAAGGGACCTTCATTTTTAGGGGAATACTCTTCACAATGTTTCACACCTGCAGCACTATAAATTTGAGGCTCCCTGCTTGCTGCTCTTTCTTGAAAATCTTTGCAATATTGATGGATGAGCAAATAGCATTTGCTTAGATAAGAAAGTCTGTGACTGCTTGGTGCACTAGCATTCAAAGTGGAAAAAAAAGAAGATGATAGGTTTTATGACTAAAGAAACTTCCATATTCTGACAGGATAATGCTAGCATCTGATTAGTAAGGCAGGCCAAAGGCTTTTTCCTCTATAGAAATCTTGGGTTAAATTAAAAAAAAACACCCTCTCAAACCACCTTCTGCTACCTGAAGAACTCTTAAAAATTCAGTAGGTAGCATTATGGAAAATACTCATTTTACACTGGCCACTGCTTCTTCCTTTGTCCCAGGTGTGGGTGCAGCACTTTCTGCTATTTGAAGTGAGGAGAGGTGCTTTGGTGTGGTTGCCTGCCTCAATTCAGGACATATGAATATTTTTTGCTGCAGAGGATGCTCTTCCTGGTGTGTGGAGCAGAGCAAGGTCATCTGGAGCAGCCTAAGGAAGGGAATAAATCAATGAACCAAGCAAAGGCAGTTGCTGGTAACTAGCTAAGAATAAAGAGTCAGGCTTGGTTGGGTATGCAATGTTCACTGTCAGCAAACAGAGCTTGAAATCCTTAAGCCAAATGTTGAATTTCTGAGCTCAGGACAGGCCTGGAGGAAGTGGAGTGGTTATTGGATCTCGGGATGCTGTGGTCTGAGAGAAGGTCAGCTTCAAACAGTGTTTGCTGACAAGCGCAATAGATGAGCTGCTGTGTGAGCTGGCTTTAATGGACTTGAATGAAATAAGAAACGTTGGACCCTGAGTGTTGTCAAAGGGTTTTGTGTATGAAGCCATTATGTCTTGGGTTTGTAGCCTCACTGTTTTTGCCTAGCTGGGAGATGGCAGAAAACCTTGTGGAACTCTTTCTGATCTGCTGGTGGGTAAGAAGAGACCTGAGTGCCTGACTGCAAGGTTTCCAGCCCAGTGAGTAGCCTGAAAAGAACTGGATTATTCAAATGCACTATTAAAACCCTATAGATACTCTGGGAAGGAAATAGCACATATGAGGTTTCTTGAGTGCTTAGTCTGGTTTTAGATTAATTTTTTCATTCTCTCATTCATTTCAGTCTTTCATTCATTTCATTCTCTTTTATTTTAACTGACTGCTCTGGTTAGGTAATGCTGCCTTGACATACTTGCTTTCAGATGTTGGTAGCATGCACTGGACCAGGGCTTGGTCCAGCTCAGTAGAAAAGTAAAATAAAATACTCCTGACTATTATAGAGAAAGTCTCAGATTGCTCCTTGCTGTGCTTGCCCCCATGGGGCACACCACTGTTTGTCCATTTAGCCTTCAGGCTCAAGTGGCTGTCCTTGACATCCCTCACCCATCCCTGACCCTCCTTCTTTGGCAACTCTTCTTTGCTCACAGGGAAGGGTAACTGAACTGCCTCCTGCCTTGCCCCCCTCCTGCCCCCAGGGCTCTGTTCAGCTGTAGCATCTCAGTGCTGTTCAACACTGCGAGGAAGATGTGCAGGTCTCTGGCCCAGCTGAGAGCTGGTACTTACAGCCAAGCAGCTGCACAGCATCCTCCTGTGAGGAATTACAGGGATCTCCCAAGCTATTACTGCTCTGATGCACCTGTGTGGTGTTCTGGGGATTTCCCGCTTGGCAGGGAGGAACTCGCAATACAAATGGGCTTTGGCTGCAATAAAGAAAAAAACCAGCAGTTGGTAAAGGATATTATCTCCTCAAACTGTGATTTAGGCTTGCTGTTCTGCCAGCAATCTTCTGTGTGGCCTTATGAAAGTTGCTCCTGTGCATCAACCTCCCCTTGCACTAATGGTCCAGGGCTGGTTTTGTCGCAGGGGTATTATCAGGATAAATGCAGCTGAGGCCACAAAGCATTGTGGTGGCATAAAACACTTCACTGTCTTGATTGACTGACTCTGACAAACAGGATGTCAAAGTCACCTGACTCACATCACAGAATGTCTCACTTTCACCTTGATGAAGTAGACTTTCTTAGTTTGCCTGGAAATTGTGTTGATATTCTAAAGCAGAAAGCAAAACCAACCCCAAAGTCCGGCGCATAGAGACAAGAAAGGTTATTTTTAACCGTGTGGGAAGTGCTGTGCTTACAAGGCTAATGCTACCCACGGGACGTGCCTTGCATTTTGCTGAACAGAAGCAGAGCCCTCTCAAGTTACAGAGCTGAAGGGAAATGGCAAGCTGGTGTGCTAATAATTCCCATGTTACTATTTTTAAAATTCTGCCTGCCTTGTCTGTAGCATTGTTACCCAGCAGTGCCTCCTGATGCCAGGTTACTTCAGGCAAAGTTGGTGTTTGCTCTTATATCTGTATTAATTTACTTGCTTTTTGTTTGCTTCCCTTCCCCTCCTTATAGTCTTAGGCACTTGAACATAAAAAAAGAGATAAGCTTGTGGCCAGAAACTTGAATTTTACAAAATTCAAGTTTGTTGTCGTGTTCAAATTCTTGGAGCTGTATTAACAGAGTCCCAGCACCCTTCACCTTAGTTGTGGGCACACAAAATGACTTCTGTGAATTTATTTTTTTTGCCTTGATGGCTCAGTGCTTTCCTAGTCAGATTGTCTGTGAAATCACCATTGAACATGTTCAGACAAGCTGATGGGTCAAATAATTAGAGGTACAAAGCTCCTTTTTGCATGCCTGCCGTGGTCCCCAGTGGAGGCTTGCAGGGAGGCTTGGTCTGCTGCTGTGGGGCTTGGTGGAGTCTCTGCTCTGCTGGCAAAGCTGTCTGGGAAATGTGGTTCCCTTGCAAAGGCTCTGGTGATATGTACCACAGCTGTGAGGATGCCCCTGAAAACAGCTGCTGGGGGAGCAAGGAAGGCAGTTATTAGCAATAAAAGCTGAAATGTTTGTGAGAGTCCCTCTGAAAGAAAGCACATTTTCTATAAGACTGTGGAAAGCCAAAGTACAGCTTGTCCTCTGCAGTAACGCTGTTTCTTACCCCTTCTATGCACAGGGAGACTCCAGCACATGCCTTGCCTGTCACCTGTTGGTGCTGTGATAAAGCATCGCTTACCTGGAGGCGGCAGGACTGCTGACTTCTGCCGTGTTCCTATAGTGGCAGGCAGCCTTCCCTGGTGCGTGGAGCAAATAGGGAAAGGGGGAAGGAGGCAGTTCATTTTTGGGGTCTCAGGGGCAGAAGGTGTGAGAGGGAGAGTAGGGAGGTGAGAACAGAGAAGTCCTTACTTACTGTTGAGCAGTCTTGCCACAACCTCTGAAGCCCCTTGCTGTAGTCTCCCATCTGCCAGCACACAGAGGTGTAATACAAAGGTTATACCAACGCACAATTCCAGGCTTCATTTTTATTCCACAGGGGCTTAAATTATTTATGTGCAGCACAGCAACAGCTGAACCTGCTGTTAGAAGGTACCTTGTAAGACCTTTTTAAATATTTAGCACTTACTAACAGAATGAAGCAAACAAGCAGGAGTAGCTAAAGTGTTGAGGATGCACTCAATTTTTAAACAGTTAAAACAAATTAAGCAACACTTCAGAAGACAAGTGTGCAAAGGCCATTTGCCTCATACCAAGAGGTCTGCATGGTGGCAGGAGACCATCTGTCTGATCTGGATTCTTATGAGGGGCTGGCTGCTCAGTTAAATGGACAGTGCTCTTAGAATGATACTGTAGATTCAGCTGCTTAGCAGCTCCTGGATCTATCTTTTGGTCAGCCACAATGACAGCCAGGCAATTTCCTTTATAAAGATGCATTTGCTGCGAGCAAATCTCACTGTGGTATGTCCTTGTAGACCTATGCTGGAGCTTTCGCTCTGCCAGCTTCCCTCTATTTTCCCTTCTGCGTGGGTGGATGTTGCCAAAGTGAACGGATAGCGATCGTGCTTCCCCTGGGCAAAAAAAATAGAAAACATTCTCTGGCAGCTTTCTTGATTTCTTATTCCAGATCTGAGTTTATCTTATCAATATTCATGGTGCTCTGTATATTCTCAGGGTATCTCATAGGCCAGTGTGAGACTAAGTAGCTTTTGGAAAGCTCTGTTCTCAGTGGGGGTTGTGAAGCAACTGGACTTGCCCAAGATAATGCTGAAAGTACAGGGCAGGGGGCTTTGTCTCCAAGTTTGCTGGATATGTTATTCTTCCTGGCTGCTGCCACAGGAGCACAGCACAGTGTCCCTCCCACTGCTGGTGGTGGCATCTGGTAACAGGGGCAGCCGTCTCTGCTACTTTACAGCACCTGGGTGGGAGGAGTGGGTATGACTTACTGACCTCAATCTTCCAAGAAGATTTCTTGGACTTCCAATGACTTTTGTAGAATGTAAAACAGTGATCTTGGGTCCCTGCTAGGAAGGAGGAAAAAAACAAACAAACTCAGCCTCAGCTCAGGGCTGGATGAAGGAACAGCCCTGTTTTTAGAGCATCTCTTGTCTGTCCACTGAAGCCAAGGGTCAGGAATAGCTCTGCCAGAGTCAGAAAAGATTGTTGGCTCTGTGACTGGACTGAGGACGTCTCTGCACCTGGGTCTGGACTGCCAAACACAGGCTGCCCAGGACAGCTGCCAGCCATAAGGATCAGGGATGAGGTTAGCACAGAGGACAAGGGGGAGAGCAAATGTGTCCAAGGGAAACACTGCACTTGAGCTTGGCCTCTCCCCACAGCAGGAGGGAAGATAATGTGTGACACTGGATTGCTCTGGAATAAAATTATATGGACAAGAGCTTGTGTCAAGCCAGAAAAGCTGTGTCTGAGAAGGAAGATGAAGATAGGAACTGATTGTGTGAGAGAGGTGCAGGGGAGAAACAGGTGAGAACAGCTTGAGATGAAATGAAAAGAAAGTGGAACAGAGTACAAGCAAATGATATCAGATGTAATAAAAATCTTAGCAAGGACTAGGAGGCATAAAATGAGGTGTGGCTGAGGGAAAAGATATAAATATTAGAAATAAATTAAAAATGTCCCGGGCTGCAGAGACAGTGGAAGATAATACAATAACATTAAATAGAGCAAGCACTAGCACTCCTTTGCCAGGATAGATCAGTGCTATATTTTTTTGAGTAATGAAAATACACTTCAGAGTTGCTTAAAAAAGATTATATGGCCAGAGCATAGTGAGTGTTGGCTGCAATAGCTGACAGTAAATAATTACAAGTGGGAGGGCTAGAGTTACTAATTATGGAAATTTCCTGACCTTGCTCATTATAAGATGTTCATTTTGGTTACTAGGCTGTATGACTGGGCTGTAATTTTTCATACCAGCTGTCTGCCCCAGGCTGAATATGTCTGAAAAACAGCATTTCAAGACAACTGGGACGAGACTTGGGATCATGAAGAAGATGGAAGTGGGGACAGACAATAGGAGTATAAAAGCATCCCCTGTGTGCCTAAGGATGAAATCAAGAAGACAAAAGCCCAGCTGGAGCGAAGACTTGAGGCAGGCTTTTAAGGCTAACAAAGAGGGAATCCTGCAGGTATGGTAGCTGCTAAAAGAAATTCAGGGTAAATATGGATCTGCTAACAGAGAGAGGAGGCAGCCATGTTTGACACAGAAAGGGGTGAAGTGCTCAAGTACCTGAAAAATAGTTACAAAGAGTGCAGGACCCAAATCTCTCCCCAGTATAGGGTCACTGCCAAGGGGCAGTGACCACAGGCTGCACCATGGGGTGCTTGGGTTGGAACCAAGGTAAAAGGTGATGTGTACTGCATAGTAAAGCTACCCAAAGGGGTTTTGAAGGTTTTTGGGGCTGAGATATACAAAGCTGTGACTGACTTGATGTGGCTTTGCTGGTAGCCCTGCTGTGAGTGGGGTCTGGACTGCCTTTCAGCCAGCATCTCCTTGGTTGCTCTGGAGTTGTGGTGGAGAGCATTGCTGTGACTATGCTGGTAAAAGGTAGGATGACTTTTTATTTGAGAAGGTTTAGTGTCTCTGTATTTTAGATTAGAAAGGCAAAAGAGGTCAGGTTTTGGGTCATGGTAGAGGACCCAAAACACTGTCCACCAAAGCAGCCTTTACTTATAAGTCTGTGATAACAACCTGAGGTTTTCCTCTTTGACTCTTACTCTGCTGTCAGGAAGCATGTGGCATGGGCGAAATATCCCATCTTCCCTGGCACTGCAGATGGTAAAAGAAGCAAACCAGGTTGGGCTTTCAGTTGTGCTCTTTTTCCAAGTGGCAGCAGTCAGCTGCATATCTAAACTCTGGCAGGCTCTGCACATATTTTTCCCCATTTGACATCTGAATGCTTCTGACATACTTGGAGACCTGATAGGATGACAGTCTTGAAAAACACTGGAGGAAGCAACTAATTCTTTCTCCAGAGCAGGGATTAAGTCACACTTCATGCAGAAAAATAAAGGTGAAACCAAAATAACTGTGAAGTAAAACCCAACAATTCTGTAGTAAATAAAAGGAAGAGTCCTGTGGGAAAAAAAAATATGTCACATAATAAAACCTGTGCAGTTTCAATTACCCAGGTTGTGGCTGGTGCCTGGAAGTCAGGTTTAAGTAGGAAAGATCTCTGCAGCAGTCTTGCACACCAGGCTCTAGTTTGCTCTGAAACCAGGAGAATAGCATCTTGGTAAAAACAGCACTGGTGTATTTGTAGACCCCCTTTTAAGTTAGCAGGCCCTTGGCATGTGAGGAATGGGTGTAGGCAAACAGGAAATGTACCTGTATATCTTCTGTCTGTTGGGCAGAAATGTTACCAATGTAGTTACAGGAATTCAGAGATGTGGTTTCAATGTAGTGGGTCAGAGAAACAGAGCCCAGCCAACCAAGCTGAAGATCTGAATCTTAGCACAAAGTAGAGGATATTCACTTGCTGCCTCCTGGAGTATCACTCTTGGCCAACCCATAGAAGAGAAAATCCTTACGCAGGTTTAAAGTCAGGAACCAGCGCAGAAAAAAAAAAAAGTGCTGTTCTTGGATTAGAGAAAAATCACCAGAGGAGCTTGTGGGGTCTGTGCATTTCAGCAGATTTCTATGTGACCTGGAAAAGGGGTTAGCAGTGAGTTGCCAACATTTGCTGATGGCATTAAATTGTTCAAATTAGTTAGAAGCAGAACCAGCTGTGAAGACATGTAGAAGAACCTTGTAATAGTGGGTGACTGAGCAAAAAAAAAAAAAAATTGCATATAGCATTCAGCATAAATGAATGTTCAGGGATGCATGTAAGAACAGAACAGTTATGACACCACATATAAAATGATAAGAGCTGATAAAAGCTGAGGGACCAGGGAGATATAAATCAGGAACTTGATCTGGGATTACATCAAGCACCTGACACATTGGCAGTGATCAGTACTCTGTGATAACTTGTTAGGGAACAAAACAGAGCATATTAATTTTGGCAAAATAGCACTTTTACTCTGACTTGACTAGATGGGTTTCCCAGGTTTTTTCTTGGAGACCAGATGATGAGTGCTCACAGCCTTTGGGCCATTCCCTTGTCTCAGAGAGAGAATGGGGAGAGCTGATAAAGGAGAAGTTTCTTCTCCTAGTATGTCATGTAAATTTTCCTTTGATATCAAGGATTTGTTCCTTGATTTGTTCCTCTGTCAAAATAAACCAATTTTGCAATGTGTGGGCGAACAACATGAGACCTTGAACAACTGCTGTCCTATTCTAGTTCGTCTCACCCCAAAGGTTGCATGAAGGATCCCTGTTAAATGCAGTAAGGACAATACAGGTGAATACTGATATTGGGGTGAGGTTATAGCTCAGGATTATCTTTAAAAAGTGGAAATCTTCAATAAGATGCAGTAAGGAGTTATTGGAAGAACAGATGAATCACATTAGTGGAAGGAATACTTGGAGGCCATTTAATCTAACCAATCTCTAAAAACAACATTTACCTCAACATCAAAATAGGTTGGTCAGGACCACTTGTGATGCAGTGACCATGTGGATCACTGTGTCTTGGCCAGGCTTGTGAAGTAATCAATCTTGCAGGGTCAGGGTTTTTTCTTGTATCTGCTCACCTTATCTGCTTTTCACTGGGGCTGTGATGTTGGCAGTTTATGCAGGATGTTGAGATAAAAGGACAATTAAGTTGCCAGCCTGGGCTGGAAGGGTTAATGGCAAATAACATGCTACAAGCAGAGCACTTTGGGCTCTTGAGAGAGGAATGATTGGTAAGACTGACACCCAAGTGCACTGCACAAGGAAGGCTGAGGAAAATTATCAGCTTTTCCTGTCCATAAGGGCTAGTCCTTGCCCAGCTGTTGAGTGGCAGGGGGACCACTCATTGATTGTCTTGTGTGCTGTCTCTGGTTGCTCTGAGAGTACCTTTCCTAAGAGACATTATCTCTGGGCCTTGCTGTCTCCCAGAGAAGCTGAGCAGTATGTGGGCTTTAGGTGAAATTCCTTACTGGCTTGGAAAAGCCAACTCTTGGTCTCTGCAGGTCATATGTTTTCAGCTTCCCTTACTGTTGTGTTGACCACTGCTCCCAAGGTAGGTTTGTATTGGGAGTGAGGGTCAGCATGTGTGGGGATTGGGGGTGATGTTCAAAGACAGTAGACATGTGATTGTTTCAAGTACTTCTTTTGAGTGCCTTCTGCGTGGTTTGTTGAACAAGATGAAGAAGCACAAATGAAATCAAGTATTCTGTTTGTGTCATGTCCCTTCCTAGTCCCCTAGCTCAGCTTCCCTAGCCCAGATGTGCTCCTGCAGCTTCTTGCTGATGAGCTCGTGTGGCAGAATTAAGGCTGTGGATGACCTGGGGCTGAGGGCAGGATGGTGTCCCAGGAGCTGGGCACAAGGGGCAGCCAGCTGCCTGCTGCTCCCCAGCTGTGTTCTCTGCTGTGCCCAAACAAAGGCCCACGGGCTGGCTTTAATATGTGCAAACTTTCTGCCACCTGCTCACAGAAGAAAAAATTAATATGCTTATGCAATGACTAAATTATGCTGTACACTAATTCCTGAAGAAAATGTTGATAAGAGTGCTTTGAGAAAGGCTTTTAAATATCCTTCCCAAGTGACTAAAGGAATTCCAATTAGACCCTACATGTCATTTTCATTTCCCTTTTCATTGTTGTCTAATTCTGAAAAATGCTTCCATCTCTCCTACTTTCATGTATCATCTGCTTTTCTTATATGTCCACCCATAATCCTGGTGGGTGACATGACAGCTATTTCCATGGCAAGAGCATTACAAATTCTAATAATATCTTTCACTGAAGTAGCACTTTTATCCCTGGTGGAGCTGTGCAAAATGAAGTTTTATATACATCATTTCATCACTTCATATGGTTTTCTAATCTCACATTGTGCAGTTCCTGGTTACCACATTTCACGTAACTTGCTGGGAAAAAAACCCCACAACACTCCTTTTTATTCCTTTGTGGTTTTAATCTAAAAAAAAACCTGGCTTTGGCTTAGAAGTATGATTTATTCTGGGTTTGGATAGGAAACAAAGATATTCAGCATTTAAAAATGTTAAGAAAATGTCTCTATGTGCTAAAATAGGTTTATTTTGGTTTGTGTAACAGAAAGAAAAAACCCATCCAACCCCTCTGAGTTTTAGCTAGACAGCTTTGCATTTAATTACCTCTATCCCATGCATCTTTACTCTGAAAAGTAAAAATGCATTTTTGTGATGAAAATTTTATATTAAATAATTGTTTTATCTGCCACTGAAACACATCTACTTTTTGCAAGGGGTGTGGCCAGTGCTGAGCACCGAGCTGCAACACTGTGCAGTAGCTGCTGGGATGCTGTGAAGGGAGCACAATGGCCAGGCATCAGGATAGAGAGGATTTGTGTAGGCTGAATGTTAATGACTCAAACTGCAGTCTTTCCAAGGCACTAGGCTCAACTTCTCTCAGGACGGAGGACAATGAACAAGAGATCTTCCTGGCCAAGTGTCATGGTTTTAGTTCAGCACAGATGTGGGGGGAAGGTTGCTGCTCAACACTAGCACTAGTTTGTTGGGTTTTTTGCAGTACCTGGGATTTCTTTGTCCTTGCTAATTAAAAACATGTCTGTGAAATGAAGGAATAATGAAAAATATACGATTACTTCTTTGGGTGTTGGCTTAGGACAAAAATGGAATTTCCTAGAATTGTCTAATAGTTCTGCTCTGTGACTGAATAAATGTTGTTTAAATTGGATTACTACTGCTGCAGCCTCCTCTTGAGAGGAGAGAGGAACTAGAGTTCATTTGTTGGAACTCTGCTACATTTGTTCTTATACAGTACTGAGCTTACCCTTGGCTGGTTTCTTATTTAATTGCTGTTGTTCAGGAATAATTTCACTGAAGGCAGAAGACTGACACTGCAAAATAGAGCCAAAGAGAACTAAGTAATGCACAAGGACTAAAAGTCTTCTTGTGCATTACTTTATTAATATGCTTGAAAACTAAGAATATCATTTTAGTCAGTAAAATATTCAGTGAGTCACTGTTTCATAGCCCCATCAACTTGCCAGGGGTGGCTGTGCAATTTGTATTTTCCTCTGGAGAATCTGTGAGCTCAGCCATGTCCAAATCAGAAGTACTTATGTATTTAGTCTATATTTGAGTTCATTTTTATTAATCCAAGGTTAAGTATGGATTGTCCTTTTACTCTGTGGCATTACATCACTTGAAGGAAAACTTTTACTTTTAGTTGTCCTATATTTTGCAATGTGTAGCCCGAAGTAAAGGGGGTATTTCACAAGCAGTAAGTACATGCTTTTTGTTAAGACATGCACAAAAGACATCAGTGAATGATGTTTGAAGTCACTGAAATCTAAAGTGAGTATTCCATGAAATTCTGGGGGAAGTCACAGCATGACCTCTCCATTGGTCTTGCTGGCCTTAGATCCAGGGTCCAAAGAAAAACACATGTGCAATGGTTTAAAGGAAAAGGAATTACACAATATATGAGGGCATGGCACAATGTACTGTGGCACTAGACAGCGTCCTTGGTCATGCAAAAGAACATTTTTATACAGGGAAAAAATGTTGCATTTTCAAACTCATATTGTATTTGAAAGAGACCTGCAGATATGGTAGCTGTGTGAAAAAGCAAAGCAAATTTGATTACATGTTCAGCATCAAGACTGCCTTCTTTTGATGCTTTTGTATAGATCCTGAATACTCCCAAAAGCAGAGAAGTTATCCTACAAAGCCGTTAATCAGTGTGGCGGCGGCCTCAGGGAGACAAAGAGTTAACATTGTTCCACCCCAAACCCCTTGTGAAGGGCGGCCCAGGAGTTCTGATTGGGTTTGAGTCCCTGGGGGGTTCTCCCTTGCTGTGTTTCTAATGGTCCCTGACCCTGAACTCCACCCTCAAAGGTGTAAACCCTCGGTTCTGTCCCTCAAAAACCCCTGCTGTGCCTCTGTTCAGGGCTCTCTGTTCTGGACCTGACTTTGTTCCTATGCTGAATAAATGGTTTCATGAACGGGAGCCCGTCTCGTTGGTGTTTGATGCTGGTCCCCAGAACCCTGCTGCTTCCCTGGACGAGATCCTGAGGTTGCAGACTGCAACAAATGGTGAGAGAATGCGGGCATCCAGTGAAGCACCAGGAGAACAGCAGGACCTGGCTCCATGGACACCTCGTAAGTCCCCGGCTGATGGCTTGAGAGCCGGCGAGACCCCCGCCTTGGAAAGGAGGACTCGAGATTACCTGGCAGGGAGACTGGTTTGAGAGTGCCTCGGGCATGGGGAAGAAAAGGGCTTACGGAGGTGGGGGAGCCGAGACCAGACGCTGGGACAAGCACCTAACATCACCCAACGAGACGTATTATGGACGATATCAACATTATGGACGATTATGGACGATATCAACATTATGGACGATTAACATTATGGACGGTATGGCTCTTCCAGTAGACTGTTTTTTGTCTTCTGTGAAGTTCCTTTTTTTGGTGTATGCCTCCCTGTACCTTCCCCTTTGCTCTGTTCCTAAGGGCAGGACAAAGGGTGAAAAAAGCCAAGATGGCTCGGGGTTGCTGCCGACTCCCCGTCACCCCGGTGTCTCTGCTATCCCATCCCCTGTTTTCCTGAAGGCAGGCAAGGGACGGAGAACATCCAGAGTGATGCGGGTCTGCTGCCGTCTGCCCGCCGTTCCGTGTCCTCCTTCACCCCCTGTCTTTCCATATTCCCGTTCTCTGGCTGGGAAAGTCCGTCCCGGACCCCCCCCCTTCCCAAGATGGCGCCGGCCACGCGGTCTGGGATCCCTTGTTTCCCACCTTGCTCCTTCTTTTCCGGTCCCAAACCTTCCCTTCCCGAACCTCCCAGTAACTCCTGCTTCGGTCCCACCCCTTTGTTCGGTGCTCCACCCTGGGGGCTGTGCCTTTTCCATCGTGGGCAACACCTCCTCTGGGGAAATCGAAACTGTAACCGAGCTCCGAAAGCCAGTGTTACACCGAGATCATCTAAAGGGCGGCGCCCACATGGGAGCCGGAGCGGAAGCTGGAGATCGAAGAATTCTGCCCCTCGTAGGAGGAGATCTAAGAGCTGCACCCTTCCAAAGAGAGAATCCTAAAGTGGAAGAGACTGAACTAAAAAACCATTATGTTTGCATTAAGTACCATCACCGTTTAATTTGCCCGGCGTGGTCCGAGATTTAAGTGTTTGTTTTTAATTTTGTTTTTTTTTTTTTCTGTTTGCCTGATGTGTTTTGTGATTGAGTTTTTGGTGTCCCACAAAGCAAAGTGGGTGCTCTGTGGAAGAGGTGAGATTTTAAAGTGTATGTTTGGAAACATTTTAAGCTCCTAATTAAAAATTGAAAAAAAAAAAAAAAAAAGGAGCAGATGTGGCGGCGGCCTCAGGGAGACAAAGAGTTAACATTGTTCCACCCCAAACCCCTTGTGAAGGGCGGCCCAGGAGTTCTGATTGGGTTTGAGTCCCTGGGGGGTTCTCCCTTGCTGTGTTTCTAATGGTCCCTGACCCTGAACTCCACCCTCAAAGGTGTAAACCCTCGGTTCTGTCCCTCAAAAACCCCTGCTGTGCCTCTGTTCAGGGCTCTCTGTTCTGGACCTGACTTTGTTCTTATGCTGAATAAATGGTTTCATGAACGGGAGCCCGTCTCGTTGGTGTTTGATGCTGGTCCCCAGAACCCTGCTGCTTCCCTGGACGAGATCCTGAGGTTGCAGACTGCAACAAATCAGTATGCTGGAGGTTACGGGTTTGAAGAACACCTAATTATGACTTTAGAGATAGTTATTTCTGATATTTTGTTTGAGATCCCTTATTTTGTGCTTTAAATAACATACAATGCAAAAGTGCTGCAAATCTAACTTTAGAGAACTTGTGACTAATATTAAAATATAGTAGATAACATCCTTGATCCCAGGGATACAAAAACTTCTGGAAGAGATGATCAGAGCTGTGATGTAAAGCCCCAGATTATTCTAGGGTTCATCTAGATTTTTGGGAACTTTTTGCCTGCCCTTCACTGCTGCCCTCTTTAGAAAAGCTGATTTTGCCATGATGTGCACACTAGGGGTAACCCAAAAGAAAACATCAGGCCCAGAACTTCTGGCTGCTTTTGTGCTGCTACTTCCATTTTCCCATTTTTGCTGCTACTTTAGAACTCGTGGGTTTTTTGAGTTTTTTTTTGGTTTTTTTTTTTTTTATAGCAGCTGTGTCTAGAATCAAATTGTTTGTCTCTGCTCTGGAAAAAGTGGCTTTAATTCTTCCTTATTCTTCCTTTCCTCAGAGGAAGTACCATCTATTGTCTACTGTAACTAACCGTGCCAAAGCATCTCTGTTTCCAGTCTGGGATCCCTTCCCTGGTGTTCCAGGGCAAATCTCACATTCCTGAGCAGCTCAGTTTGGTTGGCTAAACAACAGCTGTTTAAGTGCCTTGCAGTATCTGCAGAAGTGACACAGAGTCTGTGCATAGTCCATTCCCTACAGAGGAGCAGGGTGTGGTAAACCCAGCACCTTAGGGGGGGATTGGGGAGAAGTTGTGGATGTCCCACCCCTGAAAGCATACAAAGCCAGCTTGGATGGGCCTCTGAGCAGCCTGGTCTAGTGGAAGGTGTCCCTGCCCATGGTGGGGAACTTGGAAATACATGATTTTTAAAGTCCTGTCCAACTCAAACCATTCTACAAATCTATGATGTTTAGATGGGAGAACTGGTCCCATCTCCTGATAGTATCCATCTGTGCCAGAGTCAAAATGAGGAGCATGTGGATGGATGAACCTTGGCCTTCTAGCGGGATGCTTGCCTTGCAATTCCCATTGGCAAAGAGCCTTCACAGGGGAGGTGATGGAACAGAAAGGTAGGATTAAAGTGTTTCAGGAAATAAGGATGCTTCTGGGTCAAGAGGGACCTGTGCAGGCTATGCCATGGCTAAAATGAGGTCAGGCTGTGCCTCTGAAAAGGCTGGGAGGGAAATAAACAGATTGGAATGAACAAGGAAATGAGGCTGCCTGTGGTCCCTCTTGGCCAGCAATGCTCAGTGACAGAGCTAGGGAAAAACAAACCCATGCTTTTACAGAAGCACTTAGTGTTTAAAAATGAGGATGGGAGAATGAGCATTCCTGGGCTCAAATGGGAACCCTGGCAGAGCAGTCATCCCAGGGACATGGTGGGAGGAGTAATATCAGTGGGATATGGTGTTGCCAGGCTACCAATCTTACAGGAAAAGAAAGCAGGACATATTGGTGGGGGAGTGATGTTGTATTTGAAGGATAATATGAAGTGTAATGGCATAAAAATGTTCAAAGGAAAAGAGGCACGGAATGTAACCCCTAGTTAATGGTGGCATGGTACTGACAGGCCCCTGATTAAGGACAGGGACTGATCATCATAACAGGACTGGGCTATGTGAGGTGAGAGGAGCTGCAGTTTCAAAACAGAGAGCAAAGGGGGTAGTTGTGCTGTTCCTTGGGATTGATGCCTTTTCAGGGCAAGGTGTGGAGGCAAAAAATTTTGATATGCAGAGTTTCCTACTGTGTAGAACAACTTGCAGGAGAAGGTACTGATCTCTGTTTGGACCCAAGTGGCTCATGAGACCTGCTTCAGGAGATAGCTGTCTCAACATGACTAGATTTCAGCAAAAGCAAGCCAAGTGAATTCAGAACATGAATATTCAATTTCAAGACAGGGTGCTCTGTGGAAATGAGGCAATTTGTCAAAAAAGAAAATAAAACAACCTTGAAGACACTAGTCTAGGAAGTGAGAAAATTGAAGCTTCTAAAAATTACAGTATTAGAAGTTGAGGTAAATTTTGCACTACAATTAGAAAGAAAACATAAATCCAGTAAAATCCCTTTGAGGTTTAATAAAGAGATTGAGGCTATCACAAAAAGTGGATTGATATTTAAAAAATGGGAAAATTGTGCAAATTAAGTGAGTCCATAAATTATGACAAGTAAAGAAGAAATTAGGAGGACAGATAAAAACCCCGTGAAACTTGAAGAGAGCCTTGCTAATGATGCTTGAGTTGTTAGTGACAAGTTCTTCAAATGCATAAGACCTGGGAAATCAGACATGGGATCAATGGGACCACTTGCTGGCCAAAGGTGAAGGTGCTCTCAGCACATTATATCCAAGAACCTCACTCTATTTGCACATGCCTTTGCTGCCGGGGAAGATTCTTAAACCAAATTATTTTAATGATTTTTTTTTTTTTTTCACAGCAGGAAGGTCAAAGGATCCAGAGGAGGTTTGACTAAGGAGGTAGGTTAAGAAGTTCCTACAACTAGATGGCATCTAGACTGGACTTTGGAAGGATCTCCAAGGTGCAGTTACTGCTCTTCTGCTTGTGTGGCACACTTGTTACAAGTACCTGCCATGGCACCAGGCTGGTGGATCTCCCTTGTAGTTCCTACCTCTGACCCTACCTTTGGGGCTGAAGGGGATCAAGGGACATATGGTGAATCTGACTTCCACCCTTGGCCAGTTAGTGTTGGCAAAAAGAAGGTCACTGAAATTGTGGATGAACAGAGCTGGCTTGGGAAGTCTCTGTCACTGCAGGGAGATACTGCCTTGCTGCTCTGCTCAAGTTCTGTACATGCATCAAAGAACAACGCTAAAAGCTTCTAGTTGGTGCACTGTAGCTTGGATCTTTCACGTTCAGAATGTCTAGATGGACCATGGCTCTAACCCAACAGGGTGATCCTATTGCTTTCAGACACAAGATTTAAACCCTTGTAAACCTTTGCAAAAGAGAATGAGTTCTATGATGTGGGGCACTGTGCAAAGTGAAGAGCTGCTGCGGGCCACTGCTACGGCATTGCAGTCTTTCTCCTCTTGGAGTCTACCTGCTCGTTATGCAGATAAATAAAGTCTTCCTTCTTCCAATTTTGTCTGCACACTGGACAGAGGAATAACTGTGTCTGATCCCTGAGAACTTACATCTAGTTTGCCCAGACTGACAAATCACCAAATGCAGTTTGCTTGCTATTAAAGATTGGCAGAGATGTCCCAGCAAAAATGAACTTACAGAATGCTTCAGAGCTGCATGTGTTTTTAATGGGAGTTTAATTACCTGGGCATTTACTGAAAACAAACATGCCAGAACAGAGGTGGTTCATCCAATTTTTAGTATACTAGTGGAGAATTGTGATACCAGGTGGTAAATGCAACTGGAAAGAAAAGTACTTAAAGTTTTCTTTCTTACTAGAAAGAAGAGTTGAAAAGTTTATCCTAGAGAGAAATTAATATGATGGTGATCATGAAATGATACAGTCTCTAATCCTCTGGATGAGAAGAGGTGACAACAGTCAGGGTCCTGGACAACGAGAAAATTACAAGTGTGGTACTGATAATTAAAATAAGGGAAGCAGGTGAGTTATTTTTAACCTGTCACTTCAGTTCTCTGATAAATTCTGAAACAAATAATTATGTGATGTTTTGGAGGCACCCTTGAGATAACAAAATAAAGATTACTGTTATGAATTTGTCAAGAAAAAAATGTTAAACCAGTCTTTTTTTTTTTTTTTTTTTTCTTTCATAGAACAGCAAACCCATTGGCAGGTAAGAAAGAATCATCAGGAGCTGGCATTTGACACTCTTTCACATGTCCTTATAAGTAAACTACAGAAATATGGTCAAAATGAAATTGTTGAGGTGTAGAATGAAAATTTATACAGCACCCATTTTCTCAGGTGGCGTCAAAGGTTTGTAGTCAAAGTGATAGGACAGATCAAGTAGGGGTTTGGGTAGTAGATACTCAATTTTTTTCTCCTTTTAGGATGCCAAAGCATTTTGCTAACTTGAAGGAATTGCTGGGAAATAGAGAATGTTCAATAGGAACAAGTTCAAGGTACTACCCATGGGTAGTTAATAAATGGAAGCAGTCAATATTTGCCCCTGAGGCAGTCTGCCAGCACATGCACCAGTCTCTGGAGCCATGAGAAGGGAGGTGAGTGCCTGCCACAAGAGGATCTGGGGCTTACAGAGAAGCACAGGATGAACTGATCACCAGCACCATGTGCAGAAGGCAAATGCTGCAGCTGGTGGGGGAAGGAAGGTGAAAACCCGGGAATCAACCAGATACCTGCTGTTGCTATTTCTGAATAGGCCAGGGCAAGAGTTTTGCACCTTATTTTGTGTGGTGAGAATGAAGAAAAATGAGGACTGCCTCAAAGGATGAATGTGTAGAAACAGTTGATTAGAGGCCTAGCATGCATTACCCACTGGGGGAGTAATGAGATTGGTTAATTTAAGGAAGCAGTCTTTGAATACATGAAAGGTTCTTGAGAGGAGGAGGAAAATAAAATATTTCCATAGTTATGGTAGTTGGGGCAAGGGGTAGGGTTATGACTCTACTGGATATGAGGCAGAGATGATTCAAATAAGACGCAGGAAAACCTTTCTTAAAACAAAGCACTAGAATAGATTACAGAGTGGCTGTGTTGGTGATGCCTCATCACTACAAGAGGTTAGCCAAATCAGTCCTGGAAAAGATAGAGGTAAAAAGTGACCCTGCTGTGGGACAAAATTATTCTGAGACTTCATTTTCTTCCCATCCTATGTTGTCCTGACTTCTTAATTTTAAATTAAAAAACTTTTCTGAGCTGCATTCCCTTCCTCTGTGCTCTATTTTGTGCTCTCTTTGATGTGATATGTTCTTTGAAAGCACTGCTGATTCTTTTCTGCTCATCTGTTTTACCCAATTCAAAAATCTTAAAAATTGTTTTCATGACACTTTTATTCCTAGTCTGCAATAACAACCTGATACTTGACACAATAATCACTGAAGAGCACAATTGCTTCAGCGCTTGATGAAAATCTCAGCAAATAGTTAAGGAATTAGAAATACCTCCCAGTGTTTTTTTTCTGAGTACCCCTTGGCTTTTTTTTTTAATTCTACCCTTTAAATATTTTATACTTCATCTCTTCTACCTCCACCTGTTTTATTCTGTTCTCCAAAGCCAGTAAGTTTATTAGGAAGGCATATCTTGTTCCCTTGTTCTTGTTCTGTACTTACGCAGTCCTGTTCCCTCTCTAAGCACACTGCTTTCCTCAGTGTTGCCTGGGCTAAGTAAGGGAGGATTTAATGTAATTATTTAGTGAATTTGGAGAGAGCTTTACATTATTGGTAACTGGGACTAGTTTAGTTGTTTGCTGTGTCTGTCTGGGCAGAAAGAGTTAAACAGATAAAAGGCTGCTGTCTGTCTCCTGTGTGTGTTGTTTTACTCCCACAGCAATTTTTTACCTTTGTTGACAAGCATGTGCCCACCCATTCTTTCTGTCTCTCTTAGGAGAAGACAGAGCAGTGAGTCAACGTGTTTGTCTTCTGTTGGGAAGTATTAAACTTTCCACAAGGCTTCATGTTTTTCACTGTGAGATAGTGTAGTGAAGTATCTGATCTTGTCACCATGACCTGGAAGTTTTGTATGGAAAAATTGTTTCCAAATATGTTCAGACATTGAGTTCTGTTTCTGAAAAAACCCCACCTTTTAATCTGCGAGACACAAGGGACCTGTGTTGAAGCCACAAATTTTAAGCAGACAATTAAAAAGCCATAGGAGGGTGTCTCACAACTCATGTGGGGTGTTTCCAATTAAAGGATGAGACAAGAATGGGACTTGTGTGAGCAGGAGGCACAGTATCCTGTAGCAGGCACATCTGTGCCTCAGCCACCCCAGCTAAGCGCCTGGATGAGTTGTGATGTGCGTTGCAGAGTGTGGTTGAGAAGATCCAAGGCACCGGTCTCCTCAGCAGCCTTGGGAATGGCCAGCTGCAGCTGCACCTCTGTGCTGATGAAAGCTATAGAAGACAAAACAAGCTTGCAGAAAGGCAAATGAAAAGAGCAGAGTCTTAAAATATTTGCTCTTCCCTTCTGTCAGGATTTCTCACTTCTGGAAGTGAATGGGATATCCCTATGAGACTTGGCTTGTTTGCAGGAGGAAGTGAGTGTTGTGCTCTCCGCTGCATCCCGCACAAGGACAGCAGCTCAGGGGAGGACGAGAAGACAGCTGAGCATAGAATAACCAGAAAAAAATTTTGAACTGCTGAAAGCCATGAAAAATCTCGTGTCTGTCCTGAATGTTAAATTCACCAGTAAATCCCTCTGGAGCCATTGCAGACAATTTGCCCTTGGGTTTGCCTTTGGCTGGTCAGACTGGCCACTGCTGTCCTGCTAGGGCAGCTTTTCATGGAGGGGCACATGGGCTGGGAAAGGGTTTTGTTCTCTGCTCGGTCCATTTGTTGCACAGCTACACTGAAGGCAGGCCTACATAAGATTCAGTAAAGTGGCTTTGACTGGAAAAAGGGCTCTGCTGTAGATGGATGGGTGCATCTGTTCAGTCTTCACGCTGCAGTGGTAATGTTCATCAGGGGTGTGACCCACTCAGCAGATGCTGTTGTTTTGGAGTAAGCGTTAACATTGATGCCTTACTTATTGCTAGGTTTGATCAACGATTTCAGTAATCAGGGAGGAGTCAGTGCTTATCTATTGAGGTTCCTCAGTAAAGCAAAGTATGACAGATGATAGACCTTGATGGGTAGTAACCCTTAGTTTCCTTAATGAGTGCAAATCAATCATATTCCTTATCCAAAGGCAAACTAAACAGCTGCCAAAAGAAAGGATCCTTACACCCCAAAGTGTGGCAAAAACAGGTTGCACAGAGAGCACAAGCACTGGTGGGACCAGGGAATTGTAGTGTGGGCCAGGGTGGAGTGAGCATGTTGATTTCCAGCACAGTGGGAGCACAGAAGCCAAATTGGTGTGAACTCCAGTGGAGAGAGGGAGATTTTTGATCACTTATTTTCCATGAGTCAGCTCTTCTGACTGTTTCTGTCTTGGAGGGTGAGGGGGAAGGATGGCTGTCAGAGGAAGCAGAAGTTAAATTACAGCAACTTGGGATAACACAGTAGCATTTGATGTGGATTCTGAGGGTGAGATTCTTATAGAGATCACAGCTGGCATCAAAACGTCTGAGCTTGGGGAAATGAAAATTATTTGTGTTGCTTAGTTCTTTGTGACAGAGAGTTTAGTTCTTCATATTCTAAAAATATGCAAGACCTCCCCCCACTTTTAACAGCATCATTTCAACATAAAATATTTCCCTCTATACAGCCTTATTTCTCAATGGAAGGGTCTTCTTCTGTAGATGCTATTTTAACTTTACCATACAAGAGACTTGTCAAAGCATTTCCCCCTCTAATATTCATTATTACATATAATTTAAATTGACTTGAGAAGCAGTTCTGTCAGCTCTTTAGCACTGAATTCTTCTGGTTTTTTGTTGTTTGTTTTTTGTTTTTTTTTTTTTTTATTGAGGTCATTTGTGTGTTATAACAAGTTGCTCATTCAATCATTTCAGAGAAGCAAGTGTCTCCATTCTGGGGTTTTACTTTGATTAGCACCCACTACAATGCTTCTGTGAATGAATTCTTTTAGGCCTCAAGGATCTCATGCTGTTCAGACAGTGCTGTAGGAAAGAAATGGACCTCTTCTTTCAGTGTGTGCATTGAAGTATACAGCAGTGTTTTATAGAGTGCCTTAGAAAAAGCAAGAAGTCGGGGACTTTGTGAATTGCATTCATAAAACCATTGGACTGGCACTTTGTGATGCTCTCTTCTGGGTGACCCATTGCAATTCCAGGCAATAATCCCTCCTGCTAAGAATAGCATTCTGTGTGATTTAACCAGATCTGTTCCCATGCAAGGCTTCCTTCCGCCTGTGTGAGAAGGGAACCGGGCGCAAGTGTTCAGATTCCAATACAGAAGAGAGCAAGGGGCTGGTGCAGGATATGGGGCTCAGCCCATTCTGTAAGAGTGCAGAGCAGCAAGCCACTGCTGGGATCCAAGAGGGATGGGGAGAGGGTATGTGTGTGTGTGTGTGCAGGTGGATATGTAGGAAAAAAGTACAGACTGTGATTTTGCAGGAGGACTGCTGCATATCCACAACTTGCTGTATGTTGACCTTGGGATGCACTGAGGGCTTCACCTTCAGAAGAGATTGCGCAGCCAAATACAGGAACAAGTTATACATTCTGTACCTATTTCATCACATTCAGATGCATGCATGGGTGAGGTGTGCTCCAACCCCTGCAGCAGCTTCTGCCAGCTTAGTCCACAAGAAATGGTACAGTGCTTGTATCACCTTGTTAGGAGCTTTTACCTTTTCCTGTTTATGTTCCTGTATTTCACTTGTTTCTCTATCAAATGTGGTGCTGCATTTTCTAACCATGGTGGAATATGTTCAGTGTGCTGTTCAGTCCTTTTTTTCATCACAAGAACACTGCTTTAGACTTAAATATCTGCACTGAAGTAATGTGAGCTATATATTGAGTCAATGACTGCTAAATAAATGGGGCTGTAGTTCCCTCCACAGTAAGTGTGAATTATTCCAGATTTTGCAAGACCATCTGTATCCTAGACTTATAGCTGAACTTAGTGCAGAATATGCTTGATAGACAATAGTGTTATTAGATAAATCAAGTGCTAGCAATAGGCTGTACTCTTAATTATGGTAGCTGGCTTCTCCTAAAAAAACAGTGAGTTGTTTGGGATGAAAGTGTCTGTGTGATAACCTTCTCCAACTTCTTGCAGATCTTGAAGTCGGTACAGCAAGGCAGGAAAATGCCTGCAGCAGAGCCCTGCTCAGATGCCTTATTTATAGGTCCCAATTAGGGTTTTATGTTTTGACACATGGAACAACCATTGACTGAATTGCAGGATGACCTCCACAGCCACTGAGCCACAGCTCTCTGAGAGGTCACTTAGAGATTCTCTGCTGTTCAGTTGGCTTGGCTGTTAGGTTTTGTTTTCTTTTTAACAGCCAATTTGTATCAAGTGCCCTGTGTGTTAACATGAGGCTGAAATAGCGAGGAAGCAAGATGTGCATGAAGCACCCTGGAGATGCTTTAGGCTCTCTGTTGGTGCTTAAAAAATACATTCATTCAAAAGTGAGCGTGTGGCTTTTTTCATGGTCCTGTTCCTTGGGATTCACTTACTCCTACATTCAATTGCAACCCAGTCAAATCCTGTCTGCTTCTTCACAGTTTCTTCCTTGCTTGCTCCAAGAACCTGAGATGGAGATCAGCTTTCTGGTAGGAATAACTAGGCTCTGCAGTGAAGGCCATCACCAAGAGTGGGCTTCACAATAGGACTGGTAGTAGAAGCATATTACACAAGTGTTTTACATTCCAAAGCAATTATTAGAGTTTACTTTCAAATGATACTTGCATAATGTTATCTGTTGCATTTCAAGACTAGGGCTAAGGCAAGGTCCAAGAGTCACAAAACCTGACTGTAACAGGGTGCTGCACCCTGGGGACTGGGAATGAAACTGGAGGCTCCTTCAGGCAAAGTTCCACTGCGTGTGTTCAGGAAATGACCTTGTGCCAGCTTCTTGACTGGCTCTGCAGCTACATAACCAGGCTTTTCCCCCTGCTAAATTCTCCTGATAAGCTTATATTCCATGGCTGTGAGCTGTGCTGTCTCTCCCAAATGGCACTGACTGAAACCTCTCTGTCTCCTCTTCATCTCATTTGCCCATTTATGTGAAAATATCGGGTTCCCCTGGCATTGGATTTCTCCCTCCTCCACTAATGTTAGTTACCATGGGGACTGCTAATAGGAAAAAAATCAGTGTAAAACAAGTAAAAGATGAAAACATTTCAATGTTATGTTCATGCTATGCACTGAACATTTAGTTTCCTGAAGGATGGAAATAGGAGTGATGATTGTTGTGTGAGCAGCCTGTAAATGCTAAGTAAGGGGGGGTGTTGCTCTTGTCTTCAATATATCTGTCATCATAAAAGAGTGTTCTGGTACTTTTGTTTTCATGTACCCTTTGCCATACAGTAGTGAGATTTCTCTATCGAATTGTATTTTTTCTCAGTTTCAAAATACTCATAAAGTGGGTATCAGTTAGCTGTGACTGGCATTTGTAGGGTAACAAAAAAATTCTACAAAGTTTCAAAGAGAAAGAATACTCAGATCTTAACCAATGACTTGATTTGATCTGGGGTGAGGCAAGAGTTCAGAAATCTGAAATATCTTCTTTAATTTTTTTTTTTTTAAATTAGAAGTTGTAGATGACTGAAAGATTTCAAGAGTGAAATTTCCACTTTTCATTATTGCATAAGATTCTCCTCCTTGGTGGTGGCTTTCCTATAGAGGAAAAATTAAACAGAAAAAAGAAACTGCTAGGAAAAATTTCAGAACAGACCAGCACCAAAGATTTGGCATTTTGTTGGGGCTGCTGGTAACTCTGCTAAAGAGTGTGGCTTCTGTAGCTCCTGTGTGATGTGAGGAAGGGATGCAGCTCTGGATCTTGCCTCTGCAGACCTGTGCCACACTGCCATGAGGCAAGGTAATGTCCACCCTCTCTCTTTGGTGCCAAGCTTGTTCAAACACTGATTTTGGGTTCTATACAGGTTTGGTGCATGCTGAGGGGAGTTGAGGAGGAAATGGGCACGTGTTGAAGTATTCTGGTTCAACCTTCAGCTTGCCCTTGGGATGCATTAGGTGTGGGTTTCTGGTCTAAATTCAGCAAATGGTACTTACAAGGTTAAAAAATCCCCATGTCCATCTTCTCCCCCTGAAAAAAAAAAAATGCATACACATGCAGAAAAAAAGGGTGCAGTGGAGGAATTTGTATGAAAAGCTTTTTTTTTAATGCCTGGTAAATACCTATATCTAAAATGTGATTTAGAGCTCTGCTCTTTTCCAGCAAAGGAGAAAATGTATGTATGCTTTACCTGCTCAGCCCTGTTTCAGTTTTGTATAGAATTTCTTCCAGCTGACCTTTCCCAAGTTGGCATTTATGTTTTGAGGGATTCTACATGAATCCCTCAGACTTATCCTGCTTCCTTCTGTCACTAACATCACAGTGAGATGGCTAAGCCAGCACGGAGTGCTTTTTCACCCTCAGACTAATGCAGAAGTAAAAGTTGGAAGTTAAACGCTGTTACCCAGATTGAAATTAGTGAAGACAAGGCCCCACATGCCAGACTGTGTGGTTAACAATGACTGATTGAAGAAGGGCAGGGTTTCCAGGTGGAAATCCCTGTTCTTGATCTGCCTACTTTGTCAGGGGGCTTGCAGCTGGGGCTGCAGCGTTCCTGCAGCGGATGTGTTCACTGATGCAGGATGAGGTGCACTCCTGAGCTATTCTGTGGGGTTCCACCTAAGGCCTCTCACATCTCCTTGCCCAATCCTTCAGTGAATGCTTCTAACTATAGTTCAGCCCAGTGAACCTTCACATCCAAAGAAAGTCATCCCAAGCTCTAAAATATTTAATTTTCCCCTTTTCATAACAGGAAGAGAAAATATGCCCTTTTTCCAATGTGGGTGGCGATGGAACGTATCCTGAGCCAAGAGCACTTTTACAATCCCAGCTCTGTCCAGTGTAACTAGTTTGAATGACTATTTCCAAAGAACCATGAGAAATGTTTATGGGTTTTTTGTTATTTTTTTTTCTAATTGCATCTGCTATAGAGAACCTTCTTGTTGCCTGCCTCTGTTATTGATATAAAGCTCTGTTAAGGTTTTTTAAATGTACGGTGTTTCACTTTTTATATAATAAGAATTAATTTAGATTGAATACTTTGCTTCACTGAGCTGCAGATAAGATGAATGGGGAGCTGCTGGCTAAGAAAAGGCTCTCACAATGTCTTTTAGACCTCTGTGTCCCTGAGCACTTGATCTATTGATGGGTTTTGTAAAGCTGTTTTCCTGCTGTTCTAGTTGCAGGATTTTACCTCATGCTGCAGAGCGCCTGCGGAAGAAAAAAGGGAGGAAGAAGTAGTGGTGACCCAGTTTTTCGCACGTGTGTGCACACGGAATGTCCTGGATGCCCTACAAGTCATTTTTGGTGAACAGTTTTCTTTGAACTGGGGTCAGCCTCAGTTTGTTGCTCCTGCTGATGTTCCTGAGGAAGAGAAGCAGGACAGAGTGGATGGTGTGCTCTGTGTTTGCAGCATATCGTGTACATTTTTTTTTTTAAGTATTCAGAGCTGTGGTCCTGATACTACCTCGTAGCAGGTGAAATTGGGGTTTTAGGGCTGCTTTAGGTATGTCCTCAGATGTGTCTCTTGAGGCCTAATGCCCCTTGGTGTGAGCTGTGCAGAGTGAGGGAGAGAGTTAGTATTGAGAGTACTCTTTAAAAACATGTGGTGGCTAACCCTCAAAATCCCAATGCTGAAATTGCATTTATCTTCTTCTAAATGCTTTCTCAAACCATAAGCTTAATATTTGCTTGCAGGGAAACCAGAGATATTTTTAACTGGAAGAGACCAGGCTGCAGGGAAGGGGTGTTTAGCCCAGGACCAGCAGCATTTAGTGCTGCTTCTTGGCTCCAGCCTCCGTGAAGGGAATGAAAGGCAACATATTTGCTTTGTCCTTATACCATTGCAGCAACTCAGTGCCAGTGACAGCCTCATGACCTCCTGGAGTTCTCCCAGCTTAAATAGTTCTTTAAAACAGATACCTACAGGGCTAGATTCCAAGTAGTGTACCCCTTCTTATTAGATATACACCCGTATGGGTAATTTACATTTCAGGCAGTCTCATAATACATTATTCTTGACTGAGCAACTGATAGAAAATGCAAAATATTAATGAAGAGCATGATATCCAAAATCTGTACAAATAGTGAATGTTTTGGTCTTATGAGAAATCTGTTCTAATGTCGTAGGCAGGGGCTATACTGATTTGGACCCCACTGTGCAACGTGTGTAGAAAATTATGCATGACTGGCCCAAAGTAAGGTCCTGTTCAGGTTCATAGCAATTGCCATTTATATCAGGGATGACAAAGTTGCAAGGTTGAGGCATATCTCTCAGTGTCTGTTGAAATTACTGTTATTTCTTTTGTCAGATATAAGTGCAGTTGATATCTGCCTCAATGCCTTCAACATGTTTTCACAGCTGGCACGTAAATACACTTTTAACAATCCTTCCTGGTAACTGGCTGGTTGCCAAAGTAGCTGAGTGCAGTCACTGCCCTCTTTGAATCTGGACACACGTCTTGCAGCCTCTGAGATGCTAAATAAGTCATGAAGTGTTGCAAGAGTCAAACTAGTATTTAATCACTCTCTTAAAAAACAGTTCTTGGAGTTCTTCAAAAATTCCCAGCACTCTGCTTGTGGGTTTCCTGTAGGGCTTCTTGCAGGGGGAAAAAGATCTCTACACAGTAATTTTGAGGTGGTCCTGTGAGAGACTTTGCTAATGTTTTAGATCAGGATCACTGCATTGGTTGCAAAGCTGCACATCATTGTGAGTTTTGGTGGGGTTTTTTTGGGTTTTTCCACTGCCTCAATAAATGGATGCTATCTGGTGTTAAGATAGATGGCCAACAAGAGAGACCTGTCAGGAGTCACTGGCTTGCCTGGCCTTCCCTTCAGCAGCAATGGCCTAAGACATCTGGCTTTGGTGGGTCAGGACATTGAGGGAATTATATGAACTGCCTGGCTATGTGCTCTTTAGGCAGAATTACTTACAACTAATATCAGAGGATGAGGATATCTGGGATAAGTTTCTGTCATAGGCATGACCTTTACATGTAGTAGCTGCCCTTGTTCCAGAGAATACAGTATGGATGTTGTGTAGCACAAAAACAGATGTGTTTGAGCATGTTTCAAAGTTGATGCTTGCCAATATAGATGGTTCTTTCTGATCCAGACATGAGCCTTTGAAATTAAAAAGAGAGATGAATGAGTTTTTCTTGTAAATGGGGCAATTTCTACCTCCCTTCCTTGGGGCTTCCTGAATTTCTAATTAAACTCACATTAAGCTAGAGTAAGAAAAAGGTCTCTTTTCTTTGGCTATTTATTGTGATTACCTATTTTCAAACAACTTGAAATAGATGAAAATTACTGAGACTGCATAAAGGCATTTTGCTCTTTTGTGAAATTCCACAGAATTTGGCCTGTAGGCTTAAGAAACCTGTAATGTGCACACAAACACACACACACTGAAAATGCACTGGCTTTATTTCCACAAAAAAATTAGGTTAAGAAGGTTAAAACTCTATTTAGCCCTGAGGTCAAATATCACACTTTGGAAAATATTCCTCTGTTCTTGGTTTACTTCTAAATGAAAAATATTATTTGTTTCTAACTTCTAACAATTCCTAGCATTGCAGTGTTTCCCTACTTTATTTAAGGTTTTCTGCAATTAGAAGAAAATGAATAATGCAAAAATGGATTTGCAAATTAATAGGTTGAATTTATGGTGCTAAAAATGAGGCTGCATTATGAATTATTCATGTATACCTGAATGAGCACTATCTTTTCTTAAAATGTTTGTGAGGTCCATAAGATTGAGAATTTCTTTCCTCACCAAAATAGTCTTGTTTGGTAGCCAAAAATAACAAAAAAAAATCCCAGATTAAATAGGTTTTATGAGTCATATTCATTAAATATGTAGAAATGATCTGTTTTAAATACAGACTAAATTTGAAAGAATAGTCTAAATACTATACAAATCAATGTGGATGTTAGTCTTTGCAGAAAGGAGATGTTGTTAGAGGGTGGCATGAATTTTTTGTTTAGAAGCTTGCATTAGAAGATGTTTAAAAAAGCTCAGCATATTTTATAAAAGGGCAGAAAGCCTATTACAGCACAACTTGCTGAATGAAATTGCCAAATTCAAGTGCCCTGAGGACATCTACTCAATATTCAGCTTCTGCAGTTCTTCACATTGTTGTCTTTGACCAGAGGCTCTGTAACCACAGGAAGACCTGACAGAGGAGACATACTGAGTCTTGACTTCTATGCTTCAGATCTGAAAGGGAAAATATTTAGCACTACAAGAATGGGACACATGAATGTTGGTGTACTGACAGACCATCTTTATGTTTGTATTTAGCAGGAACCTTGTGTTTCTTAGTCATGAGGCAAATCCAGAAGTGACCTGAGGTACTCTCCTCTAGTTAGTGCTCTCTTTCAGGGCTCTGCAACTGAGTGACGTGGTGATGCTATCTCTGCGAACTCTTGGAGGAGGCAAAAGGCCTGGAGCTTTCTCCTGGTCTCATTTGCATGTGTGTGGAAGATTCCCGAACTTATTTCTAGACAGAAAAGTGGGCTCAAAGCCTGATGATGTCCAAATCACCATTTAGGATTCTCCTATTTAAAGCCAGATCAGTCTTACAGCCATTTTGGTAGCCTCTGCAGATGCTGGGCTTGTTCAAACTAGCTTCCTGAGAAGTGAAAATCCCAAATACACTATGAGTTCTCTTTGTAGTGTCTCCAGCTTCCCTTCCTCTGTAATCCCTTCCACTGGGGCAAAGTGACTCAGTACTGCTAGTGGTAATGAGCAGAGCATTTTGACTGATGAGCACTTCACACTGATTCTGTGACGCTGAGGGAATGAGCACAGAAAATTCCCAGAGTGCAGCCTAAAAATGTTCTTCACTCAAACCACTTTCTTATCACACTGATAAAGGGAAGGGAGAAAAATGGGTATGAGGTTAAATACTGTTCTGCTTTCAGGTTCTGCCTTTTAAGTACATCCTTTCCATTAATAAATATCACTCTGTTTAAGCCATTATCTATGCAGTTAGAGCACACCAGGATTTTGTCAGTGCTGGGGTCCCAGTTTGCCAGGTGCTGGGCAGTGAATGCCAAATCGTTTAAAGCCTAGTGAAGCCAAGACACTATGAATGGACAGAGCAAACTGCTGAAAAGAAAGGAGAAACGTGAGTGGAAAAAGTAGTTGTGGGAACAGATGTACATTTGCAGGCCAGAAGCAAATGTAATGAAGAGGCTTGGATTGCATACAAACATCATCTCTTTAACTTGCTTTTCTCTTTCTCCCTAGATCTCATCTGATGTGGCACGTCAGATGGACACTCAAGTAGAATTTTGTATAAAAGGAATTAGAGGAAAATAAATATTCTATTTGTTACATCTAGGAGACTCTTTACATCTGTTTTTGCAAACACTCATTAACAGGAGGTTTTCCAAGTGGGGAGAATTGGGTTGATGACAAGATATTGCTCTGTCAATATCACAGGATTTGAAGAAATGCTGCTGGTTGTACTTGAAGCTAGAAGTGGGGGAGAGGAGCAGTGTTAGCTCTGGACTGGTAACTGCTGAGAAAAGCAATAATTTCTAAATCACTCTTTTTCTAAAATGTGGTGGCTTTGCACTGGGGAGACTAACTCTGAAACATCTTGGTGACTTTTTTCCCTTTTGTAATGCTAACCCCTCTCTGAGACACTGGCTATGGCTTCCTTCTCTCTCCTCTCTCTCGTAATGTTTGTCAGTGCTTTTACAGCCTTTGGCTGCTTCCCAGCCAGAGCAGGTTCCCTGCTAACAGAGTCCCCTCATAGCAGCTCAGTTTATAAAGGGCTGACTGCTTTGATGGATGATAAGGCTAAGGAGAATGAAGGAATTTTTTTCATTTTTAAGGAAAAAAATCCCCCTCACTTGCATCTGAAAGACACATTGTAGGTAGAGTCAGTCCAAACCTTGCAAGCTTTAATCAAGAGGGAACCCATCGGGGGTGAAAGCTGTTCTTGTGGTGCTCTATGTGTGATACTGGGGGTGGGAGGTGAGAACATTGACACAGGAAAGGTTAGGAAGTTAACAGGAGAGGAAATTAAAATTTTAGACTATGAGAGAAAAACAGTGAATGGAGAGAAGGGAAGAATAATCAGTCAAGGGAGAAAACTGGAACAAAGAAGGAAAGAAGTTGGAAAGCAAAAACAGAAACAAAAATGGTCTGGAAGCTGAAGAGAAGTGCTGGAAGAAAATGAGGTTGGTATATATGCATCCATGTATGGACACTTAATAGAGGAATAAGGAGGAGCTGAAGACAGGATGAAAAATAAATAATTAGAAAAGACAAAAAAATCTTTCTGCTGACCTCCCTTCTCATCAGTCCAGCTGGTGCCATCTCAATGTCAAATTTAATATTTATGTTTAGTTCTGCAGGTGTCTGGTTGAGCCTCAGAGGCCTTGATTATAATCATCTTGTGGAGATTTGCCTCAGTGCTCATAATTATTGTGGACACAGAAGGAAAAACATGTTTTGAATCCGTCCAGTGTTTCCTTCATTTTGCATGTCCTGGCTGGACACTGATGTTGGCAGCTACTCCAGCTTTTCCCACCTTACCTTACCTTACCTTATCTTAACACATCTGTTGTTTATCAGCTATTCACACCTTAAGAACCTCTAGTGCAATGTGAACATCTCCTGTGGATTATGTTTCACAGCCTCTGGCTGTAGAGAAACATGAAATGACACATTCCCTCAGTGTCCATATGATCTTTCCACAGCATCAATATGTCACTTCATTTCCTTGCTCATTCTGACAAAAACCCTCATGAGTGTGATTACTCAGGAGCATGTAAATTGTAACTTACGGGAGAGACTTGTACAGATCTCTTGGCAGGAGCAAACCTCTCCTACATGCCTGTATGCTTGGATAAAGCTCTCTTGGGTCTTGGTCCAGACTGGCTCGTTACAAACACTGCATTTACAACTGCCTTTTCCAGAGGCAATGTGCAGCATATTAATGGTTACATCATTAAGACTTTTTCCTATCTTTTTGTTGTTGTTGTTTGTCTTTACCCCCAGCTGAGGAGGACTGCAGGATTACCATTAATTTAAGGTAACTCTTAAATGTCTATAAATAGGGTTATTCTGCCTTTTGAACGCCTTTCTTATTGACGCCTGTATCTCTTGGGGCATTCCTGTCCCATTCACATTTACTGCGATAGCACAGACAAGCGCTCTCTGGAAATGATGCATCAAGTCTTCTCTGAATGTTCTGGCTGTCTTGGATACCACAGAGTTGTCTGTTTCCACACCAAGTCAGTGGTGTTGCCTATCTTCCTGCTGCAGGCTGTGCTGTGGAGGTTGGCACAGGCTCTGCTGCCTGCCTGCAGCCAGCAGGAATGGCCGTGGGCCCTGTTCTGCTGGAGATGCCTGCGGCACAGGAAGGGAGCAATTCCAGTAGGGAGGGATTGAGCTGGATTGAAGCAAGCTGTGCCTTTAAAGCACAGTGATGTTCTGAGTACTTGTGGTGAATCTGGATAAAGGTCACATTTTTGCTGTTATTTTTCCCCTTGTTTACTGGTTGCACATACTGTTACAGTGATTAGATAATGTGTTTGTATTAAACCTCAGCCTGGTTTGACTCTTGTTACCCCCTACCTTCAAGGCTCTGTCCCTGCTTCTGTCTTTGGTCTTTCCTAGTTTACAAACCAGTTTCCTTAGGATATAGACAGAACTTTTGAGGCTTCGGAGGCAGTTATCTGCTTAGTCACAGTTGAGGTTTTATGGGACATAAGCACTGGCCTGAACTCTGGATTTTTCAAAACCAGCCCTTGGATTCCAGTGAAGGTGGCAGGTACTCTCCATTTCATGGTGAAGCATAGGCATTCCAGCCTAAACTCTGAGTTGCAAATGCATGCAGATCCTTCCCCTCACTGCCTTGGTGCTGGAAGAATCATGTTTTATGGGATTATGCAGACTTCTGTTTCAATGGGTTTGATGTGAACATCTAATCTGACCTCCTGTACTTCAGGATTATTCCTATAGAGCAAGCCTGAAGGTCATGAAAATAATATGAGAGTTTAAAAAAATATGAGAGTAAAAGTGAAATAAATAAGTTAAGAACATTCTAAGAGTAAAAGTGAAATTCAGTGCATTCTGCCTGTGCTTATTTTGTGAATCTTTGCTTCCTCTATCAATCAAAAAGAGATTAAACGTCCTCACTTGCTTAATACTTGTTTAAACATTACGCAGTCTATCAGCTCCAGATAAATGTGTCCCCAATTACATGGGACTTCTACTAATAGAACTTGAGCTAAGTAGTAGTCATTAGAGTAAATCAAATACACCAGTAAAGTGGCTTCAGCTGAAGTTAGGTGCAGTGCAATCATGGCCCTCAGGGCATGTGGCTTGATTGCTTACAGCCTTGCATGTATGTTTCTATAAGTTTCTAAATGAGAAATATCTCTTTATTTTTTTTTATTTTACTTTTTTTTCCTGTGGATCCTTTCAATTTGTAATAAAGGACCTCAAGTACTTTTTGAAGCCTCCTTGAGGGAATTCTATTTTTACTGGGATTTTAAAAAAGGGGAATAAATGGGAAAACAGGGATAATTACTGTGTTTTATCTTGCTCACCAAAATCTCACCTTGTTTGAACTCAGCAGTCAGAGTATATTCAAACATCATGGAAGCAGAAAGCGTTCAAGTTTGTGGAATAATAGCCTTAAAAAATTCACAGAGTGCTAAATATTGGATGAATAGCTGAATGAAAATTCCAGACCTAGAATGTGGAAAGATTAGTCAAACTTCCCAAAGGAAATGTAGCTTGAGCAGCTACACTGACTTTCTAAGCTGCCTCTCTGTCCTCCCCCGGTGTAATTTTTGAACCCACCAGCCACTTGAGCAGATCTGATGGAAGCATGGGGTTTTAAAAGGCATGGAGTTGTTTCACATTCTGTGAAGGTGGTTAGTTGGAAGGGGGAACAAAGAGGCTCTGCAGGAGGATAGAGGCTTCTCCACGCAGCTTCTCCATGAGGCTCAAACCCCTTGCAGCAGGTGCTGCCCTCACTTCAGCAGCCAACAGGGAGCAGGACAAGGGGGGGGGATGTGGAGAGAACCAGAGGTGTTTGGGGTGGTTCCAGGAGGCCACTGTGGTGGTGTGCTGAGATCAGGAGGGTGCATGGGATGTAGAACATTAATCACCAGGAGAACAGCTTCATTAATCCTGTTGGAATCCAACTTGTCAGTGCTGTGTGAAGGAAGGGAGAGGGGTAGTGAATCTCTGTGCATTTATATGAACAATTTTCATGTGTAGTTCAAGACTTCAGGAATGCAAGACATTACTTGAGCCCTCCTCAACCCCTTCCCTGATTCTGCTAATAAAGCAAGATGTCAGGAAGAAACTGGGCTGAAAGCAGAGCAGGCAGGACTGGGAAGGCACAGCTGGGACTGTGCAGGAGGCACCCAGGAGAAGCCTGGGCACTGCAGCTCAGTGTGAAGCTCCTCAGACACTGCCTGCCCTGTGCTGGCCCTGTGGTGGCCACTGGTCAGCTGGCTACAGGGATCACCCAGTGCCACAATCAGAACCTACAATTACATTATGATTGGTTTTTTAGATCTCTTTTTCTGTGGTTGCTGGGGTTTTTTTTGTTTTGTTTTGTTTGGGGGCTTGAGGGTTTTTTTGGGAGTTTGTTTGGCTTTTTTCAGGGCAAGAAGGTAGGATGCTTCTGCTGAGCAGGAGCAAGATGTCTTCCAGTTACAGCTGCTCCTGCAGAAGCTCTGTCTGGTGATGATTTGTTTATCTTGCTTGTGAGGATTGTGAGAAGGGAACCAAAAATACCAAGTGAGCTCTGCTTTAAGGGATAACCTCTAAGATATCTCTCCTTTTGCATCAAAAATGTGCAAATAGAGAATGACAGCATTATTTTCCTTTCTCTCTTTTCTTGCTGCAGTATGCTTTCTCCCCTGCCTGGCATACTGATTTGCTTGAGAATCCAGGCAGCACTCTGGTGAAGAAAAAAAAATCATTAAGTACACACAGGCTTTGCTCAGCACTGTATCATGACTGGACTCCTACTACAATCTAATAGTTTTTAGCCCAGATTTCAACGTGTCCCATTTTAAAAAAATTCTTTCTTTTTTCAAGCTTTAAACAAAGAGAATGATCAAAATATATTTCACAAATCATCTCATGGGTGTCTTAGAGATCTTCCTTGTCCTCATATGTGTCACACAGCTCTTTCTCAAGCATTTTTACATACTTGAGAGAGCATTTTGCATTCCCAGGATATTCTGGTTGCAAGGCCTTTCCTTATTTAAACTGAACTTTGGCAGTAGCAATAAAGCTTTATGAAAGCCTTGAAATCATCAGGAGAGTAGCCTAGAAGTTGTAATTTAAATTAAAATTATGTTTTTGCTCTTTTGCATTGGGGCTCTTGTGAACCTGGGAGATCTAGTCAAGCTTGCCTCTGCTATGAAATTTTAAAAAATGTGCAATTCAGACAGAATTAGAAAATTTTTAGGGGAAGGAGCCAAGAAAAATGGTAGATTTGACACAGAACCCCAGAGATTAATCAATCCATAAAAAAGATGTTGAAATTTTCTTATAAGAGAGAGAATTTAGTTGTTTTAGAATATAACATTGGTGATGCAGACTCTGCTGACCCAAGGTTCACCCAGCCCAGAGTGCTATTTCTGACAGTATCCATAGGTGAAGACCTATGAGCAAGACAGGTATGTGTGGTACTTGATGTTCTCCCAGCTTTCATGTTTTTGAACTCAGAGACTTGGTGGTGAGATGTGGTCCCAGGGCAGTTGCCCTCTGTGAGGATATGTCCAGCCTTCCCTTGAAGCCACAAAAGCTTCCACCTTCTGTAGTGCCCTTTGTCAAGGAGCTCCTGCTGCCCTTTTTGCTGTTATTTTGGCTCCTTCAAGCTTTAACTGATGACCCCCTGTTGCTGGTACTGTTAGAGAAGCAGACAATCAGTCTTTTGCAGACTTTTTTTGTATACACGGAAGTTGTCTCTTTCACAGCCTGATATGTCCTACCTCACTCATTTGTTCTTGCACAGCAGCTTTCTCTACCTTTGATATTCTCTTCTGCCTTTCTCTGAACATTTGCCAGTTCTGCTATAAAGCTTTTGAGGGGTTTTCTTGCTCAGTTGTATATGATTCCTCTGCAATTTTTCACAGCTGGTCCTAGTCCTTACTATCCTGAATAACATAGTATTCTTGATAAGCTTTTTCACTTCACCCTTTACTAAATTTTCCATAAATACACTGAACAGCACAGACCCTCATTGAACTGTTCCTTACTCTTCACTGAGAAAATGTTTCTACTCTGTTTCCTAACTGGGCAAAGACCATCCATGGATGCTTGGTTTCTTCTAATGCTCTGGGAGATGTTTTTGAAAATCAAGGCTGTCGGTGTCAACCAAATTGCTGTTATCTTCAGATCTGTGGATCCTTTGCAGCTCTCCAGGGAGAGCAACAAAGACCTTCTGATTATAAAAGCCCTACTAACTTTTTATACTCTGATCATCCCAAGTAGCTTGTGTTTCTCTAGTTGACTGCTAATTTTTTTTACTATTACAATTCCTTCTAATTGTCTTGGTTCAAAGGCCAGGCTACTTTTCCTGTATCGCTTCTGGTGATTTTTTAGGAATTGGTGTCACTTTGGCCCACAGCCATGACTGAATGTTGCAATGCGGCCTGGAGCTGAGGAGACGGTCTCCAGGAGCTCAGCACCCTGCTGGTGTCCTGGCCCCATCCTTGGCCAGTACACAGGACACATCACACTGTTCTAAGGTGAAAAACTGTGTGCTCAGAGCAAGAAAAAGTATTAAAGCATACACAGGTAAGATCGACTGGGTGCTCACTCGGGCGGGGGTGTTCAGTCCCTGCTGTGCCACAGCTTAGTGCCTCTCTGCCTCTCTCCGTGCGTGTGCTGTGGGTGTAGTGGTACTTCCCCAGCTCTCAGGGTTAGGGCTGGATAAGCAGACTGGAGACAGGAAGAGCCTTATTTACTACTGGAATCTGTGCCATAGTAGAGCCAAAAATAGGTGGGTGAGTGTAGTTACAGTACCAGTGGAGCATCGCTAACCTTGTGTGACTGAGCGAGGGCTAACATGCTACAAATGTGTTGTGGGGAGGGAGTGGGAAAGCCCTGGCTCAGCACAGTAGGATCAACCTCTCCTCATGGAAAAGGTGCTGGGTTCCCTTGTCAAAACATTGCCTTAGGCAGGGCTTTTCAAACAGGGCATTTTTTGTCTTACTTGACCCTTTGTGAGCTTTTGGGCCCTGCTTACGATTGTAAACCCATACCTTCAGACATGCTGGTGGTTCTTCATGGTCTGGAGATGAAACTGGGATGGCAGAAAGGGCCTTGTGAAACACAAAACAATAGAAAGGGACTGTCACGGAGGGGAATGTTGGCCACAAGTCTGCAAAGAGTAGTTCAAACTGGCTAGAGTAGTTATTCCTTATGTTCCACTACACCTCCCATTCGAATTTCACATTCACAGTAATTTCTGTGTGGAAATTACTTCCAGTGGGTGGTGATTTGCAGAAAAAAAATATTTTTCTACTCGGTATTATGAGAGATATCTCAGGCTGTCTGAGGTACATTGAACTTGTGCTCTCCCTGCTTCATGCATTGTGCATTAGTCCAGCCACACCTAACAGAGGCATTTGCATGAGTAATTAACTGCCATTTCCTGCAAATCAAATTACTTGGAATTAGAATTTAAAATTACTTTTCAATTACTGAGCCACACTTGTTAGTGAGAGCAATGTTTTTCTGCGCCACATTTAGAAAGGGCAGAGGCTCTTAACTCTTTCAAGAGAGCAATTATTTGTGAGAGGCACAGTGTGTCCAGGGATCCCAACCTTATTTGCTTCACACTGCTAACAACTACTGGAGATGGTGATGCTGTTCTCACAAGTGAGACAAATTAATTTGCTTCTTAAACTTTATGAATGGAACAACATAAAATATCCTTTATTAGTATCACGTTTCAAGGATGGTTTTATGAGCTCCAGTACAATGTTGATTTTTGTTTTTAAAGTATACAAACAAAATGGTTCAGAGCCTTTTCATGACAGGCTGTATAACTGTATGTGAAGATGTATATATAATTCTAAATGAGAATGTCCCTATTATCACTTAGCATATCAAATTGAATTGCCAATGGAAATGTTGCATTAATATTAGAGAAGAGAATTTCTAAAAATATTATCTGAAAATTTACAGACCATGAATTTCCTCATTGTGAGGAAATTCTTGTGTCTGATAGTGATCAGAAAAAAATGTCTGTATTTCTGTCTGCCTGAAACATAAATAAACAATAGAAGGGATTATGTAAAAATGATGAAGCTAGGACATCATATTTTCAAGTTTTGCTATGGGAACTTTGTCTGGCATCAATGCATTGAAGATAATAAATGTATTCATGTTTCTTGATTCCTGCAAACCAAGTCTTGCATGTAACTTAAATGACTTCTGGGTTATCTAGTGTGGTTTCATAGAGTCAAAGCCATATTATTAATGTCTGCTTGAAGAACACAGTACCCTGTTAACTGTTAATAGGAGTCAATGAATCCTAATTGATTCAGTGGCCAGGGAATATTTGATGTTCAGGATCATAAAGTATTATGAGAACAGACATTAATTTTTGCTATCTGCTGCCTAGAAAAGGAATGGATTTAGTTAAAAGGAATACTAGAAGTACAACTTGTTTTTTCTGTATTATATATAAAGGCATAATGACATGGTGTAGCTAACTTGAACTGACAAGAGCAATGAAATGTAAGGTTAAGATTCTTACTACCTTTAATCTTTCTGAGGCTGGAAGTACTGCAGTGCACTAAGCAATAACACTACAGAAATAAAGAGACCAATTATAATTGTAAACAGGACCACAGAAAAAGGAGAGCTTGACTCGTTTCTTATCAGATTTATTGGCAGACTGTTAGAATAATCACAGAATAATTCCTTCTGAAACCAATAGAGGTCTCCAAATTAACAGCAAAAAGAGAATTTGCTAAATTTGTTTCATTTCACCCCAAATGTCACCTTTAATTTAACCTGTCAAGCTGGGCCATGGGTTTAAGGAGGAGTGATGACAGGAGAGGAATTTAATTGGTGCTGCCTTCTTTCTTTTGCTCAGGCAAGATGGTTCTGCTCTGGGGAACCTGCAGTGCTTCCTGGAGGCCAATCATAGTATGGGAGGTGATTGTTGAAGGTGAGCTCCTCTGCCAGCACCCAGACAACTTGAGTTAGGGTTTCACTGACTCTAATGTCCTAACTGTAAGGCAAGGCAGTATTTGTGCTGTTAAAGGGTGTTTGGACCTGTGATGGAGGCTGAAAAGGGAAGAGTGTTATGAAGTTGGATATTGGGAAATAAAAGTAGAAGGAAGAGGTGGGGGAAGTGAGAGGAGGATGAAGCAGATGAGCAGGCTGACGATAAATGAGCAGAGCTGTGTGCTGCCAAGCAGATCCCAGAAGGCAACATGGGGGAAGAGAGACTTGTCTCTGTGAAGCCTGAACTTACTGCCTCCTCCTGGGCTACAGCTGAGCTTCTCAGCTTATGTCAGCATGTTTTCAGAGTGTCCACAGGAGGGTTTGATAAAAGGGTAATGAAGAGTGCAGTAAAGAAACCTTTCCTTAAGCCACCTACTAGCACAATAAGCCCGAAAACCAGAGGGTTATGGCAATTCAAGCCTTTGCCTTCTGAAGAGAAGGCTGACATACTTGCAGAGATCAGAGTGATCTGCCGGAACCATTGCCATGAAAGGACCTGGTTTTGAAAGAGATGAGGATTTAGCATCATCTGAGGTATTTTTTGCCACCATTGCCAGGATGCTGGAATAGCTGAACAGTTGCTTGGATCTGTCAGTTTGGTGTCTGTTCAGAGGCTCATCACACAGTATTGCTGGACAATTAGCTCCCTGAGCCTTTTCTAATAGGAATAATGCTGGTCAGAAACCAGACAGGACAGTGCTATGCAATATATTTAGACAGTTAAATGGTTAACAGAGCTCCTGTTGTGATTCTGTTGTGCCAGTAGCATAATGCCAGCTTCTGTCCTCATCTGACACTTTGATGCTGCTCGGAAGGAACCGCTGGGGAAATATGCTTTCACAGATTGTTAGTTGTACAGCCACAGCCCTCCGAGCCTTGTATAATAAGGCTTTGGATGAGGAGGGGGAAATAACCAAGTGCTGGTCACATACCACCTCTATTTTTGCTATCAGCACAACCTCAAAGGCAGCTGATTCTGGGTGGGAGGTAAAGCTTCTCAGAGGTCACCTCAATTAACATCAGGGCTTGCACAGGGGCCCCGCCTGGTTTCATAGATAAAGCTTTGCTGCTTTTTCGTTTACTGAGATGAACCTGACTAAAATGAGCAATTGGGTTCTCATGCTGCAAAAAGCCACTGGCAAAGCTCTAAAGCAGGATCCTCTGTGTATGTGTGCACCTGCTGGCAAAGCACAGGATGACAGACTACCTCACAGTCAGCAGGGGCAGGACCAATCTGTAGCACAGAGAAAGAAGTATATAGGTCCTAATTATTTTTTATTATGGAGTGAAATCACACTGAAAAGCAAACAGTTGCAGTCAATACTGAAAAATGAGCTTATTTATCTTTTTGGACACAGAAGATGCTCCAGAATTGATTAACTGTAATGGACTGCAGGGCACTGATTGCAAGGTAAGATATGATTGATCGCTGGTGGGAAGACACTTGGTATTGGGGCAGCACCTTGGCAACCTTTAAAAGAGCATCAGCCACATGTGCAGAACTGTCCCAAGCTGAACTCCACATGCAGTGAACAGGGACTCTCTTGTTGCTCCAAGATAATCTGGGAGCATCAGGCAGGGCAGAAGTCTGTTCTGTCACTGTACTGGTGACAAGGCAAGGTGAGGGTAAGGATGCTGGCAGAATGCCTGGATTTCTAAGTTCACTCATTGATGGTGCAGATCGTATTTTCTAGAGATACCCATTCATGAGTTTTTAAGTAAAATAACTTCTGTGGAATCTAAGTTTCTTCTTCCTCATACCAATGGCTACAGTGATAATGTATCTGTGATGTGAAGAGTTTCACAGTGGATTTTGCCTGTGTAGTTAGTCTGATCTTTCTAATGAATTTAGATAGCAAAGACCTAGAGGAAGATTTCAGGTAAGCCCATTTCCAATCTCTATATGCATAAATCAGATCTAACTCCACTGGAAGAAACCACATGCCAAGTTCCCTGTCTGGTAGAATAGCAAACTTCAAGAAGTTTAATTGTCCCACGCTGTTGTATTTTTCAAACTGTCCACTAATACCCAGTTTCAATTTCAGAGAGCAATTGTCTGTAAAGAAGTGTTAGCTGAGTAAAGTGAATTGTTTAAACAGTGCTGGGATTTTGAACTGTCATTGTGGGAAAGGCTGGGATTTTTTGCTGGCTTTTTGTTTGTTTGTTTGTGGTTTTTTGGGTTTGTTTTGGTTTTGGGGGTTTTTTTGTGGTTTTGGTTGGTTGGTTGGTTTTGTTTTTGGTTTTATTTGGTGTTTTTGTTTTTGTTTTTTTTTTTTTTGTTTTGGTTTTGTTTTGTTTTTGTTTTTTCTGGACCAGCCAGGGAAAGCTGCAGCATCTTTCTACAGGAGGGAAGATGGTGAATATTAATCAGCCCTATCAGCCCTTGGCAACCTGTCAAGTGGCGGGTTGTAACCCAAGAGAAGTGATTTGCTGGTTATCTGATGTGACTGGTTAATAAATAAATATTTACACATAGGGTAAAAGTAACAGTAGAGTTGGGCAAGAGATCTACATCTCCTGAACTCTTAGGTCAGTGATTTGTGTGGGAAAAATGTTTTCCTTTCTTGGGGAAAACAAGGGTGGAAATATCTTTCTCAGGAAATATTTAAATTCTCTGTGTGCTTGGGATTTCTCTTCGAAAAGATAATTCGAGAAAAGAACAAGATTGGCAATTCTGAGTTCCTTGGCTGACTTTCCAGCCTTGGGACTGCTGTGGCACATACTGACCTGACCACCCAGCTATCTTACCCTCCCTGGATACCAAAATATTTGACATGATCAGACACTCTAAAAATTACTCCCATAGTGTCTGATGTCTCTGGTTTATCTGAGAGCTGGGTTAGCATTTGTGCTGTTCTGGATTTTGTGCATTGCAGGGGCATTTACTTCCCAGCCTCCCTTCACAAGCAACAAGTGGTGGAGCAAGGGAGAGGGAAATACTGAATGTCATCCTTGATGCAGGTGAACCAGAGTGCCAGTGGCAGCTGCTCCTTGGCCACTGGTTCTACTGTGGGAATGGAGGAAGAGTTTCACTTGGAGGTAATTCCATGAGGCTGCAAAGTCCCCCTGGAGAGATGCTCTCTGTTAGGCTGGGTGAGGAGCCTATGTGGCAACTCCACCATCCAAGCCAACCCTGTAGACAGCAAGGGGTGACTCCTGTGAAGGAGAGCAGTGGGACAGGGCAGAGTTAATGATGGACAGACCCGCCTTAATGATGAGAGGAGGCTGTGGATGCCCTTGGCAGTAAGGACAGGCTTTCAGACTTGTGACAGATTTCTTCAGGGGGCTAGGAGATGAAATTCATTCAAAACATGTAAAGAGGAAGGAAATAAATTTGAAACAAGCAACCCAAAAAAACCCCAAACCCTTTGAACATTGCTATTTATGATTACATAGGAATTCAAGGCTTCCTTCATGTTCGTAGCTAGAAACTGTTTTCCTAGATAAAGTTTTAGAAGCTTAGATGTAATCAGCTAAGGAACTCTTCAAATAAGCTAAGCTATGTTTTGATTTGGTGCAAATAAGAAGAGAAGTAATAGGAATAGCTATTCCTGGAACAGCTAAAGCTTTGAAATGCTGATTTAAAATGCTCCATGCTGCCATTCAGCTGTCCTGTCATAGCAGTATGCAACGAAAGAGTTTTCCTCTATGTGAACATACAAAAATAAGGATATATTAGCAATTGTAAATAAAAATCCAACTCTAAAAAATAGGGGAGATAATTTTTGTCCTCTTTTACCTTTTACTTTTTATTTTTATTCTATTTTCTTCTCCCTGTATTTCTTCTTAGTGTCAAAAATACAATAGCAATGTTTCTTACATCAGTTGCAAAGGACATCCAGTTAGCATTTCTCTGCTGCCATTACCTCACTTGACATCATGATCTGAAAGGTCTGATCATGTGGGGCACGACTATAAATTTGCTATAAACACTCGTTCTCCTGCACCATGAGCTGACAATGGACATCTGGGATGATGGCTGTGCTGAAGTCAGAAGCCCAGGCAGGGCAGGTATGGGCTCTGTGACCCTGGGGATGAAGGCTGGGAGCCAGAGCTGCAGGGGTGCCAGCATGAGGAGCTGTCAGAGTCTTTGCCCAGATCGTGGGTAAGCCTTTGGCATAGTGATACCTGTGCTGGCTCTGATAATGGAGCTGCTTTTGGTCTACCTGTACAATGTTTCAGCCCCACACCTTGGGCAGTATGGTCATACAGAATCTGCCTTTTGGATTTCTGCCTCTGCCTTCCCTTCTTTGGCACAAAATGCAGAGAATGTTTGCTGTGATATTTTATCTGAAAGAGGCTATTCTCAGCCTGCTGGCTCCTGGGAGGACACCACTGTTACTCCCCCTTCCTGTTCCCTAAACACCCCTATCCTGAAAAGGTTTTAACAGTCTCTGTTAGGCTGTGTGCTCCCATGGGGCTACTCAGAAATGGTCTTTACTTTTCCCCATCAGCTGGTATCAAAAGTAACACACAGAATAAAACAGATTTGAACACAGCCTATTATGAGTATGTGCCTAAAAGAGATTGTGGAAAAATAATATTTTGTCTTTATTTTGCCCCAATCTGGGGCAAATACCTTTCGAGGTCTTGTTATCTGCAGACCCTTGGTGGTCTTCATCTAAGTTCAGGGATGTTTTTGGGGTCTTTGTTTAGAGTTCTGGTGAGTTTCTGAAAACTCAGCCATGCAGCTTTACTTCAGTGAGTAGCACAACTAATGTCCACCAAATTCCTGCCATGTGGAAACTCACTCCTACAGCTTCATGGTAGTAACATTGGTATATATAAGTTATATATAAGTTATCAGTTATAACTTATATATATATATATATAAGTTATTTTCTGAAATCAGAAATAGTTTTAAGAGCACTGATCGTCCTGTTGAGAACAACCAAAGGTTTATCTGATAAGACAGGTCCTAATAAACGGATTGTTCTATTTAGAAAGATTCTAGTGAATCATGTCTATAATTAGGTTATTTCTTCTGCCTCTAATACATAAACACATGGAATTTGCAAGTGAAGGGCGCTATACTGAGGACAAATGGAAAGAATTGCTCTGTTTCATGGTGCTCTGTTGTCTTGTGCTTTTGTTGCTATGGGATGTAATTCTATTACCCACTGTACTGTTAGATTTCAAAAGGGTAGTTCATAAGCACTAATAACATTTGTGGCAATCTGAGCTAAGTTAATGAAAAAGATAATCAAATCTAATGCTCCAGGGCAAGATACCTGATATCTCCAGGGGTCATAAAGAGATCATACAGCTGTCTCGGGGCAAGGACTGGTTGTATGTGTGAGTGCAGGAGGAAGCAAGAGGCAGCAGAAAAGTGAGGGTCACCTTGCTCAGAAGCACTGTGTGCTGGTCACTGGCAGAGGCAGGAGGGGATTGATAGATATGTCACAGAGATGGAGATGCTTATTAAGCTAATGATATTTTTAGTAATGCCGATACCTAATAGATAAGTTTCAGCTGATCCAAACATTTGTCTCAAAGTGTTGATTGGGAAATTGGATTAAGTAGCTCATGCTTAGTTCATAGTTCTGCCTTGCCCACAGCAGGCATATACTGAGTTGGGAGCTGACCAAGGATGGCAATGAAATAGCCCTTGGAACTTGTTTTTTGGCAAACACAAGCTTCAGTGTGAAACTCATATCTGAAGCAAATGTAGTATTTTATTGCGTCTCTAGACATAGAGACCCAGTGGTGACTTTTTCTTGCTTCTAACTATAAACACAGATTTTTTTTGTAGACCCTTTCATCACCACGTATTGGTACATCAATTGAGGGTTCAAACAGATGCTTCGTGCTCCTTGTAGGTATGTAACTGATAATGTTCAGCAAAGGACATTTGCAGTGGGAATTGTAGCCAGCACCCAAAACCATGTTTTCTCTCAGACTCGTGCTGTATTTATTGCAAGTACTTCCTTCACCTCATTCTGCACTTCTGTACTTCCACTGTGAACATTCTTCTGTTTCTACTGTTCTCTTTAACACAGATCTGCTTTTCACTACAATAAGAGTTGTGTCCTAGTTTTGGTCAAGGACAGGTTAATTTTTAGCAGCAGCCACGAGGTGGCAGAGCCTGGAGTTGTGTGTATGTATCTAGGTTTCTACTCTATACCACGCACTTCATCAGGGGGCGCAGAAGTAAGGGACTCTCACTTCCAGGGAGGATGATGTGGCTTATTGACATTACCAATGTGTTCTTCTTCACTCCTCTGGCAGCAGAATGCAGGCCTCGGGTTGCTTTCGCTTGGAGGGGCTTGCAGTACACCTGGAATCAACTCCCCCAGGGGTGGAAGCACAGCCCCACCATCTGCCATGGGCTGATCCAGGCATGGAAAATGGTGAGGCTCCAGAAGACTTGCAGTTCTTTGACGACAAAAGGGGAGAAGGTAACCCAGATCCTCCTGGAGGTCGGTTCTGCCATAAAACAAACTAAGATTAAAGGACCTGCCCAGAAAATCCAGGTTTTTGCAGAAAAATGGCAAGATGAATGTTGTCACATTCTTATGGACATGGTTAAAACCTAGCAAAATACCAGCTGTGCTCCCACCAACAGGCAAGAAGGGAACACAGTTTTTTATCTCTGCTGTTTCCAGTGATTTTTTCTTATCTCAACTAAGGATATCTGCCCTTTGTTTGTCTCACTGGAGGCAGCGGGAGGAGGGGAGTGGGGGGTGGTTTTCATTTTAGTGGGAGCACTAAATTAGGTAATTCCATTCCTACACCACACCAACTTCTCACACCAAATCCTAGCCATGTGAGGACATCAGGTGCTATATCCTGTGTGTGTATGGCCAAAGGTAGATTATTAGGAAAAAAAAGAATGCTAAGGACTGCATGAAATGATCCCTCTTTCTATATGTCTTCCTAAGCCTCAGAGACTTCCTAATTTATGTATTTTAACTACCATACTTGGCCTTTGATAGTTAATCAGTTCTGAATAGATGTGTTGGATCCCTTTTTGAATGTCCAGGTCTTACGAATTTTCTGTAGCAGCCAATAAGGAGCCCTAAGTGTTCTCCAAAAAAGAGACTTCTCAAAGTAAAAATATGTGATGAGCAGGTGTCATTTGCTGGCTTCGAGTGTCCTTGCAGAGATATAATACGTGATGGTGCATGGTGCCCACCACAGTTTTGTGCAAATGGGTGATCATTGTGTGACTGTCCCACCATGGGTCCATCCACTACTGGCATTTGCTCATCACACAATTTTACTTTGAGAGAAAAAAATAAAGGGCTATATTTGATACTAAAGTACATTTTTTTTTTTCCCTTTCAGAAGAACAACAAGTACCCACAGAATTTAATGGGAGATATTAAAGAAAGTATTTTCGGACCAGAAGTTTTTAGTATGATGTTCTTTATATTTTAGGAGTGCTTACATGTTTTTCATGCAGTAATAGTGGAGTACTTTGATATTTTCAATTGTTGCATTTCTCTCAACATTTTCTAACTTCTTTCCATGTTTGTCGGAAAAGCTCCATTAATTTCTAAGAAGAGGGTTATTTGTAAGTTTCTCCTGACTTTTGTGAAACTCGAAAAACCCCCAAAAATTCAGATAATAGTCTTAAGGGTTTACTATAGAATAGAAGAAATAATTGTAATACATTTTCTTGAATTTGTCATGATAATACTAATTGTATTTCAATAAAGTTTGGATTGAAAAAAAAAAAATTAACAGAAAAACTGATTGAAATCTGATGTACAAAAATTAACTACTTCCACCCACCCTTTCCCACAGTTCCTCAAGACATCACTGTTTCTGTTTTAAATGTTTACAATGTAGAGTTATTTAAACTAATTCAAGTTTTAATTAAACAAGGTAGGCTGGGGTTTCTGTGGGGTTGAAGTTCAACCTAACAATTTTCAATATGTAATGCCAAGTAAATTTTAAGTTAATACCGAAGGCACTTTTATTTAACTTTCTTTCTCTGTTCTGCAAAAGAAAAATTAATATTACCCCTAAGGAAGTCAAAGTTATTCTGGAACAGTGAGCTACTACAAAGTTTCCAGCATTGCAAAGAGAGGTAGTTATTTTAAACAACATCATTCACCCTTCTATAGTGCTTCTCTCTTCAGCACAGACTTGTCTCTTCATAGGATGGATTCTCAGCTGCAAAGCATCCAGGTCCTAATTTATGTGTACATGAATATTCAAGGTTAATATATTCCCTGTGGGAAAAACAGTCAGTGCCATTCAGACCACATTCTGTTTTCCTCCTTTGCCAGAGAGCAGGTTGTTGAAAATGCATCTGATGAAATTGCAGGTTCCCTCTCTAGTCTCATTAATTAATTTAATGTTTCTAATTGGGATCAGGTGAAGTACCTCACCCCATGACTGGACAGCTATCAGGCGGGACAAACGAGTTTAAATATCTACTCTGAATCTAAAAGGAGAGAGAGGATGAATTTACATATTTTCCCCACATGATAATTGTTCTACTCCTATAGAGTGTACTGGTTTTGGAGCTTTTTGTAAGTGCAGCCCAAGTCAATGACCCAAGCACATGTCCCAGGTCACAAGTTGACTGGAGAGTCGGAAAGACGAGTCATGGCTTGGATTTTCAAGCAAATTGTCCTCTTACCCAGAGGTAGATGGAAGTTTATTGCCAACATTACTGGATTAGATTAGATTAGGAATCTAAACACAATTTTTGCATGTCCTCTTTATTACATCTCTGATGGATTTCTGAAGTCCCTTGGCTGGTTCTGGGGCCACCCTTCTTACACAGACTCCAAATATTACCTATAAGGATCAGTGTCTACATAAACTGGGGCCCTGTGTGTTGGAGTAGGATGCAGTGCAGCAGCAGTAAAGTATTTATTCTCAGCTGGGCAGCTGAGAAAGCCCAGCCTGTGTACAAGCTTTGAGGCAGTCTCATTTGCCTCTAAGGACTGGACAATATGTGCACAGCTGTGCAATTTGCTTGACCTTGCCCTTTCAATAGAAGGAGCTTGTATTGAAAGAGGATACACATCTGGACTGTCAGCCAAACTATCTTTGTGTGTGGCCAACCACTGTAGTCACACATTCCTCTTCTTGTCCAGCAACCTGGTCATTAATCTGTGCGTCCCAACACACAGACCAATCCTCAAGGCAGCTGGCAGCATCTGCTGGAGCATTGCAAGGCAGGGAGCCCTTGGAGTGATGGTGTCAAAAGGGGCCAGTAAGGGTGTGCCCAGTGCTGTGAAACTGGTGGGGTGAGTGGTAGGGTATGGACTGAGAACCTGTCAGGATGGAACCTGTACATACCCCAGATTCTCTCTTGTGTTCAGGACCCTTTGTGTCCTGGTTTTCATGCTGAGGAAAGGGGACTGCAATGACCCCCTGCAGGTGTCAGATGCAGTGCTGTGGTGCCCTGGGACTCACCATCTCCTGGTATGGCTACACTCACAGCTGCTCTCACTTATGCCAGGGGGTGTTTATTCAGAACACAGATTATCTTGCCATGGATGCCAGGACATCAGAAGTGTCCCTGTATGGCCTGAGATAAGGCTTGGCAAGGATGGTGCTTAGCAGGTGTTAAGAAGAGCTGATGACACTGGTGAGTGCATGCAGAGAGCACTCCTGCACTCTGCTCTCACAAACAGCACTCTCTGCCATCTGACATTTCCTTATGCAGTACGTCCCAACAGTCCCAGAAAAAGACAGCAAATCAGTGTTGCTGTGTTGGTTCAGTTCCCAAGCAGCTGGCTGAGGTAAAAATGGGTTAAGCATTTAGACATTGACCATTATTGAATTATACCAGCATCCTATCAGTCTTTAATCTTTGGTAAGATGCTGAAGCCTGGCTTTTAAATTCACTTATTTTTTTACTTTGAATCCTTGAATTCTTCTTGTCAGTTCCCCCAGAACAACCAGGATGAATACGGGACTCTGTGAATTGCCTCACGCAAGCTTTATACAGAGGCAATGCTGCTCCTTTACTTATCTGTTCTATTGACCCGTTGACATAGCTGAGGGTGGTGCTGCAAACTGATTTGCAATTGGTGATATTTTGGATTCCTGGGGTACATGTAAGATGCTGATTTTATGAGTTAAACATCAAAGAGGTGCCATTAGTTTCATATTCCCACTTGGCTCTTCTCATAATAACTGTTACGGGGAAGATTACTGGGATGACCCTAACTATAAAAATAAAAGGGGAGAAGTCTTTTGTTTTAGTTTAGAGTTTGAAATGACCTTGGATTTCTTAAATTTATTTTGCACTGGACAGAATTTATGTGTATGGTCAGTGCCTCTGCTTGCTGTTTATAAGATGTTTCTTCTCAGAAAATATTTAAACTTGGGCCTGGAGATTTTATAACTCTAGTAGCTGTTTATTAACAGCCGAGCCCATCCCAGATGAGATTGTGGGGGCGGTGTCTGAAAAATAGAAGCAAGATAGGGTGAAGGAATGAACCTTGAGTCCACCCCTTTTTGCTTACTGCTTTGCTGCTCTTCCCTCTTCAGCCTCTCCTTTTCGTGAGAAACTACTGAACTTGGAAGAAAGGCTCCACATTTCCATAGTCATGGCACTCTTTTCTTCCCTCACACCAGTATTTATAGCCATTATATGTGTTTTGATTGGGGTAATAATGAAGAGGACTAATGGAGAGAAGGAAAAACGTGACATTAAAAGCAAGCATCCATCTCGCCCATGGGTGGATGAAGATTTAAAAGATGGCACTGACCATCCCTTAGAAGAAGAAGGTAAGAAAAATCTTATCCCAAACACTTTTGTTGTTTGAGTTTTATCTGCTGATATGAATAAAGGAGGTGCAGTCTTCTGGACTTCTCCACAGTCACAGCAATGCTCAGTGCAACACTGCTGCTGTGTCCTGAGCTTGTCAGCGACCAGGAAGGAGGCAGTCCTCATGTCATGTCATTCTTAGTGTAAATCTCTGTTCCCTCCAGACCCCACAGATCACAGTGGAAAAAAAAAAAAAAAAAAAAAATATATATTATATATGTATACATATTCCCAGAGACCCCTGTCTGTTCCTCTGTATAGCAGATCCCAGACCTATGAGGGACTCTGTGGACAGTGCAAGGAGAGACAGGAGATCCTGCTGAATTCCCCACAGTCCTTGTTAGTGTGAGCAAAGGGAAGACCTGAGCAGAGTGTTTCTCTATGCAAGTCATCCCACTTTATCACTCAGTGCTATGTATTTGGTCTCAGCACAGCTAAAAAGTTAGAAATGGTTTTATTACAGTTTTTACAAAGGTTCTCTGTTTGTGGCTTCTGAGAATGTCAATGACAGCTTTTATGGGAGCTGTGTTGATCAAATATTTAAGAACAAAATGGGGTGGTGGTGATAATCTGTTCACTCAGCTGCATATTTGAACCTGTACAGAATGCCCTTTATTTTCATTAGCTTTTTCTGATTCACAGCTTGGACAAAAGTCTAAGCACAAAATGTACCCTTCCTTCTTCTTCCTAACTATCCTCCATAAACTCACTTTATTTCTTTGTGAAATAAAAATCTACAGAGTTCTGTTCCTATCAATTTTTTAAAGTTGAAGTCAATGCAGCTCTTTTCTTTTTTTTTTCTCCTTCAGGCTGGTTTCAAAGGCTTTTTTAGGGGTCTCTCTGGGTTATTTTTCCCCATAATGACATTTTCCCTCAGTCTGCTTCTAGGAGTCTTAAAACTTACAGTGTTCTTCTGCACATAGACCTATTTCTAAGAACCATTATAGTTCTCTTCTCAGTGTTCAGTGTACTTTGAGTTAGTGTTGTTTATCAGTTTCTGAAAATAGTTGATACCAGGAAGGGTTTAAACCCTGTTGACTATTTTCCAAATATATAAAATTTCTTTACAAATCAGTTCATGTGTTGTATCCCCCTTTGTTCAATGCAAAGTAGATTCTGTATAAAATTATCCCATAATTTCTTTGTCACTAATGGCTTACTACTTCAGTTAAATTGCTGAAAATTAAAATTCCTGTGGTAGTTCAAATGATAATCGTCTTGGACTATAGCTGTTTCTATCAGTTAAAAAATTTAGATCCTCATAACCAAACCTATTAGCTCTTATCAAGGAGTGTCACTGCCACAGCTCCATATATACCATATATAAAATTTTAGTCTTTTATGTGTTAGTTGCTTTCCCTGTTATTCAGGGAAAATTCAAACTGTACTAGTTTAAAATTGCTTGCAAAAAATTTTTGACAGGCAGCCATGTTGGTCCTTTTACTAAGTTTTATGTGCTTTTAAATAAAACCTTTCTCAATATACCATGTCATCTAATATTAAATTTTCTCGCTATTTTGCTTTTAGTAACAAATAATGATCTTTCCCTTAATGGTGTGTGATTCAAACTAATTTCTTTGTAAAACAGTCATGTCTTTTGTCTCTAGGAATAGTAAAATAATTGCATCATTCACAGGGAAATTTTTCTTCATCAGGGGAAAGTCCAGATTAAGTGAGAAGAGTATCAATGAATAGAAGAAGAGTTAGTAAGGACCTGCTACTTTGCTAAAGCAAAATCCCTAATTAAGGACCAAAACATGTTAAGCTTGTTGTCAATATTAAGATTTTCACTGATTGCACTAGATGCTGGAATGGAAACATGGATGTAAAAAGAGATTTCTTTAATAGTAAGAATACCTGCTGTGTAATTTCTGCTATTTTATTAACGTATCTTACTTTATTAGACAAGCTCAGTTCTACTTAAATGTCTCAGGCTGGCTTGTGTTTAAAGATTAAGTTCCTCTGAAGAGAGTTTGAGGTAGGTAACATGAAACATTTGTAAGGCCTTGTCTAAAGCTAGACTCTAGGGCTGCCCCACATGGAGAAGCAGAATTTTCAGCTGCTTCCTGAACAGAAGGGGTGGCTGAAGACCAAGTCTTTTGATCCTTGTCCCTGACCAAAGCAAAATCTATTTGCTGAGAGAGTGAAGCACTCTGCTAGAAAAACAGAAAAGCACTGACCTTACCTGTAGCCTCACAAGCCTTCCCTGAAGTGGAGCCCTCAGGGGTGTTTCCTGTGAGAAGGACATTGAGCAGCAGAGCATTCAGTGTAAGTAGCTGAACTGCTTGGGCAGACTCAGTAGGGTCACTTATTGGCAATGAAGCATAGAATGGTGAGGGCCAAGTGCTCCTGAGCTTGTCTGAGTTGTGTTTCTCAGCTGAAGAGATGGATGTTTCTTGGAGCAGCCAGAAACCCAGTTCTTTTGTTAAGTGCAAAGCACTCAGTCAATTTGTTTAATGCTTTAACTGGCAGTACTTCAGATTTGTTTGCATGCCCATCTACCCTGTAACTTTCTTCTTCATTTATAAGATCCAGAATGAGAGATTGTTGTGCTGTGGGTTGGCAAGGACACTGATGGTACACTCTACTTAAGGATTACAACACAACCCACAAAGTCCCAAATGTTCCATTTCTTCTGAAGATGCACTGCTAGTTGCTTGTGGTACTTCTTATAATAGACCTGTGCCACTTAATTGCATTTCTCCTCTCCCCAGTTTCAAAGACCTCCCATATCTTAATAATACTACTACTGACATGGATGAGGCAGCAGCAATTTAAACCTCCTTTTCAATGATAGTTCATGTTTTGTATCATTTCAGAACACAGGACTTAGAGGGACACAATGCATTACTGTGTATCTTCCTGTTACAGCAGATACATCTAGCCTTTCTCATCAGCTGAATGAACATGAAAACTGGACTTTTGTTGCCTTTTTCTTTTAACCTTGCTGAAAGGCTGGTCCAGAATTTCTTACCATGGGTTAAAAACCCTCCGCTACCTTTCTGCCTACCTGAACTTACTTAATGCTACTGCATACATATTGAATCTGTTCCATCCTCTTGATTTTAAAGGATTCTCTTCCAGCCCTGGTATATACCCTCCTGTGGTTTATGGATAGAAACCAGATTACCTCTTAGTTTTCTTTATTCTAGTTTTTCTCTTTACATAGCAGCCACTCTATTTCTCTTAAGATCATAAGAAACCTTCTGCAACTATATTTCAGTTGAGGTAATTTTCACAATATTTTTATGCTGGGTTCTTTCTTCCAGGGTCTGTGCCTCTCCAACTTGCTTCTTCTTTTGCTTAAGATCCCTGACCCACTCTTGAGGTTTCTGGGATCAGCCTGCTAACCACTATTTATAACCCACTGCTAGGGTAATCCATCTCTTTTAGTTCCCTATTAGTCACACTCAGTTCAGGGCTGGATTCACTACTGGGATTCCTGTAGTGGCCCATTTTGCAGCAGTCTGCCATTAATCAGACAAAGAACCCACAGGCTCAGTTACCCAGCATTTAAGACCAAAGATGTGAAAACTTTCTATACGTACATTGAATTTTTTTCCTATGCATGTCTTTACACTGGAAAAGAGAATTAGAGAGGAATTGTATGTTTAGGAAGAAATTCCCTAGAGAAGAAACTTGTTTGGAAAACAAATGGAGTAGTCTTGACTGGAGCTTCTCAATGATCAGTCTCAGGACCAATTGTCAATATTATCTTGAGTGGAAAGTGCAAAGTGGTCTTTGCATAAAACCAAGGAGAGTAAAAGTGAAATATCTTAATGTCATACAACTGTGTATGAAGCCAGCAACACAGAGAAGTATCAGTCTAGGTAAAATAAATGGCCAACAGAAGTGAAATGACAAGTTATTGTTCTCAGTGTGAGTTTTTAATTAAGAACTCATGCTTCAAACTGAGCTAAAATTTATTACATCATTTGCAGACTGATTATAACCTCCCATATGGACTGCTGGGAAGAACATAGTCATCATCCTAAAATGTATCCAGAGAGGAATTTCTGGTAGAGATAGAAAAACAGTACTTTTAAAATGAGATTCCATTTGGGATGTCTGAGCCAAAACCATTCCAGATTTACTTAAAAAGCAGGAGGCTGGATGACTACTGTAAATGGGCAACAGAATTGATGGCAGTCTTGAGACTGTGGCTACCAAGGTGATAAACTTGCTAGCTGGATGTCTGTTGTCCATCAAGCAGTGGAATACAAAGAGATATAAACAAGACACTTATGGTATTGTATAACGTGACTGAACAAATAGGAGTATGTCTAAACACAGCAATCAGAGATATAGAGAGCATGCACTAGACAGATGGTGCTGATAATGATTTAAAGTCAGCATATGGATAATGCTAACTGCTAAGAAAGAATGGTAGACACATGGTGGAAGAGAATATATAATAGATTAATTTATTTTAAAAAATAAATTTGCCAGGAAAGTTTTGGTTTTGTGTGTCAGTGCCTGCACTGCTAGGTTTTTCTGCTTCAGCCAGTACTCTCATGTTGAGTGTACTGTGGTTTTCCATTCTCATTAGCCATCTCACCTTTGTCCCATGTTCAAAATCTTTGAAAGTACATTTCTTTTTTTCACTTTATTATTTAGTTGACCTATCTTGACAAAAAAGCAGCTTCACTTCTCTTTTACTTACACAGGAAAACCACCCCCACAACACAAAACAAGCAAGCACTCGACACTATTTTACTGAGTGTAAACCACAAAGGGAACACTTTCAAGAGGCACCCTTTTACTTTTTGAGAGTGCAAGATGATCACAAAAATAATTTTTACAAGGGGTCACTGCTTTCCATTAACCTGGAGCCAGGTCCTTGTAGACTATGACCAAGAGTGTTTAACACAGGCATGAAACACTAAACGAAACAAATTCTCAGGGTGAATTCTTTGTACACGAAATGAAATGTGTGGGGACCAGAACCATTCCATTTAGATTCAATTTATGAAACTGGATTCATTTCACCCTTTGCACAGGCTGAGCCACACTTGTGAATATTTCACTGCTTTTAAAATGAACAAAAAAACAGCCTCGTCTCTAAGGCAACTGCATAGTACTAAAACACCAAAGTAATTTCTGTTTGAATTTGTGCTGGAATAATAGCCTAATAGCTACAGAAGAAGACCTGGAATATTTTTTCCTGACTCAGCTCTATGTAGCAGATTGCTCAATACTATTGACTAGTCAAAATGTAGTATTTAAATGGCTTGAACTTCCACATCATAGCTGCAAAAAAATGCTATCCGTGCTGATTCTAGGAATATAGGGGGAAAAGGGGCCTCAGAGACAACAGAAGATTCATTTTGTGATACAAACAGATTTCAGTGAAATGGAGAATCCTTTTGAGTTCTTAAATTAAAGCCAAGAAACAAAATATCCTACATTTGATATGTTGTTATCCTAAGTATAGATGCCTGACATCCATCTCCTCTTGTGCTGAAAGTATCGGGAAACCAAAGAGCTTAACCACAAAGTCACATTTCTGCAGAGCCAAAGCTTGCAATGCTTCTGCTATGAAACATGAATATGGAAGAAGTTGACATTCAGCTCTTCCGAGAAGATTTTACACATATTGGTAGTTAAGCTCTCTCCTTAACTTCAGTAATTTAATTGATTTTTTTCCTTATTAAACAGCTCAAGAAGGAACACACATGTTCACATTTACTTGCTGAGAAATGTGGCCTGGAAGCCTGTCCACCTTTTCAATGCTGTTTCAGCTTGTAACCCATTTTTACAGGCAGGCTTTCAAGCTGAAGTGGAGAAGGCAATGAGTTCTTTGTGGACCCCACTTGCTATAGCCAGTCAGGACCCCCCTGCCTCTTGGTATTTAAACAAGGTGGAGCTGGGGATCAATGAGTTGTGTCAACTGGAACTTTAGACTTTGCCTTACCAGTGGTGTGTATGTGCAGTGCAGTGTATGCCAGTACAGGACAAGGTGCATTATGGTGTGAATGCCAAGGATATCAACAGCATTCTCCAGGAAAAAAAATCCCTAACCACTTGTATTTTCTTGCAGAGGGTGAGGAAGAGTGGCAAGGAGTTGAAGAAAATGTTGCCCATGTCCCCTTCACTGGCGAGCGCTACTCTGAGGCTGAAATGATTAAAAGGTCACAGACATTTTATGAGCTTCTAAATAAGAGGCGATCTGTCAGGTTTCTCAGTGATGAGCCTGTCCCCAGGGAGGTTATCGATAATGTCATCAGAACAGCAGGTAAGTACTGAGTGGCTCAAGGTCTGGGGAAAAAAAAAAGCATCAGCATTGCTGTTAACTGTGTAACTGTGAGAAGGTGGTGTGAAAAAGCCAAGGGAACTGGAGTTTTGCTTATGGTTCTCCTAGATTCACTTGTAGCTGGCATGAATTAGCACTCATTGATTGACTGGAAATTACTCAGCTTGAGCAACTGTATGTTGGAGACTGGTTTGGAATACTCCCAATTCCTTTGTATTTGCAGTTTAGCCATAAGGGAAGAAGAGCATTTCAATGGCATGAAACAAATAACTTCCTTTGCAACCTTTAAAAATTGTTATTTAAAATTAAATTTATGTGTAACCACATCAAGACATCTTTCAAACAGAAATATTGAAGTGTTTTCTCGAAAATGTCAAGCCATGTGTACTTCACATGCTTTAAAATTGAATGCATTATGATGATATTTATCATGTGTGGGTTTTGTTTTTTGGGGTCCTCTTACAAACAAATAGATTAAATTGTCTCAGCCATGCAAAATATTTCAGTTGACATAAATGGTTGGTGCTTAATAAAGAGAAAGAATTTCAATCTAGAACAAAAAACCTTTTCCAGTCCTTCCAAAAGTAATGCCAGCCCCCTGTTGCATATGATTGGAGTGTTATGCTGAGGACCCTAATAGAGGTTATTTTACTGAATGTCAGAAATTGATTATCTTTTTTGTTGTTGCTGAGAATTTATGTGTTTCCAACCATTACTATCATGTCCTGGCCTAATCTCATCTCTGCTTTTGTAACATCGACTTCAGACAGGAGTGGTTTTGACCCTAATTATTTCTCTTATTCTATCAGCCAGCTGCTGCTGCTATAGAAAATATTCCCAAGCTGCCTTAGAGAAAAGTTCAGTAGCCATTAGCAGGGTTAATAATCTAAAGAATCTCCACATTTGAGGTGCATTATTTTCCCTTTTAAATCAGTAAGCAGCTTTGTTACTGCACTGTAACGAGTCTTCATCTCCCTCTAATTAACTAGGAGTCATTAAAACACTGAGCATGTTCTGGCAAATGCAGCAAAGCAAACAAGCCTGGCCTGCAGATGAAGTACTTAGTAACCCTGAATGCTTTGGGCTGTGTAGAGAAAAAGAAAACCAAAGGAAGCATGAATGCTGTCAGTTTTTACCCAAATCTGAAGAGAGGCAAGGTTCACAATAAAAAAACATTTTCATATATCAAGCGAGTTCAAGCTGCTTATTCAGTGTTTCTTGAACAAAAATCAGTCCTTAGTATTGTATGCATTCAAATTCTTCAAGTATTTTTAAATGTGTATGAGGGACGAGAGATTTAAGCAGTCTTCTTAATCTATATAAAATATAAACCTATGCAGATATATATTCTTCATCTTCTGGCTTTTAACCTCTAGGCAGTTAAAATATTTCTCCAGTGGTGTTGGTAGGTGAGCAAGTACAGATTTAACATGTGCACACCTATAAACACCAGCTGTCTTTGGGACAAAAAACTCAAACCTGTACGCTCTATGGCAGATGTCTGTGTTGTACAGCTCCTTATCTTTGTCAGTCAGTGACAGGCTCCTGCAGGGGGTCACTTAGCCTTGTTTTCCTGAAAGACATTATTTTCAGCCCTTAGCTAAAAAAATGTGTCAGAGTTGGCTGTGTATTCAGACAGAGCTCTGCTTTTGGTACAACACTTTGTAATAACAGTACTGTGTTCGTATGTATTGCACCATATTACTGCCTTATCATAAGAACCACCAAAAAATGATTTTTTTACAAATCTTTAACTTCCTGGCTTCCTGTAAGATGGCAGTATGAAAGGACTAACCTGTTCTTCAATGGGTTTTCACATTCTTTGAGAAAGAAATTAACAGGATTGTCTGCCAGAACCTAGTCCTTTTCTTCTCATCTCATCCACTTGCTTCCCTATTGCTCAGTTGGTCAGCCTGAAAGCTCACGAGGAAGAGCTGATACCTCTCACTGCCCAACCTTCTTCTTGGGTTTTTACTTTACCCTGTTTTTGCATGAAGGTACTTCACCTAGTGGAGCACACACTGAGCCCTGGACCTTTGTGGTAGTGCAAGATCCATATTTAAAACACAAGATTCGTGAAATTGTAGAAGAAGAAGAGGAAATCAACTACAAAAAAAGGATGGGAGACAGATGGGTTAATGACCTGAAAAGATTGAGGTATGAAAAGTTGATTACCTAAGGGGTGTGAAGAGAGACATTGTTTCAGTGTAGGAAAGATTTCTATAATTTTCAATTTCTTCCTCCCTCTCACTTTTAATATTTTTCTAAAATCCATTTTTGGAAACAAAAACTTATAAATATGCGTAGAATTGTGCCTTGGTGGCTGGTTCATAAAATTGCTTCCAGTAAAAGGGATTACATGCTCTCTATTTTGAAAGTTTTCCAAGCACTTGGCTCCATCATTATTTTTTCCTATGTGACCTCTGCGGCTGAAACTCTTGTCCCAGATTTTTTTGTTGCTCGCCAAACAGTCAAGCTCCCAAAGTCACTGGAAGCTTTGCTACCTACTGAGGAGGCCCCCAAGGCCTGTCCCTATCCAAGTGCTGAATTATGAAATATTCAATTGTTCCAAATACCCTCCAAAGTCTGACTTGCTCAGCTGCATACAATGGGAAGAAGTCTATTTAGTCTTGGCTTGTCAAATGGAGAATGTGCACAAAGCTTTGTAGGGTTGACTTGCCGTACTTGCTCAATAATGGTACTATTATTCAGGTGCCTAGGTGCTGTGCAAATTTATGCCCTATGCAAACAACTAAATGCCAGAGGTTCTTATGTTTTGACTGAAAACAGTAGAAAGCACGCATTTTCTTGTCTAAATCCTATATCATGATTGTCATTTAAGAAATTTGGAACCAAATTAATTGTAACAGGGATGAAGGAACAGAATAACAATTTTTGCCATTGGAATATATTTAGGTTTAGACCTTTAGATAAAAAGTTTTGAACTTTTCTGACAGGAGTCTTCCCTGCAATGACAAAAAAATTGGCACTGCTGGTAGCAGGCAAATCTGCAAAATTCCAGGAATTAAATAATCTCAAAAGCAAGTGCTCATGAGGCCAGTTCATAGATAAGAGGTCAAGAACTATCTCTTATTTGTACGCAATTCCACTCTTCAGAGTGAGCACATCAGCTCCTCAGCCAAATTTGTTAAAACTGAGAACTCTATTCAAGCTTTTTTTCCTTTCTGAAATGTTTCTATTTAAGCTGATAATACTTAATCCTTTGCAGTAAATGTTCTAAGATTTAGTCTACTGCTATAATTGTCGTGTACCTTTAGTACCCCTTTGCAGACAGTAAATACAACTTACAGGAAAGTGAAAAGGTTGCAAAATAAATGTTTTAAACATGCTTTTGCAGAACAAATTGGATCAAAGAGTACTTGGACACTGCTCCGTATTTGATCCTCATTTTCAAGCAGGTATATGGGAGGCTTCCAAATGGCAAAAAGAAGACCCACTACTACAATGAAATCAGTGTTTCCATTGCCTGTGGTATCCTTCTTGCTGCACTGCAGGTACGCTAACAGAACCAACATACTGTGAGTCAATACATTAGTTTGGATTATGTACCAAGACTGTTCTGCCTGAGTGAGGGTGGAACCCAGTCTAGATTTTAACATTTTGAGTCTCCTGGATTACTCCAATTCCTGGCAATATGTCTTAGTTTTGAGTTTTAAAGTTATTCTTCACACATCTACATCTGAGAAGGTGATTCCTATCCTCAGTACTGGTTAACAGGAAGAAAAATATAATGTAGCTTCCAGAGTTGTCACTCCTCTCTCGGCACAGGCTTCAGCCCCTGTGGTTTCTGCCTTATGCTAACAGGGTTGACAGGCTCTTCAGACTACCCAAGCACGACTGTGGTGTCACACTGGCCCCTTCTTTTCAGTAATCCTTATAAAACAGCTTGACACCAAACCGCTTTTAGTATACAATGCTGAAAAAAAAAAATAAATCAGGGACATATTCCACAGAACAGGCTGTACTATTTCAGTCAGTCTTTTTGAGGCATTTCTGAAAGTGAACTGATCTCTAAAGCTCAGCATGTTTGACACCAGCCAGTTAGATTTTCTCAGTGGTTTCTCAGTGCTCAGTTCTGCTTCTTGTATCTGATGTACTCACACAAGTGTTAAATAGAGAAGCTATTCTGATAGTTAACCTGGTCTGTCAGCAAGATAACAGCAAGGTGCCTCCTCTTATATTAGGTCAATTTCCTACCAGGCACTGCCATTTCTCCTCCATTCTGTTTTGAATGACACTTTCTTTCACGCATTGCTGCTCCTCAGGCACCATTCAGCAGCATCACTATTAGCTCTTCTCCTCTTGAGAAGATCGTAGAGATTACTTAACGAGACAGGTGCATTTCCTGGGCACCTCTTCCTGGCTGACTTGTATCTCAAAGCCTCCCAAAATGCTTGCATTGTGTAGACAGAGAGACTGAAATCCACGTGTGCAGCTCTCAGGAAGTGACTCAGCTGTGTGGTCATACCTTGAATGATGTCAGCTCTTTATTGTTTGCCCAGACTATTTAGAGTTTTTGTGAGATTTTGAATGAGAGGAAGAGTGATACATAGACTTATTTTGGGATTCTGATGTAATCCATAACAATGACCACTGTGAGAGATGCCAACAGACTCCTGTGAGAATTTCTGAGGCAGAGGCTGTGCCCCCGTCCCTGTGAGGTACAGCTCTTGAGGAGGAGCTCAAGTGTTCGCAAGGCTGTAAGGCATCTTCCTGCCAGCCATATGGAGGCAAGAACTGAAACAGTTCACTGTATGAACCAGATTGTAGATTCATGGGATAGTTTGGTTTGGAATGGATGTTTCAAGGTCATCTAGTCAAGCCACCAGCACTATGGGATGACATTCCAATCATATCCCCACAACTGCCTCTCAGCTTCCCTGTGGCCTTGGATTCCCCATCACACTGAGCACAGCAGGCAGGCACTGGCTCTACAGCACACAGACATGGCAGGCAGACTGTGCTGTTGCTGTGGTGGAGAAATGTAATGCTCTTCTTTGTAAGCAGAGCAGGCATCTTTATGGTGCCATTGCGGCTGTCAGTAAATCAGGTGTTCTAAAGCCTGCAGTCAGTCTAATGAAGCAGCATTTCTGGACTAGCTGACAGAAGGATGTGCACAGGTGTGGTGGGAACAGCTGCTACAAATAAAGAGCACAGACCTCTGTCTCACTGTCGCTGTCTGTCTTGCTGCAGAATGCTGGTCTGTACACCGTGACCTCCACACCCCTGAACTGTGGCCCCCAGCTCCGGGTGCTGCTCCAGCGCCCAGCGAACGAGAAGCTCCTGCTGCTGCTCCCCGTTGGCTATCCCAAGAAAGACGCCACTGTGCCTGCGCTGACCCGGAAGCCGCTGGAAGATATCATGGTGGTGGTGTGAGCCCATTGCCAGGAGGAAGGAGAGCATCCCTGCTGACAGCTGAAGTTGTCACTGCTGTTTCTGTGCATCTTGCCTGCTGTGTCGCCGTTGCTCTGGCTGTTTACACCACTACTTCTTTTAGTGCTAATAATCTACTAACAGCAGTGAGCAGCCAAGCACTGTGCCTTGGACAGATGCTGTTACCTATCTGACCAGGACATTGTTCCAGGGCGTATGCACAATGGCATTTAAGTGACTTGATTTTTCTCATGCATTGTGGGGACAAATTTCTTCTTGAACTGGAATATATATTTTCTTTATACTTTTGTGATTGCCATTACACAGTTATTTTAACTTAAGATTTTTAATGAAGGTTGTATTAAAAGATACAAAGAAGTCAAAGTGAGCTGTCCTATCTTGGTCAGTGTGTGCTGTTTAAATGTCCCCTCCCTTTTCCTGTGTTCAGCTGTGTGTAGAAAGATGCTATTTTCCTCCTATTCGGTAGGATTTCTCTGCTTGATTGATCTCAAAAACTTTCTCTACACCAGGCTTTCTTAAACTATTGTGGCTAGGAGTGTTCTAGTTTGGGGGAAATTTAGTAGGAACAAGACATACAAGTAATTTGCTTGTTACCATTTCTTTGTACATGTTACAGGCACAGTTAGATCATGTGGTAGCTATCAATCGTGCCCCCAGTACTTTGATGCTTCCACTGGAAGCAGCGCAGAGGAAACTGCTATTCTGGTTATCCTGTTCATACAGGATATTTACACACTGAAACTGCTTTGGAGCCCCTGACACTTGAGAGGCGCTTTCAGGGCTCCACTCAGGGATTTGGAAGGGTGAGCTCTGCCGATGTCTGGGCTGGCAGAGCCCCCTCGTGGGGCCGCGGGTCCCGCCGGCTCCGCCAGCGGCGAGAGCCAAACTCTGAAAGAGACGCGTCCTTCCTGCAGGGCTCCCTGTTCTGGGAAACCTTCCCCACCCTGATCTCTGCTGCAACGTCAGGCAAACCCACGGAAAGGGACCTGGGGGTCCTGGTCACTGGCAAGTTAAACACCTGTCCTGGGGGACATCAGGCACAGCTTGGCCAGCTGGGCAAGGGAGAGGATTGTCCTGCTCTGCCCTGAGCTGGGGTGGCCTCACCTCCAGTGCTGGGGGCAGATTTGGGTATCACAATATAAGACATAAAGTTGTTAGAGACTGCCCAAAGGAGGAGCAATGAAGATGTGAAAGGTCTTGAGGAGAAGCTGTACGAGGAGCAGCTGAGGTCACTTGTTCTGCTCAGCCTGGAGAAGAGGAGACTGAGGGGAGACCTCATTGCAGTTACAACTTCCTCATGGGGGGAAGAGAAGGGGCAGATGTCTATGGTGCCCAGTGGCAGGACCCAATGTAATGGCCTGCAGCTGTGTCAGGGGAGGTTTAGGCTGGTGTTAGAAAAAGGTTCTTCACCTACAGAGCATGGCTGAGCACTGGAACGGGCTCCCCAGGGAAGTGGGGACAGCACCAAGCCCATCTGAGTTCAAGAAGCATTTGGGCAATGCGTTCAGCCACCTGATGTGACTCTTGGGGTCAGTGCTGTGCATGGCCAGAAGCTGGACTTGATGGACCCTTGGGGGTCCCTTCCAACTCGGGATATTCTGTGATTCTGAGTTAAGTCACTCCTTATCTGAAGTCTAACCTGGTCTAATGGAAGGCTTGGCAGGGGGATTGAAACTCCTTGATCTTTAAGGTTCCTTCCAATCCAAACCAAACCACTCTATGATTCTACAAGTCAAATCCCATTTACCATCACTTGTCAGCAAAGCAAGTGGAGGGGATAATGTTTTGCAGAGGTACAAATTTTGGTCTCATAAATGCCTCTGTCAGCCAGTGGGAGAACTATTTTCCTCTTTGACAGAGCATTTTGCTGGTATTTAGCAGATATTCTTCATCTGTTGTACTAGCCTGTTTCATGTTCTCAGTGGTAGAGGTATGGCAGCACTTGTCTGAGATCAGTTCTTGTAACTAGAGTCAAATAAAATCTAAAAAATAAAAAAAAGAGAAAAAAAGGTAGTCCTGGGTCTACACACTTTCAAGGTCTAAATTCTAGTAAGGGGGATAAGAAAGGAGTGAACCAAGAAACCAAGGCTGATTAGCTGCAGGTGCCCAGTTATCAGGAACACTTATTAAAGACTTTTCCTTCTCTGCAGGTGCTGCTCTGCCCCATCATATCCCTTCACAAGCAGTTTGTACCTGCTCACACTATTATGTTTGAATTCAGAGTGCATCAACAGAGGGAAAACTGAATCCCTGTCATGTTGATATCTTTCCTACAGAAATAAACTCTCAGCTACAAAAATAAATTGCTTCTGCCTGGTCTCAGTCTGCAAAATAGATGACACTCAGAGAAACTTTAGTAAATTAATTCAGTTTCAAACAGCAGGAGGTTGCACATATAAGGCTATTTCTAGTGTGGTTTCATAACTGAAAAAACAAAGAACTAAAGCAGTTTAAAAATACACAAAAAATGTCACAATAACAGGCATTGGTATATGCCAATATACCTCTTCAGACCAAAGAAGATTAATGGTTGGTTCTTTTCTCTAGTTGTTTATTCTGGATGCTAAGATACGCAAAAACTTAAGCCCTCACTAGATGGAAAAGATTCTATCCAAAAAGTGTTTCTGGAATAATGAAATGTAAATAAAATAAGCTGCTTTTTTTTTTTTTTCTTTTTCCCCTCCCTTTAAAATGCTTATTCAAATGGAAATACTTCAATAGTATTACTACTGCTGATGATACTGCAGAGTCTCTTGAGAATCATGCTAGTACTCCTGTTGTAGCAAGCCTACATGGAACTGCCACTGTTCTCTAGTAAGTGCACTGTCTTTACTTAAAACACAATTAAAAAATAATAAATTTTGCCTTTCCATACGGCACACTGTTGAATAAAACAAAGGTTAGCATTTAAATTGTTTTACATGTAACTAGGGATACCTGGTTGGCATTTGTTCAATTTCAAGGTAAAAAATGTTTTTTCTGCTATCTAAATGGACTTTCCCATGTTTTCACTAGTGTCCATTGCCTGTTGGCCTGGTGCCACCCATCTCCAAGAGAAGTCTGACATCATCTTCCCTATATCTTTCCATCAGCTGCAGAGAGGAACTGTTTCTCTCCATTTCTGGCATCTTTCTTCTTTGAACTGTGTGGACTAATTTGTGTGTATTCGAGGACTCTCACTGTCTGAAATTTGCCAGAAATCAGATGCAATAATATGGTGGGTTGCTTTTTTCTCTTGAAATCAGGTGCAACACAGTGGGTTGCATGACAATCCAGATAATTAAAGAAGTATCACATTGGTTGGAACCCTGGCCAACTGCCCATCTCCTCCCACTGCATGGCTGACTGACCTGGCACTGGTTTCAGTCTGCCCTTGAACACTGAGCTGGAAGACACTGCAGCTGGTGTTCATTAGCAATCCAGCTGGCCATGCCATGAGGCAGGGAAGCATTACTTCTGGAGCAGCACCACCTCACCTGCTCCACTGTCTTCCTTTTAAGATAGGTGAGCCAGAACCCAAATGATATTGCTAGAAAGTAATTTTTTATTTGGTTTTTTTTTTTTTTTTTTAATCTTAGTGATTTAGAGTGCAAGGTCTGAGGACTCTGTAACGCTGGTCCTTGAGCCTATCTCCTCCATACCTATGTGATCAAGTTCAAGATTCCCATAAGTTAGCTGGGCTGTAGTAAGCATCTAAGTGCTCTCTGTTTGATGGAAATAGCAGGTTGCCAGTATTCAGCTTCTTTGCAAGAAGTTTAAGGCTAAGTGCTGTTATCTTGAATTTGACAGAAATAACAGTTCCCAGGCACAGTTACTGGGTCTGAGCTGGTCCACAGCAATGTAACAGGCTATAATTTATGAGCTGTGTGTTTGAGCATTTCTTACTATAGAAATTCACACTGGTACAATAAAAGTAAAGCAACTTCTGGGTGTGAGGAAGTATCAACTTGGTGCTGTGAACCCCAGATGAACAAAAGCACACAACCCCCTACCTCAGGTTTTGCTCTGACTAAGCTGCAGCACTTCAATGACATTTAAGCAAGTAGATGTGCAGTTATCATCTGATTGATTTATTTCTTTAATTACAACATAGATCTCATGTGCCCATGAAAAATCAATCTTGAGAAATAATCTAGCTTGCACTCCAGTTCAGGATTAGCTATATTTGAATGCCAGGTACTGACAAAACATGAATCCATAGCACTAATAAACTGCTCCAAGCAAAAGACTTGAAAGAAATTAAAATGCAAATGCTAATTCTGCCAGCACATGCAAGTCCTAAGAAGTTTTTTACCAGAAGGGCTCAGCTTCAGCATCATGTTGTGTCACTGATAAGACCTCCATTGAGATCATTAGGAAGAAGTTGGGCTGTCGTATTGCTTTTGAAGATCTCCACCCACCTGAGCTTAGTCAAAGTAGAACAGACATTGTGCTCTTGACTTAGAGCTCTCAAGGAATTTAATTATTTTTTTGGCTAACATTACCTATATCAGGCATCTACAAGAGCCAAGCCTTTTCCTGTATAGATAGAACTCTGCTGTGCTTGTGGAGTGTAATGAGATCACTTAATCACATGAGAGCTGGGAAACAGCTCCATTCAAATTTAAGATGGAAGAGAGTCATTGAAGCTTGAATCAGTGCAGCAGCAAGTTACCACTTAAATATCACATCCTGTTCCAGGTTGTATAAGTGCATTAACTTAGCTACAGGACTGGAACTGAGTTGAACTTGTTCTGATAGAAACAGCAAAGACATTCCAAGACCCAGGTACACAGTGTAAGACCTGGGAAAACAGTGCTGATCAGCAAGATGGATAATGACCATGACCCCATGGCATCAGTGACCAAGTTTTTTGAGACATAGATTTGAGAGATGAGGTGTTTGAAGAACTTTTAAGAGAACTCTTGTAGTTTTTTATGAGGACCTGCCCTATGCCTGAGGGTAAGTTCTTGTCTATTACTTGGGGATAGGATCTGGTAACTGAGATCACAAGTGACTCAGCTTGAAAGGGTGAGACCAGTGTCCAACAGTTTTGCCCTACAATATGACAGCATTGGTGAAGTTATCCAGAGGAGCACCTCTTGCAAATACCAAGTTCAAAGTGTGAATACTGAGAGTCAGATAGACAAAAGCACAGCTGTGGAGACCCACATCAGTCACCTATATGCTTCAAAGAGGATCTGCTTTAACAGGCTGCCTTTTTTTTCAGTTGTATATGCAGTAGGGACATGGGTCTGTAGATTATGCACTGGATTTTAACAAAGCTTTTGTGTCATTGTTTTTGTAGTGCAAATGGCCCAAATGTCAGAAGGCTTTTAACATCTTCAAAACTATTCCTTTAGCTCATTCATAAGATAGCAATTATTCATTTATCTTGTAGAAGGCTGTCACAGCCAATTCTGTGTGGGACTAATGCCAAGGTACCACTCTTGGGTAAAGAGAAATATGTTCCCTAGCAGCTTGCTGTGAAGGATATCTCTATGCAAGTAGCATTACCAAGTGGAAGGGTTAACAACAACCTGCTGGTTTTGCCTTCCTGGGGCAAAGAAATAAGAGATGGGAAAAAAGTCACCCCCTTTTCAGTGTGAAGATCTTAGTTTGCGTTCAGTACTAGCGTACCAGTAAACTTGTTCTTTGTGGTTTATGAATGAAGAAAAAAAGAAACAGAGCAAGACAAACCACAACCACCAGGCAATGAGAAGTGTCCACACAAAGGGGTCAAAGAGCTGAGGAGGATAAGAGCCTTCCCACACTGGCCATTCTGTTTGTTCCTGCTTGTGAACTGGTATGCATTAAATTTAGATCTGACTAAATTTAAGGAGACTAAGTGACCCTTGAAAAATCTTTGTCACTCTTGAAATTATGTGTTAAAAGCTACTAATGAGTGATGACTTAGCTGCTGTCAAGCAGGACAGTTGTGGCACCACTCCTCTTTGGTACACGGCCTTTTATTTCTCAGGGTACATTTTAGACTTAATACAACACAACAGCTTATTCTTTAATATTGTCTCCATTTCCCTTTTTGCTGGAAAATGGAGATGAGGCACATAGTGGGAGAAGAATCATCTTAAATTCAGTGATATATAACTATTGGTCAAAGCAAAAAGGTGGTGTAGTCAATAAACAAAGTGATGGACATTATATGTAGCTTTATAAATTTAAACATTAAGTAATCACATATTTTACAGTGGTGCAAAATGGTATGAAGTATGAAAACTTCCTCAGCTTTAAACTAGGGTGAATTATCAATTAACTTTAGTTGTAGCTGATCCTGCAAAAGGAAGAACTTCAAAATGAATATTTGAAATATTTATAAATAACTTATATGTTTAGAAATCATAAGCCACTGAAAATACTGACTCACTTTGATAAACTTTCAAGAAGCATGAAAAGAATTGTGATTATTTTCTTTCACTGCTTTGGAGACCAAAGCAGAATATGCAAGTATAATCACTGACAAGAGATTTAGGATCTGTTTCATGCTGAACTGTATTTCAGACTGCCCTCGAAATGAGAAATTGTATTTCCAAACTGTTTGCTAGCCAGGATGTCAAGGCAACAACTGATCATCCCTATGTAGGATTCTAGATTGTGTTTCAGTAGGGATAAGTTATGCATTGAATGGGGCATGGTGGCTCATTTCAGTGGCTCAGTGAGATCTAAAAGACAAACATGATGCACAAACCTTAAACACATTGCGCCTCAAATGTCTCTGTTTGCTACAACAGCACCACAAATCAGAGTTGGTCGATGGATGATACCTGACAGGAAGATTTCTTGTTGTGACCACTAACTTTGGCTGTGCAGGTACATGTGAGTGTCTAAGAGGTGTATGTATACATATAAAGAATAGATAAGGACTGTGGCACAGCAGAGCTGTTCTTGCCTCATGTGATACAGATTGGTGCTTCCTTACTGGCTGCAGTTTTGCCACTTTCCCAGGAAATAAACCTTAAGCAAACACCAAACATTGCTGGTTTTAGAATAAACAGAATTAAATCTTGGAAAAAACCACTAAGATCAGAAGGATTCCTAAAAAGTGTGTCAATTCTTAGGAGAAGATAGGAATGTTTTACACAGGGTAACCTCCAGCTATTGTGTCTCCCTGATACCTGGTACAATTTGAGTGCATTCATGATGAATGAACAGCAGCAAAATAATATCTGCTTCTTGTTTATCTATTTTCTTATGGTTTTGACCTCAGTTTCTTTTCTGTCCTTAATTTCACATCTGTCACCTCACAGTATATTTTTGCTATAGGTACTTTTTGAGCTTTGAGCATGGTGTTCCTATTCTTTAATAAAACAATCAGGAGTACTATGCAAAGTGTGTTGAGCTGGCAGAAGGGTCAGAAAAACAGCTGGCACAGGTCAATAGCAAGATCTCCATCTTTCTGTGCTTATTTTTACTGTGATTTTTTTATCTATGTGGCTATAGTACCTGAACTCCATTAGATATGTAGCAAAAAGTATTTCTGACTCCAAAGTTTGTCTTCCTTTTAGCTGGATTTGTTGCACTATCTGTTTTTAATCAGATGACAAAACACAAGTATGAATGAGATAATAAACAAAGGTTAGAGCAAACTCCTGTCTACTGTTGTCTGTTTTAACTGCCAGGAGAAATCTGGCAGGCACCTTCTTTTCTGCAAATCAAAGTGAATAAACACTCTCTGTGACTATTACCTTCCCATTTAATTTAGTAAATTGTTGATGAACAAATTGCAAAGTTCAAGAGTGTAATTATTTGGGATTAGTAGAGAATTTCTTTAGCCTGTAATTGATATTCTGTGGATCATTTGATTAACAGCTGAAACCAGCTTGCAATTGATGCTGTAATTAGCCAGCACAGTGCTCACTCCGTATGAGACTGCAGTGTTATAAATTTGGGTAGACCCAGAAGACACAGAAATGCAACTTGACTGCTAATTAACTTACACTGGACAAATGTCTTGTAGGAGACTACACTTTCACATGCAGGAATTGAATATGGAAGATTTGCAACCAGGCCTGAATCAAAAATTGTCTCAGAATTCACTTCCCTTTAATTCTGTGCTGATGTCATCTCTCTGTGGATTCCCACTTTGTGGTTTTTGTATCTCAGTGGCGGTTCAGGGCAGAATGGTCTAAATGTGACTGGTTTCTGAAAATCTGCATGCAGAGTAGCCATGGATAGTGATGGATCCTCTGCATAAACGTTTATGTTTTATTATCTGTGGGGTGTTCCCTCAGAGCACGAGATTCCCTCTTGAGTGGAGGCTCTGGATTTTCACCTGTACAATCGTGCAACAGACCTGTATTGTGAGAGGAACGTGTTTCCTTTCTGTCCCTTGGATCCAGGAGAGCAGAGTTCTTCTGTGGGCAGCTAAATGGGAAAATACTATTTTCTGCATGGATTATTCAGCCTCAACTGATGTAATAGGATACAGTGTTGCCTGCAGGCCAGTATCCCTGCTGAGAACTTTTTTGTAAGAAAAAAGAAAATTATGTTTTAAATAATCTTTCTCTTGTTTTCAGTTTGTTTATGAACTGCATAACTAACCTGGGACTCTTGTTCTGCTCTCTAAGGTCTGGATACATAAATGTAATTATATTGTTTAGTTTCTCAGAGAATGTCTATTCATATGGAAGGAGCTTTCCCCTAACCTTTTGGAGGTACAATCTTTTTTTTTTCTCCCAGCTGCTCCAAATTGGCAGGAAAAGCGCAGGAAGCGCTCCGGTGGATTTGCTACCATTGCCTTTGCACCACTAGATGGCACGAGAACATCATTTAGGAAGAGGACGTTTGCCAGGAAATAAGTTTGATTCCTTAAGTCCTCTTTCGCCAGTTACCTTTAGCCACACTGTGTTACCCAAATCACAGATCTAGGAAAATGCATCCGAGAGATAAAAGCTGGAGTTTTATCTGTGATCAAAAAAGGACCGCACACAAAGACTGAATTTGTTGTGCACTTCAATAGCTTAAGAGCTGACTGTAAATGCAAAGGGTGAAACTCACTTCATCCAAGCTCTGACAGGTTTGTATAGGTGGGGTTTTTCCTTGCTGCAGAAGGGACCCAGTTTTATCTAGTTACCTTTTCACATATTGTCATATGCTTTGCAGAGATACAGATGCAAAGTTTCTCATTAGTCGTTCAGTAGATTGTCAAGTTCACAGGTGTCTTCAAATAAGAATATGGTCATTAATTTTCAGCCATTTCCTTTCATTGATTTAATTCCCCATCTCTTTCCCTTCCTCCCCTGTTGGTCTTCATTTTGTTCTCCAGACCTCTGCAATCCTGGCTGGCCAGCAGCTAAGGCATGACATGCAGACACTTGTCCCTTGAGAAGCAGATCCAACTCCAGTCTGCTCAAAGGCTCTTACTTGCTCATGAGAAACACAAGGCATGGCTGTTCTTTGATTAGAGAGTGTAGACTTTTTTAGTTTCTGCTGTTTGTCTGAGAGAAAAAGGAGATCGTTCCTTCTTTTTTTTCCCTTCGGATATGGATGGATAAATCATGAGGGAATTATGCAACATAAAAATGAGAAAGATGTGGAGAAAAAGCTTTCCCTCCCTCTTCTCCCATCTTATCTCTGAAATAAATCTTCATTTAATCTCTATTTAAAGGATTTTGGAATAAGCTGTGTATGAAAACTAAAACTCCCTCTATTTCCATGAGTGGTGGGAAAACTAAGCCTGGGATTTTAGATAACTTATGAAGAAAGCAGAAGTCACCTTCTAACATGAAGTGTAGTGAGCTTAGAAACCTAATGGGAGCAGAGAAGGGCAAAAAGGTCTGGGAGTGGAACACAGGTTTGAAGACATGTCTGTAAGGCTGTGTCCAGGCTAGATCTGTTGTGTTACAACAAAAATTGTGCCCTGGAGGAAGGTAGGCTTGGATTTGCCTGCAGGTGTGGAGGAATTTCTTGGTTGCCTGAGCAGTGAGTCAGTCAGATGCCAACATCAAGTGAAGGAACATTCTCCCTATGGAATATTCAGTCTGGTAGCTAAGATACAAGACTGGAACTCCTGTCCATATAACACTGGATAAATCACTTCCCATATTTTCTCTGTCAGTGCATGAATGGTGGGATTTGTGCTGATAATCTACAAAGGAAATGAAGGGGGAAAATTACTAGAGCAGCCCATGATAATCTTGGTGTGATAATCTCAAATTTGCTGCTTACATCAGTTTTCCAGATTTCATATTCAGCTTATCTGTGACTAAACTTTATCTGCACTTGATCATTAATCATGAATGTATTCTTCCTGTAATAGTTGTGGTTGCTGAAAGGGTACCAGGAAAGTAGGAGACCAAGAAAGGATAGATAAACACCGCAGAAATATTTTAACACTGGACAGGCTGGCAGCAATGAGCTTTGTGCACTTGAGGGAAAAAAACTGATTTTATGCTTGAACTTAAAATTCATCTTGGATGCTGCTTTCAGCATTTCAGTTACTTCTGAGGAGAATGTAAACACTTCAAGGTGTCTATTTGAAAATAGAAAGTGTTCACAGGCAGGGGGTTCTGTCTATATTCTGTGCTCCTGTACTCACAAAGAAGAAAATTTCTTGCAAAGGCAAGGCATTAGATGGAATATAGAGTGTTGGGATTTTTTTTTAAGACAGATTCATACAAGTTTAATGGAAGCTTCCTTACTATGTTGTTTGTATAATGGTTATAGAGATATGACTGAAATTTCTCCAATTAATGTGATTATTTTGTGTTTCTTTGCTGTGTAACCTAACGTACACTGCTTTGCACTTCGCTTTTTCACTAGAGACAATACAGAGCAGTTGATGGAGAAACTGTCTTTGACAAAATACCTTTACTTTTTACCTTGAAAGTGTTGCTAAAGGGAAAAATTGAAGCAAAAGGAGTGCTGAGATAACTAAACAACAAGAAGGTCTTAAGAATTCATGGTATATGTGGTAGAGAGTGGTTTTACTGTTTTGCAGAACTGTGTTACATGAGAGATACAATTCCACAGCAATTTTACCAGCTATTCTTTGGTGTTTTCATAAATCACAGCAACAGGAAATTATTAGCTGTACATGCCCTTGGCAGCCTCCCTGCATGCATCCCCTGCATACTGACTGCACCTGGAGCTGAGGAGCAAGTCTGCCTTGGGTAGTGTGGTTGTGCCTGATGTGGTTAAAATGAAGGAGCAGAAATCAGAGCGATGCTAAGGACTGCAGGGCTGACCACCACCTCACCAAGACTAGCCCGTGGCTCTTGCTGAGCTTGCATGTGGTGGGTATTGGGCATCTATCAAAGCCTGTGGTGGTGCAAGGCAGAAGGAACAAGTTCTCCCACGCGAAGAAAGAAAAGTGTGTGGCTGAAGGAGGAAATAAAGCAGTGATCCCAAAGTCTTTAAAGATAAACTCCTATGCAAGACTGAAGCGTTGATTATTTTTAGTGGGGGGGAGCCTAAGGGGAGGGCTTGTCAAAGAGATTAAACCATTGTAAGGAGCAGAGCAGGATTCTCCTGCAGAACTTTCCATCACACCTGCATCCTGATGTGAAATAAAAAGCATATGCATGAAGGGGGGAGGGGGGAGGGATGTAGAAGAGGGAAAAGCTGCACTTGGGACAGCTGAAGTGGTAGCAGTTTGTGATGGAATCATTATTTCCTGTCACCGCTTTTACCCTATTAGCTTCTCTTATGCTGATTTCTTTCTGTTAATCCCCTGGATAGCCTCTCAGGGTTGTTTATCATCCTGGGGCAAAATGGTTCCAGCCTGCTCTCACCACTCTTTTTTTCCTGCACACAGCGTTGCTGATGTGTCTAAGTATTCAGAAGTGCCTGAAGACAGAGTGGGAGGATATTTTCTCATGCTTGTAATCTCTCTGGGCCCATGACTTTTGCTCAGCACCATTCTGGCTCCCCCTGCTTCTCCCAGATACCCAGATACTGTGAGGAGCAGTACTGTTATGCTGCAGCAAACAAGGTGCTGCACAGCTGCTGGACATTCATCCATGCTGGGCCAGGTGCTGTCTAACCTTCCCTTTGGAAACATGTGTTTGAGCACTGTTCAGAGCAGCCTGGTCACAGTGGGATGGCTTGGGTGTCCTGGACAGAGTGAGATATCATTCAATGATGCCCTTTGCCAGCTAGGTTTTTACTGATTTCCTGGTTCTGCTCCATGACTACTTATCCCCCAGACAGAAGGAAAAAAAGGCTGGGAGAGTGTGTTTGCCCCAGAGAGAGAAGGTATTTGGGAGGACAGTGGGAGATTCAGCCAGGTGTTGTGACAGCAGAAAAACAGAAGCAAACTGGCTTTTTTGTTATTATTATTATTTTTCTACAGATCCTCTGCCTTAGGGTCTTGGAATCTAGAAGAAGAAGCTTGTACATAAAACAGCACCATATATTTCCTAATAACTAAACTTTGGAGGAGAGGAATAAAAGAAATATATAAGCAGATATTCCATGTACAGACCTGTTCTGCTTAGAAGCCTATCAACCAAAAAGTGGAATCTACTGGGACTCCCAGCTTTGAGTGGAGAGAAGTGGGACTGAAGGCTCTCTGCTCACTTAATAGTCTTTCTGAATACTTCAAGAAATGTGCCTCTAAATCTAGTCAGAAGATCCCTCCTCTACAGTTTTAACTTTGTGCATAGCAGGTTAATCTGACTTTAGGAAGCTCTTTTACCATCACAAGAAAACATTTTTAAGCCTTGTCCTGGAATATTCCCTCACCCTACTTTATAACCTGAAAAGAGGGATGAGACCCTCTCCATAACCTCTGAAGGGTCCAGTGATCCTAGGTGTGATAAACCCCTCCAGAAATGGTAGGTAAATGGTTGAGCTGTATGAAACAGAAATATGTTCTTCCCTGTCCAATATAGGCAGCTTTTTTTT